>NW_026970034.1:0-607682 GCF_028390025.1 Pseudophryne corroboree
TGAATGCTTATTAGCCTTTGTCAGTATGTACTTTTGCAAAGTGTCTCTGTGGCGCAATCAGTTAGTGTGTACGGCTATAAACCAAAAGGTTGGTGGTTCAATCCCACCCAGGGACGTAATTGACCTTGTTATCAGATTTTGGTGATCTTTAAGTAGACAAGTCAAAATTTCAAATCCCCTCTTATGGTGTAGGGTACCTGGCCTTCTCTGATGTAATCAGAGTTAGATTTGATTCAGTGATTTTATAAAAACAGCTAGGAAGCACAATTTAGCAATGGGTTGCAGAGAAAAAAAATATGCTGGCAGAAAAATCCAATTGAGTGATTAAACAGCTCTTCATTTTCAGCCTTTATTTTTATGCTAACAAATTTGTTCTCTAAAAAGTGTCCACAAAGCCAAGTCTCTGATTAACACCTTTGTAGGGATGGTTTTTCACCTATTACTAAATTAAACTTGCTTCATTGGAAAGGCAGCAAGATGCATCCTCATTTCAATGTCTACTGAAATAATACAGGTTGACACCAGGAAACATTAACGCCACTGCATCCTTGCTGCTTTCTCATGTAGCAGTCTGTTTAATGTGAAAACAAGGTGATATCTAATTAGCACACAGGTAAGGAATTAAGAAAATCTTTATTTAAGGGTGAAGATGTTTCTCACAAAATCGTTGCCCCAATGCATCATTGAAATTCAAGCTGGAAAGATGATTTTAATATATCACTTGTACATTTTGTATTGCTCTTCTGGTGACAATGTAGTTTGTTTTTGTCAATTACCCTTTTAATAATAGGGTAAAGAAAATTAAGTGGATTTTTTAAAGAAAACTATACTGTCAATATACTATTAAAACAAATTAAAATGGTAAAAGTTATTGTACTTTAAGTAAAAATAAAAGAGCAAAAATATCAATCCCAGTTTTGATTACTTTAATTAACAAAAAAAATGCATATAGCAGAGGATAGTTTCAATCTGCCTACCTCTGGGTAATGGGCCCAGCATGCTTCCATTGCAGTACTCTGCTGCACATGTAAGTGCAAGAGATCATGAAGCACTCACTCATCATGGGAAAGTACCAATGTGTTTCTTCATTGGTTGATGGAAGAAACATCTTACAAAAACTCTCCAGATTATTGACTTTTTAAAGTTTTTCTAGGAAACGTTCTAGATGTATGCTTATTAGACTTTGTCAGTATTTACTTTTTGCAAAGTGTCTCTGTGGCGCAATCGGTTAGTGTGTCCGGCTACTAACCAAAAGGTTGGTGGTTCAATTCCAACCAGGGACGTAATTGACCTTGTTATCCGATTTTGGTGATCTTCAAGTAGACAAGTCAAAATTTCAAACCCCCTGTTATGGTGTAGGGTACCTGGCCTTCTCTGATGTAATCAGAGTTAGATTTGATTCAGTGATTTTATAAAAACAGCTAGGAAGCACACTTTAGCAGTGGGTTGCAGAGAAAAAGAAATATGCTGGCAAAAAAAATCCAATTGAGTGATTAAACAGCTCTTCATTTTCTGGCTTTATTTTTATGCTAACAAATTTGTTCTTTGAAAAGTGTCTACAAAGCCAAGTCTCTGATTAACACCTTTGTAGGGATGGTTTTTCACCTATTACTAAATTAAACTTGCTTCATTGGAAAGGCAGCAAGATACATCCTCATTTCAATGTCTACTGAAATAATACAGGTTGACACCAGGAAACATTAACGCCACTGTGTCCTTGCTGCTTTCTCATGTGGAAGTCTGTTTAATGTGAAAACAAGGTGATATCTAATTAGCACACAGGTAAGGAATTAAGAAAATCTTTATTTAAGGGTGAAGATGTTTCTCACAAAATCGTTGCCCCAATGCATCATTGAAATTCAAGCTGGAAAGATGATTTTAATATATCACTTGTACATTTTGTATTGCTCTTCTGGTGACAATGTAGTTTGTTTTTGTCAATTACCATTTTAATAATAGGGTAAAGAAAATTAAGTGGATTTTTGAAAGAAAACAATACTGTCAATATACTATTAAAACAAATTAAAATGGTAAAAGTTATTGTACTTTAAGTAAAAATAAAAGAGCCAAAATATCAATCCCAGTTTTGGATTACTTTAATTAACAAAAAAAAATGCATATAGCAGAGGATAGTTTCAATCTGCCTACCGCTGGGTTATGGGCCCAGCATGCTTCCATTGCTGTACTCTGCTGCACATGTAAGTGCAAGAGATCATGAAGCACTCACTCATCATGGGAAAGTACCAATGTGTTTCTTCGTTGGTTGATGGAAGAAACATCTTACAAAAACTCTCCAGATTATTGACTTTTTAAAGTTTTTCTAGGAAACGTTTTAGATGAATGCTTATTAGCCTTTGTCAGTATGGACTTTTGCAAAGTGTCACTGTGGCGCAATCAGTTAGTGTGCACGGCTATTAACCAAAAGGTTGGTGGTTCAATCCCACCCAGGGACGTAATTGACCTTGTTATCAGATTTTGGTGATCTTTAAGTAGACAAGTCAAAATTTCAAACCCCCTCTTATGGTGTAGGGTACCTGGCCTTCTCTGATGTAATCAGAGTAAGATTTGATTCAGTGATTTTATAAAAACAGCTAGGAAGCACAATTTAGCAGTGGGTTGCAGAGAAAAAGAAATATGCTGGCAAAAAAATCCAATTGAGTGATTAAACAGCTCTTCATTTTCTGGCTTTATTTTTATGCTAACAAATTTGTTCTCTGAAAAGTGTCCACAAAGCCAAGTCTCTTATTAACACCTTTGTAAGGATGGTTTTTCACCTATTACTAAATTAAACTTGCTTCATTGGAAAGGCAGCAAGATGCATCCTCATTTCAATGTCTACTGAAATAATACAGGTTGACACCAGGAAACATTAACGCCACTGCATCCTTGCTGCTTTCTCATGTGGAAGTCTGTTTAATGTGAAAACAAGGTGATATCTAATTAGCACACAGGTAAGGAATTAAGAAAATCTTTATTTAAGGGTGAAGATGTTTCTCACAAAATCGTTGCCCCAATGCATCATTGAAATTCAAGCTGGAAAGATGATTTTAATATATCACTTGTACATTTTGTATTGCTCTTCTGGTGACAATGTAGTTTGTTTTTGTCAATTACCATTTTAATAATAGGGTAAAGAAAATTAAGTGGATTTTTGAAAGAAAACAATACTGTCAATATACTATTAAAACAAATTAAAATGGTAAAAGTTATTGTACTTTAAGTAAAAATAAAAGAGCCAAAATATCAATCCCAGTTTTGGATTACTTTAATTAACAAAAAAAAATGCATATAGCAAAGGATAGTTTCAATCTGCCTACCGCTGGGTTATGGGCCCAGCATGCTTCCATTGCTGTACTCTGCTGCACATGTAAGTGCAAGAGATCCTGAAGCACTCACTCATCATGGGAAAGTACCAATGTGTTTCTTCGTTGGTTGATGGAAGAAACATTTTACAAAAACTCTCCAGATTATTGACTTTTTAAAGTTTTTCTAGGAAACGTTTTAGATGAATGCTTATTAGCCTTTGTCAGTATGTACTTTTGCAAAGTGTCTTTGTGGCGCAATCAGTTAGTGTGCACGGCTATTAACCAAAAGGTTGGTGGTTCAATCCCACCCAGGGACGTAATTGACCTTGTTATCAGATTTTGGTGATCTTTAAGTAGACAAGTCAAAATTTCAAATCCCCCTGTTCTGGTGTAGGGTACCTGGCCTTCTCTGATGTAATCAGAGTTAGATTTGATTCAGTGATTTTATAAAAACAGCTAGGAAGCACAATTTAGCAGTGGGTTGCAGAGAAAAAGAAATATGCTGGCAAAAAAAATCCAATTGAGTGATTAAACAGCTCTTAATTTTCTGGCTTTATTTTTATGCTAACAAATTTGTTCTCTGAAAAGTGTCCACAAAGCCAAGTCTCTGATTAACACCTTTGTAAGGATGGTTTTTAACCTATTACTAAATTAAACTTGCTTCATTGGAAAGGCAGCAAGATGCATCCTCATTTCAATGTCTACTGAAATAATACAGGTTGACACCAGGAAACATTAACGCCACTGCATCCTTGCTGCTTTCTCATGTGGAAGTCTGTTTAATGTGAAAACAAGGTGATATATAATTAGCACACAGGTAAGGAATTAAGAAAATCTTTATTTAAGGGTGAAAATGTTTCTCACAAAATCGTTGCCCCAATGCATCATTGAAATTCAAGCTGGAAAGATGATTTTAATATATCACTTGTACATTTTGTATTGCTCTTCTGGTGACAATGTAGTTTGTTTTTGTCAATTACCCTTTTAATAATAGGGTAAAGAAAATTAAGTGGATTTTTTAAAGAAAACTATACTGTCAATATACTATTAAAACAAATTAAAATGGTAAAAGTTATTGTACTTTAAGTAAAAATAAAAGAGCAAAAATATCAATCCCAGTTTTGATTACTTAAATTAACAAAAAAAATGCATATAGCAAAGGATAGTTTCAATCTGCCTACCTCTGGGTTATGGGCCCAGCATGCTTCCATTGCAGTACTCTGCTGCACATGTAAGTGCAAGAGATCCTGAAGCACTCAGTCATCATGGGAAAGTACCAATGTGTTTCTTCGTTGGTTGATGGAAGAAACATCTTACAAAAACTCTCCAGATTATTGACTTTTTAAAGTTTTTCTAGGAAACGTTCTAGATGTATGCTTATTAGCCTTTGTCAGAATGGACTTTTTGCAAAGTGTCTCTGTGGCGCAATCGGTTAGTGTGTCCGGCTACTAACCAAAAGGTTGGTGGTTCAATCCCACCCAGGGACGTAATTGACCTTGTTATCAAGTTTTGGTGATCTTTAAGTAGACAAGTCAACATTTCAAACCCCCTGTTATGGTGTAGGGTACCTGGCCTTCTCTGATGTAATCAGAGTTAGATTTGATTAATTGATTTTATAAAAACAGCTAGGAAGCACAATTTAGCAGTGGGTTGCAGAGAAAAAGAAATATGCTGGCAAAAAAAATCCAATTGAGTGATTAAACAGCTCTTCATTTTCTGGCTTTATTTTTATGCTAACAAATTTGTTCTCTGAAAAGTGTCCACAAAGCCAAGTCTCTGATTAACACCTTTGTAGGGATGGTTTTTCACCTATTACTAAATTAAACTTGCTTCATTGGAAAGGCAGCAAGATGCATCCTCATTTCAATGTCTACTGAAATAATACAGGTTGACACCAGGAAACATTAACGCCACTGCATCCTTGCTGCTTTCTCATGTAGCAGTCTGTTTAATGTGAAAACAAGGTGATATCTAATTAGCACACAGGTAAGGAATTAAGAAAATCTTTATTTAAGGGTGAAGATGTTTCTCACAAAATCGTTGCCCCAATGCATCATTGAAATTCAAGCTGGAAAGATGATTTTAATATATCACTTGTACATTTTGTATTGCTCTTCTGGTGACAATGTAGTTTGTTTTTGTCAATTACCCTTTTAATAATAGGGTAAAGAAAATTAAGTGGATTTTTTAAAGAAAACTATACTGTCAATATACTATTAAAACAAATTAAAATGGTAAAAGTTATTGTACTTTAAGTAAAAATAAAAGAGCAAAAATATCAATCCCAGTTTTGATTACTTTAATTAACAAAAAAAATGCATATAGCAGAGGATAGTTTCAATCTGCCTACCTCTGGGTAATGGGCCCAGCATGCTTCCATTGCAGTACTCTGCTGCACATGTAAGTGCAAGAGATCATGAAGCACTCACTCATCATGGGAAAGTACCAATGTGTTTCTTCATTGGTTGATGGAAGAAACATCTTACAAAAACTCTCCAGATTATTGACTTTTTAAAGTTTTTCTAGGAAACGTTCTAGATGTATGCTTATTAGACTTTGTCAGTATGTACTTTTCGCAAAGTGTCTCTGTGGCGCAATCGGTTAGTGTGTCTGGCTACTAACCAAAAGGTTGGTGGTTCAATTCCAACCAGGGACGTAATTGACCTTGTTATCAGATTTTGGTGATCTTTAAGTAGACAAGTCAAAATTTCAAACCCCCTGTTATGGTGTAGGGTACCTGGCCTTCTCTGATGTAATCAGAGTTAGATTTGATTCAGTGATTTTATAAAAACAGCTAGGAAGCACACTTTAGCAGTGGGTTGCAGAGAAAAAGAAATATGCTGGCAAAAAAAATCCAATTGAGTGATTAAACAGCTCTTCATTTTCTGGCTTTATTTTTATGCTAACAAATTTGTTCTTTGAAAAGTGTCCACAAAGCCAAGTCTCTGATTAACACCTTTGTAGGGATGGTTTTTCACCTATTACTAAATTAAACTTGCTTCATTGGAAAGGCAGCAAGATACATCCTCATTTCAATGTCTACTGAAATAATACAGGTTGACACCAGGAAACATTAACGCCACTGTGTCCTTGCTGCTTTCTCATGTGGAAGTCTGTTTAATGTGAAAACAAGGTGATATCTAATTAGCACACAGGTAAGGAATTAAGAAAATCTTTATTTAAGGGTGAAGATGTTTCTCACAAAATCGTTGCCCCAATGCATCATTGAAATTCAAGCTGGAAAGATGATTTTAATATATCACTTGTACATTTTGTATTGCTCTTCTGGTGACAATGTAGTTTGTTTTTGTCAATTACCATTTTAATAATAGGGTAAAGAAAATTAAGTGGATTTTTGAAAGAAAACAATACTGTCAATATACTATTAAAACAAATTAAAATGGTAAAAGTTATTGTACTTTAAGTAAAAATAAAAGAGCCAAAATATCAATCCCAGTTTTGGATTACTTTAATTAACAAAAAAAAATGCATATAGCAGAGGATAGTTTCAATCTGCCTACCGCTGGGTTATGGGCCCAGCATGCTTCCATTGCTGTACTCTGCTGCACATGTAAGTGCAAGAGATCATGAAGCACTCACTCATCATGGGAAAGTACCAATGTGTTTCTTCGTTGGTTGATGGAAGAAACATCTTACAAAAACTCTCCAGATTATTGACTTTTTAAAGTTTTTCTAGGAAACGTTTTAGATGAATGCTTATTAGCCTTTGTCAGTATGGACTTTTGCAAAGTGTCACTGTGGCGCAATCAGTTAGTGTGCACGGCTATTAACCAAAAGGTTGGTGGTTCAATCCCACCCAGGGACGTAATTGACCTTGTTATCAGATTTTGGTGATCTTTAAGTAGACAAGTCAAAATTTCAAACCCCCTCTTATGGTGTAGGGTACCTGGCCTTCTCTGATGTAATCAGAGTTAGATTTGATTCAGTGATTTTATAAAAACAGCTAGGAAGCACAATTTAGCAGTGGGTTGCAGAGAAAAAGAAATATGCTGGCAAAAAAATCCAATTGAGTGATTAAACAGCTCTTCATTTTCTGGCTTTATTTTTATGCTAACAAATTTGTTCTCTGAAAAGTGTCCACAAAGCCAAGTCTCTGATTAACACCTTTGTAAGGATGGTTTTTCACCTATTACTAAATTAAACTTGCTTCATTGGAAAGGCAGCAAGATGCATCCTCATTTCAATGTCTACTGAAATAATACAGGTTGACACCAGGAAACATTAACGCCACTGCATCCTTGCTGCTTTCTCATGTGGAAGTCTGTTTAATGTGAAAACAAGGTGATATCTAATTAGCACACAGGTAAGGAATTAAGAAAATCTTTATTTAAGGGTGAAAATGTTTCTCACAAAATCGTTGCCCCAATGCATCATTGAAATTCAAGCTGGAAAGATGATTTTAATATATCACTTGTACATTTTGTATTGCTCTTCTGGTGACAATGTAGTTTGTTTTTGTCAATTACCATTTTAATAATAGGGTAAAGAAAATTAAGTGGATTTTTAAAAGAAAACAATACTTTCAATATACTATTAAAACAAATTAAAATGGTAAAAGTTATTGTACTTTAAGTAAAAATAAAAGAGCAAAAATATCAATCCCAGTTTTGATTACTTAAATCAACAACAAAAAATGCATATAGCAAAGGATAGTTTCAATCTGCCTACCTCTTGGTTATGGGCCCAGCATGCTTCCATTGCAGTACTCTGCTGCACATGTAAGTGCAAGAGATCCTGAAGCACTCACTCATCATGGGAAAGTACCAATGTGTTTCTTCGTTGGTTGATGGAAGAAACATCTTACAAAAACTCTCCAGATTATTGACTTTTTAAAGTTTTTCTAGGAAACGTTCTAGATGTATGCTTATTAGCCTTTGTCAGTATGTACTTTTTACAAAGTGTCTCTGTGGCGTAATCGGTTAGTGTGTCTGGCTACTAACCGAAAGGTTGGTGGTTCAATCCCACCCAGGGACGTAATTGACATTGTTATCAGATTTTGGTGATCTTTAAGTAGACAAGTCAAAATTTCAAACTCCCTGTTATGGTGTAGGGTACCTGGCCTTCTCTGATGTAATCAGAGTTAGATTTGATTCAGTGATTTTATAAAAACAGATAGGAAGCACAATTTAGCAGTGGGTTGCAGAGAAAAAGAAATATGCTGGCAAAAAAAAAAAAACAATTGAGTGATTTAAACAGCTCTTCATTTTCTGGCTTTATTTTTATGCTAACAAATTTGTTCTCTGAAAAGTGTCCACAAAGCCAAGTCTCTGATTAACACCTTTGTATGGATGGTTTTTCACCTATTACTAAATTAAACTTGCTTCATTGGAAAGGCAGCAAGATGCATCTTCATTTCAATGTCTACTGAAATAATACAGGTTGACACCAGGAAACATTACCGCCACTGCATCCTTGCTGCTTTCTCATGTAGAAGTCTGTTTAATGTGAAAACAAGGTGATATCTAATTAGCACACAGGTAAGGGATTAAGAAAATCTTTATTTAAGGGTGAAAATGCTTCTCACAAAATCGTTGCCCCAATGCATCATTGAAATTCAAGCTGGAAAGATGATTTTTTTTTTTTCAAAACAATGTTTATTGAAGAAAGGTAGAGATAGATGTACAAAATTCCATGTCTGGATTCATAGTGGAGAGGTACAAATAACAGAAATACGAGGTAGGTCAGGGTCATACAAGAAAGTCTCGGTATGTGGAAAATACATGCATAATTACATATAGTACATGTAAGAATTTGGTAATAAATGATATCTATAGGATATATTCCACTCCTATTGTCTAGGGTTACCATTTTGCTTAGTGAAATGTGAGATCTGGTATTAAAGAGACATGAAGGTATCTAGTGGAAGTAAAGACTTGTAATAAGCCTCAGTATCTGACCATATAGACCCTTAGCAGCTGAGAGACCACTACAGACAAGGAGAAAGAAAACAGAAAGTGAAGAGATAATAACCCTTCTTCAAATAATTTTCTATTTTATAAAGAAGATTGGTTAGGTAGAAAAATCGAATTCGTATAGATTGTAGAGGGAAGAGAAATGAGAGGAGAAAGAAAGAAAGAGAGGGGGTGGGAGATGGAAGGGAAGGGGGGGGTGGACAAGACATGAAGACAGGACAACATACAGCATCGTTCTCTAAAGGGAAAACCATACCATAAGGTTGTCAGGTTGGATATATGTCCTGTGGACTGCGATAAGTAGACATTATTTACCGGCTCAACACATTTCAAGCTTAACATAGTTAATAACATTAATCAATCTGTCTATACAAATACCAAGTGGTGGGTTCGAAAATTTTCTGGATTCTGAGCTGAGTGGCATTATCAAAGCTTTGTATAACAGTTTCCCATTTCCTATAGAATCTAGGGGCCCCTGACTCTATATCCGGTACTAGAGCCTGTCGCTCGTAAAATATGTTGTTTAGCAGAGAGGTTCTCATTTCTGTAATAGATGGAGGTTGTCTGTGTAACCAATGGGTGAGGATTAATTTTTTAGCGATAGTGAGGATAACTGTCAGGGCAGGTATAATCTTCTGTTTGTGTGGTCCCAGGTCCCAATCTGAAAAGCAGTAAAATAGACATGCGGTAGGGAGCTTGGTGATTCGAACTGAAAAGATATCATTAACATGGTTTATCAGTTTGTCCCAGAAAGTTCTTATTTTCCTGCAGTCCCAGAAGTTATGATAGTATGTGGCCTCAGCCATCCCACATTTAAAACATCGACCCGTAGAGGCCAGGGTGAAATAGGAATGCTGTTTCGGGGAGATGTAGGCTCTATTTAAGAATTTGAGGTGCGTTTCCTGCAAAGCTGCGGATTTTAAATATTTAAATGTGGGGGACAGTTTGGACATAAGTACCGACATAGCCGGGAAATCAGGTATGTCCCGCTGCCAGCGCGAGTGGAGAGCACTTTGCAAGGGTGTTTTCCCTGAGTCTATGAGAATAGAATATAAATTACGCAGCCTATATCCTATGGTCAGATTAAAACGCAAGAGAGGGGTAAGAGGGTCAATGGCCGTATCAAGGGCCATTCCAGGTGGTAACGACTGTGCAAAATGACGGGATTGGAGGTACATATAAAATTGGGAGTTGGGTAGACCATATCTATCTGATAATGCAGAGAAAGAGTAGAGCTTACCCCCAGGGTCAAAGATATCTCGAATGCACGAGATGCCCTTCTCTTTCCACGTCAAGTAAGCACGGCCGTCCAAACCAGGAGGAAATTGTGGGTTGCCCCAAAAGGTGGTGTAAGGGGAGTTAGAGGAATTCCTGTGCAATCGTTTATTGATAGATTTCCAGGCTTTATAAGTGTCATGAAAGAGTATGTTGGATTTTATATGGGAAGGAATCAGTGAGGTAGGTGCATGAAGGAGAGCAGCTGGGGAGAAAGGATGGAAAAGGTGTTCCTCTATGTTGGGGAGAGTATATACGGAACCACCAGAAAACCAATCCACCATGTATCGATACATAGCTGCATTTGAAAAAGCAGAGATGTCTGGCATCCCAAAACCACCCTCCGGCCTCGGCAGTCGCAAAATATGGCGGGATACCCTAGATTTCTTTTTTGCCCAGATAAATCTTGTAAACAGGGAGTCAAATCGTTGGATATCTGACTTGGAAAGTTGCAAGGGAAGCATTTGGAGGACATAGGATAATTTGGGGAAAATAAAGCTTTTAATAACCACTACCCTACCAGACAATGATAGAGGTAAATCCATCCATCCGTTCAATAATTTCTCCGCCGAGGAGTATATCTGGTGGAAATTAGCAGAGTATAGGGCGTCCAGATTAGGGGGAATCATGATGCCTAAGTATTTAAGTGGAGAGCGGCAAATTGTGAATTGTGTCAGCGTGGGGGATAGAAGGTTTGTGGAGTGACCAGGGCCTAGAGGGAGGAGGCGTGACTTGTCATAGTTCACGCGAAATCCCGAGAAAGAGCTAAAATTATCTATAATGTGCTTTATAGCAGGGATGGAAAATTGGGGGTTAGAGATAAATAAAAGCATGTCATCGGCAAATAGACTGAGTTTCACTTCAGTCGACCCAACACCAATACCAGTATATTCTAGAGACATGCGCAGTGCAGTGGCTAGGGGTTCTATAGCTATAGCAAATAGAAGAGGTGAAAGGGGGCAACCTTGTCTGGTCCCTCTATGGAGGGGGATGGGAGAGGACATATAATTGTTAGAGAGGATTTGAGAGGAAGAGTCATGATAGAGAAGACGTACTGCATGGATGAAGGCCTCCGGGAATCCAAACCTGTGCATGGTGTCAAAAAGGTGATCCCATGTGACTAGGTCAAAAGCCTTCTCAGCATCAAGGGAGAGAAGGGCATAGGGGTTCTGGTCTCCCGAGGTCTCCAACCACTGCATGACAGTCAGTATCTTACGCACATTCACCGTAGAGTGGCGCCCCCAAATAAACCCTGTCTGGTCTTCCTGGATCAGAGAGGGCAAGAGAAGCTTTACCCGGTCTGCCAAGATCTTGGTATATATCTTGTAATCCGTATTCAATAAGGATATAGGTCTATATGAACTGGGAAGCAGGGGGTTTCTCCCTGGTTTATGGAGGATTTTTAGAATCGCAGCGTTGAAGTATAGTGGAGGAGGTGTTCCGGACAACAGCAAGTTGAATAGTTTACAAAGGGGTTTGACCAATTGAGGGGCCAGTATTTTATAGTATTCATTGGTTAGACCGTCAGGTCCAGGGGTTTTGTTTGGTTTCAAACAGTGAATTGCATGGAGCACCTCCTCCTCAGTAATGGGGTTCAGTAGGGGTTGGGATGAGGTAGAAGATAGAGAGGGAAGCGTAAGGGAAGACCAGAAAGAGTGTTGTTGTTGGTAATCAATAGAGGGTTCAGAATATAGTGAGGAATAAAAAGACTGCAGAACCTCAGACACCTGGTCACAATCATGTACCACAGTGCCGTCAGCCCTAGTTAGAGCATGGATAAGTGTTGGGGGATGTTGACCTTTCAGGAGATTTGAAAGCAATCGACTAGATCGATTGCCGAATTTATGAAATCTACATTGAGACATAAATGTTAATTTAGATTCGGTTTGGGTTAAGAGTTTGTCAAAAAGGGATTTCTGTTCATGGTAGAGTTTTCTGGTAATTGGGGTGGGGGACTGCGTGAACGCTTGGTAGGCGTCAGTAAGTTTAGATTGAGCATCAAGGTACAGAGCTTGTGTGTCTTTCTTATGTTTGGAGGTGAAGGAGATGATAGCACCTCTTAGTACTGTCTTAGACGTCTGCCAGAACAGGAGCGGTGATTCCTTCTCTGCAGTTATATTACAATGTGTGAAGTCAGCCCATGATGCCTCCAGCATATTTCTAAATTGAATGGAATTGGTCAGGTGGGATGGGAAGCGCCATTGTCTGACAGGGCCTCTATTGGGGAAGGTGGCGAGAGCCATCCAGCAGACCGCATGATCCGACAAGGACACCGGTTCAATTTCAGAAGTTTGCACCCTGGTAAACATAGAAGCCGAGATGAGCAGATAATCGATTCTCGACAGTGTACCATGAGCAGCCGATAAACAAGTGTATTCACGGTCGACCGGATGACAGGCTCGCCACACGTCCACCAAGTGCAGCTGTGACATTAGATATGGTAAACCATATTTGGGAGTATAACGGCTAGATCTGGATTTGGTGTTCCTATCAAGAGCATTGGATACAGTAGAGTTAAAGTCACCTGCGAGTATCACCTGTTTATGAGAGTGTGGGTGCAGTTTAGCGGCAATGGACAGAAAAAAGGGTTGGGGATCGATATTGGGGGCGTATACATTACACAGTAGAAAGCGTGAGTCATCTAGAGTGGCGTCTACAATGAGGTATCTGCCTTCAGTATCAGATTGGGAGGAGTGAAGGTCTACTTGGACGGAGCGTCTAATCAAAATGAGTACCCCACGGGCCTTGGCAGTAAATGGGGCGGACGCCAGCACTCTCCAGCCCAGGCAATTGAGCTTGTCAATCTCAGGGGGAAGGAGATGAGACTCCTGGAGGAATGCAACATCTACATGTAGTTTAGATAAGTAAAGTAAGATTTTCTTCCTCTTTATGGGGGAGTGGAAGCCACCTACATTATATGTGCAAATTTTTAAACTGGTCATCATTCTGCTGAAGAAAGGTATGGTTCATGGCAATAAATAAAACTGATAATATCATATCTACAAAATACATTGCTATCATGGACACAGAAAACCAACAGGACAAGACACAGAGAGGAGAGAACAATGGGTAGAAAAAGTGGGGGAAAGTAAAGCAAAGGATCCAGAAAAGAATGGATCAAAGGATTAGCATCAAAAGTGCACTTCAGGTACAAAGATAATCTAAATTGACCTATAGTTCGCCAATTGGAGAACCAGATAAGAACTCCAGGCTTGCCCCAGCCCTGGTACTGAGAAATAATAAGCATAGCTTATATATGGCATAAACAAAACATAACTTAGAATAATATGTGGAAAACTTTAGGTGGAAGGCGCCTTAAAAGAAGGATCCCATTCAGAATGGGATTAATGATGAAATGGCACCCGCCATAGCATTTACGCCGGTAAGAGAGGCGTCTCCTCCCACCAATAATTTCAAGAACTTCTAGCGATTAACAGCTATAACATAAACAGATATATCAAAGTAATAGAGTAATCGCCAGTAAAGGAGGAGATAACCACGCTAAGGAATTTTATAGCCGTGGTTAGCAGTCAGGAGTCGAGTCCGTTGAGGGCTGGCGCAGTGAGGAACGGCCGTTCTCCTCTTCCAGTAGATATGCTTCCGCATCAGCCACGGTGGAGAAGTCTGTAAATGAAGATCCTTTGAACAGGCGTAATCGTGCTGGGTATATAAGAGCGAATTTTCTATTTGCTTTTGCTAGGCGGGAACAAAGTGGGGTGAATTCACGTCGTGCCCTGGCCACCTCTGCCGAATAATCTTGGAAGATAAAAATCTTCACATCGTTCCATTGTAAGTTCCGCTTACGGCGAGACGCAGACCAGATGGTGTCTTTGTGGATGTAATTTAGACAACGGAAAATAACAGCTCGGGGTCGGGAATCCTGCGTAGGCCTTGCAGGACCAATGCGATGGGCCCTCTCCACAATCATACCCGTGCAGGAATCTTGGATATCAAGCAGATCTGGCAGCGTGTCTTGTATGAAGGAAAGGAGTGCTGGCCCTTTAAGGGCTTCGGGTAGCCCAACAACCCTCAGATTATTTCGACGTGATCTATTCTCGAGATCGTCGACCTTATTAAGAAGCTGGTAATGGGATTTCTGAAGAAAGGCGCACTGTTCCTTTAAATCGGCAACGTCATGAAATGTCTCCCCAAGGCGCTGTTCATTAGCCTGCACCCGTTTGGAAAGCTGTTTAAACTGTGATTTGATGTCATGCACTGCCTGTGTGACTTTGGCAGCATGAGATTCCATAATAGGATTAATGGAGTCCTGAATTGCCTTTACCATGTCAGAGTATGTAATTGGGCCCTCAGCCTGCTCTGTAGTCTTATTAGACTTCTGTGTAGAGGGGGCAGCATGTACAGGGAGAGCTGTGTTCACAGAGGAGTCAGAGGAGGAATGTAACTCACGATCTGTGTGTATTTGCTGCTGCTGCGGATGTGTCTGCTGTCCGGCGGCCATCTTGGATTCCCCTTTCGTTTTTGCAGGACGTTGTTTGAGGGGCTTAGCCGCTTCTGGGGCGGCCAGGAAGCGCTCCATCAGGTGCCAGAGGTGTTCCCACAGGCAGGTGAGCGGTTCTGGAGCGGGCTGTAACGCTATGTGCAGCGTACGGGCTAGCGCGGGCTGGGGCGGCACACGGAGCTCACACTGCTGCTGCTGCACGCATCGGCGCCGTACCCGGAAGTCTGGAAAGATGATTTTAATATATCACTTGTACATTTTGTATTGCTCTTCTGGTGACAATGTAGTTTGTTTTTGTCAATTACCATTTTATTAATAGGGTAAAGAAAATTAAGTGGATTTTTTAAAGAAAACTATACTGTCAATATACTATTAAAACAAATTTAAATGGTAAAAGTTATTGTACTTTAAGTAAAAATAAAAGAGCCAAAATATCAATCCCAATTTTGGATTACTTTAATTAACAAAAAAAAATGCATATAGCAGAGGATAGTTTCAATCTGCCTACCGCTGGGTTATGGGCCCAGCATGCTTCCATTGCTGTACTCTGCTGCACATGTAAGTGCAAGAGATCCTGAAGCACTCACTCATCATGGGAAAGTACCAATGTGTTTCTTCGTTGGTTGATGGAAGAAACATCTTACAAAAACTCTCCAGATTATTGACTTTTTAAAGTTTTTCTAGGAAACGTTTTAGATGAATGCTTATTAGCCTTTGTCAGTATAGACTTTTGCAAAGTGTCTCTGTGGCGCAATCGGTTAGTGTGTACGGCTATAAACCAAAAGGTTGGTGGTTCAATCCCACCCAGGGACGTAATTGACCTTGTTATCAGATTTTGGTGATCTTTAAGTAGACAAGTCAAAATTTCAAACCCCCTCTTATGGTGTAGGGTACCTGGCCTTCTCTGATGTAATCAGAGTTAGATTTGATTCAGTGATTTTATAAAAACAGCTAGGAAGCACAATTTAGCAGTGGGTTGCAGAGAAAAAGAAATATGCTGGTAAAAAAATCCAATTGAGTGATTAAACAGCTCTTAATTTTCTGGCTTTATTTTTATGCTAACAAATTTGTTCTCTGAAAAGTGTCCACAAAGCCAAGTCTCTGATTAACACCTTTGTAGGGATGGTTTTTCACCTATTACTAAATTAAATTTGCTTCATTGGAAAGGCAGCAAGATGCATCCTCATTTCAATGTCTACTGAAATAATACGGGTTGACACCAGGAAACATTAACGCCACTGCATCCTTGCTGCTTTCTCATGTGGAAGTCTGTTTAATGTGAAAACAAGGTGATATCTAATTAGCACACAGGTAAGGAATTAAGAAAATCTTTATTTAAGGGTGAAGATGTTGCTAACAAAATCGTTGCCCCAATGCATCATTGAAATTCAAGCTGAAAAGATGATTTTAATATATCACTTGTACATTTTGTATTGCTCTTCTGGTGACAATGTAGTTTGTTTTTGTCAATTACCATTTTAATAATAGGGTAAAGAAAATTAAGTGGATTTTTGAAAGAAAACAATACTGTCAATATACTATTAAAACAAATTAAAATGGTAAAAGTTATTGTACTTTAAGTAAAAATAAAAGAACCAAAATATCAATCCCAGTTTTGGATTACTTTAATTAACAAAAAAAAATGCATATAGCAGAGGATAGTTTCAATCTGCCTACCTCTGGGTTATGGGCCCAGCATGCTTCCATTGCAGTACTCTGCTGCACATGTAAGTGCAATAGATCATGAAGCACTCACTCATCATGGGAAAGTACCAATGTGTTTCTTCATTGGTTGATGGAAGAAACATCTTACAAAAACTCTCCAGATTATTGACTTTTTAAAGTTTTTCTAGGAAACGTTCTAGATAAATGCTTATTAGCCTTTGTCAGTATGTACTTTTTGCAAAGTGTCTCTGTGGCGCAATCGGTTAGTGTGTTTGACTATTAACCAAAAGGTTGGTGGTTCAATCCCACCCAGGGACGTAATTGACCTTGTGATCAGATTTTGGTGATCTTTAAGTAGACAAGTCAAAATTTCAAACCCCCTGTTATGGTGTAGGGTACCTGGCCTTCTCTGATGTAATCAGAGTTAGATTTGATTCAGTGATTTTATAAAAACAGCTAGGAAGCACAATTTAGCAGTGGGTTGCAGAGAAAAAGAAATATGCTGGCAAAAAAATCCAATTGAGTGATTAAACAGCTCTTCATTTTCTGGCTTTACTTTTATGCTAACAAAGTTGTTCTCTGAAAAGTGTCCACAAAGCCAAGTCTCTGATTAACACCTTTGTAGGGATGGTTTTTCACCTATTACTTAATTAAACTTGCTTCATTGGAAAGGCAGCAAGAAACACTAGACTAATTGGAGGTGCGCCCTAAAGCAAATTACAATGTTAGGATTAGGGGGTTCGGAAAGACCTCTAGTGTATACTGTCACGATCCGGGTATCTGGACGCCATAACTTACCTTTCAGATGCCTCCTAAGGCTGGCTCAGCGCTCCAGGACCGGATCCCATCTGTTATTCTGATGTCCCCATTCCTGCCTCCTCTCCTGTCACTCTGAGACGCTGTCACAGCGGCGCCATGTTACATCTTGAATGGCATCTCCCGCGGCCTCCGCCGCCGTCCCTGAGTTTCTGCATGCAGGATGTCAGAGTGGCGCTTATGTCAGCCGCGGCCTCCGCTGTTGCCCGCGTGGTTCAAATGTGCACTCATCAGTCTGGCGTCTCCTGTTTACTGTTGCCGGCGCCGCCATTGCTGTTAAAGTTCCCACATGGATTATCAAACCAATCTTCCCTCCAAGTGTCTGCATGGGCGCAGCCATGTTGGATTCTGTCACCTGTTCATTTCCACCAATCCGCTGTTTCCATTGTAATCTGCATAATTGCCTAGCCAATCCCTTCCTTGCTGCAGGTATAAGTATTCTGTGCCTGAGCAAGGAAGGCGTCAGTGATTTGGTTGTCAAACCTAGTTCCAGTTTGTCTCTCTCCCGTGGTTGTTTTCCAGGTTCCAGTTACCATCTCCAAACCTCCACTAAAGAGACCCGCTCTAGTCTACCACCTGTGGTGCAGCCTGACTCTCCAGTCCTCTGGGACTCATCTGTTTCCAGTTACAGATTTACCTGCTTCCAGCCTAGCTTCCAGCAGAGATCAGCTCTTCTTAAAGTACCGGTATCATTTCCGCAGATTACCACTCACCACCGGCACTATTATTTCACCGCTCTCAAACTCCATATATCAATCATATTTCATCGCTCTCAAGCTTCATTTATTATTTGGCTGGTTCCATCCAGCAATCCACTCCGTGCTTACATCAGTCTGGTTTCAGCCAGTACCCACAGCAGCCATTTTATCCACAGCAGCCCAGCTTTTCCTGGAACACCAGCTAGTATGATCCTGGGCTATCTCCATTGCTACAGTCGGGCCTGGTAAGGACTTTCCAACTAGAAGATAATAAGAACTGTCTCATACTACCAGAGCCCTGTGGTCCTTGTCCTCCTGTAGTACCCAGGAACTGTATTATTTCTCTGCTGATTTTATGTTTCTCTTTTATTACTGCTGTGATGCATGGAGTTTGTCAAAATAAACATCATTGACTTTTATCCTGGTTGTCGTGGGCACGCCTTCGGGCAATTCTTCTACATTTAACTTACATGTCCAGGGGTCTGATACAACCTCCCAGGTTCCACTACACCTCAGCCCCTACAACTGAGGCTGCCTCCAGTCAGCTCAGGCCCTCAGTTGTGACATATACACTGTATATACATTTTAAGATAGGAAGGTACAAATTACATATTCACATTGCATCTATGGGCTGGATTCAAATGTCCCTTTCCTCCCTCAATCGTGCCCGTCAGCAGCTATTCTATTCTATATAAGGAGCCACGAGTCGCCGCCATTTTCACTTGTGCATTGGAGATGATAGGGAGAGGACGTGCAGCGTTTTCTCAGTTTCTGTGTTCAGTGTGCTGCAAATATCTGTGCTCAGTGTGCTTGCAAATATCTGTGCTCAGTGTGCTGAAAATATCTACGTTCTCTGCCTGAAAAATGCTCCATATCTGTGCTGCATTGTATTATATAGTATGAGGACAGGGCAAAATTTTGCTGACCACCAGTATATAATATATAGCAGTACGGTACAGTAGGCCACTGCTCTACCTACCTCTGTGTCGTCAAGTATACTATCCATCCATACCTGTGGTGTATTTTAGTAGTTGTGCGCAGTATATATAGTAGGAGGACAGGGCAGAATTTTGCTGACCACCAGTATATAATATATAGCAATACGGTACAGTAGGCCACTGCTCTACCTACCTCTGTGTCGTCAAGTATACTATCCATCCATACCTGTGGTGTATTTTAGTAGTTGTGCGCACTATATATAGTAGGAGGACAGTGCAAAATTTTGCTGACCACCAGACTTCTACTTAAGTCCAATGGTGTAGGATGTGCAAAGCTGTTTGGCTGTGCATTTATTGATCTAAGCATGCATTTTTATCAAAGCGTGATAAAATTGACACATAACGCAGCGTTCAATCAGCGTTAATTTATCTTCAGCTGATATCGATTGTGAATTGACGTTTCTTCTCTTCTTGTCACCTACAGGTAATTACAATTGACTACAACCACCAATCTATTCTGCTGCACTATATCTATATATGCAAAGCTAATTCTGCTGGGTAATGCAAATTGAAACATTATTGCATAGTATGTGATTTTGAAGTACTTTTTTAAAGTTTTGAATGATATAGACCCAGTTTAATTTTTGTGGAATGCCTGGTTGTAGCTTTTAAGGTAATTTATTGCCTGGCATTTGAGGGGGTGGGGTGTGGTTACAGATTTAAATTATTGGTTTCACTTGTAATAGTCTTCTACTTAAGTCCAATGGTGTAGGCTGTGCAAAGCCATTTGGCTGTGCATTTATTGATCTAAGCGTGCATTTTTATAAAAGCGTGATAAAATTGACACATAACAGCAGTGTTCAATTAGCGTTCAATCGAAGTGAAAAAGAAGGAAAACAGAAGCACACCAATCTAACAAAACAAAGAAAACTGAAGAACTAATAACAAATGTGAGTCACTTACTCCTCAGATCACTCACCTCCTGATTGTTGCATCTGATTACATAGCACAGAACTACCTTACTTGGACATTTCATAAACCATCCATTTCACCTACAAATGCCTGTATCTGTATTATTGTAATTTTGTTTTTTAAGCACAGCTGCACCAATGCAATTTTACCTGCAAACACTTAAAACATCTAACATAATTACCATTGCTTCTTAAACCTCTCACAATCCTTTCATTTCTTACACTCCAAATACATTTCTGCACCCACTTTATCTACGCTTTTGACTCATTTCATACTAAATTGAGCCTACACTGCTTTTCTCACCTGCATTTCTACAATTCTTCTGCTCGGATTCCCTTACAGTCTCCTCTCCTACTTCCACTTTCCCTCAACCTATTTACCTTCTTAACACTATGTGAATGCTTTCTTATACTCCCCACATCACTCAGTGTCTACCTAATAATGTATCTTTATCCTTCCCCCCCCCCAGTCTCCTCCACCTCCTCCTCTGTCTCCCCTCCATCCCTCTGTTTCCTTCCCCCACCTTTCCTGTTACCCCACTTTCATTCACCTCTGCCCCATGGTCCTGCTACCCCACAACTCAGCCCTGCTCCCTCTCTCCCTTCCCTGTCACCTCCCCACACCCCCATCCACATCACACTGACCTCCCTCCCTGCCCATCTCCTGCAGTTTCCCCTCCTATCTCAGGCACCCGTACCATCACTACTCTCTCATCATCCCTGCCCTCAAAGTTAATCCCACCTCATCGCTACAGCAACCCTGAAAATCTAATTCACATCTCTCCCACAAACTCATACCCCCTATCCTGTGCCCTCTGGAATGCCAGATCCGTTTGTAACAAACTGGTCCCCACTCATGACCTTTTCATTTCCAACTCCCTACACCTACTAGCCATTACTGAAACTTGGATTACGCCCTCTGACACTACTTCTGCTGCTGCTCTCTCTGCTGGGGGCCTTACATTCACACACACCCCCCGACCTGGGGGTCGCCATGGGGGTGGTGTTGGGGTCCTTTTACCTTCTAGTTACTCCTACCAACTCATACCACCAGAACCATCCCTTATATTATCTACATTTGAGGTCCACTCCATATGTCTCTTCCAACCAGTCCATCTTAGAGTAGCTGTCATTTACCGCCCCCCTGGCACTGCTTCCAAATTCATCGACAACTTTGCTTCCTGGCTTCCTCACTTCCTCTCTTCTGACATTCCCACCATTATCCTAGGCGATTTCAACATCCCTATTGACATCCCCACACAATCCCCTGCCTCTAAACTCCTTAACCTCACCTCTTCACTTGGTCTCTCCCAGTGGACCTCCTCACCCTCCCATGTGAATGGGAGCTCACTGGATCTGGTCTTCACTCACCGCTGTGATATTTCTGATTTTTCCAACTCCCCATTTCCCCTCTCTGACCACCACCTGCTCTCCTTCAACCTATCTCTCTCGACTTCCCCATCTCAACCTCCTAAGGCTACCATCACTAAGCGTAACATTGAAGCTATTGACACCACATTCCTTTCCTCCCTGTTTGACTCACTTCTCTCTCCTATTCTCTCTCTCTCTCATGCCCTGAACAAGCCACTTCCACATACAATGCTTCCCTTACTTCTGCTCTTGACTCTGTTGCTCCACCAACCACTGTTCACCCTCGCAAATTAACACCTCAACCCTGGCACACCAAATGCACCAGATATCTGCAAAAATGCTCACGTACTGCTGAGCGACACTGGAGGAAATCACGCTCTAAGGCAGACTTCCTCCATTTCAAACTTATGCTCTCATCCTTCAGTGCTGCCCTTTCTCTTGCTAAACAGTCATACTTCAAGAACCTCATCTCCTCCCTGTCTTCCAACCCCCGGCGCCTCTTTGCCACTCTCAACTCACTCATCTGCCCACCTCCACCTCGTCTCCCTTCCTCACTCTCTGCTCTTGACTTTGCCACTTACTTCACATCCAAAATTGACTCCATACGTCAGGACATCACATCACACCAGACTATCAGTAACCAGCCTTCTCCCATCCCTTACAAACCCTCCCCATCCCTCGCACCAACTCTGTCATCTTTCTCCCATGCATCTGGAGAGGAAGTCATGGCCCTCATTCGTTCCTGTCCCCTCACCACCTCCCCACTTGACCCTATCCCCTCCCGCCTCCTCTGCCACATCTCTTCTTCTGCTTGTTCCCATCTTTCCCACCTTCTCAATCTCTCCCTCTCATCAGGCACTGTCCCCTCTGCCTTCAAGCACGCTCTCATCTCTCCTATTCTTAAAAAAACCTACCCTTGATCCAAACACTCTCTCCAACTACCGACCCATCTCTCTTCTCCCTTTTGCCTCCAAACTCCTTGAGCGTATTGTCTACAACCGCCTTACTTCCTTTCTTTCCTCACACTCACTGCTTGACCCATTCCAGTCTGGCTTCCGTCCTCTCCACTCCACTGAAACTGCCCTTACAAAAGTATGCAATGACCTCCATGCTGCTAAATCTAAGGGACACTACTCTCTACTTATTGGCCCTCATTCCGAGTTGATCGGTCGCAAGGCGAATTTAGCAGAGTTACACACGCTAAGCCGCCGCCTACTGGGAGTGAATCTTAGCTTCTTAAAATTGCGACCGATGTATGCGCAATATTGCGATTACTAACTACTTAGCAGTTTCAGAGTAGCTCCAGACTTACTCTGCCTGTGCGATCATTTCAGTGCTTGTCGTTCCTGGTTGACGTCACAAACACACCCAGCGTTCGCCCAGGCACTCCCACCGTTTCTCCAGCCACTCCTGCGTTTTTTCCGGAAACGGTAGCGTTTTCAGCCACACGCCCCTAAAACGCCGTGTTTCCGCCCAGTAACACCCATTTCCTGTCAATCACATTACGATCGCCGGAGCGAAGAAAAAGCCGTGAGTAAAAATACTTTCTTCATAGTAAAGTTACTTGACGCAGTCGCAGTGCGAACTTTGCGCATGCGTACTAAGCGGATTTTCACTGCGATGCGATGAAAAAGAACGAGCGAACAACTCGGAATGAGGGCCATTCTACTTGATCTCTCTGCTGCTTTTGACACTGTGGACCATCCTCTCCTACTGCAAATCCTTCACTCCATTGGTCTGCGTAACACTGCCCTCTCTTGGTTGTCGTCCTACCTTTCTGACCGTTCATTCTCTGTCTCCTCTCATGACTCCACCTCCCCCTCACTTCCACTAACTGTAGGGGTACCCCAAGGTTCTGTCCTTGGTCCTCTTCTCTCTCTATACGTCCTCACTAGGTAAGCTCATTAGTTCTTTTGGTTTCCAATATCATCTCTATGCTGATGACACTCAAATCTATCTTTCCTCTCCAGACCTCTCCCCTACTCTCCTCACTCGTATCTCCAACTGTCTCTCTGCTATCTCTTCCTGGATGTCCCAGCGCTTTCTTAAACTTAACATGTCTAAGACCGAGCTGATCATCTTCCCTCCCTCCCGCATAACCTCACCTCCTACAATCTCATTATCTATTGATGGCACTACTATCTCCTCTACCCCCCAAGTGCGCTGTCTTGGAGTAATCCTTGACTCCTCCCTCTCCTTCAAACCACACATTCAGCACCTCTCACAAACCTGCCGTTTTCATCTAAAAAATATTTCCAGGATCAGACCCTTTCTGACCCAGGATGCTACTAAGACTCTTATCCACTCACTGGTCATCTCCAGACTGGACTACTGTAATCTCCTCCTGACTGGCATTCCTGACAAATACCTCTCTCCACTCCAATCTATCCTCAATGCTGCTGCCCGGCTCATTTTCCTCACCAAATGCACTACGTCCACCTCTCCTCTCTTACTAGTCCTTCACTGGCTCCCCTTCCCTTTCAGAATCCATTTCAAGCTTCTCACACTTGCTTACAAAACCCTCACCCACTCCTCTCCCATCTACATCTCTGATCTTATCTCGCTTTACACTCCCACCGGTCCTCTTCGCTCTGCTAATGCACGCCGACTCTCCTGCCTACGGATTACTTCCTCCCACTCCTACCTCCAAGATTTTTCACGTGCTGCACCACTTCTCTGGAATTCCCTACCTCTCCCCCTCAGACTCTCCACCTCTCTACAAAACTTCAAATGGGCTCTCAAGACCCACTTCTTCACCAAACCCAGCCAAATCTCATCCTAAACCTCTGTTCCACGCTCTCTATGTACCCCATCTGTCTCACCCCTGTCTGTCTACCCCTCCCCTTTAGAATGTAAGCTCTCACGAGCAGGGTCCTCTTCCCTCATGTGCTTACTCTTTTCTTACTTTAATAATCTTCAGCTGCACCAAATCCAGCAGTCTTCTGCCACCTGATACTTATTCCAGTGTCATCTGCTGATGTAGCTATGTTTATTTACCCTGTACTTGTCCTATATTGTCATCAACTGTAAGTTGCTGTTTTCCTGTTTGATTATTTGTTTATGTACTCTGTAATTTGGTGCTGCGGAACCCTTGTGGCGCCATATAAATAAAGGATAATAATAATAAATAATATAATATATAGCAGTACGGTACAGTAGGCCACTGCTCTACCTACCTCTGTGTCGTCAAGTATACTATCCATCCATACCTGTGGTGCATTTTAGAAATAAAACATATCTCGGCAGAGCAATCTATATATCCATCATTTTTCAGACAGCAACAGTGGGTATTGTAATAGTCACCCAATCCATCACTTTTATAGGGTTACATGCATCCACATGCTACAGCCTGTCTCAATAATTTTACTGTCACAGTGTGTGTGTTTGTGTTTTTATTTAGGTATTTTTTGTTGTTGTAGAACTACAGGTACCAGCGAGCCCGTTATTTCCCCGCCTGCTGGTACTTGAGGTTCTCCAAGTACCAGCAAGTGGGGGAGGCTTTCTGGGCCTTGTAGTTCCACAACAAAAAAACAATATTCTTTTTTTACACATATGGCTATCAGCCCGGCACCCACCACCCAGGGGTGCTGGGGACAGCCTCGGGCTTCACCCCTGGCCCTTGGGTGCCTCGAGGGGAGGAACCTCTTGATTTAAGGGATCCCCACTCCTCCAGGGAACCCCGGCCAGGGGTGACTAGTTGGAGGGGTAATGCCAGGGCCGCAGGGACCTACATAAAAGTGTCCCCTGGCTGTGGCATTATCTCTCTGGCTAGTGGAGCCCGGTGCTGGTTTTAAAAATATGGGGGACCCCTACATATTTTGTCCCACGTATTTTTGGAACCAGGACCCGTCTAAGAGCCCGGTGCTGGTTGTCTAAATACGGGGAACCTCTGTCCAATTTTTCCCCCAGTATTTAAATAACCAGGACCGGCTCAAAGAGGCTGGTTATACTAAGGAGGGGGGACCTCACACATTTTTTTTAACCCATTCAGACCCTTCTCCTTTAAGTTAATGGAAGCCCTGGACAACAAAATTGCATTCATGTCCTCCTCCCTCACCCTTCCCAGTCCCAAACACTCATTTTTTTTCTTTAAAAATTTATAATATATCACAAGAACAATGAGCAGGCAGGCAGCGGGCATTGGCGGCATCGGACTGAGATAGAAATTAGTGGTGGAGGGCTGGGTCAGTTGATTGTGGGAGAGTTTGTAAGCCATTGGCGGTGGCAGTGGGTATCGGCTCAGAGGCAGTAGCGGGCATTGGCTAAGGGTCATCGGCAGGATTCGGCGGACATTATGGCTGTAGTGCCTCACTAGCCACTGACCTCACCGCACGCCACTGTGGGACAGATGTAACATGCAGAGAGAGGTAGATTTTGGGAGAAGGAATGTCCTAGCATAACTGTTAATTGCAGTGTAATACTGTAATTCAACTGTGCAGCATTTGTGGCTAAATGTCAAAGAAGCCAGTATTTACCCTGCATGCAAAACAATAAATGTATTTGCACATACCTCCCAACTAACCCAATTTTTGCAGGACAGTCACTTTTTTTGGGAATGTCCAGCTAACCCAAATAACCCCCCCCCCCCCGTGTCCCATAGTCATGGGGAAGGGGGGGGGGGGTGGAAGGCTCCCTGTAGCTTGTTGCTCTGCAAATATGCACATTGTGGGTAATTCAGACCTGATCGCTAGGGTGTGTTTTTTGCATCCCTGTGATCAGGTGGTTGCCGCCTACAGCGGAAGGGAAAATTTGCTGTGCAGGTGTGTGATCACATGTGCACAAGAGCTGCACAGCTCAGCACTTACTCAGCCATTGAGGTGACGTCACAAATCCTCCCACAAAACGCCGGGTCCCTCCAGTGTTTTTCCGGACACTCCCTAGAAACATTCAGTTGCCACCCACACAAACACCCTCTTCTTGTCAATCTTCTTGTGCACCTACGCATTGTGGCGCATACGCATGTGCAGTGCAGACCTGATTGCCCGCTGGGTGAAAATAAATTGAAGCGATCTGGTCTGAATAAGCCCCAATGTCTATTCACGGGAGACAGAGGGGCTGGGGCATGGTCAGCAGCTCACAGAGCACCTATAATGAGAAAAATGGGAGACATGGCTCATGATCGCGATATACCTGCGAAGGTACGCCCTCTATTGATTGACAGGCAGAGGCATTCGCATTTTCTGCGGGGCACCCGGAGAAAATGTAGGCACATGCACAGGATGGACCCTGCGTATATGCCCCCATCCTCTTCATAGTTTTTGGGGTTGGAACGAGCAGTGTGAAAACATCAATCGATGGGGGTAATTCCAAGTTGATCGCAGCAGGAATTTTGTTAGCAGTTGGGCAAAACCATGTGCACTGCATTTACGAACAGATGATTTTTTATATAAATTTTAAAATGTTAGTAAATGTGTGTTTTTTTCAACCTGGAAGCCCAACATCGATTAAGATCGATCTTAAATAGACCCCTGGGTTTTAAGGATAACCATGGTTGAGTCCAATAATTAATTCACATTGACCGAAGTTCTAATTAAGTAGTGATGTGCACCGGAAATTTTTCGGGTTTTGGTTTTGGGTTCGGTTCCGCGGCCGTGTTTTGGGTTCGGACGCGTTTTGGCAAAACCTCACCGAATTTTTTTTGTCGGATTCGGGTGTGTTTTGGATTCGGGTGTTTTTTTCAAAAAACCCTAAAAAACAGCTTAAATCATAGAATTTGGGGGTCATTTTGATCCCATAATATTATTAACCTCAATAACCATAATTTCCACTCATTTTCAGTCTTTTTTGAACACCTCACACCTCACAATATTATTTTAATTGGTATTTGGTACCGGGGACACAGTACCTCAATCAAGTCTATAGTTGGCTCTGAAATCAGCATTAAACTGGATCCACACTTAGATTATCTGTCCAATTTTTTTTTCTAGTTGAAACAAAATTATGCTAATATGTGGCAGCAAATGACAATTGACCATTTGCTCCCAAACACTGGAAAACATCCAAAAATGGTCATTTAGATAAATTGGTTAAATCCATTTCATTTAGCTAATTTATCCAAACTACCTTTATTGTATCTTTGTGGGTGAATGATGTGTGGGTCAGTGTTGAGGGTGGTGGAGGAGATGGGTAATAGGCACAGCAGGGTGTGGACAGTCAAATAGTGTGCTTAGAGGTGCAGATAAATAGGGATATCTAATAATTCACCCACTATTCTATAGAATTATTAGATATCCCTATTTATCTGCATTACTCACCTAACACTCAGCATTTATCTACATGCTGATGCTATTCATAGCACTTAGCTTGCAAGTATTTTACCCATAAGGAGACACATTAGATGTTCCCTCTCTTTTCATTGTAGACGTCCCCAGCAACCATACTGTACTATACTACAACAGGAATAATTACTGTGGGGGATTATACCATTTGATCTGGAATAAAGGGAAAATATTGTGGAAAGAGTGCTGTAAGTGTATGATATGTAGAACTATTGCCAGGTTCTGACATTTGTCAAGTGAATTACTAATATACATTCAACTAATATTACATAGTGTCCAGTAATTCAGTATCAGACTAATTGATATAGTCAATTTGGATCAATAATAAAGACACAACACAGGTAGCGAACCTTGATATTAATAAATGTATTTCCATTTATTATATATGGTAATTACATTATACAAACTTATTGTACTTTATTTCGTGTTTAGACAATTTTAACAAATTTATTAAAAGTTAATTTTTAAATCATCATTTGTGCGCCAGCAAAAGAGACGTTCTTTTCTCTTCTCCTTTCCTGCATAACATTACTTGTCTCTGGTAGCACCCCCGAACGTCCTACAATTAATATTTAATATAACTGATGGACATTTATTGGGGCCTCTTCATACAAATATTTAGAATTTAATAGCTGGTGCAAAACACATCCCCTTCCCCCCATTCCCTGTATATCTGGATTCACCAAGGAAATGCTGATACTGACTCCAAGAAGAAAGGGAGTCTCTTCCCTATGAAGGTGAAGCCTTGTTTGGCGACGGCCTAGTTAATTTGATCTCGGCAGCTCCCGCAGGTAAGTCAACCTTCTTGCACTATGTTCCCTCTCAACGGATAAAGACGCATCATTATCTGATGCAGTCATTTCGGCCCAATAGATATGCAAGAAGTTAAGATTCCCCTTTCTTTGCAGGTAGAGGAAGGAGAAGAGGGAAGAGGTCTGTAGCCTCTTCAAGATTGCAGGAGCAGAGATTGTCCTCTGCTTCTGCCAAATCCACTGCATGACGCTAGGGCTTTCTTGCAGGAGCCCGCACCAGTGGGGGCACGTCTAAAACTCTTCAGTCAGTTCTGGATTCATTCGGACCTGGACTCGTGGGTTTTATAAATAGTGTCCCAAGGGTACAAACTGGGGTTTCAAGACGTTCCCCCTCACCGATTGTTCAAATCAGCCTTAGTCAGCAGGGAGAAGGTTTTTATTCAAGCCGCTTCGTGGTCCCGAAGCCGGACGGCTCAGTCAGACCAATCTGAAATCTGAAATCCCTCAATTTCTACCTAAAGAAATTCAATTTCAAGATGGAATCTCTCACGGTAGTGATCTCCAGTCTGGAGGAAGGAGATTTCATGGTTTTGGTAAACTTAAAGGATGCCTACTTACATGTTCCCATTTAGCCACTGCATCAAGCTACCTGAGGTTTGCAATTCAGGATTGTCATTACTAATTTCAGACGTTGCCATTTGGTCTGTCCGCGGCTCCGAGGATTTTCACCAGGGTGATGGCGGAAATGATGGTTCTCCTTCGCAAGGAGTCACAATTATCCCGTACTTGGATGTTCTCCTGATAAAGGCGAGATCCAGGGACCAGTTGGTGCAAAACATTGCACTCTCCCTGACAGTTCTTCAACAACATGGTTGGCTCCTAAACTTGCCAAAATCGCAGTTGGTCCCAATGACGCGGTTGTTGTTTTTGGGAGTGATACTGGACACAGAAGAGGTTTTCCTCCAGTGGAAAGGCTATGGAGATCCAGAGTCTGGTCAAACAAATTCTGAAACCAGCAAGAGTGTTAATCCATCAATGCATTCGGTTGCTGGGGAAAATGGTTTTGGCCTACGAGGCCATTCAGTTTGGCAGGTTCCATGCCAGAGTGTTCCAGTGGGACCTGTTGGACAAGTGGTCCGGATCCCACTTACACATGCACCGGAGGATAATCCTGTCTTCCAAGACCAGAATCTCACTCCATTGGTGGCTGCACAGTTCTCACCTCCTAGAGGGGCGATGGTTCGGGATCCAGGACTGGATCCTAGGGACCACGGATGCAACCCTTTCGAGGTGGGGAGCAGTCACACAGGGGGAAAACGTCCAAGGAAGATGGTCAAGTCAGGAAAGTTGTCTCCACATAAATGTTCTGGAGTTAAGGGCCATTTAATAACAGCAGACACAGTACACACTGGGACGGGTGCCCAGCATCCTCTACGGACTAAGAGAAAAGGATTTACCGGTAGGTATTAAAATTCTAGTTTCTCTAATGTCCTAGAGTATGCTGGGGACTCCGTAAGGACTATGGGGATAGACGGGCTCCGCAGGAGACATGGGCACTTTAAGAAAGACTTTAGTTCTGGGTGTGCACTGGCTCCTCCCTCTATGCCCCTCCTCCATACCTCAGTTTGATACTGTGCCCAGTTGAGACTGGGTGCTTTTCAGGAGCTCTCCTGAGATTTCTGACAGAAAGTATTTTGTTAGGTTTTTAATTTTCAGGGAGCACTGCTGGCAACAGACTCCCTGCATCGAGGGACTGAGGGGAGAGAAGCAGCCCTACTCTCTGAGTTGCAAGGTCCTGCTTCTTAGGCTACTGGACACCATTAGCTCCAGAGGGATTGGTACGCAGGATCTCACCCTCGCCGTCCGTCCCAGAGCCGCGCCGCCGTCCCCCTTGCAGATTCAGAAGATAGAAGCAGGGTGAGTATGAGAAGAAAAGAAGACTTCAGAGGCGGCAGAAGAGTTCATAATCTTCACTGAGTTAACGCACAGCACTGCAGCTGTGCACCATTGCTCCCATACACCTCACATACTCCGGTCACTGTAAGGGTGCAGGGCGCAGGGGGGGCGCCCTGGGCAGCAATATAAACCTCTTTTTGGCAAAAATATAACATATATACAGCTGGGCACTGTATATGTATGAGCCCCTGCCAATTTTACAGTTTAAGCGGGACAGAAGCCCGCCGCCGAGGGGGCGGGGCTTCTCCCTCAGCACTCACCAGCGCCATTTTTTCTCCACAGCACCGCTGAGAGGAAGCTGCCCGGACTCTCCCCTGCTTATACCATGGTAGACAAGAGGGTTGAAAAGAGAGGGGGGGCACATAATTCGGCGCAAATGACATACAGCAGCGCTACTGGACAAACATTATGTTACTGTGTTATTCCTGGGTTATATAGCGCTGGGGTGTGTGCTGGCATACTCTCTCTCTCTGTCTCTCCAATGGGCCTTGTGGGGAAACTGTCTTCAGAAAAAGCATTCCCTGTGTGTGTGTGGTGTGTCGGTACACGTGTGTCGACATGTCTGAGGAAGAAGGCTATATTAGAGAGGAGAGGGAGCAAATGAATGTGGTGTCTCCGCCGACACCTGATTGGATGGATATGTGGAATGTTTTAAATGCTAGTGTAAACTCATTGCACAAAAGATTAGACAAGGCTGAAGCTTTGGGACAGTCAGGGTCTCAACCCATCCCTGATCCTATGTCGCAGGGACTGTCAGGGTCTCATAAGTGCCCACTATCCCAGATTGTTGACACAGATACCGACACGGATTCTGACTCCAGTGTCGATTACGTTGATGCAAAGTTACAGCCAAAATTGGCAAAATCCATTCGATATAGGATTATGGCAATAAAAGATGTTTTGCACATCACAGAGGAACCCCCTGTCCCTGACAAGAGGGTACATATGTACAAGGGAAAGAAGCCTGAGGTAACCTTTCCCCCCTCACACGAGCTGAACGAGTTATGTGAAAAAGCTTGGGAATCTCCAGATAAAAGACTGCAGATTTCCAAAAGGATTCTTATGGCGTATCCTTTCCCATCAACGGATAGGTTACGATGGGAATCCTCCCCTAGGATGGACAAAGCATTAACACGCACAGCTACAGCTGGAAAATCAAATTTTTTACCTTATGTTCCCTCACAGCATAAGAAAGCTCTGCATTATCAAATGCAGTCCTTTCGGTCACAAAGAAACAAGAAAGTGCGAGGTGCGTCCTTTCTTGCCAGAGGTAGGGGCAGAGGAAAAAAGATGCACAACACAGCTAGCTCCCAGGAACAGAAGTCCTCCCCGGCCTCTACAAAATCTACTGCAAGACGCTGGGGCTCCACTGGCGGAGTCCGGCCCATGTGATGTCATGCAGCCGCTCTGACCACGCCTCCTGTTTCTCCGTTGCCGACCCAATATTGAAAACCCTGCCCCCGCACCGCTCCATCTCCGACTTGGAAATGGAGTGTTGTTGACCCCCCCCCCCCCCCCTGCACCGATTGACAGGCAGAGGCGACCGCATTATCTGCAGGCGGATGCGTATGCTCTTAGCAATTTTTGCAGTTGGATTGCTTATTGCGATTGCAATCCAACCTGAATCAGGCCCTATTACCTATCACAATGCACTGCGGGTAGTACAAAATGGGGTTAATATAGGAGAAAAACCCCCAGAGCTGTGCTCCTTAACTGTCCCTGGTGGCTAGTGGAGCAGCTGCCCAGTAATCAGTGTCCACGCCAGTGCGCACACGGCCCGCCCCCTACAGCCACGCTGGATCACGGTATAAAGTGGGCACAGAAGCCCCTTACCACCCTTTCATCAGCGGCCTCGTGATCCCGGAGGGCGGTGTGTGTGTGACTGACCTTAGGAAGAAACCGGAGCCTCCGCTGCAGTGACCCAGCAACCGGGGCACTGGAGTATACTGTGCCGCTGGGAGTGATGGAGCTGCAGTAAATATGTCTATTAGACCTAGCCTGCTGCAGCCCTTGTAGATTCTTATTAAAAAAGTTCTTCTTTTCTTGTCAAAATTAATAGCTAAGAATAGGCTGCCTGAGGCAGCCCCCTGTTAAGTGGCCTGCTACTGAAGGCACCAACTACAAACTGAGCTCCCTGTTCATGGAAGCGAGGTTATAGAGGAGGGGGCGCTGAGTATCTTGTGAACAGTCAAAAGCTTTGAGCTTGTTGGTGCCTCAGATCAAGATCCTACTCTACACCCCAATATGAATCCTTGTGGAGTCCAGTGTACCCCACAGAAGAAAAAAATGTGTCACAACCATTGGCAGCAACATAAGAATAGCTGCTGATGGGCACAATTGAGAAAGGAAGGGGGGAAAACATTTGAATCCAGCACATATATGTAATTCGAATATGTAATTTGTACCTTCCTACTTTAAAATATAATGGATGAACCTCACCCTGTGAGAACTATCTTCATGATCAAGAGATCTCATATGCAAGATAAGTATGTGTTGGGATAGGGCTGTGGAGGGCGGCTGCTCGGGCACACCCCCGTCAAGTTAAGGAGATTCAACTGAGGAAGCACAAGGGAACTCTCATCTGGGGACAACAACTGCAGGGAGAACACATTTTCAGATGAATGTGGGAGGGCAGAAGGCTGCCTAATACTGAAGCACCCCCAAACAACAAACCAAATGCAACAACTAGTGCAAGCATTCCTGGGGGAAGGCCTGCAGCAGATGGATCCAATAACAGCTCCAGAGTTGCTCTACAAGACAAGTAAAAGGGTGTGAGCCCTGCAGCACCACCTGTACTTTGCATACACACATATAGGACAGCATCTCTTATATGCCCCAGGGTCAATAAAATAGTATCCTTATCTAGGGTATCCATCCCCTCAGATAAGGTATCCGTCCATGCTGCTACAGCACTACACACCCAGGCCGACGCAATTGCCGGTCTGAGTAAGGTACCCGAATGTGTATAAATGGACTTCAGGGTTATCTCCTGTTTGCGGTCAGCAGACTCTTTGAGGGTAGCCGTATCCTGGGACGGGAGGGCTACCTTCTTGGATAAGCGTGTTAATGCTTTGTCCACCCTAGGGGAGGATTCCCATCTTAACCTATCCATTGATGGGAAAGGATACGCCATAAGAATCCTTTTGGAAATCTGCAGTCTTTTATCTGGAGATTCCCAGGCTTTTTCACATAACTCGTTCAGCTCGTGTGAGGGGGGAAAGGTTACCTCAGGCTTCTTTCCCTTGTACTTATGTACCCTCTTGTCAGGGACAGGGGGTTCCTCTGTGATGTGCAAAACATCTTTTATTGCCATAATCCTATATCGAATGGATTTTGCCAATTTTGGCTGTAACTTTGCATCATCGTAATCGACACTGGAGTCAGAATCCGTGTCAGTATCTGTGTCAACAATCTGGGATAGTGGGCGCTTATGAGACCCTGACAGTCCCTGCGACATAGGATCAGGCATGGGTTGAGACCCTGACTGTCCCGAAGCTTCAGCCTTGTCTAATCTTTTGTGCACTGAGTTTACACTAGCATTTAAAACATTCCACATATCCATCCAATCAGCTGTCGCAGAGACACCACATTAATTTGCTCCCGCTCCTCTCTAATATAGCCTTCTTCCTCAGACATGTCGACACACATGTACCGACACACCACACACACAGGGAATGCTTTTTCTGAAAACAGTTTCCCCACAAGGCCCTTTGGAGAGACAGAGAGAGAGAGTATGCCAGCACACACCCCAGCGCTATATAACCCAGGAATAACACAGTAACTTAATGTTTGCCCAGTAGTGCTGCTGTATGTAATTTGCGCCGAATTATGTGCCCCCCCCCCCTCTTTTCAACCCTCTTGTCTACCGTGGTTTCAGCAGGCGAGAGTCTGGGGAGCTGCCTCAGCGGTGCTGTGGAGAAAAAATGGCGCTGGTGAGTGCTGAGGGAGAAGCCCCGCCCCCTCGGCGGCGGGCTTCTGTCCCGCTTAAACTGTAAAATTGGCGGGGGCTCATACATATATACAGTGCTCAGCTGTATATATGTTATATTTTTGGCAAAAAGAGGTTTATATTGCTGCCCAGGGCGCCCTGCACCCTTACAGTGACCAGAGTATGTGAGGTGTATGGGAGCAATGGCGCACAGCTGCAGTGCTGTGCGTTACTTCAGTGAAGATCATGAAGTCTTCTGCCACCGCTGAAGTCTCTTTTCTTCTCATACTCACCCGGCTTCTATCTTCCGGCTCTGCGAGGGGGACGGCGGCGCGGCTCTGGGACGGACGGCGAGGGTGAGATCCTGCGTACCAATCCCGCTGGAGCTAATGGTGTCCAGTAGCCTAAGAAGCAGGACCTTGCAACTCAGAGAGTAGGGCTGCTTCTCTCCCCTCAGTCCCTCGATGCAGGGAGTCTGTTACCAGCAGTGCTCCCTGAAAATTAAAAACCTAACAAAATACTTTCTGTCAGAAAGCTCAGGAGAGCTCCTGAAAAGCACACAGTTTCCACTGGGCACAGTATCAAACTGAGGTATGGAGGAGGGGCATAGAGGGAGGAGCCACTGCACACCCAGAACTAAAGTCTTTCTTAAAGTGCCCATGTCTCCTGCGGAGCCCGTCTATCCCCATGGTCCTTACAGAGTCCCCAGCATCCTCTAGGACGTTAGAGAAAATAGGATTTTAATACCTACCGGTAAATCCTTTTCTCTTAGTCCGTAGAGGATGCAGGGCACCCGTCCCAGTGCGTACTGTGTCTGCAGTTATTAAATGGCCCTTAACTCCAGAACATTTATGTGGAGACAACTTTCCCGACTTGACCATCTTCCTTGGATGTTTTCCCCCTGTGTGACTGCTCCCCAGCCTCTGATGGTTGCATCCGTGGTCCCTAGGATCCAGTCCTGGATCCCGAACCATCGCCCCTCTAGGAGGTGAGAACTGTGCAGCCGCCAATGGAGTGATATTCTGGTCTTGGAAGATAGGATTATCCTCCGGTGCATGTGTAGGTGGGATCCGGACCACTTGTCCAACAGGTCCCACTGGAACACTCTAGCATGGAACCTGCCAAACTGAATGGCCTCGTAGGCCGCAACCATCTTCCCCAGCAACCGAATGCATTGATGGATTAACACTCTTGCTGGTTTCAGAATTTGTTTGACCAGACTCTGGATCTCCATAGCCTTTCTACTGGAAGAAAACCTCTTCTGTGTCCAGTATCACTCCCAAAAACAACAACCGCGTCATTGGGACCAACTGCGATTTTGGCAAGTTTAGGAGCCAACCATGTTGTTGAAGAACTGTCAGGGAGAGTGCAATGTTTTGCAACAACTGGTCCCTGGATCTCGCCTTTATCAAGAGATCATCCAAGTACGGGATAATTGTGACTCCTTGCTTGCGAAGGAGAACCATCATTTCCGCCATCACCCTGGTGAAAATCCTCGGAGCCGTGGACAGACCAAACGGCAACGTCTGAAATTGGTAATGACAATACTGAATTGCAAACCTCAGGTAGCTTGATGCAGTGGCTAAACGGAACATGTAAGTAGGCATCCTTATGTCTACCAAAACCATGAAATCTCCTTCCTCCGGACTGGAGATCCCTACCCTGAGAGATTCCATCTTGAAATTGAATTTCTTTAGGTAGAAATTGAGGGATTTCAGATTTCAGATTGGAATTGCAGGCAGTGTTCAATTCATTGACACTGGCCCTGCCTCTAGTACAGAACAGGCCTGTTCAAGTACAATCGGACAACGCCACCACGGTAGTGTACACAAATCATCAAGGCGGCACTCGAAATTGCATAGCAAAGCTGGAAGTATCAAAAATCCTCAGTTGGGTAGAACGTCATCTGCCAGCAATATCGGCAGTGTTCATTCCCGGAGTCCTCAACTGGGAAGCGGATTTCCTCAGTCGTCAGGACGTTCACGCTGGAGAGTGGAGAGGCCGCAGCAGAAATGTCTGCACTGGTGTCAGTAGGTGACTGAGGCAGGGATGACTGGGAGATAGTGGGTGACTGAAGCATGTATGAGTGGGAGATAGTGGGTGACTGAGGCCGGGGTGACAGAGATAGTGGGTGACTAAAGCAGGGGTGACTGGTATAGTGGGTGACTGAGGCAGGGGTCGCAGGTATAGTGGTTAACTGAGGCAGCGGTGACTGGGAGATAGTGGGTAACTGGGGCAGGGGTGACAGGGAAAGTGTGTGACTCAGGCAGGGGTGATAGGGAGATAGTGGGCAGCAGATCACTGCCTTGCTGACAGCAGCACATCCCTGCTTCACTGACAGCAGCACATCCCTGCCTCACTTATAGCAGCACATCCCTGCCTTACTGACAGCAGCAGATCACTGCCTCACTGACAGCAGCAGATCACTGCTTCACTGACAGCAGCACATCCCTGCCTCACTGGCAGCAGCAGATCCCTGCCTCACTGGCAGCAGCAGATCCCTGCCTCACTGGCAGCAGCAGATCCCTGCCTTACTGACAGCTGTATATAGGGCCTAATTCAGACCTGATCTCTGCTGTGCATATTCACACAACAGGAGATCAGGTCTGAAGTGTGTGTGTGTGCTGGTGCCGCAGTGCACCGGCACATGCCAGAGATGCGATCAGCATCTCTGCCCAGTGAGCGCCTCTGCCAACACATACTTATCTTGCATATGAGATCTCTTGATCATAAAGATAGTTCTCACAGGGTGAGGTTCATCCATTACATTTTAAAGTAGGAAGGTACAAATTACATATTCAAATTACATATATGTGCTGGATTCAAATGTTTTCCCCCCTTCCTTTCTCAATTGTGCCCATCAGCAGCTATTCTAATGTTCTCTTATTCCGTAGAGGATGCTGGGCACCCGTCCCAGTGCGTACTGTGTCTGCAGTTATTAAATGGCCCTTAACTCCAGAACATTTATGTGGAGACAACTTTCCCGACTTGACCATCTTCCTTGGACGTTTTCCCCCTGTGTGACTGCTCCCCAGCCTCGGAGGGTTGCATCCATGGTCCCTAGGATCCAGTCCTGGATCCCGAACCTTCGCCCCTCTAGGAGGTGAGAACTGTGCAGCCACCAATGGAGTGAGATTCTGGTCTTGGAAGACAGGATTATCCTCCGGTGCGTGTGTAGGTGGGATCCGGACCACTTGTCCAACAGGTCCCACTGGAACACTCTGGCATGGAACCAGCCAAACTGAATGGGCTCGTAGGCCATCTTACCCAGCAACCAAATGCATTGATGGATTAACACTCTTGCTGGTTTCAGAATTTGTTTGACCAGACTCTGGATCTCCAGAGCCTTTCCACTGGAAGAAAACCTCTTCTGTGTCCAGTATCACTCCCAAAAACAACAACCGCGTCATTGGGACCAACTGCGATTTTGGCAAGTTTAGGAGCCAACTATGTTGTTGAAGAACTGTCAGGGAGAGTGCAATGTTTTGCACTAACTGGTCCCTGGATTTCGCCTTTATCAAAAGATCATCCAAGTACGGGATAATTGTTACTCCTTGCTTGCGATCACCCTGGTGAAAATCCTCAGAGCCGTGGACAGACCAAACGGCAATGTCTGAAATTGGTAATGGCAATACTGAATTGCAAACCTCAGGTAGCTTGATGCAGAGGCTAAATGGGAACATGTAAGTAGGCATCCTTTATGTCTACCAAAACCATGAAATCTCCTTCCTCCGGACTGGAGATCACTGCACTGAGAGATTCCATCTTGAAATTTAATTTCCTTAGGTAGAAATTGAGGGATTTCAGATTTCAGATTGGTCTGACTGAGCTGTCCGGCTTAGGGACCACGAAGAGGCTTGAATAAAAACCTTCTCCCTGCTGACTAAAGCCGATTTGAACAATCGGTGAGGGGGAACGTCTTGAAACCCCAGTTTGTACCCTTGGGACACTATTTGTAAAACACACGAGTCCATGTCCGAATGAATCCAGAACTGACTGAAGAGTTTTAGACGTGCCCCCACTGGTGCGGGCTCCTGCAAGAGAGCCCCAGCGTCATGCGGTGGATTTGGCAGAAGCAGAGGATGATCTCTGCTCCTGCGATCTTGAAGAGGATGCAGACCTCTTCCCTCTTCTCCTTCCTCTACCTGCAAAGAAAGGGGAATCTTAACTTCTTGCATATCTATTGGGCCGAAATGACTGCATCAGATAATGATGCGTCTTCATCCGTTGGGAGGGAACATAGGGCAAGAAGGTTGACTTACCTGCGGGAGCTGCCGAGATCAAATTAACTAGGCAGTCACCAAACAACGCTTCACCTTCATAGGGAAGGGACTCCCTTTCTTCTTGGAGTCAGCATCAGCATTCTCTTGGTGAATCCACAATGCCCTCCTATCCGAGACTGCCATGAAATTGGCCCGTGAACTCAAGAGTCCTATATCCCTTGCAGTCTCACGTAAGTATGCTGCAGTGTCCTTGATATGATACAACGTAAGGAGTATCCCATCTCTCCAAGGTATCTATATCGGATGACAAGGTATTCGACCAATTCTTGAATACTACTACTCACCCATGCACATGTAATGGCAGGTCTAAGTAATGTACCCTTGGTTACATAACTAGAAATAATGTAGCTTCCTGCATACGATCCGCTGGATTTGTGACAGGGCCCCGTGCAGAACAGGGGGTGACTCCCACTTTATTCTGTCCGCGGCGGGAAATGAATAAACAACCAGAATCCTTTTGGGGATTTGAAACCATCTTGTCGAGCTGGCCCAGACTTTCTCAAACAGAGATGGAGGAACGTTACATCAGCTTTCATTTTATATCTATATATACATACATATAGACCCCTTTCTCAGGAACAGCAGGGTCTTCAGTGATTTTAATATGTCCTTAATATCCACAATCATGTACTGAATGCTCCTTGCCAATATTGGATCTAATCAGGAAACATTATGGTCGACATAGGAATCAGTATCCGTGTCAGTATCAGTGTGTAGTAACTGGGCAAAATAACATTTTTGCGACCCCGCGGGGCCTGAGGGAAAAGAAACATAGCCAAGAACATCACATCTATTCTCTACGTCTGTGTCTGGGACACAGATTTATCCAACCTTACTCTGATATTACTGAAACTTTTACCCAGTCAGTTATTGGTGGTGCCAACAGGGCCACCATCATATGTCTGCATTCCTAATATAGTTTCCTCTTGGGAAAAACATTCAGCCATCGACATGTTGACACACATGTACCAAGTACCCACAGACACATCGGCTTATGGGGGACAGACCGTCAGTAAATCTGTCAGAGGGACACAGAGGATTTTTCAGCTCACAATCCAGCGCCAAAAGTACACAGTCTGGGAAATAATAAACTCTATAGTGATAGACTTGTAATGCTCTAAAGATGTTCTGGTGAGGTGAGGAAGAAGCCCCGCTACTGTAATGGCGCGTATCTGTCCTGCTCAGAAATAATTAATTACGCTAGCGGGGTAAGGACAGTGCCCAGGCACTAATGTCCACTTTTTCCAGCCTTTTGTGAGGAATTTATGCTGCCCAGGGTGCCCCCCCCCCCTGTGCCCTGCACCCTGCAGTGCCTGTGTTTGTGTGGGAGCATGGCGCGCAGCGTTCCGCTCGCTGCTCGGTACCTCAGAATGCAATCACTGGAGAAGAAGTCTTCTGTTCTTCTGCTACTCACCTGTCTTCTGGCTCTGTAAGGGGGTGACGGCAGGCTGCGGGAGTGTGCATCTAGGCGTACCCAGCGATCAGCACCCTCAGGAGCTAATGGTGTCCTGTCAGCCTGAAGCAGAGCTATTGAACTCACTAGAAGTTGGTCATACTTCTCTCCCCTAAGTCCCACGAAGCAGGGAGACTGTTGCCAGCAGCCTCCCTGAAAATAAAAAAAACTAACAAGTCTTTTCAGAGAAACTCAGTAGAGCTCCCCTGTAGTGCATCCAGTATCACTGCGCACAATACTAAAACTGGAGTCTGGAGGAGGGGCATAGAGGGAGGAGACAGTTCACACCCTTTGAAAGTCTTAAAGTGCCCATGTCTCCTGCGGATCCAGTCTATACCCCAAGGTTCTTAATGTGACCCCAGCATCATCTAGGACGTATGAGAAAACAAATAACGCACACATGAGGAGGAGAGAACTAAGGAAGCTATAAGGAGAAGAGGGGAGGGGGGGTTGAAAGGTAAGGTAGTAAAGGCATATTGGATAAACTACAACCTTATACATATTCATTAATGTACCAGTAGTTAGAAGTAGAAGAGCTCTAACAGAAACCACAAAGCTTATCTAAAGCCACACCACACTGGATATGCCCAATCTCATTTGATTTTTGAAGCAAAGCAGTATTGGACTTTGTTAATACATGGATGGGAGACTGCTTGGTAGTATCAGATTCTTTAGGTGTTTTTAAACTACCAACACCATTTTCTTGGTACATTTAATTTTTACATGTATTCTTTTATGTACCAGAAGTTAGAAGTAGAAGAGCTGTAATAAAAACCACCAGCTCATCTACAGCCACAGCACACTGGATTTGCCCAATCTCTCCTGATCATGGAAGCTGAGCAGTGTTGGTCCTGGTTTTAGTACTTGGATGGGAGACCACCAGGAAATACCAGGAGCTGTGTGTATTTTTACAATACTAACACCGTTCTCTTGATGCATTCCATTTTGAAACATTGGGGCAGATCTATTAAGCCTGGTGAACTGATAAAGTGCAAGGTGATAAAGTACCAGCCAGTCAGCTCCTAACTGTCATTTTTCAAACCCAGCCTGTGACATGGCAATTAGGAGCTGATTGGCTGGTACTTTATCACCATGCAAATTATCATTTCACCAGGTTTAATAAATCGTCTGCTTACTCATTTATGTACGAGTAGTTAGAAGTAGAAGAACTCTAACAGAAACCACTAAGCTCATCTACAGCCACACCACACTGTATATGCCCAATATCACCTGATTTTAGGCCTGGTATGTTCTTGGATGTGAGACCACCTGGGAATACCAGGTGCTGTAGGTAGTTTTATACTACCAACACCGTTCTCTTGATGCATTCTATTTTGAAACTTATTCATTGATGTACCAGTAGTTAGAAGTAGAAGTTAGAAACAGCAAAAATCATCTACAGCCGCATCACACTGGATATGTCCAATCTCATCTGATGTTGGAAGCTAAGCCTGGTTAGTTTTTGGATTTCAGGTCCTGCCTTCTGGTTTGGCCACGGCACCTCGGAAATTCACCAAGGTCATGGCCGTGATGACGACCCTTCACCATCGGTGGACCAGGGAGGAATCTCTCCTCCCGATAAACATTCTGGAATTGCAGGCAGTGTTCAATTCATTGACACTGGCCCTGCCTCTAGTACAGAACAGGCCTGTTCAAGTACAATCGGACAACGCCACCACGGTAGTGTACACAAATCATCAAGGCGGCACTCGAAATTGCATAGCAAAGCTGGAAGTATCAAAAATCCTCAGTTGGGTAGAACGTCATCTGCCAGCAATATCGGCAGTGTTCATTCCCGGAGTCCTCAACTGGGAAGCGGATTTCCTCAGTCGTCAGGACGTTCACGCTGGAGAGTGGAGAGGCCGCAGCAGAAATGTCTGCACTGGTGTCAGTAGGTGACTGAGGCAGGGATGACTGGGAGATAGTGGGTGACTGAAGCATGTATGAGTGGGAGATAGTGGGTGACTGAGGCCGGGGTGACAGAGATAGTGGGTGACTAAAGCAGGGGTGACTGGTATAGTGGGTGACTGAGGCAGGGGTCGCAGGTATAGTGGTTAACTGAGGCAGCGGTGACTGGGAGATAGTGGGTAACTGGGGCAGGGGTGACAGGGAAAGTGTGTGACTCAGGCAGGGGTGATAGGGAGATAGTGGGCAGCAGATCACTGCCTTGCTGACAGCAGCACATCCCTGCTTCACTGACAGCAGCACATCCCTGCCTCACTTATAGCAGCACATCCCTGCCTTACTGACAGCAGCAGATCACTGCCTCACTGACAGCAGCAGATCACTGCTTCACTGACAGCAGCACATCCCTGCCTCACTGGCAGCAGCAGATCCCTGCCTCACTGGCAGCAGCAGATCCCTGCCTCACTGGCAGCAGCAGATCCCTGCCTTACTGACAGCTGTATATAGGGCCTAATTCAGACCTGATCTCTGCTGTGCATATTCACACAACAGGAGATCAGGTCTGAAGTGTGTGTGTGTGCTGGTGCCGCAGTGCACCGGCACATGCCAGAGATGCGATCAGCATCTCTGCCCAGTGAGCGCCTCTGCCAACACATACTTATCTTGCATATGAGATCTCTTGATCATAAAGATAGTTCTCACAGGGTGAGGTTCATCCATTACATTTTAAAGTAGGAAGGTACAAATTACATATTCAAATTACATATATGTGCTGGATTCAAATGTTTTCCCCCCTTCCTTTCTCAATTGTGCCCATCAGCAGCTATTCTAATGTTGCTGCCAATGGGTGTGACACATTCATTTCTTCCGTGGGGTACACTGGACTCCACAAGGATTCACATTGGGGTGTAGAGTAGGATCTTGATCTGAGGCACCAACAGGCTCAAAGCTTTTGACTGTTCCCAAGATGCTCAGCGCCCCCTGCTCTATAACCTCGCTTCCATGAACAGGGAGCTCAGTTTGTAGTTGGTGCCTTCAGTAGCAGGCCACTTAACAGGGGGCTGCCTCAGGCAGCCTATTCTTAGCTATTAATTTTGACAAGAAAAGAAGAACTTTTTTTATAAGAATCTACAAGGGCTGCAGCAGGCTAGGTCTAATAGACATCTTTACTGCAGCTCAATCACTCCCAGCGGCGCAGTATACTCCCGTGCCCTGGTTGCTGGGTCACTGCAGCGGAGGCTCCGGTTTCTTCCTAAGGTCAGTCACACACACACCGCCCTCCGGGATCACGAGGCCGCTGATGAAAGGGAGGTAAGGGGCTTCTGTGCCCACACTATACCGAGATCCAGCGTGGCTGTAGGGGGCGGGCCGTGTGCGCACTGGCGTGGACACTGATTACTGGGCAGCCGCTCCACTAGCCACCAGGGACAGTTAAGGAGCACAGCTCTGGGGGTTTTTCTCCTATATTAACCCCATTTTGTACTACCTGCAGTGCATTGTGATAGGTAATAGAGCCTGATTCAGGTTGGATTGTAATCGCAAAGAGCTGCGCATTGGAAAATTCAGGGCTATGCCGTGTAGATGATGGCCTAACAGGAGGCTTTAAAATTTTCTTTCTAGTGTCCTTCGTTTGGAATTTTAAAGCCTCCTGTTAGGCCATCATCTACACGGCATAGCCCTGAATTTTCCAATGCGCAGCTCTTTGCAAAAGAGAGATATTGGCAAGGAAAAGCTGTCTTGTACCTTTGCATTTTTCTCCCAAACGAAGGACACTAGAAAGAAAATTTTAAAGCCTCCTGTTAGGCCATCATCTACACGGCATAGCCCTGAATTTTCCAATGCGCAGCTCTTTGCAAAAGAGAGATATTGGCAAGGAAAAGCTGTCTTGTACCATTGGATTTTTCTCCCAAACGAAGGACACTAGAATGAAAATTTTAAAGCCTCCTGTTAGTGCTTCATCTACACGGTATAGCTCTGAATTTTCCAATGCGTAGCTCTTTGCAAAAGAGAGATATTGGCAAGGAAAAGCTGTCTTGTACCTTTGCATTTTTCTCCCAAACAAATGTAGTTTGTTTTTGTCAATTACCATTTTAATAATAGGGTAAAAAAAATTAAGTAGATTTTTGAAAGAAAACAATACTGTCAATATACTATATAAACAAATTAAAATGGTAAAAGTTATTGTACTTTAAGAAAACATAAAAGAGCTAACATATCAATCCCAGTTTTGGATTACTTTAATTAACAAAAAAAATGCATATAGCAGAGGATAGTTTCAATCTGCCTACCTCTGGGTAATGGGCCCAGCATGCTTCCATTGCAGTACTCTGCTGCACATGTAAGTGCAAGAGATCCTAAAGCACTCACTCATCATGGGAAAGTACCAATGTGTTTCTTCGTTGGTTGATGGAAGAAACATCTTAAAACAGGCATGGCCAACCTGTGGCTCTCCAGATGTTGTGAAACTACACATCCCAGCATGCCTTGCCACAGTTTTAGCATTCCCTAATAGCAAAACTGTGGCAAAGCATGATGGGGCTTGTAGTTTTACAACAGCTGGAGAGCCACAGGTTGGCCAGGCCTGTCTTAAAAAAACTCTCCAGATTATTGACTTTTTAAAGTTTTTCTAGGAAAAGTTTTAGATGTATGCTTATTAGCCTTTGTCAGTATGTATTTTTCGCGAAGTGTCTCTGTGGCGCAATCGGTTAGTGTGTCCGGCTACTAACCAAAAGGTTGGTGGTTCAATCCCACCCAGGGATGTAATTGACCTTGTTATCAGATTTTGGTGATCTTTAAGTAGACAAGTCAAAATTTCAAACCCCCTGTTATGGTGTAGGGTACCTGGCCTTTTCTGATGTAATCAGAGTTAGATTTGATTCAGTGATTTAATAAAAACAGCTAGGAAGCACAATTTAGCAGTGGGTTGCAGAGAAAAAGAAATATGCTGGCAAAAAAAATCCAATTGAGTGATTAAACAGCTCTTCATTTTCTGGCTTTATTTTTATGCTAACAAATTTGTTCTCTGAAAAGTGTCCACAAAGCCAAGTCTCTGATTAACACCTTTGTAGGGATGGTTTTTCACCTATTACTAAATTAAACTTGCTTCATTGGAAAGGCAGCAAGATGCATCCTCATTTCAATGTCTACTGAAATAATACAGGTTGACACCAGGAAACATTAACGCCAATGCATCCTTGCTGCTTTCTCATGTGGAAGACTGTTTAATGTGAAAACAAGGTGATATCTAATTAGCACACAGGTAAGGAATTAAGAAAATCTTTATTTAAGGGTGAAGATGTTTCTCACAAAATCGTTGCCCCAATGCATCATTGAAATTCAAGCTGGAAAGATGATTTTAATATATCACTTGTACATTTTGTATTGCTCTTCTGGTGACAATGTAGTTTGTTTTTGTCAATTACCCTTTTAATAATAGGGTAAAGAAAATTAAGTGGATTTTTTAAAGAAAACAATACTGTCAATATACTATTAAAACAAATTAAAATGGTAAAAGTTATTGTACTTTAAGTAAAAATAAAAGAGCAAAAATATCAATCCCAGTTTTGATTACTTAAATTAACAAAAAAAATGCATATAGCAAAGGATAGTTTAAATCTGCCTACCTCTGGGTTATGGGCCCAGCATGCTTCCATTGCAGTACTCTGCTGCACATGTAAGTGCAAGAGATCCTGAAGCACTCACTCATCATGGGAAAGTACCAATGTGTTTCTTCGTTGGTTGATGGAAGAAACATCTTACAAAAACTCTCCAGATTATTGACTTTTTAAAGTTTTTCTAGGAAACGTTCTAGATGTATGCTTATTAGACTTTGTCAGTATGTACTTTTTGCAAAGTGTCTCTGTGGCGCAATCGGTTAGTGTGTCCGACTACTAACCAAAAGGTTAGTGGTTCAATCCCAACCAGGGACGTAATTGACCTTGTTATCAGATTTTGGTGATCTTTAAGTAGACAAGTCAAAATTTCAAACCCCCTGTTATGGTGTAGGGTACCTGGCCTTCTCTGATGTAATCAGAGTTAGATTTGATTCAGTGATTTAATAAAAACAGCTAGGAAGCACAATTTAGCTGTGGGTTGCAGAGAAAAAGAAATATGCTGGCAAAAAAAATCCAATTGAGTGATTAAACAGCTCTTCATTTTCTGGCTTTATTTTTATGCTAACAAATTTGTTCTTTGAAAAGTGTCCACAAAGCCAAGTCTCTGATTAACACCTTTGTAGGGATGATTTTTCACCTATTACTAAATTAAACTTGCTTCATTGGAAAGGCAGCAAGATGCATCCTCATTTCAATGTCTACTGAAATAATACAGGTTGACACCAGGAAACATTAACGCCACTGTATCCTTGCTGCTTTCTCATGTGGAAGTCTGTTTAATGTGAAAACAAGGTGATATCTAATTAGCACACAGGTAAGGAATTAAGAAAATCTTTATTTAAGGGTGAAGATGTTTCTCACAAAATCGTTGCCCCAATGCATCATTGAAATTCAAGCTGGAAAGATGATTTTAATATATCACTTGTACATTTTGTATTGCTCTTCTGGTGACAATGTAGTTTGTTTTTGTCAATTACCATTTTAATAATAGGGTAAAGAAAATTAAGTGGATTTTTGAAAGAAAACAATACTGTCAATATACTATTAAAACAAATTAAAATGGTAACAGTTATTGTACTTTAAGTAAAAATAAAAGAGCCAAAATATCAATCCCAGTTTTGGATTACTTTAATTAACAAAAAAAAATGCATATAGCAGAGGATAGTTTCAATCTGCCTACCGCTGGGTTATGGGCCCAGCATGCTTCCATTGCTGTACTCTGCTGCACATGTAAGTGCAAGAGATCCTGAAGCACTCACTCATCATGGGAAAGTACCAATGTGTTTCTTCGTTGGTTGATGGAAGAAACATCTTACAAAAACTCTCCAGATTATTGACTTTTTAAAGTTTTTCTAGGAAACGTTTTAGATGAATGCTTATTAGCCTTTGTCAGTATGGACTTTCGCAAAGTGTCTCTGTGGCGCAATCAGTTAGTGTGCATGGCTATTAACCAAAAGGTTGGTGGTTCAATTACACCCAGGGACGTAATTGACCTTGTTATCAGATTTTGGTGATCTTTAAGTAGACAAGTCAAAATTTCAAACCCCCTGTTCTGGTGTAGGGTACCTGGCCTTCTCTGATGTAATCAGAGTTAGATTTGATTCAGTGATTTTATAAAAACAGCTAGGAAGCACAATTTAGCAGTGGGTTGCAGAGAAAAAGAAATATGCTGGCAAAAAAAATCCAATTGAGTGATTAAACAGCTCTTAATTTTCTAGCTTTATTTTTATGCTAACAAATTTGTTCTCTGAAAAGTGTCCACAAAGCCAAGTCTCTGATTAACACCTTTGTAAGGATGGTTTTTAACCTATTACTAAATTAAACTTGCTTCATTGGAAAGGCAGCAAGATGCATCCTCATTTCAATGTCTACTGAAATAATACAGGTTGACACCAGGAAACATTAACGCCACTGCATCCTTGCTGCTTTCTCATGTGGAAGTCTGTTTAATGTGAAAACAAGGTGATATCTAATTAGCACACAGGTAAGGAATTAAGAAAATCTTTATTTAAGGGTGAAAATGTTTCTCACAAAATCGTTGCCCCAATGCATCATTGAAATTCAAGCTGGAAAGATGATTTTAATATATCACTTGTACATTTTGTATTGCTCTTCTGGTGACAATGTAGTTTGTTTTTGTCAATTACCATTTTAATAATAGGGTAAAGAAAATTAAGTGGATTTTTGAAAGAAAACAATACTGTCAATATACTATTAAAACAAATTAAAATGGTAAAAGTTATTGTACTGTAAGTAAAAATAAAAGAGCCAACATATCAATCCCAGTTTTGGATTACTTTAATTAACAAAAAAAATGCATATAGCAGAGGATAGTTTCAATCTGCCTACCTCTGGGTTATGTGCCCAGCATGCTTCCATTGCTGTACTCTGCTGCACATGTAAGTGCAGTAGATCCTGAAGCACTCACTCATCATGGGAAAGTACCAATGTGTTTCTTCGTTGGTTGATGGAAGAAACATCTTACATAAACTCTCCAGATTATTGAATTTTTAAAGTTTTTCTAGGAAACGTTTTAGATGAATGCTTATTAGCCTTTGTCAGTATGTACTTTTGCAAAGTGTCTCTGTGGCGCAATCAGTTAGTGTGTATGGCTATTAACCAAAAGGTTGGTGGTTCAATCCCACCCAGAGATGTAATTGACCTTGTTATCAGATTTTGGTGATCTTTAAGTAGACAAGTCAAAATTTCAAACCCCCTCTTATGGTGTAGGGTACCTGGCCTTCTCTGATGTAATCAGAGTTAGATTTGATTCAGTGATTTTATAAAAACAGCTAGGAAGCACAATTTAGCAGTGGGTTGCAGAGAAAAAGAAATATGCTGGCAAAAAAATCCAATTGAGTGATTAAACAGCTCTTCATTTTCTGGCTTTATTTTTATGCTAACAAATTTGTTCTCTGAATAGTGTCCACAAAGCCAAGTCTCTGATTAACACCTTTGTAAGGATGGTTTTTCACCTATTACTAAATTAAACTTGCTTCATTGGAAAGGCAGCAAGATGCATCCTCATTTCAATGTCTACTGAAATAATACAGGTTGACACCAGGAAACATTAACGCCACTGCATCCTTGCTGCTTTCTCATGTGGAAGTCTGTTTAATGTGAAAACAAGGTGATATCTAATTAGCACACAGGTAAGGAATTAAGAAAATCTTTATTTAAGGGTGAAAATGTTTCTCACAAAATCGTTGCCCCAATGCATCATTGAAATTCAAGCTGGAAAGATGATTTTAATATATCACTTGTACATTTTGTATTGCTCTTCTGGTGACAATGTAGTTTGTTTTTGTCAATTACCATTTTAATAATAGGGTAAAGAAAATTAAGTGGATTTTTGAAAGAAAACAATACTGTCAATATACTATTAAAACAAATTAAAATGGTAAAAGTTATTGTACTGTAAGTAAAAATAAAAGAGCCAAAATATCAATCCCAGTTTTGGATTACTTTAATTAACAAAAAAAAATGCATATAGCAGAGGATAGTTTCAATCTGCCTACCTCTGGGTTATGTGCCCAGCATGCTTACATTGCTGTACTCTGCTGCACATGTAAGTGCAGTAGATCCTGAAGCACTCACTCATCATGGGAAAGTACCAATGTGTTTCTTCGTTGGTTGATGGAAGAAACATCTTACATAAACTCTCCAGATTATTGAATTTTTAAAGTTTTTCTAGGAAACGTTTTAGATGAATGCTTATTAGCCTTTGTCAGTATGTACTTTTGCAAAGTGTCTCTGTGGCGCAATCAGTTAGTGTGTATGGCTACTAACCAAAAGGTTGGTGGTTCAATCCCACCCAGAGACGTAATTGACCTTGTTATCAGATTTTGGTGATCTTTAAGTAGACAAGTCAAAATTTCAAACTCCCTCTTATGGTGTAGGGTACCTGGCCTTCTCTGATGTAATAAGAGTTAGATTTGATTCAGTGATTTTATAAAAACAGCTAGGAAGCACAATTTAGCAGTGGGTTGCAGAGAAAAAGAAATATGCTGGCAAAAAAATCCAATTGAGTGATTAAACAGCTCTTCATTTTCTGGCTTTATTTTTATGCTAACAAATTTGTTCTCTGAAAAGTGTCCACAAAGCCAAGTCTCTGATTAACACCTTTGTAGGGATGGTTTTTCACCTATTACTAAATTAAATTTGCTTAATTGGAAAGGCAGCAAGATGCATCCTCATTTCAATGTCTACTGAAATAATACGGGTTGACACCAGGAAACATTAACGCCACTGCATCCTTGCTGCTTTCTCATGTGGAAGTCTGTTTAATGTGAAAACAAGGTGATATCTAATTAGCACACAGGTAAGGATTTAAGAAAATCTTTATTTAAGGGTGAAGATGTTTCTCACAAAATCGTTGCCCCAATGCATCATTGAAATTCAAGCTGGAAAGATGATTTTAATATATCACTTGTACATTTTGTATTGCTCTTCTGGTGACAATGTAGTTTGTTTTTGTCAATTACCCTTTTAATAATAGGGTAAAGAAAATTAAGTGGATTTAAACAAATTAAAATGGTAAAAGTTATTGTACTTCAAGTAAAAATAAAAGAGCAAAAATATCAATCCCAGTTTTGATTACTTAAATTAACAAAAAAAATGCATATAGCAAAGGACAGTTTCAATCTGCCTACCTCTGGGTTATGGGCCCAGCATGCTTCCATTGCAGTACTCTGCTGCACATGTAAGTGCAAGAGATCCTGAAGCACTCACTCATCATGGGAAAGTACCAATGTGTTTCTTCGTTGGTTGATGGAAGAAACATTTTACAAAAACTCTCCAGATTATTGACTTTTTAAAGTTTTTCTAGGGAACGTTCTAGATGTATGCTTATTAGCCTTTGTCAGTAGGTACTTTTTGTGAAGTGTCTCTGTGGCGCAATCGGTTAGTGTGTCCGGCTACTAACCAAAAGGTTGGTGGTTCAATCCCACCCAGGGACATAATTGACCTTGTTATCAGATTTTGGTGATCTTTAAGTAGACAAGTCAAAATTTCAAACCCCCTCTTATGGTGTAGGGTACCTGGCCTTCTCTGATGTAATCAGAGTTAGATTTGATTCAGTGATTTTATAAAAACAGCTAGGAAGCACAATTTAGCAGTGGGTTGCAGAGAAAAAGAAATATGCTGGCAAAAAAATCCAATTGAGTGATTAAACAGCTCTTCATTTTCTGGCTTTATTTTTATGCTAACAAATTTGTTCTCTGAAAAGTGTCCACAAAGCCAAGTCTCTGATTAACACCTTTGTAGGGATGGTTTTTCACCTATTACTAAATTAAATTTGCTTCATTGGAAAGACAGCAAGATGCATCCTCATTTCAATGTCTACTGAAATAATACGGGTTGACACCAGGAAACATTAACGCCACTGCATCCTTGCTGCTTTCTCATGTGGAAGTCTGTTTAATGTGAAAACAAGGTGATATCTAATTAGCACACAGGTAAGGAATTAAGAAAATCTTTATTTAAGGGTGAAGATGTTTCTCACAAAATCGTTGCCCCAATGCATCATTGAAATTCAAGCTGGAAAGATGATTTTAATATATCACTTGTACATTTTGTATTGCTCTTCTGGTGACAATGTAGTTTGTTTTTGTCAATTACCCTTTTAATAATAGGGTAAAGAAAATTAAGTGGATTTTTTAAAGAAAACTATACTGTCAATATACTATTAAAACAAATTAAAATGGTAAAAGTTATTGTACTTTAAGAAAAAATAAAAGAGCAAAAATATCAATCCCAGTTTTGATTACTTAAATTAACAAAAAAAATGCATATAGCAAAGGATAGTTTCAATCTGCCTACCTCTGGGTTATGGGCCCAGCATGCTTCCATTGCAGTACTCTGCTGCACATGTAAGTGCAAGAGATCCTGAAGCACTCAGTCATCATGGGAAAGTACCAATGTGTTTCTTCGTTGGTTGATGGAAGAAACATCTTACAAAAACTCTCCAGATTATTGACTTTTTAAAGTTTTTCTAGGAAACGTTCTAGATGTATGCTTATTAGCCTTTGTCAGTAAGTACCTTTTGCAAAGTGTCTCTGTGGCGCAATCGGTTAGTGTGTCCGGCTACTAACCAAAAGGTTGGTGGTTCAATCCAACCCAGGGACGTAATTGACCTTGTTATCAGATTTTGGTGATCTTTAAGTAGACAAGTCAAAATTTCAAACCCCCTGTTATGGTGTAGGGTACCTGGCCTTCTCTGATGTAATCAGAGTTAGATTTGATTCATTGATTTTATAAAAACAGCTAGGAAGCACAATTTAGCAGTGGGTTGTAGAGAAAAAGAAATATGCTGGCAAAAAAAATCCAATTGAGTGATTAAACAGCTCTTCATTTTCTGGCTTTATTTTTATGCTAACAAATTTGTTCTCTGAAAAGTGTCCACAAAGCCAAGTCTCTGATTAACACCTTTGTAGGGATGGTTTTTCACCTATTACTAAATTAAACTTGCTTCATTGGAAAGGCAGCAAGATGCATCCTCATTTCAATGTCTACTGAAATAATACAGGTTGACACCAGGAAACATTAACGCCACTGCATCCTTGCTGCTTTCTCATGTAGAAGTCTGTTTAATGTGAAAACAAGGTGATATCTAATTAGCACACAGGTAAGGAATTAAGAAAATCTTTATTTAAGGGTGAAGATGTTTCTCACAAAATCGTTGCCCCAATGCATCATTGAAATTCAAGCTGGAAAGATGATTTTAATATATCACTTGAACATTTTGTATTGCTCTTCTGGTGACAATGTAGTTTGTTTTTGTCAATTACCCTTTTAATAATAGGGTAAAGAAAATTAAGTGGATTTTTTAAAGAAAACTATACTGTCAATATACTATTAAAACAAATTAAAATGGTAAAAGTTATTGTACTTTAAGTAAAAATAAAAGAGCAAAAATATCAATCCCAGTTTTGATTACTTAAATTAACAAAAAAAAATGCATATAGCAAAGGATAGTTTCAATCTGCCTACCTCTGGGTTATGGGCCCAGCATGCTTCCATTGCAGTACTCTGCTGCACATGTAAGTGCAAGAGATCCTGAAGCACTCAGTCATCATGGGAAAGTACCAATGTGTTTCTTCGTTGGTTGATGGAAGAAACATCTTACAAAAACTCTCCAGATTATTGACTTTTTAAAGTTTTTCTAGGAAACGTTCTAGATGTATGCTTATTAGCCTTTGTCAGTATGTACTTTTTACAAAGTGTCTCTGTGGCGCAATCGGTTAGTGTGTTTGGCTACTAACCAAAAAGTTGGTGGTTCAATCCCACCCAGGGACGTAATTGACCTTGTTATCAGATTTTGGTGATCTTTAAGTAGACAAGTCAAAATTTCAAACCCCCTGTTATGGTGTAGGGTACCTGGCCTTCTCTGATGTAATCAGAGTTAGATTTGATTCAGTGATTTTATAAAAACAGCTAGGAAGCACTATTTAGCAGTGGGTTGCAGAGAAAAAGAAATATGCTGGCAAAAAAAATCCAATTGAGTGATTAAACAGCTCTTCATTTTCTGGCTTTATTTTTATGCTAACAAATTTGTTCTCTGAAAAGTGTCCACAAAGCCAAGTCTCTGATTAACACCTTTGTAGGGATGGTTTTTCACCTATTACTAAATTAAACTTGCTTCATTGGAAAGGCAGCAAGATGCATCCTCATTTCAATTTCTACTGAAATAATACAGGTTGACACCAGGAAACATTAACGCCACTGCATCCTTGCTGCTTTCACATGTGGAAGTTTGTTTAATGTGAAAACAAGGTGATATCTAATTAGCACACAGGTAAGGAATTAAGAAAACCTTTATTTAAGGGTAAAGATGTTTCTCACAAAATCGTTGCCCCAATGCATCATTGAAATTCAAGCTGGAAAGATGATTTTAATATATCACTTGTACATTTTGTATTGCTCTTCTGGTGACAATGTAGTTTGTTTTTGTCAATTACCCTTTTAATAATAGGGTAAAGAAAATTAAGTGGATTTTTTAAAGAAAACTATACTGTCAATATACTATTCAAACAAATTAAAATGGTAAAAGTTATTGTACTTCAAGTAAAAATAAAAGAGCAAAAATATCAATCCCAGTTTTGATTACTTAAATTAACAAAAAAAATGCATATAGCAAAGGATAGTTTCAATCTGCCTACCTCTGGGTTATGGGCCCAGCATGCTTCCATTGCAGTACTCTGCTGCACATGTAAGTGCAAGAGATCCTGAAGCACTCACTCATCATGGGAAAGTACCAATGTGTTTCTTCATTGGTTGATGGAAGAAACATCTTACAAAAACTCTCCAGATTATTGACTTTTTAAAGTTTTTCTAGGAAACGTTCTAGATGTATGCTTATTAGACTTTGTCAGTATGTAATTTTTGCAAAGTGTCTCTGTGGCGCAATCGGTTAGTGTGTCCGGCTACTAACCAAAAGGTTGGTGGTTCAATCCCAACCAGGGATGTAATTGACCTTGTTATCAGATTTTGGTGATCTTTAAGTAGACAAGTCAAAATTTCAAACCCCCTGTTATGCTGTAGGGTACCTGGCCTTCTCTGATGTAGTTAGATTTGACTCAGTGATTTTATAAAAACAGCTAGGAAGCACAATTTAGCAGTGGGTTGCAGAGAAAAAGAAATATGCTGGCAAAAAAAATCCAATTGAGTGATTAAACAGCTCTTCATTTTCTGGCTTTATTTTTATGCTAACAAATTTGTTCTTTGAAAAGTGTCCACAAAGCCAAGTCTCTGATTAACACCTTTGTAGGGATGGTTTTTCACCTATTACTAAATTAAACTTGCTTCATTGGAAAGGCAGCAAGATGCATCCTCAATTCAATGTCTACTGAAATAATACAGGTTGACACCAGGAAACATTAACGCCACTGTATCCTTGCTGCTTTCTCATGTGGAAGTCTGTTTAATGTGAAAACAAGGTGATATCTAATTAGCACACAGGTAAGGAATTAAGAAAATCTTTATTTAAGGGTGAAGATGTTGCTCACAAAATCGTTGCCCCAATGCATCATTGAAATTCAAGCTGGAAAGATGATTTTAATATATCACTTGTACATTTTGTATTGCTCTTCTGGTGACAATGTAGTTTGTTTTTGTCAATTACCATTTTAATAATAGGGTAAAGAAAATTAAGTGGATTTTTGAAAGAAAACAATACTGTCAATATACTATTAAAACAAATTAAAATGGTAAAAGTTATTGTACTTTAAGTAAAAATAAAAGAGCAAAAATATCAATCCCAGTTTTGATTACTTAAATGAACAAAAAAAAATGCATATAGCAAAGGATAGTTTCAATCTGCCTACCGCTGGGTTTTGGGCCCAGCATGCTTCCATTGCTGTACTCTGCTGCACATGTAAGTGCAAGAGATCCTGAAGCACTCACTCATCATGGGAAAGTACCAATGTGTTTCTTCGTTGGTTGATGGAAGAAACATTTTACAAAAACTCTCCAGATTATTGACTTTTTAAAGTTTTTCTAGGAAACGTTTTAGATGAATGCTTATTAGCCTTTGTCAGTATGTACTTTTGCAAAGTGTCTTTGTGGCGCAATCAGTTAGTGTGCACGGCTATTAACCAAAAGGTTGGTGGTTCAATCCCACCCAGGGACGTAATTGACCTTGTTATCAGATTTTGGTGATCTTTAAGTAGACAAGTCAAAATTTCAAATCCCCCTGTTCTGGTGTAGGGTACCTGGCCTTCTCTGATGGAGTTAGATTTGATTCAGTGATTTTATAAAAACAGCTAGGAAGCACAATTTAGCAGTGGGTTGCAGAGAAAAAGAAATATGCTGGCAAAAAAAAATCCAATTGAGTGATTAAACAGCTCTTCATTTTCTGGCTTTATTTTTATGCTAACAAATTTGTTCTTTGAAAAGTGTCCACAAAGCCAAGTCTCTGATTAACACCTTTGTAGGGATGGTTTTTCACCTATTACTAAATTAAACTTGCTTCATTGGAAAGGCAGCAAGATGCATCCTCATTTCAATGTCTACTGAAATAATACAGGTTGACACCAGGAAACATTAACGCCACTGCATCCTTGCTGCTTTCTCATGTAGAAGTCTGTTTAATGTGAAAACAAGGTGATATCTAATTAGCACACAGGTAAGGAATTAAGAAAATCTTTATTTAAGGGTGAAGATGTTTCTCACAAAATCGTTGCCCCAATGCATCATTGAAATTCAAGCTGGAAAGATGATTTTAATATATCACTTGAACATTTTGTATTGCTCTTCTGGTGACAATGTAGTTTGTTTTTGTCAATTACCCTTTTAATAATAGGGTAAAGAAAATTAAGTGGATTTTTTAAAGAAAACTATACTGTCAATATACTATTAAAACAAATTAAAATGGTAAAAGTTATTGTACTTTAAGTAAAAATAAAAGAGCAAAAATATCAATCCCAGTTTTGATTACTTAAATTAACAAAAAAAAATGCATATAGCAAAGGATAGTTTCAATCTGCCTACCTCTGGGTTATGGGCCCAGCATGCTTCCATTGCAGTACTCTGCTGCACATGTAAGTGCAAGAGATCCTGAAGCACTCAGTCATCATGGGAAAGTACCAATGTGTTTCTTCGTTGGTTGATGGAAGAAACATCTTACAAAAACTCTCCAGATTATTGACTTTTTAAAGTTTTTCTAGGAAACGTTCTAGATGTATGCTTATTAGCCTTTGTCAGTAAGTACTTTTTACAAAGTGTCTCTGTGGCGCAATCGGTTAGTGTGTCTGGCTACTAACAAAAGGTTGGTGGTTCAATCCCACCCAGGGACGTAATTGACCTTGTTATCAGATTTTGGTGATCTTTAAGTAGACAAGTCAAAATTTCAAACCCCCTGTTATGGTGTAGGGTACCTGGCCTTCTCTGATGTAATTAGATTTGATTCATTGATTTTATAAAAACAGCTAGAAAGCACAATTTAGCAGTGGGTTGCAGAGAAAAAGAAATATGCTGGCAAAAAAATCCAATTGAGTGATTAAACAGCTCTTCATTTTCTGGCTTTATTTTTATGCTAACAAATTTGTTCTCTGAAAAGTGTCCACAAAGCCAAGTCTCTGATTAACACCTTTGTAGGGATGGTTTTTCACCTATTACTAAATTAAACTTGCTTCATTGGAAAGGCAGCAAGATGCATCCTCATTTCAATGTCTACTGAAATAATACAGGTTGACACCAGGAAACATTAACGCCACTGCATCCTTGCTGCTTTCTCATGTAGAAGTCTGTTTAATGTGAAAACAAGGTGATATCTAATTAGCACACAGGTAAGGAATTAAGAAAATCTTTATTTAAGGGTGAAGATGTTTCTCACAAAATCGTTGCCCCAATGCATCATTGAAATTCAAGCTGGAAAGATGATTTTAATATATCACTTGTACATTTTGTATTGCTCTTCTGGTGACAATGTAGTTTGTTTTTGTCAATTACCCTTTTAATAATAGGGTAAAGAAAATTAAGTGGATTTTTTAAAGAAAACTATACTGTCAATATACTATTCAAACAAATTAAAATGGTAAAAGTTATTGTACTTCAAGTAAAAATAAAAGAGCAAAAATATCAATCCCAGTTTTGATTACTTAAATTAACAAAAAAAAATGCATATAGCAAAGGATAGTTTCAATCTGCCTACCTCTGGGTTATGGGCCCAGCATGCTTCCATTGCAGTACTCTGCTGCACATGTAAGTGCAAGTGATCCTGAAGCACTCAGTCATCATGGGAAAGTACCAATGTGTTTCTTCGTTGGTTGATGGAAGAAACATCTTACAAAAACTCTCCAGATTATTGACTTTTTAAAGTTTTTCTAGGAAACGTTCTAGATGTATGCTTATTAGCCTTTGTCAGAATGTACTTTTTGCAAAGTGTCTCTGTGGCGCAATCGGTTAGTGTGTCCGGCTACTAACCAAAAGGTTGGTGGTTCAATCCCACCCAGGGACGTAACTGACCTTGTTATCAGATTTTGGTGATCTTTAAGTAGACAAGTCAAAATTTCAAATCCCCTGTTATGGTGTAGGGTACCTGGCCTTCTCTGATGTAATCAGAGTTAGATTTGATTCATTGATTTTATAAAAACAGCTAGGAAGCACAATTTAGCAGTGGGTTGCAGAGAAAAAGAAATATGCTGGCAAAAAAAATCCAATTGAGTGATTAAACAGCTCTTCATTTCTGGCTTTATTTTTATGCTAACAAATTTGTTCTCTGAAAAGTGTCCACAAAGCCAAGTCTCTGATTAACACCTTTGTAGGGATGGTTTTTCACCTATTACTAAATTAAACTTGCTTCATTGGAAAGGCAGCAAGATGCATCCTCATTTCAATGTCTACTGAAATAATACAGGTTGACACCAGGAAACATTAACGCCACTGCATCCTTGCTGCTTTCTCATGTAGAAGTCTGTTTAATGTGAAAACAAGGTGATATCTAATTAGCACACAGGTAAGGAATTAAGAAAATCTTTATTTAAGGGTGAAGATGTTTCTCACAAAATCGTTGCCCCAATGCATCATTGAAATTCAAGCTGGAAAGATGATTTTAATATATCACTTGTACATTTTGTATTGCTCTTCTGGTGACAATGTAGTTTGTTTTTGTCAATTACCCTTTTAATAATAGGGTAAAGAAAATTAAGTGGATTTTTTAAAGAAAACTATACTGTCAATATACTATTAAAACAAATTAAAATGGTAAAAGTTATTGTACTTTAAGAAAAAATAAAAGAGCAAAAATATCAATCCCAGTTTTGATTACTTAAATTAACAAAAAAAAAAGCATATAGCAAAGGATAGTTTCAATCTGCCTACCTCTGGGTTATGGGCCCAGCATGCTTCCATTGCAGTACTCTGCTGCACATGTAAGTGCAAGAGATCCTGAAGCACTCAGTCATCATGGGAAAGTACCAATGTGTTTCTTCGTTGGTTGATGGAAGAAACATCTTACAAAAACTCTCCAGATTATTGACTTTTTAAAGTTTTTCTAGGAAACGTTCTAGATGTATGCTTATTAGCCTTTGTCAGTAAGTACCTTTTGCAAAGTGTCTCTGTGGCGCAATCGGTTAGTGTGTCCGGCTACTAACCAAAAGGTTGGTGGTTCAATCCAACCCAGGGACGTAATTGACCTTGTTATCAGATTTTGGTGATCTTTAAGTAGACAAGTCAAAATTTCAAACCCCCTGTTATGGTGTAGGGTACCTGGCCTTCTCTGATGTAATCAGAGTTAGATTTGATTCATTGATTTTATAAAAACAGCTAGGAAGCACAATTTAGCAGTGGGTTGTAGAGAAAAAGAAATATGCTGGCAAAAAAAATCCAATTGAGTGATTAAACAGCTCTTCATTTTCTGGCTTTATTTTTATGCTAACAAATTTGTTCTCTGAAAAGTGTCCACAAAGCCAAGTCTCTGATTAACACCTTTGTAGGGATGGTTTTTCACCTATTACTAAATTAAACTTGCTTCATTGGAAAGGCAGCAAGATGCATCCTCATTTCAATGTCTACTGAAATAATACAGGTTGACACCAGGAAACATTAACGCCACTGCATCCTTGCTGCTTTCTCATGTAGAAGTCTGTTTAATGTGAAAACAAGGTGATATCTAATTAGCACACAGGTAAGGAATTAAGAAAATCTTTATTTAAGAGTGAAGATGTTTCTCACAAAATCGTTGCCCCAATGCATCATTGAAATTCAAGCTGGAAAGATGATTTTAATATATCACTTGAACATTTTGTATTGCTCTTCTGGTGACAATGTAGTTTGTTTTTGTCAATTACCCTTTTAATAATAGGGTAAAGAAAATTAAGTGGATTTTTTAAAGAAAACTATACTGTCAATATACTATTAAAACAAATTAAAATGGTAAAAGTTATTGTACTTTAAGTAAAAATAAAAGAGCAAAAATATCAATCCCAGTTTTGATTACTTAAATTAACAAAAAAAAATGCATATAGCAAAGGATAGTTTCAATCTGCCTACCTCTGGGTTATGGGCCCAGCATGCTTCCATTGCAGTACTCTGCTGCACATGTAAGTGCAAGAGATCCTGAAGCACTCAGTCATCATGGGAAAGTACCAATGTGTTTCTTCGTTGGTTGATGGAAGAAACATCTTACAAAAACTCTCCAGATTATTGACTTTTTAAAGTTTTTCTAGGAAACGTTCTAGATGTATGCTTATTAGCCTTTGTCAGTATGTACTTTTTACAAAGTGTCTCTGTGGCGCAATCGGTTAGTGTGTTTGGCTACTAACCAAAAAGTTGGTGGTTCAATCCCACCCAGGGACGTAATTGACCTTGTTATCAGATTTTGGTGATCTTTAAGTAGACAAGTCAAAATTTCAAACCCCCTGTTATGGTGTAGGGTACCTGGCCTTCTCTGATGTAATCAGAGTTAGATTTGACTCAGTGATTTTATAAAAACAGCTAGGAAGCACAATTTAGCAGTGGGTTGCAGAGAAAAAGAAATATGCTGGCAAAAAAAATCCAATTGAGTGATTAAACAGCTCTTCATTTTCTGGCTTTATTTTTATGCTAACAAATTTGTTCTTTGAAAAGTGTCCACAAAGCCAAGTCTCTGATTAACACCTTTGTAGGGATGGTTTTTCACCTATTACTAAATTAAACTTGCTTCATTGGAAAGGCAGCAAGATGCATCCTCAATTCAATGTCTACTGAAATAATACAGGTTGACACCAGGAAACATTAACGCCACTGTATCCTTGCTGCTTTCTCATGTGGAAGTCTGTTTAATGTGAAAACAAGGTGATATCTAATTAGCACACAGGTAAGGAATTAAGAAAATCTTTATTTAAGGGTGAAGATGTTGCTCACAAAATCGTTGCCCCAATGCATCATTGAAATTCAAGCTGGAAAGATGATTTTAATATATCACTTGTACATTTTGTATTGCTCTTCTGGTGACAATGTAGTTTGTTTTTGTCAATTACCCTTTTAATAATAGGGTAAAGAAAATTAAGTGGATTTTTGAAAGAAAACAATACTGTCAATATACTATTAAAACAAATTAAAATGGTAAAAGTTATTGTACTTTAAGTAAAAATAAAAGAGCAAAAATATCAATCCCAGTTTTGATTACTTAAATGAACAAAAAAAAATGCATATAGCAAAGGATAGTTTCAATCTGCCTACCGCTGGGTTTTGGGCCCAGCATGCTTCCATTGCTGTACTCTGCTGCACATGTAAGTGCAAGAGATCCTGAAGCACTCACTCATCATGGGAAAGTACCAATGTGTTTCTTCGTTGGTTGATGGAAGAAACATTTTACAAAAACTCTCCAGATTATTGACTTTTTAAAGTTTTTCTAGGAAACGTTTTAGATGAATGCTTATTAGCCTTTGTCAGTATGTACTTTTGCAAAGTGTCTTTGTGGCGCAATCAGTTAGTGTGCACGGCTATTAACCAAAAGGTTGGTGGTTCAATCCCACCCAGGGACGTAATTGACCTTGTTATCAGATTTTGGTGATCTTTAAGTAGACAAGTCAAAATTTCAAATCCCCCTGTTCTGGTGTAGGGTACCTGGCCTTCTCTGATGTAATCAGAGTTAGATTTGATTCAGTGATTTTATAAAAACAGCTAGGAAGCACAATTTAGCAGTGGGTTGCAGAGAAAAAGAAATATGCTGGCAAAAAAAAATCCAATTGAGTGATTAAACAGCTCTTCATTTTCTGGCTTTATTTTTATGCTAACAAATTTGTTCTCTGAAAAGTGTCCACAAAGCCAAGTCTCTGATTAACACCTTTGTAGGGATGGTTTTTCACCTATTACTAAATTAAACTTGCTTCATTGGAAAGGCAGCAAGATGCATCCTCATTTCAATGTCTACTGAAATAATACAGGTTGACATCAGGAAACATTAATGCCACTGCATCCTTGCTGCTTTCTCATGTAGAAGTCTGTTTAATGTGAAAACAAGGTGATATCTAATTAGCACACAGGTAAGGAATTAAGAAAATCTTTATTTAAGGGTGAAGATGTTTCTCACAAAATCGTTGCCCCAATGCATCATTGAAATTCAAGCTGGAAAGATGATTTTAATATATCACTTGTACATTTTGTATTGCTCTTCTGGTGACAATGTAGTTTGTTTTTGTCAATTACCCTTTTAATAATAGGGTAAAGAAAATTAAGTGGATTTTTTAAAGAAAACTATACTGTCAATATACTATTCAAACAAATTAAAATGGTAAAAGTTATTGTACTTCAAGTAAAAATAAAAGAGCAAAAATATCAATCCCAGTTTTGATTACTTAAATTAACAAAAAAAAATGCATATAGCAAAGGATAGTTTCAATCTGCCTACCTCTGGGTTATGGGCCCAGCATGCTTCCATTGCAGTACTCTGCTGCACATGTAAGTGCAAGAGATCCTGAAGCACTCAGTCATCATGGGAAAGTACCAATGTGTTTCTTCGTTGGTTGATGGAAGAAACATCTTACAAAAACTCTCCAGATTATTGACTTTTTAAAGTTTTTCTAGGAAACGTTCTAGATGTATGCTTATTAGCCTTTGTCAGTATGTATTTTTTACAAAGTGACTCTGTGGCGCAATCGGTTAGTGTGTCTGGCTACTAACCAAAAGGTTGGTGGTTCAATCCCACCCAGGGACGTAATTGACCTTGTTATCAGATTTTGGTGATCTTTAAGTAGACAAGTCAAAATTTCAAACCCCCTGTTATGGTGTAGGGTACCTGGCCTTCTCTGATGTAATCAGAGTTAGATTTGATTCAGTGATTTTATAAAAACAGCTAGGAAGCACAATTTAGCAGTGGGTTGCAGAGAAAAAGAAATATGCTGGCAAAAAAAATCCAATTGAGTGATTAAACAGCTCTTCATTTTCTGGCTTTATTTTTATGCTAACAAATTTGTTCTTTGAAAAGTGTCCACAAAGCCAAGTCTCTGATTAACACCTTTGTAGGGATGGTTTTTCACCTATTACTAAATTAAACTTGCTTCATTGGAAAGGCAGCAAGATGCATCCTTAATTCAATGTCTACTGAAATAATACAGGTTGACACCAGGAAACATTAACGCCACTGTATCCTTGCTGCTTTCTCATGTGGAAGTCTGTTTAATGTGAAAACAAGGTGATATCTAATTAGCACACAGGTAAGGAATTAAGAAAATCTTTATTTAAGGGTGAAGATGTTTCTCACAAAATCGTTGCCCCAATGCATCATTGAAATTCAAGCTGGAAAGATGATTTTAATATATCACTTGTACATTTTGTATTGCTCTTCTGGTGGCAATGTAGTTTGTTTTTGTCAATTACCATTTTAATAATAGGGTAAAGAAAATTAAGTGGATTTTTGAAAGAAAACAATACTGTCAATATACTATTAAAACAAATTAAAATGGTAAAAGTTATTGTACTTTAAGTAAAAATAAAAGAGCAAAAATATCAATCCCAGTTTTGATTACTTAAATTAACAAAAAAAAATGCATATAGCAAAGGATAGTTTCAATCTGCCTACCTCTGGGTTATGGGCCCAGCATGCTTCCATTGCAGTACTCTGCTGCACATGTAAGTGCAAGAGATCCTGAAGCACTCACTCATCATGGGAAAGTACCAATGTGTTTCTTCGTTGGTTGATGGAAGAAACATCTTACAAAAACTCTCCAGATTATTGACTTTTTAAAGTTTTTCTAGGAAACGTTCTAGATGTATGCTTATTAGCCTTTGTCAGTATGGACTTTTTGCAAAGTGTCTCTGTAGCGCAATCAGCTAGTGTGTCCGGCTACTAACCAAAAGGTTGGTGGTTCAATCCCAACCAGGGACGTAATTGACCTTGTTATCAGATTTTGGTGATCTTTAAGTAGACAAGTCAAAATTTCAAACCCCCTGTTATGGTGTAGGGTACCTGGCCTTCTCTGATGTAATTAGATTTGATTCATTGATTTTATAAAAACAGCTAGAAAGCACAATTTAGCAGTGGGTTGCAGAGAAAAAGAAATATGCTGGCAAAAAAATCCAATTGAGTGATTAAACAGCTCTTCATTTTCTGGCTTTATTTTTATGCTAACAAATTTGTTCTCTGAAAAGTGTCCACAAAGCCAAGTCTCTGATTAACACCTTTGTAGGGATGGTTTTTCACCTATTACTAAATTAAACTTGCTTCATTGGAAAGGCAGCAAGATGCATCCTCATTTCAATGTCTACTGAAATAATACAGGTTGACACCAGGAAACATTAACGCCACTGCATCCTTGCTGCTTTCTCATGTAGAAGTCTGTTTAATGTGAAAACAAGGTGATATCTAATTAGCACACAGGTAAGGAATTAAGAAAATCTTTATTTAAGGGTGAAGATGTTTCTCACAAAATCGTTGCCCCAATGCATCATTGAAATTCAAGCTGGAAAGATGATTTTAATATATCACTTGTACATTTTGTATTGCTCTTCTGGTGACAATGTAGTTTGTTTTTGTCAATTACCCTTTTAATAATAGGGTAAAGAAAATTAAGTGGATTTTTTAAAGAAAACTATACTGTCAATATACTATTCAAACAAATTAAAATGGTAAAAGTTATTGTACTTCAAGTAAAAATAAAAGAGCAAAAATATCAATCCCAGTTTTGATTACTTAAATTAACAAAAAAAAATGCATATAGCAAAGGATAGTTTCAATCTGCCTACCTCTGGGTTATGGGCCCAGCATGCTTCCATTGCAGTACTCTGCTGCACATGTAAGTGCAAGAGATCCTGAAGCACTCAGTCATCATGGGAAAGTACCAATGTGTTTCTTCGTTGGTTGATGGAAGAAACATCTTACAAAAACTCTCCAGATTATTGACTTTTTAAAGTTTTTCTAGGAAACGTTCTAGATGTATGCTTATTAGCCTTTGTCAGTAAGTACCTTTTGCAAAGTGTCTCTGTGGCGCAATCGGTTAGTGTGTCCGGCTACGAACCAAAAGGTTGGTGGTTCAATCCAACCCAGGGACGTAATTGACCTTGTTATCAGATTTTGGTGATCTTTAAGTAGACAAGTCAAAATTTCAAACCCCCTGTTATGGTGTAGGGTACCTGGCCTTCTCTGATGTAATCAGAGTTAGATTTGAATCATTGATTTTATAAAAACAGCTAGGAAGCACAATTTAGCAGTGGGTTGTAGAGAAAAAGAAATATGCTGGCAAAAAAAATCCAATTGAGTGATTAAACAGCTCTTCATTTTCTGGCTTTATTTTTATGCTAACAAATTTGTTCTCTGAAAAGTGTCCACAAAGCCAAGTCTCTGATTAACACCTTTGTAGGGATGGTTTTTCACCTATTACTAAATTAAACTTGCTTCATTGGAAAGGCAGCAAGATGCATCCTCATTTCAATGTCTACTGAAATAATACAGGTTGACACCAGGAAACATTAACGCCACTGCATCCTTGCTGCTTTCTCATGTAGAAGTCTGTTTAATGTGAAAACAAGGTGATATCTAATTAGCACACAGGTAAGGAATTAAGAAAATCTTTATTTAAGGGTGAAGATGTTTCTCACAAAATCGTTGCCCCAATGCATCATTGAAATTCAAGCTGGAAAGATGATTTTAATATATCACTTGAACATTTTGTATTGCTCTTCTGGTGACAATGTAGTTTGTTTTTGTCAATTACCCTTTTAATAATAGGGTAAAGAAAATTAAGTGGATTTTTTAAAGAAAACTATACTGTCAATATACTATTAAAACAAATTAAAATGGTAAAAGTTATTGTACTTTAAGTAAAAATAAAAGAGCAAAAATATCAATCCCAGTTTTGATTACTTAAATTAACAAAAAAAAATGCATATAGCAAAGGATAGTTTCAATCTGCCTACCTCTGGGTTATGGGCCCAGCATGCTTCCATTGCAGTACTCTGCTGCACATGTAAGTGCAAGAGATCCTGAAGCACTCAGTCATCATGGGAAAGTACCAATGTGTTTCTTCGTTGGTTGATGGAAGAAACATCTTACAAAAACTCTCCAGATTATTGACTTTTTAAAGTTTTTCTAGGAAACGTTCTAGATGTATGCTTATTAGCCTTTGTCAGTATGTACTTTTTACAAAGTGTCTCTGTGGCGCAATCGGTTAGTGTGTTTGGCTACTAACCAAAAAGTTGGTGGTTCAATCCCACCCAGGGACGTAATTGACCTTGTTATCAGATTTTGGTGATCTTTAAGTAGACAAGTCAAAATTTCAAACCCCCTGTTATGGTGTAGGGTACCTGGCCTTCTCTGATGTAATCAGAGTTAGATTTGATTCAGTGATTTTATAAAAACAGCTAGGAAGCACAATTTAGCAGTGGGTTGCAGAGAAAAAGAAATATGCTGGCAAAAAAAATCCAATTGAGTGATTAAACAGCTCTTCATTTTCTGGCTTTATTTTTATGCTAACAAATTTGTTCTTTGAAAAGTGTCCACAAAGCCAAGTCTCTGATTAACACCTTTGTAGGGATGGTTTTTCACCTATTACTAAATTAAACTTGCTTCATTGGAAAGGCAGCAAGATGCATCCTCAATTCAATGTCTACTGAAATAATACAGGTTGACACCAGGAAACATTAACGCCACTGTATCCTTGCTGCTTTCTCACGTGGAAGTCTGTTTAATGTGAAAACAAGGTGATATCTAATTAGCACACAGGTAAGGAATTAAGAAAATCTTTATTTAAGGGTGAAGATGTTGCTCACAAAATCGTTGCCCCAATGCATCATTGAAATTCAAGCTGGAAAGATGATTTTAATATATCACTTGTACATTTTGTATTGCTCTTCTGGTGACAATGTAGTTTGTTTTTGTCAATTACCATTTTAATAATAGGGTAAAGAAAATTAAGTGGATTTTTGAAAGAAAACAATACTGTCAATATACTATTAAAACAAATTAAAATGGTAAAAGTTATTGTACTTTAAGTAAAAATAAAAGAGCAAAAATATCAATCCCAGTTTTGATTACTTAAATGAACAAAAAAAAATGCATATAGCAAAGGATAGTTTCAATCTGCCTACCGCTGGGTTTTGGGCCCAGCATGCTTCCATTGCTGTACTCTGCTGCACATGTAAGTGCAAGAGATCCTGAAGCACTCACTCATCATGGGAAAGTACCAATGTGTTTCTTCGTTGGTTGATGGAAGAAACATTTTACAAAAACTCTCCAGATTATTGACTTTTTAAAGTTTTTCTAGGAAACGTTTTAGATGAATGCTTATTAGCCTTTGTCAGTATGTCCTTTTGCAAAGTGTCTTTGTGGCGCAATCAGTTAGTGTGCACGGCTATTAACCAAAAGGTTGGTGGTTCAATCCCACCCAGGCACGTAATTGACCTTGTTATCAGATTTTGGTGATCTTTAAGTAGACAAGTCAAAATTTCAAACTCCCTGTTATGGTGTAGGGTACCTGGCCTTCTCTGATGTAATCAGAGTAAGATTTGATTCAGTGATTTTATAAAAACAGATAGGAAGCACAATTTAGCAGTGGGTTGCAGAGAAAAAGAAATATGCTGGCAAAAAAAATCCAATTGAGTGATTAAACAGCTCTTCATTTTCTGACTTTATTTTTATGCTAACAAATTTGTTCTCTGAAAAGTGTCCACAAAGCCAAGTCTCTGATTAACACCTTTGTAGGGATGGTTTTTCACCTATTACTAAATTAAACTTGCTTCATTGGAAAGGCAGCAAGATGCATCCTCATTTCAATTTCTACTGAAATAATACAGGTTGACACCAGGAAACATTAACGCCACTGCATCCTTGCTGCTTTCTCATGTGGAAGTTTGTTTAATGTGAAAACAAGGTGATATCTAATTAGCACACAGGTAAGGAATTAAGAAAATCTTTATTTAAGGGTGAAGATGTTTCTCACAAAATCGTTGCCCCAATGCATCATTGAAATTCAAGCTGGAAAGATGATTTTAATATATCACTTGTACATTTTGTATTGCTCTTCTGGTGACAATGTAGTTTGTTTTTGTCAATTACCCTTTTAATAATAGGGTAAAGAAAATTAAGTGGATTTTTTAAAGAAAACTATACTGTCAATATACTATTCAAACAAATTAAAATGGTAAAAGTTATTGTACTTCAAGTAAAAATAAAAGAGCAAAAATATCAATCCCAGTTTTGATTACTTAAATTAACAAAAAAAAATGCATATAGCAAAGGATAGTTTCAATCTGCCTACCTCTGGGTTATGGGCCCAGCATGCTTCCATTGCAGTACTCTGCTGCACATGTAAGTGCAAGAGATCCTGAAGCACTCACTCATCATGGGAAAGTACCAATGTGTTTCTTCGTTGGTTGATGGAAGAAACATTTTACAAAAACTCTCCAGATTATTGACTTTTTAAAGTTTTTCTAGGAAACGTTCTAGATGTATGCTTATTAGCCTTTGTCAGTATGTACTTTTTGGGAAGTGTCTCTGTGGCGCAATCGGTTAGTGTGTCCGGCTACTAACCAAAAGGTTGGTGGTTTAATCCCAACCAGGGACGTAATTGACCTTGTTATCAGATTTTGGTGATCTTTAAGTAGACAAGTCAAAATTTCAAACCCCCTGTTATGGTGTAGGGTACCTGGCCTTCTCTGATGTAATAAGAGTTAGATTTGATTCAGTGATTTTATAAAAACAGCTAGGAAGCACAATTTAGCAGTGGGTTGCAGAGAAAAAGAAATATGCTGGCAAAAAAAATCCAATTGAGTGATTAAACAGCTCTTCATTTTCTGGCTTTATTTTTATGCTAACAAATTTGTTCTTTGAAAAGTGTCCACAAAGCCAAGTCTCTGATTAACACCTTTGTAGGGATGGTTTTTCACCTATTACTAAATTAAACTTGCTTCATTGGAAAGGCAGCAAGATGCATCCTCAATTCAATGTCTACTGAAATAATACAGGTTGACACCAGGAAACATTAACGCCACTGTATCCTTGCTGCTTTCTCATGTGGAAGTCTGTTTAATGTGAAAACAAGGTGATATCTAATTAGCACACAGGTAAGGAATTAAGAAAATCTTTATTTAAGGGTGAAGATGTTGCTCACAAAATCGTTGCCCCAATGCATCATTGAAATTCAAGCTGGAAAGATGATTTTAATATATCACTTGTACATTTTGTATTGCTCTTCTGGTGACAATGTAGTTTGTTTTTGTCAATTACCATTTTAATAATAGGGTAAAGAAAATTAAGTGGATTTTTGAAAGAAAACAATACTGTCAATATACTATTAAAACAAATTAAAATGGTAAAAGTTATTGTACTTTAAGTAAAAATAAAAGAGCAAAAATATCAATCCCAGTTTTGATTACTTAAATGAACAAAAAAAAATGCATATAGCAAAGGATAGTTTCAATCTGCCTACCGCTGGGTTTTGGGCCCAGCATGCTTCCATTGCTGTACTCTGCTGCACATGTAAGTGCAAGAGATCCTTAAGCACTCACTCATCATGGGAAAGTACCAATGTGTTTCTTCGTTGGTTGATGGAAGAAACATTTTACAAAAACTCTCCAGATTATTGACTTTTTAAAGTTTTTCTAGGAAACGTTTTAGATGAATGCTTATTAGCCTTTGTCAGTATGTCCTTTTGCAAAGTGTCTTTGTGGCGCAATCAGTTAGTGTGCACAGCTATTAACCAAAAGGTTGGTGGTTCAATCCCACCCAGGCACGTAATTGACCTTGTTATCAGATTTTGGTGATCTTTAAGTAGACAAGTCAAAATTTCAAACTCCCTGTTATGGTGTAGGGTACCTGGCCTTCTCTGATGTAATCAGAGTTAGATTTGATTCAGTGATTTTATAAAAACAGATAGGAAGCACAATTTAGCAGTGGGTTGCAGAGAAAAAGAAATATGCTGGCAAAAAAAATCCAATTGAGTGATTAAACAGCTCTTCATTTTCTGGCTTTATTTTTATGCTAACAAATTTGTTCTCTGAAAAGTGTCCACAAAGCCAAGTCTCTGATTAACACCTTTGTAGGGATGGTTTTTCACCTATTACTAAATTAAACTTGCTTCATTGGAAAGGCAGCAAGATGCATCCTCATTTCAATGTCTACTGAAATAATACAGGTTGACACCAGGAAACATTAACGCCACTGCATCCTTGCTGCTTTCTCATGTAGAAGTCTGTTTAATGTGAAAACAAGGTGATATCTAATTAGCACACAGGTAAGGAATTAAGAAAATCTTTATTTAAGGGTGAAGATGTTTCTCACAAAATCGTTGCCCCAATGCATCATTGAAATTCAAGCTGGAAAGATGATTTTAATATATCACTTGTACATTTTGTATTGCTCTTCTGGTGACAATGTAGTTTGTTTTTGTCAATTACCCTTTTAATAATAGGGTAAAGAAAATTAAGTGGATTTTTTAAAGAAAACTATACTGTCAATATACTATTCAAACAAATTAAAATGGTAAAAGTTATTGTACTTCAAGTAAAAATAAAAGAGCAAAAATATCAATCCCAGTTTTGATTACTTAAATTAACAAAAAAAATGCATATAGCAAAGGATAGTTTCAATCTGCCTACCTCTGGGTTATGGGCCCAGCATGCTTCCATTGCAGTACTCTGCTGCACATGTAAGTGCAAGAGATCCTGAAGCACTCACTCATCATGGGAAAGTACCAATGTGTTTCTTCATTGGTTGATGGAAGAAACATCTTACAAAAACTCTCCAGATTATTGACTTTTTAAAGTTTTTCTAGGAAACGTTCTAGATGTATGCTTATTAGACTTTGTCAGTATGTACTTTTTGCAAAGTGTCTCTGTGGCGCAATCGGTTAGTGTGTCCGGCTACTAACCAAAAGGTTGGTGGTTCAATCCCAACCAGGGACGTAATTGACCTTGTTATCAGATTTTGGTGATCTTTAAGTAGACAAGTCAAAATTTCAAACCCCCTGTTATGCTGTAGGGTACCTGGCCTTCTCTGATGTAGTTAGATTTGACTCAGTGATTTTATAAAAACAGCTAGGAAGCACAATTTAGCAGTGGGTTGCAGAGAAAAAGAAATATGCTGGCAAAAAAAATCCAATTGAGTGATTAAACAGCTCTTCATTTTCTGGCTTTATTTTTATGCTAACAAATTTGTTCTTTGAAAAGTGTCCACAAAGCCAAGTCTCTGATTAACACCTTTGTAGGGATGGTTTTTCACCTATTACTAAATTAAACTTGCTTCATTGGAAAGGCAGCAAGATGCATCCTCAATTCAATGTCTACTGAAATAATACAGGTTGACACCAGGAAACATTAACGCCACTGTATCCTTGCTGCTTTCTCATGTGGAAGTCTGTTTAATGTGAAAACAAGGTGATATCTAATTAGCACACAGGTAAGGAATTAAGAAAATCTTTATTTAAGGGTGAAGATGTTGCTCACAAAATCGTTGCCCCAATGCATCATTGAAATTCAAGCTGGAAAGATGATTTTAATATATCACTTGTACATTTTGTATTGCTCTTCTGGTGACAATGTAGTTTGTTTTTGTCAATTACCATTTTAATAATAGGGTAAAGAAAATTAAGTGGATTTTTGAAAGAAAACAATACTGTCAATATACTATTAAAACAAATTAAAATGGTAAAAGTTATTGTACTTTAAGTAAAAATAAAAGAGCAAAAATATCAATCCCAGTTTTGATTACTTAAATGAACAAAAAAAAATGCATATAGCAAAGGATAGTTTCAATCTGCCTACCGCTGGGTTTTGGGCCCAGCATGCTTCCATTGCTGTACTCTGCTGCACATGTAAGTGCAAGAGATCCTTAAGCACTCACTCATCATGGGAAAGTACCAATGTGTTTCTTCGTTGGTTGATGGAAGAAACATTTTACAAAAACTCTCCAGATTATTGACTTTTTAAAGTTTTTCTAGGAAACGTTTTAGATGAATGCTTATTAGCCTTTGTCAGTATGTCCTTTTGCAAAGTGTCTTTGTGGCGCAATCAGTTAGTGTGCACAGCTATTAACCAAAAGGTTGGTGGTTCAATCCCACCCAGGCACGTAATTGACCTTGTTATCAGATTTTGGTGATCTTTAAGTAGACAAGTCAAAATTTCAAACTCCCTGTTATGGTGTAGAGTACCTGGCCTTCTCTGATGTAATCAGAGTTAGATTTGATTCAGTGATTTTATAAAAACAGCTAGGAAGCACAATTTAGCAGTGGGTTGCAGAGAAAAAGAAATATGCTGGCAAAAAAAAATCCAATTGAGTGATTAAACAGCTCTTCATTTTCTGGCTTTATTTTTATGCTAACAAATTTGTTCTCTGAAAAGTGTCCACAAAGCCAAGTCTCTGATTAACACCTTTGTAGGGATGGTTTTTCACCTATTACTAAATTAAACTTGCTTCATTGGAAAGGCAGCAAGATGCATCCTCATTTCAATGTCTACTGAAATAATACAGGTTGACACCAGGAAACATTAACGCCACTGCATCCTTGCTGCTTTCTCATGTGGAAGTCTGTTTAATGTGAAAACAAGGTGATATCTAATTAGCACACAGGTAAGGAATTAAGAAAATCTTTATTTAAGGGTGAAAATGTTTCTCACAAAATCGTTGCCCCAATGCATCATTGAAATTCAAGCTGGAAAGATGATTTTAATATATCACTTGTACATTTTGTATTGCTCTTCTGGTGACAATGTAGTTTGTTTTTGTCAATTACCCTTTTAATAATAGGGTAAAGAAAATTAAGTGGATTTTTTAAAGAAAACTATACTGTCAATATACTATTCAAACAAATTAAAATGGTAAAAGTTATTGTACTTCAAGTAAAAATAAAAGAGCCAAAATATCAATCCCAGTTTGATTACTTAAATTAACAAAAAAAAAATGCATATAGCAAAGGATAGTTTCAATCTGCCTACCGCTGGGTTATGGGCCCAGCATGCTTCCATTGCTGTACTCTGCTGCACATGTAAGTGCAAGAGATCCTGAAGCACTCACTCATCATGGGAAAGTACCAATGTGTTTCTTCGTTGGTTGATGGAAGAAACATTTTACAAAAACTCTCCAGATTATTGACTTTTTAAAGTTTTTCTAGGAAACGTTTTAGATGAATGCTTATTAGCCTTTGTCAGTATGTACTTTTGCAAAGTGTCTCTGTGGCGCAATCAGTTAGTGTGTATGGCTATAAACCAAAAGGTTGGTGGTTCAATCCCACCCAGGGACGTAATTGACCTTGTTATCAGATTTTGGTGATCTTTAAGTAGACAAGTCAAAATTTCAACCCCCCCTCTTATGGTGTAGGGTACCTGGCCTTCTCTGATGTAATCAGAGTTAGATTTGATTCAGTGATTTTATAAAAACAGCTAGGAAGCACAATTTAGCAGTGGGTTACAGAGAAAAAGAAATATGCTGGCAAAAAAATCCAATTGAGTGATTAAACAGCTCTTCATTTTCTGGCTTTATTTTTATGCTAACAAATTTGTTCTCTGAAAAGTGTCCACAAAGCCAAGTCTCTGATTAACACCTTTGTAAGGATGGTTTTTCACCTATTACTAAATTAAACTTGCTTCATTGGAAAGGCAGCAAGATGCATCTTCATTTCAATGTCTACTGAAATAATACAGGTTGACACCAGGAAACATTAACGCCACGTGGAAGTCTGTTTAATGTGAAAACAAGGTGATATCTAATTAGCACACAGGTAAGGAATTAAGAAAATCTTTATTTAAGGGTGAAAATGTTTCTCACAAAATCGTTGCCCCAATGCATCATTGAAATTCAAGCTGGAAAGATGATTTTAATATATCACTTGTACATTTTGTATTGCTCTTCTGGTGACAATGTAGTTTGTTTTTGTCAATTACCATTTTAATAATAGGGTAAAGAAAATTAAGTGGATTTTTAAAAGAAAACAATACTTTCAATATACTATTAAAACAAATTAAAATGGTAAAAGTTATTGTACTTTAATGAAAAATAAAAGAGCAAAAATATCAATCCCAGTTTTGGATTACTTTAATTAACAAAAAAAATGCATATAGCAGAGGATAGTTTTAATCTGCCTACCTCTGGGTTATGGGCCCAGCATGCTTCCATTGCAGTACTCTGCTGCACATGTAAGTGCAAGAGATCCTGAAGCACTCACTCATCATGGGAAAGTACCAATGTGTTTCTTCGTTGGTGGATGGAAGAAACATCTTACAAAAACTCTCCAGATTATTGACTTTTTAAAGTTTTTCTAGGAAACGTTTTAGATGAATGCTTATTAGCCTTTGTCAGTATGTACTTTTGCAAAGTGTCTCTGTGGCGCAATCAGTTAGTGTGTACGGCTATAAACCAAAAGATTGGTGGTTCAATCCCACCCAGGGACGTAATTGACCTTGTTATCAGATTTTGGTGATCTTTAAGTAGACAAGTCAAAATTTCAAATCCCCTCTTATGGTGTAGGGTACCTGGCCTTCTCTGATGTAATCAGAGTTAGATTTGATTCAGTGATTTTATAAAAACAGCTAGGAAGCACAATTTAGCAGTGGGTTGCAGAGAAAAAGAAATATGCTGGCAAAAAAATCCAATTGAGTGATTAAACAGCTCTTCATTTTCTGGCTTTATTTTTATGCTAACAAATATGTTCTCTGAAAAGTGTCCACAAAGCCAAGTCTCTGATGAACACCTTTGTAAGGATGGTTTTTCACCTATTACTAAATTAAACTTGCTTCATTGGAAAGGCAGCAAGATGCATCCTCATTTCAATGTCTACTGAAATAATACAGGTTGACACCAGGAAACATTAACGCCAATGCATCCTTGCTGCTTTCTCATGTGGAAGACTGTTTAATGTGAAAACAAGGTGATATCTAATTAGCACACAGGTAAGGAATTAAGAAAATCTTTACTTAAGGGTGAAGATGTTTCTCACAAAATCGTTGCCCCAATGCATCATTGAAATTCAAGCTGGAAAGATGATTTTAATATATCACTTGTACATTTTGTATTGCTCTTCTGGTGACAATGTAGTTTGTTTTTGTCAATTACCATTTTAATAATAGGGTAAAGAAAATTAAGTGGATTTTTGAAAGAAAACAATACTGTCAATATACTATTAAAACAAATTAAAATGGTAAAAGTTATTGTACTTTAATTAAATAAAAAATAGCTAACATATCAATCCCAGTTTTGGATTACTTTAACAAAAAAAATGCATATAGCAGAGGATAGTTTCAATCTGCCTACCTCTGGGTAATGGGCCCAGCATGCTTCCATTGCAGTACTCTGCTGCACATGTAAGTGCAAGAGATCCTGAAGCACTCACTCATCATGGGAAAGTACCAATGTGTTTCTTCGTTGGTTGATTTAAGAAAATTCTTACAAAAACTCTCCAGATTATTGACTTTTTAAAGTTTTTCTAGGAAACGTTCTAGATTAATGCTTATTAGCCTTTGTCAGTATGTACTTTTTGCAAAGTGTCTCTGTGGCGCAATCGGTTAGTGTGTCTGGCTACTAACCAAAAGGTTGGTGGTTCAATCCCACCCAGGGACATGATTGACATTGTGATCAGGTTTTGGTGATATTTAAGTAGACAAGTCAAAATTTCAAACCCCCTCTTTTGGTGTAGGGTACCTGGCCTTCTCTGATGTAATCGGAGTTAGATTTGATTCAGTGATTTTATAAAAAACAGCTAGGAAGCACAATTTAGCAATGGGTTGCAGAGAAAAAAATATGCTGGTAGAAAAATCCAATTGAGTGATTAAACAGCTCTTCATTTTCTGCCTTTATTTTTATGCTAACAAATTTGTTCTCTGAAAAGTGTCCACAAAGCCAAGTCTCTGATTAACACCTTTGTAAGGATGGTTTTTCACCTATTACTAAATTAAACTTGCTTCATTGGAAAGGCAGCAAGATGCATCCTCATTTCAATGTCTACTGAAATAATACAGGTTGACACCAGGAAACATTAACACCACTGCATCCTTGCTGCTTTCTCATGTAGAAGTCTGTTTTATGTGAAAACAAGGTGACATGTAATTAGCACACAGGTAAGGAATTAAGAAAATCTTTATTTAAGGGTGAAGATGTTTCTCACAAAATCGTTGCCCCAATGCATCATTGAAATTCAAGCTGGAAAGATGATTTTAATATATCACTTGTACATTTTGTATTGCTCTTCTGGTGACAATGTAGTTTGTTTTTGTCAATTACCCTTTTAATAATAGGGTAAAGAAAATTAAGTGGATTTTTTAAAGAAAACTATACTGTCAATATACTATTAAAACAAATTAAAATGGTAAAAGTTATTGTACTTTAAGTAAAAATAAAAGAGCAAAAATATCAATCCCAGTTTTGATTACTTAAATTAACAAAAAAAAATGCATATAGCAAAGGATAGTTTCAATTAGAGATGAGCGCCTGAAATTTTTCAGGTTTTGTGTTTTGGTTTTGGGTTCGGTTCCGCGGCCGTGTTTTGGGTTCGACCGCGTTTTGGCAAAACCTCACCGAATTTTTTTTGTCGGATTCGGGTGTGTTTTGGATTCGGGTGTTTTTTTCAAAAAACCCTAAAAAACAGCTTAAATCATAGAATTTGGGGGTCATTTTCAGTCTATTCTGAATACCTCACACCTCACAATATTATTTTTAGTCCTAAAATTTGCACCAAGGTCGCTGGATGACTAAGCTAAGCGACACTAGTGGCCGACACAAACACCTGGCCCATCTAGGAGTGGCACTGCAGTGTCACGCAGGATGTCCCTTCCAAAAAACCCTCCCCAATCAGCACATGATGCAAAGAAAAAAAGAGGCGCAATGAGGTAGCTGACTGTGTGAGTAAGATAAGCGACCCTAGTGGCCGACACAAACACCGGGCCCATTTAGGAGTGGCACTGCAGTGTCACGCAGGATGTCCCTTCCAAAAAACCCTCCCCAATCAGCACATGACGCAAAGAAAAAAAGAGGCGCAATGAGGTAGCTGACTGTGTGAGTAAGATTAGCGACCCTAGTGGCCGACACAAACACCGGGCCCATTTAGGAGTGGCACTGCAGTGTCACGCAGGATGTCCCTTCCAAAAAACCCTCCCCAATCAGCACATGACGCAAAGAAAAAAAGAGGCGCAATGAGGTAGCTGACTGTGTGAGTAAGATTAGCGACCCTAGTGGCCGACACAAACACCGGGCCCATTTAGGAGTGGCACTGCAGTGTCACGCAGGATGTCCCTTCCAAAAAACCCTCCCCAATCAGCACATGACGCAAAGAAAAAAAGAGGCGCAATGAGGTAGCTGACTGTGTGAGTAAGATTAGCGACCCTAGTGGCCGACACAAACACCGGGCCCATTTAGGAGTGGCACTGCAGTGTCACGCAGGATGTCCCTTCCAAAAAACCCTCCCCAATCAGCACATGACGCAAAGAAAAAAAGAGGCGCAATGAGGTAGCTGACTGTGTGAGTAAGATTAGCGACCCTAGTGGCCGACACAAACACCGGGCCCATTTAGGAGTGGCACTGCAGTGTCACGCAGGATGTCCCTTCCAAAAAACCCTCCCCAATCAGCACATGACGCAAAGAAAAAAAGAGGCGCAATGAGGTAGCTTACTGTGTGAGTAAGATTAGCGACCCTAGTGGCCGACACAAACACCGGGCCCATTTAGGAGTGGCACTGCAGTGTCACGCAGGATGTCCCTTCCAAAAAACCCTCCCCAATCAGCACATGATGCAAAGAAAAAAAGAGGCGCAATGAGGTAGCTGACTGTGTGAGTAAGATTAGCGACCCTAGTGGCCGACACAAACACCGGGCCCATTTAGGAGTGGCACTGCAGTGTCACGCAGGATGTCCCTTCCAAAAAACCCTCCCCAATCAGCACATGACGCAAAGAAAAAAAGAGGCGCAATGAGGTAGCTGACTGTGTGAGTAAGATTAGCGACCCTAGTGGCCGACACAAACACCGGGCCCATTTAGGAGTGGCACTGCAGTGTCACGCAGGATGTCCCTTCCAAAAAACCCTCCCCAAACAGCACATGACGCAAAGAAAAATAAAAGAAAAAAGAGGTGCAAGATGGAATTGTCCTTGGGCACCCACCCTTATGTTGTATAAACAAAACAGGACATGCACACTTTAACCAACCCATCATTTCAGTGACAGGGTCTGCCACACGACTGTGACTGATATGACGGGTTGGTTTGGACCCCCCCCAAAAAAGAAGCAATTAATCTCTCCTTGCACAAACTGGCTCTACAGAGGCAAGATGTCCACCTCATCATCACCCTCCGATATATCACCGTGTACATCCCCCTCCTCACAGATTATCAATTCGTCCCCACTGGAATCCACCATCTCAGCTCCCTGTGTACTTTGTGGAGGCAATTGCTGCTGGTCAATGTCTCCGCGGAGGAATTGATTATAATTCATTTTAATGAACATCATCTTCTCCACATTTTCTGGATGTAACCTCGTACGCCGATTGCTGACAAGGTGAGCGGCGGCACTAAACACTCTTTCGGAGTACACACTTGTGGGAGGGCAACTTAGGTAGAATAAAGCCAGTTTGTGCAATGGCCTCCAAATTGCCTCTTTTTCCTGCCAGTATAAGTATGGACTGTGTGACGTGCCTACTTGGATGCGGTCACTCATATAATCCTCCACCATTCTTTCAATGGTGAGAGAATCATATGCAGTGACAGTAGACGACATGTCCGTAATCGTTGTCAGGTCCTTCAGTCCGGACCAGATGTCAGCATCAGCAGTCGCTCCAGACTGCCCTGCATCACCGCCAGCGGGTGGGCTCGGAATTCTGAGCCTTTTCCTCGCACCCCCAGTTGCGGGAGAATGTGAAGGAGGAGATGTTGACAGGTCGCGTTCCGCTTGACTTGACAATTTTCTCACCAGCAGGTCTTTCAACCCCAGTAGACTTGTGTCTGCCGGAAAGAGAGATCCAAGGTAGGCTTTAAATCTAGGATCGAGCACGGTGGCCAAAATGTAGTGCTCTGATTTCAACAGATTGACCACCCGTGAATCCTTGTTAAGCGAATTAAGGGCTCCATCCACAAGTCCCACATGCCTAGCGGAATCGCTCCGTGTTAGCTCCTCCTTCAATGTCTCCAGCTTCTTCTGCAAAAGCCTGATGAGGGGAATGACCTGACTCAGGCTGGCAGTGTCTGAACTGACTTCACGTGTGGCAAGTTCAAAGGGCATCAGAACCTTGCACAACGTTGAAATCATTCTCCACTGCGCTTGAGACAGGTGCATTCCACCTCCTATATCGTGCTCAATTGTATAGGCTTGAATGGCCTTTTGCTGCTCCTCCAACCTCTGAAGCATATAGAGGGTTGAATTCCACCTCGTTACCACTTCTTGCTTCAGATGATGGCAGGGCAGGTTCAGTAGTTTTTGGTGGTGCTCCAGTCTTCTGTACGTGGTGCCTGTACGCCGAAAGTGTCCCGCAATTTTTCTGGCCACCGACAGCATCTCTTGCACGCCCCTGTCGTTTTTTAAATAATTCTGCACCACCAAATTCAAGGTATGTGCAAAACATGGGACGTGCTGGAATTTGCCCATATTTAATGCACACACAATATTGCTGGCGTTGTCCGATGCCACAAATCCACAGGAGAGTCCAATTGGGGTAAGCCATTCCGCGATGATCTTTCTCAGTTGCCGTAAGAGGTTTTCAGCTGTGTGCGTATTCTGGAAACCGGTGATACAAAGCGTAGCCTGCCTAGGAAAGAGTTGGCGTTTGCGAGATGCTGCTACTGGTGCCGCCGCTGCTGTTCTTGCGGCGGGAGTCCATACATCTACCCAGTGGGCTGTCACAGTCATATAGTCCTGACCCTGCCCTGCTCCACTTGTCCACATGTCCGTGGTTAAGTGGACATTGGGTACAACTGCATTTTTTAGGACACTGGTGAGTCTTTTTCTGAGGTCTGTGTAAATTTTCGGTATCGCCTGCCTAGAGAAGTGGAACCTAGATGGTATTTGGTAACGGGGGCACACTGCCTCAATAAATTGTCTAGTTCCCTGTGAACTAACGGCGGATACCGGACGCACGTCTAACACCAACATAGTTGTCAAGGCCTCAGTTATCCGCTTTGCAGCAGGATGACTGCTGTGATATTTCATCTTCCTCGCAAAGGACTGTTGAACAGTCAATTGCTTACTGGAAGTAGTACAAGTGGGCTTACGACTTCCCCTCTGGGATGACCATCGACTCCCAGCAGCAACAACAGCAGCGCCAGCAGCAGTAGGCGTTACACGCAAGGATGCATCGGAGGAATCCCAGGCAGGAGAGGACTCGTCAGAATTGCCAGTGACATGGCCTGCAGGACTATTGGCATTCCTGGGGAAGGAGGAAATTGACACTGAGGGAGTTGGTGGGGTGGTTTGCGTGAGCTTGGTTACAAGAGGAAGGGATTTACTGGTCAGTGGACTGCTTCCGCTGTCACCCAAAGTTTTTGAACTTGTCACTGACTTATTATGAATGCGCTGCAGGTGACGTATAAGGGAGGATGTTCCGAGGTGGTTAACGTCCTTACCCCTACTTATTACAGCTTGACAAAGGGAACACACGGCTTGACACCTGTTGTCCGCATTTCTGTTAAAATAGTTCCACACCGAAGAGCTGATTTTTTTGGTATTTTCACCAGGCATGTCAACGGCCATATTCCTCCCACGGACAACAGGTGTCTCCCCGGGTGCCTGACTTAAACAAAACACCTCACCATCAGAATCCTCCTGGTCAATTTCCTCCCCAGCGCCAGCAACACCCATATCCTCCTCATCCTAGTGTACTTCAACACTGACATCTTCAATCTGACTATCAGGAACTGGACTGCGGGTGCTCCTTCCAGCACTTGCAGGGGGCGTGCAAATGGTGGAAGGCGCATGCTCTTCACGTCCAGTGTTGGGAAGGTCAGGCATCGCAACCGACACAATTGGACTCTCCTTGTGGATTTGGGATTTCGAAGAACGCACAGTTCTTTGCGGTGCTACTGCTTTTGCCAGCTTGAGTCTTTTCATTTTTCTAGCGAGAGGCTGAGTGCCTCCATCCTCATGTGAAGCTGAACCACTAGCCATGAACATAGGCCAGGGCCTCAGCCGTTCCTTGCCACTCCGTGTGGTAAATGGCATATTGGCAAGTTTACGCTTCTCCTCCGACAATTTTATTTTAGGTTTTGGAGTCCTTTTTTTACTGATATTTGGTGTTTTGGATTTGACATGCTCTGTACTATGACATTGGGCATCGGCCTTGGCAGACGACGTTGCTGGCATTTCATCGTCTCGGCCATGACTAGTGGCAGCAGCTTCAGCACGAGGTGGAAGTGGATCTTGATCTTTCCCTAATTTTGGAACCTCAACATATTTGTTCTCCATATTTTAATAGGCACAACTAAAAGGCACCTCAGGTAAACAATGGAGATGGATGGATACTAGTATACAATTATGGACGGACTGCCGAGTGCCGACACAGAGGTAGCTACAGCCGTGAACTACCGTACTGTGTCTGCTGCTAATATAGACTGGTTGATAAAGAGATGTCGTAGTATGTATGTATGAAGAAGAAAGAAAAAAAAACCACGGTTAGGTGGTATACAATTATGGACGGACTGCCGAGTGCCGACACAGAGGTAGCCACAGCCGTGAACTACCGTACTGTACTGTGTCTGCTGCTAATATAGACTGGTTGATAAAGAGATGTCGTAGTATGTATGTATAAAGAAGAAAGAAAAAAAAACCACGGTTAGGTGGTATACAATTATGGACGGACTGCCGAGTGCCGACACAGAGGTAGCCACAGCCGTGAACTACCGTACTGTACTGTGTCTGCTGCTAATATAGACTGGTTGATAAAGAGATGTCGTAGTATGTATGTATGAAGAAGAAAGAAAAAAAAAACACGGTTAGGTGGTATACAATTATGGACGGACTGCCGAGTGCCGACACAGAGGTAGCCACAGCCGTGAACTACCGTACTGTACTGTGTCTGCTGCTAATATAGACTGGTTGATAAAGAGATGTCGTAGTATGTATGTATGAAGAAGAAAGAAAAAAAAACCACGGTTAGGTGGTATACAATTATGGACGGACTGCCGAGTGCCGACACAGAGGTAGCCACAGCCGTGAACTACCGTACTGTACTGTGTCTGCTGCTAATATAGACTGGTTGATAAAGAGATGTCGTAGTATGTATGTATAAAGAAGAAAGAAAAAAAAACCACGGTTAGGTGGTATACAATTATGGACGGACTGCCGAGTGCCGACACAGAGGTAGCCACAGCCGTGAACTACCGTACTGTACTGTGTCTGCTGCTAATATAGACTGGTTGATATAGAGATGTCGTAGTATGTATGTATGAAGAAGAAAGAAAAAAAAACCACGGTTAGGTGGTATACAATTATGGACGGACTGCCGAGTGCCGACACAGAGGTAGCCACAGCCGTGAACTACCGTACTGTACTGTGTCTGCTGCTAATATAGACTGGTTGATAAAGAGATGTCGTAGTATGTATGTATGAAGAAGAAAGAAAAAAAAACCACGGTTAGGTGGTATACAATTATGGACGGACTGCCGAGTGCCGACACAGAGGTAGCCACAGCCGTTAACTACCGTACTGTACTGTGTCTGCTGCTAATATAGACTGGTTGATAAAGAGATGTAGTAGTATGTATGTATAAAGAAGAAAGAAAAAAAAAACCACGGGTAGGTGGTATACAATTATGGATGGACTGCCGAGTGCCGACACAGAGGTAGCTACAGCCGTGAACTACCGTACTGTGTCTGCTGCGACTGGATGATAAATAATGATATAAAAAATATATATATATCACTACTGCAGCCGGACAGGTATATATATTATATAATGACGGACCTGCTGGACACTGTCTGTCAGCAGAATGAGTTTTTTATAGAATAAAAAAAAAAACACCACACAAGTGAAGTCACACGACGAGTGTTTAACTTTTTCAGGCAATCACAATATAGTATACTACTAACTATACTGGTGGTCAGTGTGGTCAGGTCACTGGTCAGTCACACTGGCAGTGGCATTCCTGCAGCAAAAGTGTGCACTGTTTAATTTTAATATAATATGTACTCCTGGCTCCTGCTATAACCTATAACTGGCACTGCAGTGCTCCCCAGTCTCCCCCACAATTATAAGCTGTGTGAGCTGAGCACAGTCAGATATATAATATATATATACATAGATGATGCAGCACACTGGGCTGAGCAGTGCACACAGATATGGTATGTGACTGTCTTGTACTCCTGGCTCCTGCTATAACCTATAACTGGCACTGCAGTGCTCCCCAGTCTCCCCCACAATTATAAGCTGTGTGAGCTGAGCACAGTCAGATATATATACATAGATGATGCAGGCATGCAGCACACTGGGCTGAGCAGTGCACACAGATATGGTATGTGACTGAGTCACTGTGTGTACCGTTTTTTTCAGGCAGAGAACGGATATATTAAATAAAACAACTGCACTGCTGGTGGTCACTGTGGTCAGTCACTAAACTCTGCACTCTCTTCTACAGTATCAGCCTCAGGTCAATCTCTCTCTCTCTCTCCTAATCTAAATGGAGAGGACGCCAGCCACGTCCTCTCCCTATCAATCTCAATGCACGTGTGAAAATGGCGGCGACGCGCGGCTCCTTATATAGAATCCGAGTCTCGCGAGAATCCGACAGCGTCATGAGGGTGAAAATGTTTCTCACAAAATCGTTGCCCCAATGCATCATTGAAATTCAAGCTGGAAAGATGATTTTAATATATCACTTGTACATTTTGTATTGCTCTTCTGGTGACAATGTAGTTTGTTTTTGTCAATTACCATTTTAATAATAGGGTAAAGAAAATTAAGTGGATTTTTAAAAGAAAACAATACTTTCAATATACTATTAAAACAAATTAAAATGGTAAAAGTTATTGTACTTTAATGAAAAATAAAAGAGCAAAAATATCAATCCCAGTTTTGGATTACTTTAATTAACAAAAAAAATGCATATAGCAGAGGATAGTTTTAATCTGCTTACCTCTGGGTTATGGGCCCAGCATGCTTCCATTGCAATACTCTGCTGCACATGTAAGTGCAAGAGATCCTGAAGCACTCACTCATCATGGGAAAGTACCAATGTGTTTCTTCGTTGGTGGATGGAAGAAACATCTTACAAAAACTCTCCAGATTATTGACTTTTTAAAGTTTTTCTAGGAAACGTTTTAGATGAATGCTTATTAGCCTTTGTCAGTATGTACTTTTGCAAAGTGTCTCTGTGGCGCAATCAGTTAGTGTGTACGGCTATAAACCAAAAGGTTGGTGGTTCAATCCCACCCAGGGACGTAATTGACCTTGTTATCAGATTTTGGTGATCTTTAAGTAGACAAGTCAAAATTTCAAATCCCCTCTTATGGTGTAGGGTACCTGGCCTTCTCTGATGTAATCAGAGTTAGATTTGATTCAGTGATTTTATAAAAACAGCTAGGAAGCACAATTTAGCAATGGGTTGCAGAGAAAAAAAATATGCTGGCAGAAAAATCCAATTGAGTGATTAAACAGCTCTTCATTTTCAGCCTTTATTTTTATGCTAACAAATTTGTTCTCTAAAAAGTGTCCACAAAGCCAAGTCTCTGATTAACACCTTTGTAGGGATGGTTTTTCACCTATAACTAAATTAAACTTGCTTCATTGGAAAGGCAGCAAGATGCATCCTCATTTCAATGTCTACAGAAATAATACAGGTTGACACCAGGAAACATTAACGCCACTGCATCCTTGCTGCTTTCTCATGAAGAAGTCTGTTTAATGTGAAAACAAGGTGATATCTAATTAGCACACAGGTAAGGAATTAAGAAAATCTTTATTTAAGGGTGAAGATGTTTCTCACAAAATCGTTGCCCCAATGCATCATTGAAATTCAAGCAGGAAAGATGATTTTAATATATCACTTGTACATTTTGTATTGCTCTTCTGGTGACAATGTAGTTTGTTTTTGTCAATTACCCTTTTAATAATAGGGTAAAGAAAATTAAGTGGATTTTTTAAAGAAAACTATACTGTCAATATACTATTAAAACAAATTAAAATGGTAAAAGTTATTGTACTTTAAGTAAAAATAAAAGAGCAAAAATATCAATCCCAGTTTTGATTACTTAAATTAACAAAAAAAAATGCATATAGCAAAGGATAGTTTCAATCTGCCTACCTCTGGGTTATGGGCCCAGCATGCTTCCATTGCAGTACTCTGCTGCACATGTAAGTGCAAGAGATCCTGAAGCACTCAGTCATCATGGGAAAGTACCAATGTGTTTCTTCGTTGGTTGATGGAAGAAACATCTTACAAAAACTCTCCAGATTATTGACTTTTTAAAGTTTTTCTAGGAAACGTTCTAGATGTATGCTTATTAGACTTTGTCAGTATGTACTTTTTGCAAAGTGTCTCTGTAGCGCAATCGGTTAGTGTGTCCGGCTACTAACCAAAAGGTTGGTGGTTCAATTCCAACCAGGGACGTAATTGACCTTGTTATCAGATTTTGGTGATCTTTAAGTAGACAAGTCAAAATTTCAAACCCCCTGTTATGGTGTAGGGTACCTGGCCTTCTCTGATGTAATCAGAGTTAGATTTGATTCAGTGATTTTATAAAAACAGCTAGGAAGCACACTTTAGCAGTGGGTTGCAGAGAAAAAGAAATATGCTGGCAAAAAAAATCCAATTGAGTGATTAAACAGCTCTTCATTTTCTGGCTTTATTTTTATGCTAACAAATTTGTTCTTTGAAAAGTGTCCACAAAGCCAAGTCTCTGATTAACACCTTTGTAGGGATGGTTTTTCACCTATTACTAAATTAAACTTGCTTCATTGGAAAGGCAGCAAGATACATCCTCATTTCAATGTGTACTGAAATAATACAGAATGACACCAGGAAACATTAACGCCACTGTGTCCTTGCTGCTTTCTCATGTGGAAGTCTGTTTAATGTGAAAACAAGGTGATATCTAATTAGCACACAGGTAAGGAATTAAGAAAATCTTTATTTAAGGGTGAAGATGTTTCTCACAAAATCGTTGCCCCAATGCATCATTGAAATTCAAGCTGGAAAGATGATTTTAATATATCACTTGTACATTTTGTATTGCTCTTCTGGTGACAATGTAGTTTGTTTTTGTCAATTACCATTTTAATAATAGGGTAAAGAAAATTAAGTGGATTTTTGAAAGAAAACAATACTGTCAATATACTATTAAAACAAATTAAAATGGTAAAAGTTATTGTACTTTAAGTAAAAATAAAAGAGCCAAAATATCAATCCCAGTTTTGGATTACTTTAATTAACAAAAAAAAATGCATATAGCAGAGGATAGTTTCAATCTGCCTACCGCTGGGTTATGGGCCCAGCATGCTTCCATTGCTGTACTCTGCTGCACATGTAAGTGCAAGAGATCCTGAAGCACTCACTCATCATGGGAAAGTACCAATGTGTTTCTTCGTTGATTGATGGAAGAAACATCTTACAAAAACTCTCCAGATTATTGACTTTTTAAAGTTTTTCTAGGAAACGTTCTAGATGTATGCTTATTAGCCTTTGTCAGTATGTACTTTTTACAAAGTGTCTCTGTGGCGCAATCGGTTAGTGTGTCTGGCTACTAACCGAAAGGTTGGTGGTTCAATCCCAACCAGGGACGTAATTGACATTGTTATCAGATTTTGGTGATCTTTAAGTAGACAAGTCAAAATTTCAAACTCCCTGTTATGGTGTAGGGTACCTGGCCTTCTCTGATGTAATCAGAGTTAGATTTGATTCAGTGATTTTATAAAAACAGATAGGAAGCACAATTTAGCAGTGGGTTGCAGAGAAAAAGAAATATGCTGGCAAAAAAAAACCAATTGAGTGATTTAAACAGCTCTTCATTTTCTGGCTTTATTTTTATGCTAACAAATTTGTTCTCTGAAAAGTGTCCACAAAGCCAAGTCTCTGATTAACACCTTTGTAGGGATGGTATTTCACCTATTACTAAATTAAACTTGCTTCATTGGAAAGGCAGCAAGATGCATCTTCATTTCAATGTCTACTGAAATAATACAGGTTGACACCAGGAAACATTACCGCCACTGCATCCTTGCTGCTTTCTCATGTAGAAGTCTGTTTAATGTGAAAACAAGGTGATATCTAATTAGCACACAGGTAAGGGATTAAGAAAATCTTTATTTAAGGGTGAAAATGTTTCTCACAAAATCGTTGCCCCAATGCATCATTGAAATTCAAGCTGGAAAGATGATTTTAATATATCACTTGTACATTTTGTATTGCTCTTCTGGTGACAATGTAGTTTGTTTTTGTCAATTACCATTTTATTAATAGGGTAAAGAAAATTAAGTGGATTTTTTAAAGAAAACTATACTGTCAATATACTATTAAAACAAATTTAAATGGTAAAAGTTATTGTACTTTAAGTAAAAATAAAAGAGCCAAAATATCAATCCCAGTTTTGGATTACTTTAATTAACAAAAAAAAATGCATATAGCAGAGGATAGTTTCAATCTGCCTACCGCTGGGTTATGGGCCCAGCATGCTTCCATTGCTGTACTCTGCTGCACATGTAAGTGCAAGAGATCCTGAAGCACTCACTCATCATGGGAAAGTACCAATGTGTTTCTTCGTTGGTTGATGGAAGAAACATCTTACAAAAACTCTCCAGATTATTGACTTTTTAAAGTTTTTCTAGGAAACGTTTTAGATGAATGCTTATTAGCCTTTGTCAGTATAGACTTTTGCAAAGTGTCTCTGTGGCGCAATTGGTTAGTGTGTACGGCTATAAACCAAAAGGTTGGTGGTTCAATCCCACCCAGGGACGTAATTGACCTTGTTATCAGATTTTGGTGATCTTTAAGTAGACAAGTCAAAATTTCAAACCCCCTCTTATGGTGTAGGGTACCTGGCCTTCTCTGATGTAATCAAAGTTAGATTTGATTCAGTGATTTTATAAAAACAGCTAGGAAGCACAATTTAGCAGTGGGTTGCAGAGAAAAAGAAATATGCTGGTAAAAAAATCCAATTGAGTGATTAAACAGCTCTTAATTTTCTGGCTTTATTTTTATGCTAACAAATTTGTTCTCTGAAAAGTGTCCACAAAGCCAAGTCTCTGATTAACACCTTTGTAGGGATGGTTTTTCACCTATTACTAAATTAAATTTGCTTCATTGGAAAGGCAGCAAGATGCATCCTCATTTCAATGTCTACTTACATAATACGGGTTGACACCAGGAAACATTAACGCCACTGCATCCTTGCTGCTTTCTCATGTGGAAGTCTGTTTAATGTGAAAACAAGGTGATATCTAATTAGCACACAGGTAAGGAATTAAGAAAATCTTTATTTAAGGGTGAAAATGTTTCTCACAAAATCGTTGCCCCAATGCATCATTGAAATTCAAGCTGGAAAGATGATTTTAATATATCACTTGTACATTTTGTATTGCTCTTCTGGTGACAATGTAGTTTGTTTTTGTCAATTACCATTTTAATAATAGGGTAAAGAAAATTAAGTGGATTTTTAAAAGAAAACAATACTTTCAATATACTATTAAAACAAATTAAAATGGTAAAAGTTATTGTACTTTAAGTAAAAATAAAAGAGCAAAAATATCAATCCCAGTTTTGATTACTTAAATCAACAACAAAAAATGCATATAGCAAAGGATAGTTTCAATCTGCCTACCTCTGGGTTATGGGCCCAGCATGCTTCCATTGCAGTACTCTGCTGCACATGTAAGTGCAAGAGATCCTGAAGCACTCACTCATCATGGGAAAGTACCAATGTGTTTCTTCGTTGGTTGATGGAAGAAACATCTTACAAAAACTCTCCAGATTATTGACTTTTTAAAGTTTTTCTAGGAAACGTTCTAGATGTATGCTTATTAGCCTTTGTCAGTATGTACTTTTAACAAAGTGTCTCTGTGGCGCAATCGGTTAGTGTGTCTGGCTACTAACCGAAAGGTTGGTGGTTCAATCCCACCCAGGGACGTAATTGACATTGTTATCAGATTTTGGTGATCTTTAAGTAGACAAGTCAAAATTTCAAACTCCCTGTTATGGTGTAGGGTACCTGGCCTTCTCTGATGTAATCAGAGTTAGATTTGATTCAGTGATTTTATAAAAACAGATAGGAAGCACAATTTAGCAGTGGGTTGCAGAGAAAAAGAAATATGCTGGCAAAAAAAAACCAATTGAGTGATTTAAACAGCTCTTCATTTTCTGGCTTTATTTTTATGCTAACAAATTTGTTCTCTGAAAAGTGTCCACAAAGCCAAGTCTCTGATTAACACCTTTGTAGGGATGGTTTTTCACCTATTACTAAATTAAACTTGCTTCATTGGAAAGGCAGCAAGATGCATCTTCATTTCAATGTCTACTGAAATAATACAGGTTGACACCAGGAAACATTACCGCCACTGCATCCTTGCTGCTGTCTCATGTAGAAGTCTGTTTAATGTGAAAACAAGGTGATATCTAATTAGCACACAGGTAAGGGATTAAGAAAATCTTTATTTAAGGGTGAAAATGTTTCTCACAAAATCGTTGCCCCAATGCATCATTGAAATTCAAGCTGGAAAGATGATTTTAATATATCACTTGTACATTTTGTATTGCTCTTCTGGTGACAATGTAGTTTGTTTTTGTCAATTACCATTTTATTAATAGGGTAAAGAAAATTAAGTGGATTTTTTAAAGAAAACTATACTGTCAATATACTATTAAAACAAATTTAAATGGTAAAAGTTATTGTACTTTAAGTAAAAATAAAAGAGCCAAAATATCAATCCCAGTTTTGGATTACTTTAATTAACAAAAAAAAATGCATATAGCAGAGGATAGTTTCAATCTGCCTACCGCTGGGTTATGGGCCCAGCATGCTTCCATTGCTGTACTCTGCTGCACATGTAAGTGCAAGAGATCCTGAAGCACTCACTCATCATGGGAAAGTACCAATGTGTTTCTTCGTTGGTTGATGGAAGAAACATCTTACAAAAACTCTCCAGATTATTGACTTTTTAAAGTTTTTCTAGGAAACGTTTTAGATGAATGCTTATTAGCCTTTGTCAGTATAGACTTTTGCAAAGTGTCTCTGTGGCGCAATTGGTTAGTGTGTACGGCTATAAACCAAAAGGTTGGTGGTTCAATCCCACCCAGGGATGTAATTGACCTTGTTATCAGATTTTGGTGATCTTTAAGTAGACAAGTCAAAATTTCAAACCCCCTCTTATGGTGTAGGGTACCTGGCCTTCTCTGATGTAATCAGAGTTAGATTTGATTCAGTGATTTTATAAAAACAGCTAGGAAGCACAATTTAGCAGTGGGTTGCAGAGAAAAAGAAATATGCTGGTAAAAAAATCCAATTGAGTGATTAAACAGCTCTTAATTTTCTGGCTTTATTTTTATGCTAACAAATTTGTTCTCTGAAAAGTGTCCACAAAGCCAAGTCTCTGATTAACACCTTTGTAGGGATGGTTTTTCACCTATTACTAAATTAAATTTGCTTCATTGGAAAGGCAGCAAGATGCATCCTCATTTCAATGTCTACTTAAATAATACGGGTTGACACCAGGAAACATTAACGCCACTGCATCCTTGCTGCTTTCTCATGTGGAAGTCTGTTTAATGTGAAAACAAGGTGATATCTAATTAGCACACAGGTAAGGAATTAAGAAAATCTTTATTTAAGGGTGAAGATGTTGCTAACAAAATCGTTGCCCCAATGCATCATTGAAATTCATGCTGGAAAGATGATTTTAATATATCACTTGTACATTTTGTATTGCTCTTCTGGTGACAATGTAGTTTGTTTTTGTCAATTACCATTTTAATAATAGGGTAAAGAAAATTAAGTGGATTTTTGAAAGAAAACAATACTGTCAATATACTATTAAAACAAATTAAAATGGTAAAAGTTATTGTACTTTAAGTAAAAATAAAAGAACCAAAATATCAATCCCAGTTTTGGATAACTTTAATTAACAAAAAAAATGCATATAGCAGAGGATAGTTTCAATCTGCCTACCTCTGGGTTATGGGCCCAGCATGCTTCCATTGCAGTACTCTGCTGCACATGTAAGTGCAGTAGATCATGAAGCACTCACTCATCATGGGAAAGTACCAATGTGTTTCTTCATTGGTTGATGGAAGAAACATCTTACAAAAACTCTCCAGATTATTGACTTTTTAAAGTTTTTCTAGGAAACGTTCTAGATAAATGCTTATTAGCCTTTGTCAGTATGTACTTTTTGCAAAGTGTCTCTGTGGCGCAATCGGTTAGTGTGTTTGGCTATTAACCAAAAGGTTGGTGGTTCAATCCCACCCAGGGACGTAATTGACCTTGTGATCAGATTTTGGTGATCTTTAAGTAGACAAGTCAAAATTTCAAACCCCCTGTTATGGTGTAGGGTACCTGGCCTTCTCTGATGTAATCAGAGTTAGATTTGATTCAGTGATTTTATAAAAACAGCTAGGAAGCACAATTTAGCAGTGGGTTGCAGAGAAAAAGAAATATGCTGGCAAAAAAATCCAATTGAGTGATTAAACAGCTCTTCATTTTCTGGCTTTACTTTTATGCTAACAAAGTTGTTCTCTGAAAAGTGTCCACAAAGCCAAGTCTCTGATTAACACCTTTGTAGGGATGGTTTTTCACCTATTACTAAATTAAACTTGCTTCATTGGAAAGGCAGCAAGAAACACTAGACTAATTGGAGGTGCGCCCTAAAGCAAATTACAATGTTAGGATTAGGGGGTTCGGAAAGACCTCTAGTGTATACTGTCACGATCCGGGTATCTGGACGCCATAACTTACCTTTCAGATGCCTCCTAAGGCTGGCTCAGCGCTCCAGGACCGGATCCCATCTGTTATTCTGATGTCCCCATTCCTGCCTCCTCTCCTGTCACTCTGAGACGCTGTCACAGCGGCGCCATGTTACATCTTGAATGGCATCTCCCGCAGCCTCCGCCGCCGTCCCTGAGTTTCTGCATGCAGGATGTCAGAGTGGCGCTTATGTCAGCCGCGGCCTCCGCTGTTGCCCGCGTGGTTCAAATGTGCACTCATCAGTCTGGCGTCTCCTGTTTACTGTTGCCGGCGCCGCCATTGCTGTTAAAGTTCCCACATGGATTATCAAACCAATCTTCCCTCCAAGTGTCTGCATGGGCGCAGCCATGTTGGATTCTGTCACCTGTTCATTTCCACCAATCCGCTGTTTCCATTGTAATCTGCATAATTGCCTAGCCAATCCCTTCCTTGCTGCAGGTATAAGTATTCTGTGCCTGAGCAAGGAAGGCGTCAGTGATTTGGTTGTCAAACCTAGTTCCAGTTTGTCTCTCTCCCGTGGTTGTTTTCCAGGTTCCAGTTACCATCTCCAAACCTCCACTAAAGAGACCCGCTCTAGTCTACCACCTGCGGTGCAGCCTGACTCTCCAGTCCTCTGGGACTCATCTGTTTCCAGTTACAGATTTACCTGCTTCCAGCCTAGCTTCCAGCAGAGATCAGCTCTTCTTAAAGTGCCGGTATCATTTCCGCAGATTACCACTCACCACCGGCACTATTATTTCACCGCTCTCAAACTCCATATATCAATCATATTTCATCGCTCTCAAGCTTCATTTATTATTTGGCTGGTTCCATCCAGCAATCCACTCCGTGCTTACATCAGTCTGGTTTCAGCCAGTACCCACAGCAGCCATTTTATCCACAGCAGCCCAGCTTTTCCTGGAACACCAGCTAGTATGATCCTGGGCTATCTCCATTGCTACAGTCGGGCCTGGTAAGGACTTTCCAACTAGAAGATAATAAGAACTGTCTCATACTACCAGAGCCCTGTGGTCCTTGTCCTCCTGTAGTACCCAGGAACTGTATTATTTCTCTGCTGATTTTATGTTTCTCTTTTATTACTGCTGTGATGCATGGAGTTTGTCAAAATAAACATCATTGACTTTTATCCTGGTTGTCGTGGGCACGCCTTCAGGCAATTCTTCTACATTTAACTTACATGTCCAGGGGTCTGATACAACCTCCCAGGTTCCACTACACCTCAGCCCCTACAACTGAGGCTGCCTCCAGTCAGCTCAGGCCCTCAGTTGTGACATATACACTGTATATACATTTTAAGATAGGAAGGTACAAATTACATATTCACATTGCATCTATGGGCTGGATTCACATGTCCCTTTCCTCCCTCAATCGTGCCCGTCAGCAGCTATTCTATTCTATATAAGGAGCCACGAGTCGCCGCCATTTTCACTTGTGCATTGGAGATGATAGGGAGAGGACGTGCAGCGTTTTCTCAGTTTCTGTGTTCAGTGTGCTGCAAATATCTGTGCTCAGTGTGCTTGCAAATATCTGTGCTCAGTGTGCTGAAAATATCTACGTTCTCTGCCTGAAAAATGCTCCATATCTGTGCTGCATTGTATTATATAGTATGAGGACAGGGCAAAATTTTGCTGACCACCAGTATATAATATATAGCAGTATGGTACAGTAGGCCACTGCTCTACCTACCTCTGTGTCGTCAAGTATACTATCCATCCATACCTGTGGTGTATTTTAGTAGTTGTGCGCAGTATATATAGTAGGAGGACAGGGCAGAATTTTGCTGACCACCAGTATATAATATATAGCAATACGGTACAGTAGGCCACTGCTCTACCTACCTCTGTGTCGTCAAGTATACTATCCATCCATACCTGTGGTGTATTTTAGTAGTTGTGCGCACTATATATAGTAGGAGGACAGTGCAAAATTTTGCTGACCACCAGACTTCTACTTAAGTCCAATGGTGTAGGATGTGCAAAGCTGTTTGGCTGTGCATTTATTGATCTAAGCATGCATTTTTATCAAAGCGTGATAAAATTGACACATAACGCAGCGTTCAATCAGCGTTAATTTATCTTCAGCTGATATCGATTGTGAATTGACGTTTCTTCTCTTCTTGTCACCTACAGGTAATTACAATTGACTACAACCACCAATCTATTCTGCTGCACTATATCTATATATGCAAAGCTAATTCTGCTGGGTAATGCAAATTGAAACATTATTGCATAGTATGTGATTTTGAAGTACTTTTTTAAAGTTTTGAATGATATAGACCCAGTTTAATTTTTGTGGAATGCCTGGTTGTAGCTTTTAAGGTAATTTATTGCCTGGCATTTGAGGGGGTGGGGTGTGGTTACAGATTTAAATTATTGGTTTCACTTGTAATAGTCTTCTACTTAAGTCCAATGGTGTAGGCTGTGCAAAGCCATTTGGCTGTGCATTTATTGATCTAAGCGTGCATTTTTATAAAAGCGTGATAAAATTGACACATAACAGCAGTGTTCAATTAGCGTTCAATCGAAGTGAAAAAGAAGGAAAACAGAAGCACACCAATCTAACAAAACAAAGAAAACTGAAGAACTAATAACAAATGTGAGTCACTTACTCCTCAGATCACTCACCTCCTGATTGTTGCATCTGATTACATAGCACAGAACTACCTTACTTGGACATTTCATAAACCATCCATTTCACCTACAAATGCCTGTATCTGTATTATTGTAATTTTGTTTTTTAAGCACAGCTGCACCAATGCAATTTTACCTGCAAACACTTAAAACATCTAACATAATTACCATTGCTTCTTAAACCTCTCACAATCCTTTCATTTCTTACACTCCAAATACATTTCCACGGCCCAGAGAATTTTCACCAAGGTAATGGCGGAAATGATGGTTCTCCTGCGTAAGCAAGGTGTCACAATTATCCCGTACTTGAGCGATCTCATAAAAGCGAGATCAAGAGAGCAGTTGCTGAACAGCGTATCACTTTCACTGAAAGTGTTACAGCAACACGGCTGGATTTTCAATATCCCAAAGTCGCAGTTGGTTTCTACGACTCGTCTGTCTTTCTTGGGCATGATTCTGGACACAGACCAGAAGAGAGTTTATCTCCCGATAGGAAAGGCCCAGGAACTCATGACTCTTGTCAGGAACCTATTGAAACCAAAACTTGTGTCAGTGCATCACTGCACTCGAGTCCTGGGAAAGATGGTGGCATCATACGAAGCCATTCCATTCGGCAGACGCAGATTCGGCATTCAGGACTGGATCCTGGTGACCACAGAGGCAAGCCTCCAAGGTTGGGGAGCAGTCACACAGGGAAGAAATATCCAAGGTCTTTGGTCAAGTCAAGAGACTTGTCTTCACATCAACATCCTGAAACTAGGGGCCATATACAATGCCCTACGTCAAGCGGAGACCTTACTTCGCGACCAACCGGTTCTGATCCAGTCAGACAACGTCACCGCAGTGGCTCATGTAAACCGCCAAGGCGGCACAAGGAGCAGAGTGGCGATGGCACAAGCCACCAGAATTCTTCGCTGGGTGGAGAATCACGCAAGCGCACTGTCAGCAGTGTTCATTCTGGGAGTGGACAACTGGGAAGCAGACTTCCTCAGCAGACACGACCTACATCCGGGAGAGTGGGGACTTCATCAGGAAGTCTTTGCACAGATTACAAGTCGGTGGGAACTGCCACAGATAGACATGATGGCGTCCCGGCTCAACAAAAAGCTACAGAGGTATTGCGCAAGGTCAAGAGACCCTCAGGCAGTAGCTGTAGACACCCTAGTGACACCGTGGGTGTTCCGGCCGGTCTATGTATTTCCTCCTCTTCCTCTCATACCCAAGGTGTTAAGGATAATAAGACAAAGAGGAGTGAGAACAATCCTCATTGTTCCAGATTGGCCACGGAGGACCTGGTATCCGGATCTGCAGGAAATGCTCACAGAAGATCCGTGGCCTCTTCCTCTAAGACAGGACCTGTTGCATCAGGGGCCCTGTCTGTTCCAAGACTTACCGCGGCTGCGTTTGACGGCATGGCGGTTGAATGCCGGATCCTAGCAGTGAAAGGCATTCCGGTTGAGGTCATCCCTACGCTGATAAAGGCTAGGAAGGATGTAACGTCAAAACATTACACCGTATATGGTGAAATTATGTTTCTTGGTGTGAGGCCAGGAATGCTCCTACGGAAGAATTCCATCTGGGCCGTTTCCTTCACTTCCTACAAACTGGAGTGAATTTGGGCCTAAAATTAGGCTCTATTAAGGTCCAGATTTTGGCCTTATCCATTTTCTTTCAAAAAGAATTGGTTTCTCTTCCAGAAGTTCAGACTTTTGTAAAAGGAGTGCTGCATATTCAGCCTCCTTTTGTGCCTCCGGTGGCACCTTGGGACCTTAACGTGGTGTTAAGTTTTCTAAAATCACACTGGTTTGAACCACTTAAAACGGTGGAGTTAAAATATCTTACATGGAAGGTGGTCATGTTATTAGCCTTGGCTTCGGCTAGGCGAGTGTCGGAATTAGCGGCTTTGTCACATAAAAGCCCATATTTGGTGTACCATGTGGATAGAGCGGAATTGCGGACCCGTCCTCAATTCCTACCAAAAGTGGTCTCATCTTTTCACATGAACCAACCTATTGTGGTGCCTTTGGCTACGCGTGACTTGGAGGATTCCGAGTTACTTGATGTGGTCAGGGCTTTGAAGATTTACGTGGCCAGGACGGCTAGAGTCAGGAAAACTGAAGCGCTGTTTGTCCTGTATGCAACCAACAAGATTGGTGCCCCTGCTTCAAAGCAGGCTATTGCTCGCTGGATTTGTAACACGATTCAGCAAGCGCATTCTATGGCTGGATTGCAGTTACCGAAATCGGTCTAGGCTCATTCCACGAGGAAAGTGGGCTCTTCTTGGGCGGCTGCCCGAGGGGTCTCGGCACTACAGCTGTGTCGAGCTGCTACTTGGTCAGGTTCAAACACCTTTTCAAAATACTATAAGTTTGATACCCTGGCTGAGGAGGAACTCATGTTTGCTCAATCGGTGCTGCAGAGTCATCCGCACTCTCCCGCCCGTTTTGGAGCTTTGGTATAATCCCCATGGTCCTTACGGAGTCCCCAGCATCCTCTAGGATGTTAGAGAAAATAAGATTTTAAACCTACCGGTAAATCTTTTTCTCGTAGTCCGTAGAGGATGCTGGGTGACCGTCCCAAGTGCGGACTACTTCTGCAATACTTGTATATAGTTATTGCTTCAATAAGGGTTATGTTAGAGTTGCATCAATCCTGCACTGATGCTACAGTATGTTGTTTTTTCGTACTCATAACTGGGTAGTTTATCACAAGTTATACGGTGTGATTGGTGTGGCTGGTATGAATCTTGCCCTGGATTAACAAAATCCTTTCCTCATACTGCCAGTCTCCTCTGGGCACAGTTTCTCTAACTGTGGCATAGAGGGGCATAGAGGGAGGAGCCAGTGCACACCCAGAACTAAAGTCTTTCTTAAAGTGCCCATGTCTCCTGCGGAGCCCGTCTATCCCCATGGTCCTTACGGAGTCCCCAGCATCCTCTACGGACTACGAGAAAAAGATTTACCGGTAGGTTTAAAATCTTATTTTCTACTTTATTCTTTTCTATCCTAGTTTATTACGACCAACTTTCATCCAAGGAGTTTGATATTCTACTACCTGCATGCAATTTAAATTGCTTAAATTGTTTATATGGTTGATTTGTCCTTCACAATCCATAATCTGCAACTTGGATGTACTTGTGTCATTGAAAATCTTATAATAAAAATGTTTATATATTGAAAAAAAAAGTTATAAGACATATGCCTACCTACTAAATGGGGTAAAATTAGGGGATTCTGTACTGGAAAAGGACTTAGGTGTCCTCATAGATAGCAAGCTAAGCAGTAGTACCCAAAGTAGGACTGCAGCAAAGAAGGCTAATAAGATATTAGCATGCATAAAACGGGGTATTGATGCTAGGGACGAGAGTATTATACTCCCGTTATATAAATCACTAGTGAGGCCACACCTTGAATACTGTGTACAGTTCTGGGCACCGTACTACAAAAAGGATATCCTGGAGCTTGAAAAGGTACAGAGGAGGGCGACCAAACTAATTAAGGGCATGGAGATGATGGAATACAAGGAAAGGCTTGAAAGACTAGGCATGTTTACATTGGAAAAGCGGAGACTAAGAGGGGATATGATCAACATCTACAAATATATAAGGGGACAATACACAGAGCTTGCGCGGGACCTGTTTCTGGTTAGATCAACACAGAGGACTCGTGGACACTCGCTCAGGTTAGAGGAGAGGAGATTCCGCACAATACAGCGTAAAGGCTTTTTCACGGTAAGGACAATACGTGTTTGGAATTCCCTGCCCGAGGGAGTTGTAATGGCGGAATCTGTCAACACCTTTAAGAATGGGTTAGATAAATTCCTATTGGATAAGGATATCCAGGGGTATGGTGCATAGTCATGCATTATAATTACTATAAATAGGGATAAAATGCAATGGCTGACAGCAGCATCAGTCAGACATTTTAGTAAAATCATCATGCATAGGACACCACAAATAGGTTGAACTCGATGGACAATTGTCTTTTTTCAACCTCAGATACTATGTTACTATGTTACTATGTAATATTTGAAGAAACAAAATAAAATAAAGCTATGTATTGGGTTTCACTAACAAGCACATTGGAAGACTTGACTACTGTTAAAAGACATGCATTACATGGTATAGAGCCACAAACCACAATGTAGTAAAATAAAAACAAACTTACATGTGTATCAAACCTATGTGAGGCTTACATTGATAGTGCAAGATCAACACTCTATCAACTGTGCAAACTAGACTGCACATAAATGCCATAAAATTTATCTGAGATTTTAGTAAATAAGGCCTGTTGCTGTCCGGGTCACACAGCCGTCACGGCCCCGCCCCCATACGGTCCGGTCATGTCTGCGTTGTCCTGACTGTGCTCCCAAAATGGCGGCACAACGCCGCTGGCCCGACTCCTCCTGCCCAGTGACCGCCTCTACCTGTCAATCAGGCAGAGGCGCTCACTGGGCAGAGATGCTGATCGCATCTCTGGCATGTGCCGGTGCACTGTGGCACCAGCACACACGCACTTCAGACCTGATCTCCTGTTGTGTGAATATGCACAGCAGGGATCAGGTCTTAATTAGGCCCTATATACAGCTGTCAGTAAAGCAGGGATGTGCTGCTGCCAGTGAGGCAGGGATGTTCTGCTGTCAGTGAAGCAGTGATGTGCTGCTGTCAGTGAAGCAGTGATGTGCTGCTGTCAGCGAGGCAGTGATGTGCTGCTGTCAGCGAGGCAGGGATGTGCTGCTATAAGTGAGGCAGGGATGTGCTGCCGTCAATGAGGCAGGGATGTGCTGCCGTCAATGTTGCAGGGATGTGTTGCTGTCAACGTTGCAGGGATGTGCTGCTGTCAGTGAAGCAGGAATGTGCTGCTGCAGTGAGGCAGAGATATGCTGCCCACTATCTCCCTATCACCCCTGCCTGAGTCGCACACTTTCCCTGTCACCCCTGCCTCAGTTACCCACTATCTCCCAGTCACCGCTGCCTCAGTCAACCACTATACCTGCGACCCCTGCCTCAGTCTCTTACTGTCCCTGTCACCCCTGCCACAGTCATCCACTATCTCCCTATCATCCCTGCCTTATTCATTTATTATCCCTGTCACCCACTTTCTTCCCATACTTACCCAACCCCTTCCTATCACCCCTCCCTCAGTAACCCACTATCTCCCTGTCACCCCTGCCTAAGTCACCCACTATCACTGTCACCCCTGCATCAGTCACCCACTATCTCCCAGTCACCCCGGCTTCAGTCACCCACTATATCCCACTCATACATGCTTCAGTCACCCACTATCTCCCAGTCATCCCTGCCTCAGTCACCTACTGACACCAGTGCAGATATTTCTGCTGCAGCCTCTCCACTCTCCAGCGTGAACGTCCTGACGACTGAGGAAATCCGTTTCCCAGTTGAGGACTCCGGGAATGAACACTGCCGATATTGCTGGCAGATGACGTTCTACCCAACTGAGGATTTTTTTATACTTCCAGCTTTGCCATGCAGTTTCGAGTGCCGACTTGATGATTTGTGTACACTACCGTGGTGGCGTTGTCCGATTGTACTTGAACAGGCCTGTTCTGTACTAGAGGCAGGGCCAGTATCAATGAATTGAACACTGCCCGCAATTCCAGAATGTTTATCGGGAGGAGAGATTCCTCCCTGGTCCACCGATGGTGAAGGGTCGTCATCACGGCCATGACCTTGGTGAATTTCCGAGGTGCCGTGGCCAAACCAGAAGGCAGGACCTGAAATCCAAAAACTAACCAGGCACAACACTGCTTAGCTTCCAACATCAGATGAGATTGGACATATCCAGTGCGATGCGGCTGTAGATGATTTTTGCTGTTTCTAACTTCTACATCAATGAATAAGTTTCAAAATAGAATGCATCAAGAGAACGGTGTTGGTAGTATAAAACTACCTACAGCACCTGGTATTCCCAGGTGGTCTCACATCCAAGAACAAACCAGGCCTAAGATCAGGTGATATTGGGCATATACAGTGTGGTGTGGCTGTAGATGAGCTTAGTGGTTTCTGTTAGAGTTCTTCTACTTCTAACTACTAGTACATAAATGAATAAGCGGCCGATTTATTAAACCTGGTGGAATGATAATTTGCATGGTGATAAAGTACCTAATTGCCATGTCACAGGCTGGGTTTGAAAAATGACAGTTAGGAGCTGACTGGCTGGTACTTTATCACCTTGCACTTTATCAGTTCACCAGGCTTAATAGATCTGCCCCAATGTTTCAAAATGGAATGCATCAAGAGAACGGTGTTGGTATTGTAAAAATACACACAGCTCCTGGTATTTCCTGGTGGTCTCCCATCCAAGTACTAAAACCAGGACCAACACTGCTCAGCTTCCATGATCAGGAGAGATTGGGCAAATCCAGTGTGCTGTGGCTGTAGATGAGCTGGTGGTTTCTGTTAGAGCTTTTCTACTTCTAACTTCTGGTACATAAAAGAATACATGTAAAAATTAAATGTACCAAGAAAAGGGTGTTGGTAGTTTAAAAACACCTAAAGAATCTGATAATACATGGATGGGAGACTGCTTGGTAGTAACAAAGTCCAATACTGCTTTGCTTCAAAGATCAAATGAGATTGGGCATATCCAGTGTGGTGTGGCTTTAGATAAGCTTTGTGGTTTCTGTTAGAGCTCTTCTACTTCTAACTACTGGTACATTAATGAATATGTATAAGGTTGTAGTTTATCCAATATGCCTTTACTACCTTACCTTACCCCCCCCTCCCCTCCCCTCCTTATAGCTTCCTTTGTTCTCTCCTCGTGTGTGCGTTATTTGTTTTCTCATACGTCCTAGAGGATGCTGGGATCACATTAAGAACCATGGGGTATAGACGGGATCCGCAGGAGACATGGGCACTTTAAGACTTTCAAAGGGTGTGAACTGTCTCCTCCCTCTATGCCCCTCCTCCAGACTCCAGTTTTAGAATTGTGCCCAGTGAGACTGGATGCACTACAGGGGAGCTCTACTGAGTTTCTCTGAAAAGACTTATGTTAGTTTTTCTTATTTTCAGGGAGGCTGCTGGCAACAGTCTCCCTGCTTCGTGGGACTTAGGGGAGAGAAGTATGACCAACTTCTAGTGAGTTCAATGGCTCTACTTCTGGCTGACAGGACACCATTAGCTCCTGAGGGTGCTGATCGCTGGGTACGCCTAGATGCCCACTCCCGTAGCCTGCCATCACCCCCTTACAGAGCCAGAAGTCAGAAGACAGGCGAGTAGCAGAAGAACAGATGGCATTCTGAGGTACCACGCAGCGAGCGGAATGCTGTGCGCCATGTTCCCACACAAACACAGGCACTGCAGGGTGCAGGGCGTTGGGGGGGGGGGGCACCCTGGGCAGCATAAATTCCTCACAAAAGGCTGGCAAAAGTGGACATTAGTGCCTGGGCACTGTCCTTACCCCACCAGCGTAATTAATTATTTGTTTCTGAGCGGGACAGAAGCGTGCCATTACAGCGGCGGGGCTTCTTCCTCACCTCACCAGCACATCTATAGAGCGTTACAAGTCTATCACTATAGAGTTTATTATTTCCCAGACTGTGTACTTTTGATGCTGGGTTGTGAGCTGAAAAATCCCATCTGTCCCTCTGACAGATTTACTGTAGGTCTATCCCCCATAAGCCGATGTGTCTGTGGGTACTTGGTACATGTGTGTCAACATGTCGGTGGCTGAATGTTTTTCCCAAGAGGAAACTATATTAGGAATGCAGACATATGATGGTGGCCCTGTTGGCACCACCAATAACTGACTGGGTGAAAGTTTCAGTAATATCAGAGTGAGGTTGGATAAATCTGTGTCCCAGACACAGACGTAGAGAAAAGATGTGATGTTCATGGCTATGCTTCTTTTCCCTCAGGCCCCGCAAAAATGTTATTTTGCCCAGTTACTACACACTGATACTGACTCGGATACTGATTCCTATGTCGACCATAATATTTCCTGATTAGATCCAATATTGGCAAGGAGCATTCAGTACATGATTGTGGATATTAAGGACATATTAACATCACTGAGGACCCTGCTGTTCCTGACAAAGGGGTCTATATGTATGTATATATAGATATATAATGAAAGCTGATGTAACGTTCCTCCATCTCTGTTTGAGAAAGTCTGGGCCAGCTCGACAAGATGGTTTCAAATCCCCAAAAGGTTTCCGGTTGTTTATTCATTTCCTGCCGCGGACAGAATAAAGTGGGAATCACCCCCTGTTCTGCATGGGGCCCTGTCACAAATCCAGCGGATCGTATGCAGGAAGCTACATTATTTCTAGTTATGTAACCACGGGTACATTACTTAGACCTGCCATTACATGCGCATGGGTGAGTAGTAGTATTCAAGAATTGGTCGAATACCTTGTCATCCGATATAGATATCCTGGAGACATGGGATGCTCCTTACGTTGGATCATATCAAGGACACTGCAGCATACTTACGACTGCAAGGGATATAGGACTCTTGAGTTCACGGGCCAATTTCATGGCAGTCTCGGATAGGAGGGCATTGTGGATTCACCAAGGGAATGCTGATGCTGACTCCAAGAAGAAAGGGAGTCTCTTCCCTATGAAGGTGAAGCCTTGTTTGGCGACGGCCTAGTTAATTTGATCTCGGCAGCTCCCGCAGGTAAGTCAACCTTCTTGCCCTATGTTCCCTCTCAACGGATGAAGACTCATCATTATCTAACGCAGTCATTTTGGCCCAATAGATATGCAAGAAGTTAAGATTCCCCTTTCTTTGCAGGTAGAGGAAGGAGAAGAGGGAAGAGGTCTGTAGCCTCTTCAAGATCGCAGGAGCAGAGATCGTCCTCTGCTTCTGCCAAATCCACTGCATGACGCTGGGGCTCTCTTGCAGGAGCCCACACCAGTGGGGGCACGTCTAAAACACTTCAGTCAGTTCTGGATTAATTTGGACCTGGACTCGTGGGTTTTACAAATAGTGTCCCAAGGGTACAAACTGGGGTTTCAAGACGTTCCCCCTCACCGATTGTTCAAATCGGCCTTAGTCAGCAGGGAGAAGGCTTTTATTCAAGCCTCTTCGTGGTCCCGAAGCCGGAAGGCTCAGTCAGACCAATCTGAAATCCCTCAATTTCTACCTAAAGAAATTCAATTTCAAGATGGAATCTCTCAGGGTAGGGATCTCCAGTCCGGAGGAAGGAGATTTCATGGTTTTGGTAGACATAAGGATGCCTACTTACATGTTCCGTTTAGCCACTGCATCAAGCTACCTGAGGTTTGCAATTCAGTATTGTCATTACCAATTTCAGACGTTGCCGTTTGGTCTGTCCACGGCTCCGAGGATTTTCACCAGGGTGATGGCGGAAATGATGGTTCTCCTTCGCAAGCAAGGAGTCACAATTATCCCGTACTTGGATGATCTCTTGATAAAGGCGAGATCCAGGGACCAGTTGTTGCAAAACATTGCACTCTCCCTGACAGTTCTTCAACAACATGGTTGGCTCCTAAACTTGCCAAAATCGCAGTTGGTCCCAATGACGCGGTTGTTGTTTTTGGGAGTGATACTGGACACAGAAGAGGTTTTCTTCCAGTGGAAAGGCTATGGAGATCCAGAGTCTGGTCAAACAAATTCTGAAACCAGCAAGAGTGTTAATCCATCAATGCATTCGGTTGCTGGGGAAGATGGTTGCGGCCTACGAGGCCATTCAGTTTGGCAGGTTCCATGCTAGAGTGTTCCAGTGGGACCTGTTGGACAAGTGGTCCGGATCCCACCTACACATGCACCGGAGGATAATCCTATCTTCCAAGACCAGAATATCACTCCATTGGCGGCTGCACAGTTCTCACCTCCTAGAGGGGCGATGGTTCGGGATCCAGGACTGGATCCTAGGGACCACGGATGCAACCCTCCGAGGCTGGGGAGCAGTCACACAGGGGGAAAACATCCAAGGAAGATGGTCAAGTCGGGAAAGTTGTCTCCACATAAATGTTCTGGAGTTAAGGGCCATTTAATAACTGCAGACACAGTACGCACTGGGACGGGTGCCCTGCATCCTCTACGGACTAAGAGAAAAGGATTTACCGGTAGGTATTAAAATCCTATTTTCTCTAACGTCCTAGAGGATGCTGGGGACTCTGTAAGGACCATGGGGATAGACGGGCTCCGCAGGAGACATGGGCACTTTAAGAAAGACTTTAGTTCTGGGTGTGCAGTGGCTCCTCCCTCTATGCCCCTCCTCCATACCTCAGTTTGATACTGTGCCCAGTGGAAACTGTGTGCTTTTCAGGAGCTCTCCTGAGCTTTCTGACAGAAAGTATTTTGTTAGGTTTTTAATTTTCAGGGAGCACTGCTGGCAACAGACTCCCTGCATCGAGGGACTGAGGGGAGAGAAGCAGCCCTACTCTCTGAGTTGCAAGGTCCTGCTTCTTAGGCTACTGGACACCATTAGCTCCAGCGGGATTGGTACGCAGGATCTCACCCTCGCCGTCCGTCCCAGAGCCGCGCCGCCGTCCCCCTCGCAGAGCCGGAAGATAGAAGCCGGGTGAGTATGAGAAGAAAAGAGACTTCAGCGGTGGCAGAAGACTTCATGATCTTCACTGAAGTAACGCACAGCACTGCAGCTGTGCGCCATTGCTCCCATACACCTCACATACTCTGGTCACTGTAAGGGTGCAGGGCGCCCTGGGCAGCAATATAAACCTCTTTTTGCCAAAAATATAACATATATACAGCTGAGCACTGTATATATGTATGAGCCCCCGCCAATTTTACAGTTTAAGCGGGACAGAAGCCCGCCGCCGAGGGGGCGGGGCTTCTCCCTCAGCACTCACCAGCGCCATTTTTTCTCCACAGCACCGCTGAGGCAGCTCCCCAGACTCTCGCCTGCTGAAACCACGGTAGACAAGAGGGTTGAAAAGAGGGGGGGGGCACATAATTCGGCGCAAATTACATACAGCAGCACTACTGGGCAAACATTAAGTTACTGTGTTATTCCTGGGTTATATAGCGCTGGGGTGTGTGCTGGCATACTCTCTCTCTCTGTCTCTCCAAAGGGCCTTGTGGGGAAACTGTTTTCAGAAAAAGCATTCCCTGTGTGTGTGGTGTGTCGGTACATGTGTGTCGACATGTCTGAGGAAGAAGGCTATATTAGAGAGGAGCGGGAGCAAATTAATGTGGTGTCTCTGCGACAGCTGATTGGATGGATATGTGGAATGTTTTAAATGCTAGTGTAAACTCAGTGCACAAAAGATTAGACAAGGCTGAAGCTTCGGGACAGTCAGGGTCTCAACCCATGCCTGATCCTATGTCGCAGGGACTGTCAGGGTCTCATAAGCGCCCACTATCCCAGATTGTTGACACAGATACTGACACGGATTCTGACTCCAGTGTCGATTACGATGATGCAAAGTTACAGCCAAAATTGGCAAAATCCAATGAATGTGGGAGGGCAGAAGGCTGCCTAATACTGAAGCACCCCCAAACAACAAACCAAAAGCATCAACTAGTGCAAGCATTCCTGGGGGAAGGATCCAATAACAGCTCCAGAGTTGCTCTACAAGACAAGTAAAAGGGTGTGAGCCCTGCAGCACCACCTGTACTTTGCATACACACATATAGGACAGCATCTCTTATATGCCCCAGGGTCAATAAAATAGTATCCTTATCTAGGGTATCCATCCCCTCAGATAAGGTATCCGTCCATGCTGCTACAGCACTACACACCCAGGCCGACGCAATTGCCGGTCTGAGTAAGGTACCCGAATGTGTATAAATGGACTTCAGGGTTATCTCCTGTTTGCGGTCAGCAGACTCTTTGAGGGTAGCCGTATCCTGGGACGGGAGGGCTACCTTCTTGGATAAGCGTGTTAATGCTTTGTCCACCCTAGGGGAGGATTCCCATCTTAACCTATCCATTGATGGGAAAGGATACGCCATAAGAATCCTTTTGGAAATCTGCAGTCTTTTATCTGGAGATTCCCAGGCTTTTTCACATAACTCGTTCAGCTCGTGTGAGGGGGGAAAGGTTACCTCAGGCTTCTTTCCCTTGTACTTATGTACCCTCTTGTCAGGGACAGGGGGTTCCTCTGTGATGTGCAAAACATCTTTTATTGCCATAATCCTATATCGAATGGATTTTGCCAATTTTGGCTGTAACTTTGCATCAACGTAATCGACACTGGAGTCAGAATCCGTGTCGGTATCTGTGTCAACAATCTGGGATAGTGGGCACTTATGAGACCCTGACAGTCCCTGCGACATAGGATCAGGGATGGGTTGAGACCCTGACTGTCCCAAAGCTTCAGCCTTGTCTAATCTTTTGTGCAATGAGTTTACACTAGCATTTAAAACATTCCACATATCCATCCAATCAGGTGTCGGCGGAGACACCACATTCATTTGCTCCCGCTCCTCTCTAATATAGCCTTCTTCCTCAGACATGTCGACACACGTGTACCGACACACCACACACACACAGGGAATGCTTTTTCTGAAGACAGTTTCCCCACAAGGCCCATTGGAGAGACAGAGAGAGAGAGTATGCCAGCACACACCCCAGCGCTATATAACCCAGGAATAACACAGTAACATAATGTTTGTCCAGTAGCGCTGCTGTATGTCATTTGCGCCGAATTATGTGCCCCCCCTCTCTTTTCAACCCTCTTGTCTACCATGGTATAAGCAGGGGAGAGTCCGGGCAGCTTCCTCTCAGCGGTGCTGTGGAGAAAAAATGGCGCTGGTGAGTGCTGAGGGAGAAGCCCCGCCCCCTCGGCGGCGGGCTTCTGTCCCGCTTAAACTGTAAAATTGGCAGGGGCTCATACATATACAGTGCCCAGCTGTATATATGTTATATTTTTGCCAAAAAGAGGTTTATATTGCTGCCCAGGGCGCCCCCCCTGCGCCCTGCACCCTTACAGTGACCGGAGTATGTGAGGTGTATGGGAGCAATGGTGCACAGCTGCAGTGCTGTGCGTTAACTCAGTGAAGATTATGAACTCTTCTGCCGCCTCTGAAGTCTTCTTTTCTTCTCATACTCACCCTGCTTCTATCTTCTGAATCTGCAAGGGAGACGGCGGCGCGGCTCTGGGACGGACGGCGAGGGTGAGATCCTGCGTACCAATCCCTCTGGAGCTAATGGTGTCCAGTAGCCTAAGAAGCAGGACCTTGCAACTCAGAGAGTAGGGCTGCTTCTCTCCCCTCAGTCCCTCGATGCAGGGAGTCTGTTGCCAGCAGTGCTCCCTGAAAATTAAAAACCTAACAAAATACTTTCTGTCAGAAAGCTCAGGAGAGCTCCTGAAAAGCACCCAGTCTCAACTGGGCACAGTATCAAACTGAGGTATGGAGGAGGGGTATAGAGGGAGGAGCCAGTGCACACCCAGAACTAAAGTCTTTCTTAAAGTGCCCATGTCTCCTGCGGAGCCCGTCTATCCCCATAGTCCTTACGGAGTCCCCAGCATACTCTAGGACATTAGAGAAACTAGAATTTTAATACCTACCGGTAAATCCTTTTCTCTTAGTCCGTAGAGGATGCTGGGCACCCGTCCCAGTGTGTACTGTGTCTGCTGTTATTAAATGGCCCTTAACTCCAGAACATTTATGTGGAGACAACTTTCCTGACTTGACCATCTTCCTTGGACGTTTTCCCCCTGTGTGACTGCTCCCCACCTCGAAAGGGTTGCATCCGTGGTCCCTAGGATCCAGTCCTGGATCCCGAACCATCGCCCCTCTAGGAGGTGAGAACTGTGCAGCCACCAATGGAGTGAGATTCTGGTCTTGGAAGACAGGATTATCCTCCGGTGCATGTGTAAGTGGGATCCGGACCACTTGTCCAACAGGTCCCACTGGAACACTCTGGCATGGAACCTGCCAAACTGAATGGCCTCGTAGGCCAAAACCATTTTCCCCAGCAACCGAATGCATTGATGGATTAACACTCTTGCTGGTTTCAGAATTTGTTTGACCAGACTCTGGATCTCCATAGCCTTTCCACTGGAGGAAAACCTCTTCTGTGTCCAGTATCACTCCCAAAAACAACAACCGCGTCATTGGGACCAACTGCGATTTTGGCAAGTTTAGGAGCCAACCATGTTGTTGAAGAACTGTCAGGGAGAGTGCAATGTTTTGCACCAACTGGTCCCTGGATCTCGCCTTTATCAGGAGAACATCCAAGTACGGGATAATTGTGACTCCTTGCTTGCAAAGGAGAACCATCATTTCCGCCATCACCCTGGTGAAAATCCTCGGAGCCGCGGACAGACCAAATGGCAACGTCTGAAATTAGTAATGACAATCCTGAATTGCAAACCTCAGGTAGCTTGATGCAGTGGCTAAATGGGAACATGTAAGTAGGCATCCTTTAAGTTTACCAAAACCATGAAATCTCCTTCCTCCAGACTGGAGATCACTACCGTGAGAGATTCCATCTTGAAATTGAATTTCTTTAGGTAGAAATTGAGGGATTTCAGATTTCAGATTGGTCTGACTGAGCCGTCCGGCTTCGGGACCACGAAGCGGCTTGAATAAAAACCTTCTCCCTGCTGACTAAGGCTGATTTGAACAATCGGTGAGGGGGAACGTCTTAAAACCCCAGTTTGTACCCTTGGGACACTATTTATAAAACCCACGAGTCCAGGTCCGAATGAATCCAGAACTGACTGAAGAGTTTTAGACGTGCCCCCACTGGTGCGGGCTCCTGCAAGAAAGCCCTAGCGTCATGCAGTGGATTTGGCAGAAGCAGAGGACAATCTCTGCTCCTGCAATCTTGAAGAGGCTACAGACCTCTTCCCTCTTCTCCTTCCTCTACCTGCAAAGAAAGGGGAATCTTAACTTCTTGCATATCTATTGGGCCGAAATGACTGCATCAGATAATGATGCGTCTTTATCCGTTGAGAGGGAACATAGTGCAAGAAGGTTGACTTACCTGCGGGAGCTGCCGAGATCAAATTAACTAGGCCGTCGCCAAACAAGGCTTCACCTTCATAGGGAAGAGACTCCCTTTCTTCTTGGAGTCAGTATCAGCATTTCCTTGGTGAATCCAGATATACAGGGAATGGGGGGAAGGGGATGTGTTTTGCACCAGCTATTAAATTCTAAATATTTGTATGAAGAGGCCCCAATAAATGTCCATCAGTTATATTAAATATTAATTGTAGGACGTTCGGGGGTGCTACCAGAGACAAGTAATGTTATGCAGGAAAGGAGAAGAGAAAAGAATGTCTCTTTTGCTGGCGCACAAATGATGATTTAAAAATTAACTTTTAATAAATTTGTTAAAATTGTCTAAACACGAAATAAAGTACAATAAGTTTGTATAATGTAATTACCATATATAATAAATGGAAATACATTTATTAATATCAAGGTTCGCTACCTGTGTTGTGTCTTTATTATTGATCCAAATTGACTATATCGATTAGTCTGATACTGAATTACTGGACACTATGTAATATTAGTTGAATGTATATTAGTAATTCACTTGACAAATGTCAGAACCTGGCAATAGTTCTACATATCATACACTTACAGCACTCTTTCCACAATATTTTCCCTTTATTCCAGATCAAATGGTATAATCCCCCACAGTAATTATTCCTGTTGTAGTATAGTACAGTATGGTTGCTGGGGACGTCTACAATGAAAAGAGAGGGAACATCTAATGTGTCTCCTTATGGGTAAAATACTTGCAAGCTAAGTGCTATGAATAGCATCAGCATGTAGATAAATGCTGAGTGTTAGGTGAGTAATGCAGATAAATAGGGATATCTAATAATTCTATAGAATAGTGGGTGAATTATTAGATATCCCTATTTATCTGCACCTCTAAGCACACTATTTGACTGTCCACACCCTGCTGTGCCTATTACCCATCTCCTCCACCACCCTCAACACTGACCCACACATCATTCACCCACAAAGATACAATAAAGGTAGTTTGGATAAATTAGCTAAATGAAATGGATTTAACCAATTTATCTAAATGACCATTTTTGGATGTTTTCCAGTGTTTGGGAGCAAATGGTCAATTGTCATTTGCTGCCACATATTAGCATAATTTTGTTTCAACTAGAAAAAAAAATTGGACAGATAATCTAAGTGTGGATCCAGTTTAATGCTGATTTCAGAGCCAACTATAGACTTGATTGAGGTACTGTGTCCCCGGTACCAAATACCAATTAAAATAATATTGTGAGGTGTGAGGTGTTCAAAAAAGACTGAAAATGAGTGGAAATTATGGTTATTGAGGTTAATAATACTATGGGATCAAAATGACCCCCAAATTCTATGATTTAAGCTGTTTTTTAGGGTTTTTTGAAAAAAACACCCGAATCCAAAACACACCCGAATCCGACAAAAAAATTTCGGTGAGGTTTTGCCAAAACGCGTCCGAACCCAAAACACGGCCGCGGAACCGAACCCAAAACCAAAACCCGAAAAATTTCCGGTGCACATCACTACTTAATTAGAACTTCAGTCAATGTGAATTAATTATTGGACTCAACCATGGTTATCCTTAAAACCCAGGGGTCTATTTAAGATCGATCTTAATCGATGTTGGGCTTCCAGGTTGAAAAAAACACACATTTACTAACATTTTAAAATTTATATAAAAAATCATCTGTTCGTAAATGCAGTGCACATGGTTTTGCCCAACTGCTAACAAAATTCCTGCTGCGATCAACTTGGAATTACCCCCATCGATTGATGTTTTCACACTGCTCGTTCCAACCCCAAAAACTATGAAGAGGATGGGGGCATATACGCAGGGTCCATCCTGTGCATGTGCCTACATTTTCTCCGGGTGCCCCGCAGAAAATGCGAATGCCTCTGCCTGTCAATCAATAGAGGGCGTACCTTCGCAGGTATATCGCGATCATGAGCCATGTCTCCCATTTTTCTCATTATAGGTGCTCTGTGAGCTGCTGACCATGCCCCAGCCCCTCTGTCTCCCGTGAATAGACATTGGGGCTTATTCAGACCAGATCGCTTCAATTTATTTTCACCCAGCGGGCAATCAGGTCTGCACTGCACATGCGTATGCGCCACAATGCGTAGGTGCACAAGAAGATTGACAAGAAGAGGGTGTTTGTGTGGGTGGCAACTGAATGTTTCTAGGGAGTGTCCGGAAAAACACTGGAGGGACCCGGCGTTTTGTGGGAGGATTTGTGACGTCACCTCAATGGCTGAGTAAGTGCTGAGCTGTGCAGCTCTTGTGCACATGTGATCACACACCTGCACAGCAAATTTTCCCTTCCGCTGTAGGCGGCAACCACCTGATCACAGGGATGCAAAAAACACACCCTAGCGATCAGGTCTGAATTACCCACAATGTGCATATTTGCAGAGCAACAAGCTACAGGGAGCCTTCCACCCCCCCCCCCCCTTCCCCATGACTATGGGACACTGGGGGGGGGTTATTTGGGTTAGCTGGACATTCCCAAAAAAAGTGACTGTCCTGCAAAAATTGGGTTAGTTGGGAGGTATGTGCAAATACATTTATTGTTTTGCATGCAGGGTAAATACTGGCTTCTTTGACATTTAGCCACAAATGCTGCACAGTTGAATTACAGTATTACACTGCAATTAACAGTTATGCTAGGACATTCCTTCTCCCAAAATCTACCTCTCTCTGCATGTTACATCTGTCCCACAGTGGCGTGCGGTGAGGTCAGTGGCTAGTGAGGCACTACAGCCATAATGTCCGCCGAATCCTGCCGATGACCCTTAGCCAATGCCCGCTACTGCCTCTGAGCCGATACCCACTGCCACCGCCAATGGCTTACAAACTCTCCCACAATCAACTGACCCAGCCCTCCACCACTAATTTCTATCTCAGTCCGATGCCGCCAATGCCCGCTGCCTGCCTGCTCATTGTTCTTGTGATATATTATAAATTTTTTAAGAAAAAAAATGAGTGTTTGGGACTGGGAAGGGTGAGGGAGGAGGACATGAATGCAATTTTGTTGTCCAGGGCTTCCATTAACTTAAAGGAGAAGGGTCTGAATGGGTTAAAAAAAATGTGTGAGGTCCCCCCTCCTTAGTATAACCAGCCTCTTTGAGCCGGTCCTGGTTATTTAAATACTGGGGGGAAAATTGGACAGAGGTTCCCCGTATTTAGACAACCAGCACCGGGCTCTTAGACGGGTCCTGGTTCCAAAAATACGTGGGACAAAATATGTAGGGGTCCCCCATATTTTTAAAACCAGCACCGGGCTCCACTAGCCAGAGAGATAATGCCACAGCCAGGGGACACTTTTATGTAGGTCCCTGCGGCCCTGGCATTACCCCTCCAACTAGTCACCCCTGGCCGGGGTTCCCTGGAGGAGTGGGGATCCCTTAAATCAAGAGGTTCCTCCCCTCGAGGCACCCAAGGGCCAGGGGTGAAGCCCGAGGCTGTCCCCAGCACCCCTGGGTGGTGGGTGCCGGGCTGATAGCCATATGTGTAAAAAAAGAATATTGTTTTTTTGTTGTGGAACTACAAGGCCCAGCAAGCCTCCCCCACTTGCTGGTACTTGGAGAACCTCAAGTACCAGCAGGCGGGGAAATAACGGGCTCGCTGGTACCTGTAGTTCTACAACAACAAAAAATACCCAAATAAAAACACAAACACACACACTGTGACAGTAAAATTATTGAGACAGGCTGTAGCATGTGGATGCATGTAACCCTATAAAAGTGATGGATTGGGTGACTATTACAATACCCACTGTTGCTGTCTGAAAAATGATGGATATATAGGCCCTCATTCCGAGTTGTTCGCTCGGTATTTTTCATCGCATCGCAATGAAAATCCGCTTAGTACGCATGCGCAATGTTCGCACTGCGACTGCGCCAAGTAACTTTGCTATGTAGAAAGTAATTTTACTCACGGCTTTTTCATCGCTCCGGCGAACGTAATGTGATTGACAGGAAATGGGTGTTACTGGGCGGAAACACGGCGTTTCAGGGGCGTGTGGCTGAAAACGCTACCGTTTCCGGAAAAAACGCAGGAGTGGCCGGAGAAACGGTGGGAGTGCCTGGGCGAACGCTGGGTGTGTTTGTGACGTCAACCAGGAACGACAAGCACTGAACTGATCGCACAGGCAGAGTAAGTCTGAAGCTACTCTGAAACCGCTAAGTAGTTAGTAATCGCAATATTGCGAATACATCGGTCGCAATTTTAAGAAGCTAAGATTCACTCCCAGTAGGCGGCGGCTTAGCGTGTGTAACTCTGCTAAATTCGCCTTGCGACCGATCAACTCGGAATGAGGGCCATAGATTGCTCTGCCGAGATATGTTTTATTTCTAAAATGCACCACAGGTATGGATGGATAGTATACTTGACGACACAGAGGTAGGTAGAGCAGTGGCCTACTGTACCGTACTGCTATATATTATATTATTTATTATTATTATCCTTTATTTATATGGCGCCACAAGGGTTCCGCAGCACCAAATTACAGAGTACATAAACAAATAATCAAACAGGAAAACAGCAACTTACAGTTGATGACAATATAGGACAAGTACAGGGTAAATAAACATAGCTACATCAGCAGATGACACTGGAATAAGTATCAGGTGGCAGAAGACTGCTGGATTTGGTGCAGCTGAAGATTATTAAAGTAAGAAAAGAGTAAGCACATGAGGGAAGAGGGCCCTGCTCATGAGAGCTTACATTCTAAAGGGGAGGGGTAGACAGACAGGGGTGAGACAGATGGGGTACATAGAGAGCGTGGAACAGAGGTTTAGGATGAGATTTGGCTGGGTTTGGTGAAGAAGTGGGTCTTGAGAGCCCATTTGAAGTTTTGTAGAGAGGTGGAGAGTCTGAGGGGGAGAGGTAGGGAATTCCAGAGAAGTGGTGCAGCACGTGAAAAATCTTGGAGGTAGGAGTGGGAGGAAGTAATCCGTAGGCAGGAGAGTCGGTGTGCATTAGCAGAGCGAAGAGGACCGGTGGGAGTGTAAAGCGAGATAAGATCAGAGAAGGGGGAAGGGGAGCCAGTGAAGGACTAGTAAGAGAGGAGAGGTGGACGTAGTGCATTTGGTGAGGAAAATGAGCCGGGCAGCAGCATTGAGGATAGATTGGAGTGGAGAGAGGTATTTGTCAGGAATGCCAGTCAGGAGGAGATTACAGTAGTCCAGTCTGGAGATGACCAGTGAGTGGATAAGAGTCTTAGTAGCATCCTGGGTCAGAAAGGGTCTGATCCTGGAAATATTTTTTAGATGAAAACGGCAGGTTTGTGAGAGGTGCTGAATGTGTGGTTTGAAGGAGAGGGAGGAGTCAAGGATTACTCCAAGACAGCGCACTTGGGGGGTAGAGGAGATAGTAGTGCCATCAATAGATAATGAGATTGTAGGAGGTGAGGTTATGCGGGAGGGAGGGAAGATGATCAGCTCGGTCTTAGACATGTTAAGTTTAAGAAAGCGCTGGGACATCCAGGAAGAGATAGCAGAGAGACAGTTGGAGATACGAGTGAGGAGAGTAGGGGAGAGGTCTGGAGAGGAAAGATAGATTTGAGTGTCATCAGCATAGAGATGATATTGGAAACCAAAAGAACTAATGAGCTTACCTAGTGAGGACGTATAAAGAGAGAAGAGGACCAAGGACAGAACCTTGGGGTACCCCTACAGTTAGTGGAAGTGAGGGGGAGGTGGAGTCATGAGAGGAGACAGAGAATGAACGGTCAGAAAGGTAGGACGACAACCAAGAGAGGGCAGTGTTACGCAGACCAATGGAGTGAAGGATTTGCAGTAGGAGAGGATGGTCCACAGTGTCAAAAGCAGCAGAGAGATCAAGTAGAATAAGTAGAGAGTAGTGTCCCTTAGATTTAGCAGCATGGAGGTCATTGCATACTTTTGTAAGGGCAGTTTCAGTGGAGTGGAGAGGACGGAAGCCAGACTGGAATGGGTCAAGCAGTGAGTGTGAGGAAAGAAAGGAAGTAAGGCGGTTGTAGACAATACGCTCAAGGAGTTTGGAGGCAAAAGGGAGAAGAGAGATGGGTCGGTAGTTGGAGAGAGTGTTTGGATCAAGGGTAGGTTTTTTTAAGAATAGGAGAGATGAGAGCGTGCTTGAAGGCAGAGGGGACAGTGCCTGATGAGAGGGAGAGATTGAGAAGGTGGGAAAGATGGGAACAAGCAGAAGAAGAGATGTGGCAGAGGAGGCGGGAGGGGATAGGGTCAAGTGGGGAGGTGGTGAGGGGACAGGAACGAATGAGGGCCATGACTTCCTCTCCAGATGCATGGGAGAAAGATGACAGAGTTGGTGCGAGGGATGGGGAGGGTTGGTAAGGGATGGGAGAAGGCTGGTTACTGATAGTCTGGTGTGATGTGATGTCCTGACATATGGAGTCAATTTTGGATGTGAAGTAAGTGGCAAAGTCAAGAGCAGAGAGTGAGGAAGGGAGACGAGGTGGAGGTGGGCAGATGAGTGAGTTGAGAGTGGCAAAGAGGCGCCGGGGGTTGGAAGACTGGGAGGAGATGAGGTTCTTGAAGTATGACTGTTTAGCAAGAGAAAGGGCAGCACTGAAGGATGAGAGCATAAGTTTGAAATGGAGGAAGTCTGCCTTAGAGCGTGATTTCCTCCAGTGTCGCTCAGCAGTACGTGAGCATTTTTGCAGATATCTGGTGCATTTGGTGTGCCAGGGTTGAGGTGTTAATTTGCGAGGGTGAACAGTGGTTGGTGGAGCAACAGAGTCAAGAGCAGAAGTAAGGGAAGCATTGTATGTGGAAGTGGCTTGTTCAGGGCATGAGAGAGAGAGAGAATAGGAGAGAGAAGTGAGTCAAACAGGGAGGAAAGGAATGTGGTGTCAATAGCTTCAATGTTACGCTTAGTGATGGTAGCCTTAGGAGGTTGAGATGGGGAAGTCGAGAGAGATAGGTTGAAGGAGAGCAGGTGGTGGTCAGAGAGGGGAAATGGGGAGTTGGAAAAATCAGAAATATCACAGCGGTGAGTGAAGACCAGATCCAGTGAGCTCCCATTCACATGGGAGGGTGAGGAGGTCCACTGGGAGAGACCAAGTGAAGAGGTGAGGTTAAGGAGTTTAGAGGCAGGGGATTGTGTGGGGATGTCAATAGGGATGTTGAAATCGCCTAGGATAATGGTGGGAATGTCAGAAGAGAGGAAGTGAGGAAGCCAGGAAGCAAAGTTGTCGATGAATTTGGAAGCAGTGCCAGGGGGGCGGTAAATGACAGCTACTCTAAGATGGACTGGTTGGAAGAGACATATGGAGTGGACCTCAAATGTAGATAATATAAGGGATGGTTCTGGTGGTATGAGTTGGTAGGAGTAACTAGAAGGTAAAAGGACCCCAACACCACCCCCATGGCGACCCCCAGGTCGGGGGGTGTGTGTGAATGTAAGGCCAACAGCAGAGAGAGCAGCAGCAGAAGTAGTGTCAGAGGGCGTAATCCAAGTTTCAGTAATGGCTAGTAGGTGTAGGGAGTTGGAAATGAAAAGGTCATGAGTGGGGACCAGTTTGTTACAAACGGATCTGGCATTCCAGAGGGCACAGGATAGGGGGTATGAGTTTGTGGGAGAGATGTGAATTAGATTTTCAGGGTTGCTGTAGCGATGAGGTGGGATTAACTTTGAGGGCAGGGATGAGAGAGTAGTGATGGTACGGGTGCCTGAGATAGGAGGGGAAACTGCAGGAGGTGGGCAGGGAGGGAGGTCAGTGTGATGTGGATGGGGGTGTGGGGAGGTGACAGGGAAGGGAGAGAGGGAGCAGGGCTGAGTTGTGGGGTAGCAGGACCATGGGGCAGAGGTGAATGAAAGTGGGGTAACAGGAAAGGTGGGGGAAGGAAACAGAGGGATGGAGGGGAGACAGAGGAGGAGGTGGAGGAGACTGGGGGGGGAAGGATAAAGATACATTATTAGGTAGACACTGAGTGATGTGGGGAGTATAAGAAAGCATTCACATAGTGTTAAGAAGGTAAATAGGTTGAGGGAAAGTGGAAGTAGGAGAGGAGACTGTAAGGGAATCCGAGCAGAAGAATTGTAGAAATGCAGGTGAGAAAAGCAGTGTAGGCTCAATTTAGTATGAAATGAGTCAAAAGCGTAGATAAAGTGGGTGCAGAAATGTATTTGGAGTGTAAGAAATGAAAGGATTGTGAGAGGTTTAAGAAGCAATGGTAATTATGTTAGATGTTTTAAGTGTTTGCAGGTAAAATTGCATTGGTGCAGCTGTGCTTAAAAAACAAAATTACAATAATACAGATACAGGCATTTGTAGGTGAAATGGATGGTTTATGAAATGTCCAAGTAAGGTAGTTCTGTGCTATGTAATCAGATGCAACAATCAGGAGGTGAGTGATCTGAGGAGTAAGTGACTCACATTTGTTATTAGTTCTTCAGTTTTCTTTGTTTTGTTAGATTGGTGTGCTTCTGTTTTCCTTCTTTTTCACTTCGATTGAACGCTAATTGAACACTGCTGTTATGTGTCAATTTTATCACGCTTTTATAAAAATGCACGCTTAGATCAATAAATGCACAGCCAAATGGCTTTGCACAGCCTACACCATTGGACTTAAGTAGAAGACTATTACAAGTGAAACCAATAATTTAAATCTGTAACCACACCCCACCCCCTCAAATGCCAGGCAATAAATTACCTTAAAAGCTACAACCAGGCATTCCACAAAAATTAAACTGGGTCTATATCATTCAAAACTTTAAAAAAGTACTTCAAAATCACATACTATGCAATAATGTTTCAATTTGCATTACCCAGCAGAATTAGCTTTGCATATATAGATATAGTGCAGCAGAATAGATTGGTGGTTGTAGTCAATTGTAATTACCTGTAGGTGACAAGAAGAGAAGAAACGTCAATTCACAATCCATATCAGCTGAAGATAAATTAACGCTGATTGAACGCTGCGTTATGTGTCAATTTTATCACGCTTTGATAAAAATGCATGCTTAGATCAATAAATGCACAGCCAAACAGCTTTGCACATCCTACACCATTGGACTTAAGTAGAAGTCTGGTGGTCAGCAAAATTTTGCACTGTCCTCCTACTATATATAGTGCGCACAACTACTAAAATACACCACAGGTATGGATGGATAGTATACTTGACGACACAGAGGTAGGTAGAGCAGTGGCCTACTGTACCGTATTGCTATATATTATATACTGGTGGTCAGCAAAATTCTGCCCTGTCCTCCTACTATATATACTGCGCACAACTACTAAAATACACCACAGGTATGGATGGATAGTATACTTGACGACACAGAGGTAGGTAGAGCAGTGGCCTACTGTACCGTACTGCTATATATTATATACTGGTGGTCAGCAAAATTTTGCCCTGTCCTCATACTATATAATACAATGCAGCACAGATATGGAGCATTTTTCAGGCAGAGAACGTAGATATTTTCAGCACACTGAGCACAGATATTTGCAAGCACACTGAGCACAGATATTTGCAGCACACTGAACACAGAAACTGAGAAAACGCTGCACGTCCTCTCCCTATCATCTCCAATGCACAAGTGAAAATGGCGGCGACTCGTGGCTCCTTATATAGAATAGAATAGCTGCTGACGGGCACGATTGAGGGAGGAAAGGGACATTTGAATCCAGCCCATAGATGCAATGTGAATATGTAATTTGTACCTTCCTATCTTAAAATGTATATACAGTGTATATGTCACAACTGAGGGCCTGAGCTGACTGGAGGCAGCCTCAGTTGTAGGGGCTGAGGTGTAGTGGAACCTGGGAGGTTGTATCAGACCCCTGGACATGTAAGTTAAATGTAGAAGAATTGCCCGAAGGCGTGCCCACGACAACCAGGATAAAAGTCAATGATGTTTATTTTGACAAACTCCATGCATCACAGCAGTAATAAAAGAGAAACATAAAATCAGCAGAGAAATAATACAGTTCCTGGGTACTACAGGAGGACAAGGACCACAGGGCTCTGGTAGTATGAGACAGTTCTTATTATCTTCTAGTTGGAAAGTCCTTACCAGGCCCGACTGTAGCAATGGAGATAGCCCAGGATCATACTAGCTGGTGTTCCAGGAAAAGCTGGGCTGCTGTGGATAAAATGGCTGCTGTGGGTACTGGCTGAAACCAGACTGATGTAAGCACGGAGTGGATTGCTGGATGGAACCAGCCAAATAATAAATGAAGCTTGAGAGCGATGAAATATGATTGATATATGGAGTTTGAGAGCGGTGAAATAATAGTGCCGGTGGTGAGTGGTAATCTGCGGAAATGATACCGGCACTTTAAGAAGAGCTGATCTCTGCTGGAAGCTAGGCTGGAAGCAGGTAAATCTGTAACTGGAAACAGATGAGTCCCAGAGGACTGGAGAGTCAGGCTGCACCGCAGGTGGTAGACTAGAGCGGGTCTCTTTAGTGGAGGTTTGGAGATGGTAACTGGAACCTGGAAAACAACCACGGGAGAGAGACAAACTGGAACTAGGTTTGACAACCAAATCACTGACGCCTTCCTTGCTCAGGCACAGAATACTTATACCTGCAGCAAGGAAGGGATTGGCTAGGCAATTATGCAGATTACAATGGAAACAGCGGATTGGTGGAAATGAACAGGTGACAGAATCCAACATGGCTGCGCCCATGCAGACACTTGGAGGGAAGATTGGTTTGATAATCCATGTGGGAACTTTAACAGCAATGGCGGCGCCGGCAACAGTAAACAGGAGACGCCAGACTGATGAGTGCACATTTGAACCACGCGGGCAACAGCGGAGGCCGCGGCTGACATAAGCGCCACTCTGACATCCTGCATGCAGAAACTCAGGGACGGCGGCGGAGGCCGCAGGAGATGCCATTCAAGATGTAACATGGCGCCGCTGTGACAGCGTCTCAGAGTGACAGGAGAGGAGGCAGGAATGGGGACATCAGAATAACAGATGGGATCCGGTCCTGGAGCGCTGAGCCAGCCTTAGGAGGCATCTGAAAGGTAAGTTATGGCGTCCAGATACCCGGATCGTGACAGTATACACTAGAGGTCTTTCCGAACCCCCTAATCCTAACATTGTAATTTGCTTTAGGGCGCACCTCCAATTAGTCTAGTGTTTCTTGCTGCCTTTCCAATGAAGCAAGTTTAATTTAGTAATAGGTGAAAAACCATCCCTACAAAGGTGTTAATCAGAGACTTGGCTTTGTGGACACTTTTCAGAGAACAACTTTGTTAGCATAAAAGTAAAGCCAGAAAATGAAGAGCTGTTTAATCACTCAATTGGATTTTTTTGCCAGCATATTTCTTTTTCTCTGCAACCCACTGCTAAATTGTGCTTCCTAGCTGTTTTTATAAAATCACTGAATCAAATCTAACTCTGATTACATCAGAGAAGGCCAGGTACCCTACACCATAACAGGGGGTTTGAAATTTTGACTTGTCTACTTAAAGATCACCAAAATCTGATCACAAGGTCAATTACGTCCCTGGGTGGGATTGAACCACCAACCTTTTGGTTAATAGCCAAACACACTAACCGATTGCGCCACAGAGACACTTTGCAAAAAGTACATACTGACAAAGGCTAATAAGCATTTATCTAGAACGTTTCCTAGAAAAACTTTAAAAAGTCAATAATCTGGAGAGTTTTTGTAAGATGTTTCTTCCATCAACCAATGAAGAAACACATTGGTACTTTCCCATGATGAGTGAGTGCTTCATGATCTATTGCACTTACATGTGCAGCAGAGTACTGCAATGGAAGCATGCTGGGCCCATAACCCAGAGGTAGGCAGATTGAAACTATCCTCTGCTATATGCATTTTTTTTTTGTTAATTAAAGTAATCCAAAACTGGGATTGATATTTTGGTTCTTTTATTTTTACTTAAAGTACAATAACTTTTACCATTTTAATTTGTTTTAATAGTATATTGACAGTATTGTTTTCTTTAAAAAATCCACTTAATTTTCTTTACCCTATTAATAAAATGGTAATTGACAAAAACAAACTACATTGTCACCAGAAGAGCAATACAAAATGTACAAGTGATATATTAAAATCATCTTTCCAGCTTGAATTTCAATGATGCATTGGGGCAACGATTTTGTGAGAAACATTTTCACCCTTAAATAAAGATTTTCTTAATCCCTTACCTGTGTGCTAATTAGATATCACCTTGTTTTCACATTAAACAGACTTCTACATGAGAAAGCAGCAAGGATGCAGTGGCGGTAATGTTTCCTGGTGTCAACCTGTATTATTTCAGTAGACATTGAAATGAAGATGCATCTTGCTGCCTTTCCAATGAAGCAAGTTTAATTTAGTAATAGGTGAAAAACCATCCCTACAAAGGTGTTAATCAGAGACTTGGCTTTGTGGACACTTTTCAGAGAACAAATTTGTTAGCATAAAAATAAAGCCAGAAAATGAAGAGCTGTTTAAATCACTCAATTGGTTTTTTTTTGCCAGCATATTTCTTTTTCTCTGCAACCCACTGCTAAATTGTGCTTCCTATCTGTTTTTATAAAATCACTGAATCAAATCTAACTCTGATTACATCAGAGAAGGCCAGGTACCCTACACCATAAGAGGGGGTTTGAAATTTTGACTTGTCTACTTAAAGATCACCAAAATCTGATAACAAGGTCAATTACGTCCCTGGGTGGGATTGAACCACCAACCTTTTGGTTAATAGCCGTGCACACTAACTGATTGCGCCACAGTGACACTTTGCAAAAGTCCATACTGACAAAGGCTAATAAGCATTCATCTAAAACGTTTCCTAGAAAAACTTTAAAAAGTCAATAATCTGGAGAGTTTTTGTAAGATGTTTCTTCCATCAACCAACGAAGAAACACATTGGTACTTTCCCATGATGAGTGAGTGCTTCATGATCTCTTGCACTTACATGTGCAGCAGAGTACTGCAATGGAAGCATGCTGGGCCCATAACCCAGCGGTAGGCAGATTGAAACTATCCTCTGCTATATGCATTTTTTTTGTTAATTAAAGTAATCCAAAACTGGGATTGATATTTTGGCTCTTTTATTTTTACTTAAAGTACAATAACTTTTACCATTTTAATTTGTTTTAATAGTATATTGACAGTATTGTTTTCTTTCAAAAATCCACTTAATTTTCTTTACCCTTTTATTAAAATGGTAATTGACAAAAACAAACTACATTGTCACCAGAAGAGCAATACAAAATGTACAAGTGATATATTAAAATCATCTTTCCAGCTTGAATTTCAATGATGCATTGGGGCAACGATTTTGTGAGAAACATCTTCACCCTTAAATAAAGATTTTCTTAATTCCTTACCTGTGTGCTAATTAGATATCACCTTGTTTTCACATTAAACAGACTTCCACATGAGAAAGCAGCAAGGACACAGTGGCGTTAATGTTTCCTGGTGTCAACCTGTATTATTTCAGTAGACATTGAAATGAGGATGTATCTTGCTGCCTTTCCAATGAAGCAAGTTTAATTTAGTAATAGGTGAAAAACCATCCCTACAAAGGTGTTAATCAGAGACTTGGCTTTGTGGACACTTTTCAAAGAACAAATTTGTTAGCATAAAAATAAAGCCAGAAAATGAAGAGCTGTTTAATCACTCAATTGGATTTTTTTTGCCAGCATATTTCTTTTTCTCTGCAACCCACTGCTAAAGTGTGCTTCCTAGCTGTTTTTATAAAATCACTGAATCAAATCTAACTCTGATTACATCAGAGAAGGCCAGGTACCCTACACCATAACAGGGGGTTTGAAATTTTGACTTGTCTACTTAAAGATCACCAAAATCTGATAACAAGGTCAATTACGTCCCTGGTTGGAATTGAACCACCAACCTTTTGGTTAGTAGCCGGACACACTAACCGATTGCGCCACAGAGACACTTTGCAAAAAGTACATACTGACAAAGTCTAATAAGCATACATCTAGAACGTTTCCTAGAAAAACTTTAAAAAGTCAATAATCTGGAGAGTTTTTGTAAGATGTTTCTTCCATCAACCAACGAAGAAACACATTGGTACTTTCCCATGATGACTGAGTGCTTCAGGATCTCTTGCACTTACATGTGCAGCAGAGTACTGCAATGGAAGCATGCTGGGCCCATAACCCAGAGGTAGGCAGATTGAAACTATCCTTTGCTATATGCATTTTTTTTTTGTTAATTTAAGTAATCAAAACTGGGATTGATATTTTTGCTCTTTTATTTTTACTTAAAGTACAATAACTTTTACCATTTTAATTTGTTTTAATAGTATATTGACAGTATAGTTTTCTTTAAAAAATCCACTTAATTTTCTTTACCCTATTATTAAAAGGGTAATTGACAAAAACAAACTACATTGTCACCAGAAGAGCAATACAAAATGTACAAGTGATATATTAAAATCATCTTTCCAGCTTGAATTTCAATGATGCATTGGGGCAACGATTTTGTGAGAAACATCTTCACCCTTAAATAAAGATTTTCTTAATTCCTTACCTGTGTGCTAATTAGATATCACCTTGTTTTCACATTAAACAGACTTCCACATGAGAAAGCAGCAAGGATGCAGTGGCGTTAATGTTTCCTGGTGTCAACCTGTATTATTTCAGTAGAAATTGAAATGAGGATGCATCTTGCTGCCTTTCCAATGAAGCAAGTTTAATTTAGTTATAGGTGAAAAACCATCCCTACAAAGGTGTTAATCAGAGACTTGGCTTTGTGGACACTTTTTAGAGAACAAATTTGTTAGCATAAAAATAAAGGCTGAAAATGAAGAGCTGTTTAATCACTCAATTGGATTTTTCTGCCAGCATATTTTTGTTCTCTGCAACCCATTGCTAAATTGTGCTTCCTAGCTGTTTTTATAAAATCACTGAATCAAATCTAACTCTGATTACATCAGAGAAGGCCAGGTACCCTGCACCATAAGAAGGGATTTGAAATTTTGACTTGTCTACTTAAAGATCACCAAAATCTGATAACAAGGTCAATTACGTCCCTGGGTGGGATTGAACCACCAACCTTTTGGTTTATAGCCGTACACACTAACTGATTGCGCCACAGAGACACTTTGCAAAAGTACATACTGACAAAGGCTAATAAGCATTCATCTAAAACGTTTCCTAGAAAAACTTTAAAAAGTCAATAATCTGGAGAGTTTTTGTAAGATGTTTCTTCCATCCACCAACGAAGAAACACATTGGTACTTTCCCATGATGAGTGAGTGCTTCAGGATCTCTTGCACTTACATGTGCAGCAGAGTATTGCAATGGAAGCATGCTGGGCCCATAACCCAGAGGTAGGCAGATTAAAACTATCCTCTGCTATATGCATTTTTTTTGTTAATTAAAGTAATCCAAAACTGGGATTGATATTTTTGCTCTTTTATTTTTCATTAAAGTACAATAACTTTTACCATTTTAATTTGTTTTAATAGTATATTGAAAGTATTGTTTTCTTTTAAAAATCCACTTAATTTTCTTTACCCTATTATTAAAATGGTAATTGACAAAAACAAACTACATTGTCACCAGAAGAGCAATACAAAATGTACAAGTGATATATTAAAATCATCTTTCCAGCTTGAATTTCAATGATGCATTGGGGCAACGATTTTGTGAGAATCATTTTCACCCTTAAATAAAGATTTTCTTAATTCCTTACCTGTGTGCTAATTAGATATCACCTTGTTTTCACATTAAACAGACTTCCACATGAGAAAGCAGCAAGGATGCAGTGGCGTTAATGTTTCCTGGTGTCAACCTGTATTATTTCAGTAGACATTGAAATGAGGATGCATCTTGCTGCCTTTCCAATGAAGCAAGTTTAATTTAGTAATAGGTGAAAAACCATCCTTACAAAGGTGTTAATCAGAGACTTGGCTTTGTGGACACTTTTCAGAGAACAAATTTGTTAGCATAAAAATAAAGCCAGAAAATGAAGAGCTGTTTAATCACTCAATTGGATTTTTTTGCCAGCATATTTCTTTTTCTCTGCAACCCACTGCTAAATTGTGCTTCCTAGCTGTTTTTATAAAATCACTGAATCAAATCTAACTCTGATTACATCAGAGAAGGCCAGGTACCCTACACCATAAGAGGGGGTTTGAAATTTTGACTTGTCTACTTAAAGATCACCAAAATCTGATAACAAGGTCAATTACGTCCCTGGGTGGGATTGAACCACCAACCTTTTGGTTTATAGTAGAGATGAGCGGGTTCGGTTTCTCTGAATCCGAACCCGCACGAACTTCATGTTTTTTTTCACGGGTCCGAGCGACTCGGATCTTCCCGCCTTGCTCGGTTAACCCGAGCGCGCCCGAACGTCATCATGACGCTGAAGGATTCTCGCGAGACTCGGATTCTATATAAGGAGCCGCGCGTCGCCGCCATTTTCACACGTGCATTGAGATTGATAGGGAGAGGACGTGGCTGGCGTCCTCTCCATTTAGATTAGGAGAGAGAGAGAGAGATTGACCTGAGGCTGATACTGTAGAAGAGAGTGCAGAGTTTAGTGACTGACCACAGTGACCACCAGCAGTGCAGTTGTTTTATTTAATATATCCGTTCTCTGCCTGAAAAAAACGGTACACACAGTGACTGAGTCACATACCATATCTGTGTGCACTGCTCAGCCCAGTGTGCTGCATGCCTGCATCATCTATGTATATATATCTGACTGTGCTCAGCTCACACAGCTTATAATTGTGGGGGAGACTGGGGAGCACTGCAGTGCCAGTTATAGGTTATAGCAGGAGCCAGGAGTACAAGACAGTCACATACCATATCTGTGTGCACTGCTCAGCCCAGTGTGCTGCATCATCTATGTATATATATATTATATATCTGACTGTGCTCAGCTCACACAGCTTATAATTGTGGGGGAGACTGGGGAGCACTGCAGTGCCAGTTATAGGTTATAGCAGGAGCCAGGAGTACATATTATATTAAAATTAAACAGTGCACACTTTTGCTGCAGGAGTGCCACTGCCAGTGTGACTGACCAGTGACCTGACCACACTGACCACCAGTATAGTTAGTAGTATACTATATTGTGATTGCCTGAAAAAGTTAAACACTCGTCGTGTGACTTCACTTGTGTGGTGTTTTTTTTTTATTCTATAAAAAACTCATTCTGCTGACAGACAGTGTCCAGCAGGTCCGTCATTATATAATATATATACCTGTCCGGCTGCAGTAGTGATATATATATATTTTTTATATCATTATTTATCATCCAGTCGCAGCAGACACAGTACGGTAGTTCACGGCTGTAGCTACCTCTGTGTCGGCACTCGGCAGTCCATCCATAATTGTATACCACCTACCCGTGGTTTTTTTTTCTTTCTTCTTTATACATACATACTACTACATCTCTTTATCAACCAGTCTATATTAGCAGCAGACACAGTACAGTACGGTAGTTCACGGCTGTGGCTACCTCTGTGTCGGAACTCGGCAGTCCGTCCATAATTGTATACCACCTAACCGTGTTTTTTTTTTTATCTTTCTTCTTCATACATACATACTACGACATCTCTTTATCAACCAGTCTATATTAGCAGCAGACACAGTACAGTACGGTAGTTCACGGCTGTGGCTACCTCTGTGTCGGCACTCGGCAGTCCGTCCATAATTGTATACCACCTAACCGTGTTTTTTTTTTCTTTCTTCTTTATACATACATACTACGACATCTCTTTATCAACCAGTCTATATTAGCAGCAGACACAGTACAGTACGGTAGTTCACGGCTGTGGCTACCTCTGTGTCGGCACTCGGCAGTCCGTCCATAATTGTATACCACCTAACCGTGGTTTTTTTTTCTTTCTTCTTCATACATACATACTACGACATCTCTTTATCAACCAGTCTATATTAGCAGCAGACACAGTACGGTAGTTCACGGCTGTAGCTACCTCTGTGTCGGCACTCGGCAGTCCGTCCATAATTGTATACTAGTATCCATCCATCTCCATTGTTTACCTGAGGTGCCTTTTAGTTGTGCCTATTAAAATATGGAGAACAAAAATGTTGAGGTTCCAAAATTAGGGAAAGATCAAGATCCACTTCCACCTCGTGCTGAAGCTGCTGCCACTAGTCATGGCCGAGACGATGAAATGCCAGCAACGTCGTCTGCCAAGGCCGATGCCCAATGTCATAGTACAGAGCATGTCAAATCCAAAACACCAAATATCAGTAAAAAAAGGACTCCAAAACCTAAAATAAAATTGTCGGAGGAGAAGCGTAAACTTGCCAATATGCCATTTACCACACGGAGTGGCAAGGAACGGCTGAGGCCCTGGCCTATGTTCATGGCTAGTGGTTCAGCTTCACATGAGGATGGAGGCACTCAGCCTCTCGCTAGAAAAATGAAAAGACTCAAGCTGGCAAAAGCAGTAGCACCGCAAAGAACTGTGCGTTCTTCGAAATCCCAAATCCACAAGGAGAGTCCAATTGTGTCGGTTGCGATGCCTGACCTTCCCAACACTGGACGTGAAGAGCATGCGCCTTCCACCATTTGCACGCCCCCTGCAAGTGCTGGAAGGAGCACCCGCAGTCCAGTTCCTGATAGTCAGATTGAAGATGTCAGTGTTGAAGTACACCAGGATGAGGAGGATATGGGTGTTGCTGGCGCTGGGGAGGAAATTGACCAGGAGGATTCTGATGGTGAGGTGGTTTGTTTAAGTCAGGCACCCGGGGAGACACCTGTTGTCCGTGGGAGGAATATGGCCGTTGACATGCCTGGTGAAAATACCAAAAAAATCAGCTCTTCGGTGTGGAACTATTTCAACAGAAATGCGGACAACAGGTGTCAAGCCGTGTGTTCCCTTTGTCAAGCTGTAATAAGTAGGGGTAAGGACGTTAACCACCTCGGAACATCCTCCCTTATACGTCACCTGCAGCGCATTCATAATAAGTCAGTGACAAGTTCAAAAACTTTGGGTGACAGCGGAAGCAGTCCACTGACCAGTAAATCCCTTCCTCTTGTAACCAAGCTCACGCAAACCACCCCACCAACTCCCTCAGTGTCAATTTCCTCCTTCCCCAGGAATGCCAATAGTCCTGCAGGCCATGTCACTGGCAATTCTGACGAGTCCTCTCCTGCCTGGGATTCCTCCGATGCATCCTTGCGTGTAACGCCTACTGCTGCTGGCGCTGCTGTTGTTGCTGCTGGGAGTCGATGGTCATCCCAGAGGGGAAGTCGTAAGCCCACTTGTACTACTTCCAGTAAGCAATTGACTGTTCAACAGTCCTTTGCGAGGAAGATGAAATATCACAGCAGTCATCCTGCTGCAAAGCGGATAACTGAGGCCTTGACAACTATGTTGGTGTTAGACGTGCGTCCGGTATCCGCCGTTAGTTCACAGGGAACTAGACAATTTATTGAGGCAGTGTGCCCCCGTTACCAAATACCATCTAGGTTCCACTTCTCTAGGCAGGCGATACCGAAAATGTACACAGACCTCAGAAAAAGACTCACCAGTGTCATAAAAAATGCAGTTGTACCCAATGTCCACTTAACCACGGACATGTGGACAAGTGGAGCAGGGCAGGGTCAGGACTATATGACTGTGACAGCCCACTGGGTAGATGTATGGACTCCCGCCGCAAGAACAGCAGCGGCGGCACCAGTAGCAGCATCTCGCAAACGCCAACTCTTTCCTAGGCAGGCTACGCTTTGTATCACCCGTTTCCAGAATACGCACACAGCTGAAAACCTCTTACGGCAACTGAGGAAGATCATCGCGGAATGGCTTACCCCAATTGGACTCTCCTGTGGATTTGTGGCATCGGACAACGCCAGCAATATTGTGTGTGCATTAAATATGGGCAAATTCCAGCACGTCCCATGTTTTGCACATACCTTGAATTTGGTGGTGCAGAATTATTTAAAAAACGACAGGGGCGTGCAAGAGATGCTGTCGGTGGCCAGAAAAATTGCGGGACACTTTCGGCGTACAGGCACCACGTACAGAAGACTGGAGCACCACCAAAAACTACTGAACCTGCCCTGCCATCATCTGAAGCAAGAAGTGGTAACGAGGTGGAATTCAACCCTCTATATGCTTCAGAGGTTGGAGGAGCAGCAAAAGGCCATTCAAGCCTATACAATTGAGCACGATATAGGAGGTGGAATGCACCTGTCTCAAGTGCAGTGGAGAATGATTTCAACGTTGTGCAAGGTTCTGATGCCCTTTGAACTTGCCACACGTGAAGTCAGTTCAGACACTGCCAGCCTGAGTCAGGTCATTCCCCTCATCAGGCTTTTGCAGAAGAAGCTGGAGACATTGAAGGAGGAGCTAACACGGAGCGATTCCGCTAGGCATGTGGGACTTGTGGATGGAGCCCTTAATTCGCTTAACAAGGATTCACGGGTGGTCAATCTGTTGAAATCAGAGCACTACATTTTGGCCACCGTGCTCGATCCTAGATTTAAAGCCTACCTTGGATCTCTCTTTCCGGCAGACACAAGTCTGCTGGGGTTGAAAGACCTGCTGGTGAGAAAATTGTCAAGTCAAGCGGAACGCGACCTGTCAACATCTCCTCCTTCACATTCTCCCGCAACTGGGGGTGCGAGGAAAAGGCTCAGAATTCCGAGCCCACCCGCTGGCGGTGATGCAGGGCAGTCTGGAGCGACTGCTGATGCTGACATCTGGTCCGGACTGAAGGACCTGACAACGATTACGGACATGTCGTCTACTGTCACTGCATATGATTCTCTCACCATTGAAAGAATGGTGGAGGATTATATGAGTGACCGCATCCAAGTAGGCACGTCACACAGTCCATACTTATACTGGCAGGAAAAAGAGGCAATTTGGAGGCCATTGCACAAACTGGCTTTATTCTACCTAAGTTGCCCTCCCACAAGTGTGTACTCCGAAAGAGTGTTTAGTGCCGCCGCTCACCTTGTCAGCAATCGGCGTACGAGGTTACATCCAGAAAATGTGGAGAAGATGATGTTCATTAAAATGAATTATAATCAATTCCTCCGCGGAGACATTGACCAGCAGCAATTGCCTCCACAAAGTACACAGGGAGCTGAGATGGTGGTTTACAGTGGGGACGAATTGATAATCTGTGAGGAGGGGGATGTACACGGTGATATATCGGAGGGTGATGATGAGGTGGACATCTTGCCTCTGTAGAGCCAGTTTGTGCAAGGAGAGATTAATTGCTTCTTTTTTGGGGGGGGTCCAAACCAACCCGTCATATCAGTCACAGTCGTGTGGCAGACCCTGTCACTGAAATGATGGGTTGGTTAAAGTGTGCATGTCCTGTTTTGTTTATACAACATAAGGGTGGGTGGGAGGGCCCAAGGACAATTCCATCTTGCACCTCTTTTTTCTTTTATTTTTCTTTGCGTCATGTGCTGTTTGGGGAGGGTTTTTTAGAAGGGACATCCTGCGTGACACTGCAGTGCCACTCCTAAATGGGCCCGGTGTTTGTGTCGGCCACTAGGGTCGCTAATCTTACTCACACAGTCAGCTACCTCATTGCGCCTCTTTTTTTCTTTGCGTCATGTGCTGATTGGGGAGGGTTTTTTGGAAGGGACATCCTGCGTGACACTGCAGTGCCACTCCTAAATGGGCCCGGTGTTTGTGTCGGCCACTAGGGTCGCTAATCTTACTCACACAGTCAGCTACCTCATTGCGCCTCTTTTTTTCTTTGCGTCATGTGCTGATTGGGGAGGGTTTTTTGGAAGGGACATCCTGCGTGACACTGCAGTGCCACTCCTAAATGGGCCCGGTGTTTGTGTCGGCCACTAGGGTCGCTAATCTTACTCACACAGTAAGCTACCTCATTGCGCCTCTTTTTTTCTTTGCGTCATGTGCTGATTGGGGAGGGTTTTTTGGAAGGGACATCCTGCGTGACACTGCAGTGCCACTCCTAAATGGGCCCGGTGTTTGTGTCGGCCACTAGGGTCGCTAATCTTACTCACACAGTCAGCTACCTCATTGCGCCTCTTTTTTTCTTTGCGTCATGTGCTGATTGGGGAGGGTTTTTTGGAAGGGACATCCTGCGTGACACTGCAGTGCCACTCCTAAATGGGCCCGGTGTTTGTGTCGGCCACTAGGGTCGCTAATCTTACTCACACAGTCAGCTACCTCATTGCGCCTCTTTTTTTCTTTGCGTCATGTGCTGATTGGGGAGGGTTTTTTGGAAGGGACATCCTGCGTGACACTGCAGTGCCACTCCTAAATGGGCCCGGTGTTTGTGTCGGCCACTAGGGTCGCTAATCTTACTCACACAGTCAGCTACCTCATTGCGCCTCTTTTTTTCTTTGCGTCATGTGCTGATTGGGGAGGGTTTTTTGGAAGGGACATCCTGCGTGACACTGCAGTGCCACTCCTAAATGGGCCCGGTGTTTGTGTCGGCCACTAGGGTCGCTAATCTTACTCACACAGTCAGCTACCTCATTGCGCCTCTTTTTTTCTTTGCGTCATGTGCTGATTGGGGAGGGTTTTTTGGAAGGGACATCCTGCGTGACACTGCAGTGCCACTCCTAAATGGGCCCGGTGTTTGTGTCGGCCACTAGGGTCGCTAATATTACTCACACAGTCAGCTACCTCATTGCGCCTCTTTTTTTCTTTGCGTCATGTGCTGATTGGGGAGGGTTTTTTGGAAGGGACATCCTGCGTGACACTGCAATGCCACTCCTAAATGGGCCCGGTGTTTGTGTCGGCCACTAGGGTCGCTAATCTTACTCACACAGTCAGCTACCTCATTGCGCCTCTTTTTTTCTTTGCATCATGTGCTGATTGGGGAGGGTTTTTTGGAAGGGACATCCTGCGTGACACTGCAGTGCCACTCCTAAATGGGCCCGGTGTTTGTGTCGGCCACTAGGGTCGCTTATCTTACTCACACAGTCAGCTACCTCATTGCACCTCTTTTTTTCTTTGCATCATGTGCTGATTGGGGAGGGTTTTTTGGAAGGGACATCCTGCGTGACACTGCAGTGCCACTCCTAGATGGGCCAGGTGTTTGTGTCGGCCACTAGTGTCGCTTAGCTTAGTCATCCAGCGACCTTGGTGCAAATTTTAGGACTAAAAATAATATTGTGAGGTGTGAGGTATTCAGAATAGACTGAAAATGAGTGGAAATTATGGTTTTTGAGGTTAATAATAATATGGGATCAAAATGACCCCCAAATTCTATGATTTAAGCTGTTTTTTTAGGGTTTTTTGAAAAAAACACCCGAATCCAAAACACACCCGAATCCGACAAAAAAAATTCGGTGAGGTTTTGCCAAAACGCGGTCGAACCCAAAACACGGCCGCGGAACCGAACCCAAAACCAAAACACAAAACCCAAAAAATTTCAGGCGCTCATCTCTAATTGAAACTATCCTTTGCTATATGCATTTTTTTTTGTTAATTTAAGTAATCAAAACTGGGATTGATATTTTTGCTCTTTTATTTTTACTTAAAGTACAATAACTTTTACCATTTTAATTTGTTTTAATAGTATATTGACAGTATAGTTTTCTTTAAAAAATCCACTTAATTTTCTTTACCCTATTATTAAAAGGGTAATTGACAAAAACAAACTACATTGTCACCAGAAGAGCAATACAAAATGTACAAGTGATATATTAAAATCATCTTTCCAGCTTGAATTTCAATGATGCATTGGGGCAACGATTTTGTGAGAAACATCTTCACCCTTAAATAAAGATTTTCTTAATTCCTTACCTGTGTGCTAATTACATGTCACCTTGTTTTCACATAAAACAGACTTCTACATGAGAAAGCAGCAAGGATGCAGTGGCGTTAATGTTTCCTGGTGTCAACCTGTATTATTTCAGTAGACATTGAAATGAGGATGCATCTTGCTGCCTTTCCAATGAAGCAAGTTTAATTTAGTAATAGGTGAAAAACCATCCTTACAAAGGTGTTAATCAGAGACTTGGCTTTGTGGACACTTTTCAGAGAACAAATTTGTTAGCATAAAAATAAAGGCAGAAAATGAAGAGCTGTTTAATCACTCAATTGGATTTTTCTACCAGCATATTTTTTTCTCTGCAACCCATTGCTAAATTGTGCTTCCTAGCTGTTTTTTTATAAAATCACTGAATCAAATCTAACTCCGATTACATCAGAGAAGGCCAGGTACCCTACACCAAAAGAGGGGGTTTGAAATTTTGACTTGTCTACTTAAATATCACCAAAACCTGATCACAATGTCAATCATGTCCCTGGGTGGGATTGAACCACCAACCTTTTGGTTAGTAGCCAGACACACTAACCGATTGCACCACAGAGACACTTTGCAAAAAGTACATACTGACAAAGGCTAATAAGCATTAATCTAGAACGTTTCCTAGAAAAACTTTAAAAAGTCAATAATCTGGAGAGTTTTTGTAAGAATTTTCTTAAATCAACCAACGAAGAAACACATTGGTACTTTCCCATGATGAGTGAGTGCTTCAGGATCTCTTGCACTTACATGTGCAGCAGAGTACTGCAATGGAAGCATGCTGGGCCCATAACCCAGAGGTAGGCAGATTAAAACTATCCTCTGCTATATGCATTTTTTTTGTTAATTAAAGTAATCCAAAACTGGGATTGATATTTTTGCTCTTTTATTTTTCATTAAAGTACAATAACTTTTACCATTTTAATTTGTTTTAATAGTATATTGAAAGTATTGTTTTCTTTTAAAAATCCACTTAATTTTCTTTACCCTATTATTAAAATGGTAATTGACAAAAACAAACTACATTGTCACCAGAAGAGCAATACAAAATGTACAAGTGATATATTAAAATCATCTTTCCAGCTTGAATTTCAATGATGCATTGGGGCAACGATTTTGTGAGAAACATTTTCACCCTTAAATAAAGATTTTCTTAATTCCTTACCTGTGTGCTAATTAGATATCACCTTGTTTTCACATTAAACAGACTTCCACGTGGCGTTAATGTTTCCTGGTGTCAACCTGTATTATTTCAGTAGACATTGAAATGAGGATGCATCTTGCTGCCTTTCCAATGAAGCAAGTTTAATTTAGTAATAGGTGAAAAACCATCCTTACAAAGGTGTTAATCAGAGACTTGGCTTTGTGGACACTTTTCAGAGAACAAATTTGTTAGCATAAAAATAAAGCCAGAAAATGAAGAGCTGTTTAATCACTCAATTGGATTTTTTTTGCCAGCATATTTCTTTTTCTCTGTAACCCACTGCTAAATTGTGCTTCCTAGCTGTTTTATAAAATCACTAAATCAAATCTAACTCTGATTACATCAGAGAAGGCCAGGTACCCTACACCATAAGAGGGGGGTTGAAATTTTGACTTGTCTACTTAAAGATCACCAAAATCTGATAACAAGGTCAATTACGTCCCTGGGTGGGATTGAACCACCAACCTTTTGGTTTATAGCCATACACACTAACTGATTGCGCCACAGAGACACTTTGCAAAAGTACATACTGACAAAGGCTAATAAGCATTCATCTAAAACGTTTCCTAGAAAAACTTTAAAAAGTCAATAATCTGGAGAGTTTTTGTAAGATGTTTCTTCCATCAACCAACGAAGAAACACATTGGTACTTTCCCATGATGAGTGAGTGCTTCAGGATCTATTGCACTTACATGTGCAGCAGAGTACAGCAATGGAAGCATGCTGGGCACATAACCCAGAGGTAGGCAGATTGAAACTATCCTCTGCTATATGCATTTTTTTTTTGTTAATTAAAGTAATCCAAAACTGGGATTGATATGTTGGCTCTTTTATTTTTACTTACAGTACAATAACTTTTACCATTTTAATTTGTTTTAATAGTATATTGACAGTATTGTTTTCTTTCAAAAATCCACTTAATTTTCTTTACCCTATTATTAAAATGGTAATTGACAAAAACAAACTACATTGTCACCAGAAGAGCAATACAAAATGTACAAGTGATATATTAAAATCATCTTTCCAGCTTGAATTTCAATGATGCATTGGGGCAACGATTTTGTGAGAAACATTTTCACCCTTAAATAAAGATTTTCTTAATTCCTTACCTGTGTGCTAATTAGATATCACCTTGTTTTCACATTAAACAGACTTCCACATGAGAAAGCAGCAAGGATGCAGTGGCGTTAATGTTTCCTGGTGTCAACCTGTATTATTTCAGTAGACATTGAAATGAGGATGCATCTTGCTGCCTTTCCAATGAAGCAAGTTTAATTTAGTAATAGGTTAAAAACCATCCTTACAAAGGTGTTAATCAGAGACTTGGCTTTGTGGACACTTTTCAGAGAACAAATTTGTTAGCATAAAAATAAAGCCAGAAAATTAAGAGCTGTTTAATCACTCAATTGGATTTTTTTTGCCAGCATATTTCTTTTTCTCTGCAACCCACTGCTAAATTGTGCTTCCTAGCTGTTTTTATAAAATCACTGAATCAAATCTAACTCTGATTACATCAGAGAAGGCCAGGTACCCTACACCAGAACAGGGGGATTTGAAATTTTGACTTGTCTACTTAAAGATCACCAAAATCTGATAACAAGGTCAATTACGTCCCTGGGTGGGATTGAACCACCAACCTTTTGGTTAATAGCCGTGCACACTAACTGAATGCGCCACAAAGACACTTTGCAAAAGTCCTTACTGACAAAGGCTAATAAGCATTCATCTAAAACGTTTCCTAGAAAAACTTTAAAAAGTCAATAATCTGGAGAGTTTTTGTAAAATGTTTCTTCCATCAACCAACGAAGAAACACATTGGTACTTTCCCATGATGAGTGAGTGCTTCAGGATCTCTTGCACTTACATGTGCAGCAGAGTACAGCAATAGAAGCATGCTGGGCCCATAACCCAGCGGTAGGCAGATTGAAACTATCCTCTGCTATATGCATTTTTTTTTGTTAATTTAAGTAATCCAAAACTGGGATTGATATTTTGGCTCTTTTATTTTTACTTAAAGTACAATAACTTTTACCATTTTAATTTGTTTTAATAGTATATTGACAGTATTGTTTTCTTTCAAAAATCCACTTAATTTTCTTTACCCTATTATTAAAATGGTAATTGACAAAAACAAACTACATTGTCACCAGAAGAGCAATACAAAATGTACAAGTGATATATTAAAATCATCTTTCCAGCTTGAATTTCAATGATGCATTGGGGCAACGATTTTGTGAGAAACATTTTCACCCTTAAATAAAGATTTTCTTAATTCCTTACCTGTGTGCTAATTAGATATCACCTTGTTTTCACATTAAACAGACTTCCACATGAGAAAGCAGCAAGGATGCAGTGGCGTTAATGTTTCCTGGTGTCAACCTGTATTATTTCAGTAGACATTGAAATGAGGATGCATCTTGCTGCCTTTCCAATGAAGCAAGTTTAATTTAGTAATAGGTTAAAAACCATCCTTACAAAGGTGTTAATCAGAGACTTGGCTTTGTGGACACTTTTCAGAGAACAAATTTGTTAGCATAAAAATAAAGCCAGAAAATTAAGAGCTGTTTAATCACTCAATTGGATTTTTTTTGCCAGCATATTTCTTTTTCTCTGCAACCCACTGCTAAATTGTGCTTCCTAGCTGTTTTTATAAAATCACTGAATCAAATCTAACTCTGATTACATCAGAGAAGGCCATGTACCCTACACAGCAGCAATTGCCTCCACAAAGTACACAGGGAGCTGAGATGGTGGTTTACAGTGGGGACGAATTGATAATCTGTGAGGAGGGGGATGTACACGGTGATATATCGGAGGGTGATGATGAGGTGGACATCTTGCCTCTGTAGAGCCAGTTTGTGCAAGGAGAGATTAATTGCTTCTTTTTTGGGGGGGGGTCCAAACCAACCCGTCATATCAGTCACAGTCGTGTGGCAGACCCTGTCACTGAAATGATGGGTTGGTTAAAGTGTGCATGTCCTGTTTTGTTTATACAACATAAGGGTGGGTGGGAGGGCCCAAGGACAATTCCATCTTGCACCTCTTTTTTCTTTTATTTTTCTTTGCGTCATGTGCTGTTTGGGGAGGGTTTTTTTAGAAGGGACATCCTGCGTGACACTGCAGTGCCACTCCTAAATGGGCCCGGTGTTTGTGTCGGCCACTAGGGTCGCTAATCTTACTCACACAGTCAGCTACCTCATTGCGCCTCTTTTTTTCTTTGCGTCATGTGCTGATTGGGGAGGGTTTTTTGGAAGGGACATCCTGCGTGACACTGCAGTGCCACTCCTAAATGGGCCCGGTGTTTGTGTCGGCCACTAGGGTCGCTAATCTTACTCACACAGTCAGCTACCTCATTGCGCCTCTTTTTTTATTTGCGTCATGTGCTGATTGGGGAGGGTTTTTTGGAAGGGACATCCTGCGTGACACTGCAGTGCCACTCCTAAATGGGCCCGGTGTTTGTGTCGGCCACTAGGGTCGCTAATCTTACTCACACAGTAAGCTACCTCATTGCGCCTCTTTTTTTCTTTGCGTCATGTGCTGATTGGGGAGGGTTTTTTGGAAGGGACATCCTGCGTGACACTGCAGTGCCACTCCTAAATGGGCCCGGTGTTTGTGTCGGCCACTAGGGTCGCTAATCTTACTCACACAGTCAGCTACCTCATTGCGCCTCTTTTTTTCTTTGCGTCATGTGCTGATTGGGGAGGGTTTTTTGGAAGGGACATCCTGCGTGACACTGCAGTGCCACTCCTAAATGGGCCCGGTGTTTGTGTCGGCCACTAGGGTCGCTAATCTTACTCACACAGTCAGCTACCTCATTGCGCCTCTTTTTTTCTTTGCGTCATGTGCTGATTGGGGAGGGTTTTTTGGAAGGGACATCCTGCGTGACACTGCAGTGCCACTCCTAAATGGGCCCGGTGTTTGTGTCGGCCACTAGGGTCGCTAATCTTACTCACACAGTCAGCTACCTCATTGCGCCTCTTTTTTTCTTTGCGTCATGTGCTGATTGGGGAAGGTTTTTTGGAAGGGACATCCTGCGTGACACTGCAGTGCCACTCCTAAATGGGCCCGGTGTTTGTGTCGGCCACTAGGGTCGCTAATCTTACTCACACAGTCAGCTACCTCATTGCGCCTCTTTTTTTCTTTGCGTCATGTGCTGATTGGGGAGGGTTTTTTGGAAGGGACATCCTGCGTGACACTGCAGTGCCACTCCTAAATGGGCCCGGTGTTTGTGTCGGCCACTAGGGTCGCTAATCTTACTCACACAGTCAGCTACCTCATTGCGCCTCTTTTTTTCTTTGCGTCATGTGCTGATTGGGGAGGGTTTTTTGGAAGGGACATCCTGCGTGACACTGCAATGCCACTCCTAAATGGGCCCGGTGTTTGTGTCGGCCACTAGGGTCGCTAATCTTACTCACACAGTCAGCTACCTCATTGCGCCTCTTTTTTTCTTTGCGTCATGTGCTGATTGGGGAGGGTTTTTTGGAAGGGACATCCTGCGTGACACTGCAGTGCCACTCCTAAATGGGCCCGGTGTTTGTGTCGGCCACTAGGGTCGCTTATCTTACTCACACAGTCAGCTACCTCATTGCACCTCTTTTTTTCTTTGCATCATGTGCTGATTGGGGAGGGTTTTTTGGAAGGGACATCCTGCGTGACACTGCAGTGCCACTCCTAGATGGGCCAGGTGTTTGTGTCGGCCACTAGTGTCGCTTAGCTTAGTCATCCAGCGACCTTGGTGCAAATTTTAGGACTAAAAATAATATTGTGAGGTGTGAGGTATTCAGAATAGACTGAAAATGAGTGGAAATTATGGTTTTTGAGGTTAATAATAATATGGGATCAAAATGACCCCCAAATTCTATGATTTAAGCTGTTTTTTTAGGGTTTTTTGAAAAAAAACACCCGAATCCAAAACACACCCGAATCCGACAAAAAAAATTCGGTGAGGTTTTGCCAAAACGCGGTCGAACCCAAAACACGGCCGCGGAACCGAACCCAAAACCAAAACACAAAACCCGAAAAATTTCAGGCGCTCATCTCTAATTGAAACTATCCTTTGCTATATGCATTTTTTTTTGTTAATTTAAGTAATCAAAACTGGGATTGATATTTTTGCTCTTTTATTTTTACTTAAAGTACAATAACTTTTACCATTTTAATTTGTTTTAATAGTATATTGACAGTATAGTTTTCTTTAAAAAATCCACTTAATTTTCTTTACCCTATTATTAAAAGGGTAATTGACAAAAACAAACTACATTGTCACCAGAAGAGCAATACAAAATGTACAAGTGATATATTAAAATCATCTTTCCAGCTTGAATTTCAATGATGCATTGGGGCAACGATTTTGTGAGAAACATCTTCACCCTTAAATAAAGATTTTCTTAATTCCTTACCTGTGTGCTAATTACATGTCACCTTGTTTTCACATAAAACAGACTTCTACATGAGAAAGCAGCAAGGATGCAGTGGCGTTAATGTTTCCTGGTGTCAACCTGTATTATTTCAGTAGACATTGAAATGAGGATGCATCTTGCTGCCTTTCCAATGAAGCAAGTTTAATTTAGTAATAGGTGAAAAACCATCCTTACAAAGGTGTTAATCAGAGACTTGGCTTTGTGGACACTTTTCAGAGAACAAATTTGTTAGCATAAAAATAAAGGCAGAAAATGAAGAGCTGTTTAATCACTCAATTGGATTTTTCTACCAGCATATTTTTTTCTCTGCAACCCATTGCTAAATTGTGCTTCCTAGCTGTTTTTTATAAAATCACTGAATCAAATCTAACTCCGATTACATCAGAGAAGGCCAGGTACCCTACACCAAAAGAGGGGGTTTGAAATTTTGACTTGTCTACTTAAATATCACCAAAACCTGATCACAATGTCAATCATGTCCCTGGGTGGGATTGAACCACCAACCTTTTGGTTAGTAGCCAGACACACTAACCGATTGCACCACAGAGACACTTTGCAAAAAGTACATACTGACAAAGGCTAATAAGCATTAATCTAGAACGTTTCCTAGAAAAACTTTAAAAAGTCAATAATCTGGAGAGTTTTTGTAAGAATTTTCTTAAATCAACCAACGAAGAAACACATTGGTACTTTCCCATGATGAGTGAGTGCTTCAGGATCTCTTGCACTTACATGTGCAGCAGAGTACTGCAATGGAAGCATGCTGGGCCCATAACCCAGAGGTAGGCAGATTAAAACTATCCTCTGCTATATGCATTTTTTTTGTTAATTAAAGTAATCCAAAACTGGGATTGATATTTTTGCTCTTTTATTTTTCATTAAAGTACAATAACTTTTACCATTTTAATTTGTTTTAATAGTATATTAAAAGTATTGTTTTCTTTTAAAAATCCACTTAATTTTCTTTACCCTATTATTAAAATGGTAATTGACAAAAACAAACTACATTGTCACCAGAAGAGCAATACAAAATGTACAAGTGATATATTAAAATCATCTTTCCAGCTTGAATTTCAATGATGCATTGGGGCAACGATTTTGTGAGAAACATTTTCACCCTTAAATAAAGATTTTCTTAATTCCTTACCTGTGTGCTAATTAGATATCACCTTGTTTTCACATTAAACAGACTTCCACGTGGCGTTAATGTTTCCTGGTGTCAACCTGTATTATTTCAGTAGACATTGAAATGAGGATGCATCTTGCTGCCTTTCCAATGAAGCAAGTTTAATTTAGTAATAGGTGAAAAACCATCCTTACAAAGGTGTTAATCAGAGACTTGGCTTTGTGGACACTTTTCAGAGAACAAATTTGTTAGCATAAAAATAAAGCCAGAAAATGAAGAGCTGTTTAATCACTCAATTGGATTTTTTTGCCAGCATATTTCTTTTTCTCTGTAACCCACTGCTAAATTGTGCTTCCTAGCTGTTTTATAAAATCACTAAATCAAATCTAACTCTGATTACATCAGAGAAGGCCAGGTACCCTACACCATAAGAGGGGGGTTGAAATTTTGACTTGTCTACTTAAAGATCACCAAAATCTGATAACAAGGTCAATTACGTCCCTGGGTGGGATTGAACCACCAACCTTTTGGTTTATAGCCATACACACTAACTGATTGCGCCACAGAGACACTTTGCAAAAGTACATACTGACAAAGGCTAATAAGCATTCATCTAAAACGTTTCCTAGAAAAACTTTAAAAAGTCAATAATCTGGAGAGTTTTTGTAAGATGTTTCTTCCATCAACCAACGAAGAAACACATTGGTACTTTCCCATGATGAGTGAGTGCTTCAGGATCTATTGCACTTACATGTGCAGCAGAGTACAGCAATGGAAGCATGCTGGGCACATAACCCAGAGGTAGGCAGATTGAAACTATCCTCTGCTATATGCATTTTTTTTTTGTTAATTAAAGTAATCCAAAACTGGGATTGATATGTTGGCTCTTTTATTTTTACTTACAGTACAATAACTTTTACCATTTTAATTTGTTTTAATAGTATATTGACAGTATTGTTTTCTTTCAAAAATCCACTTAATTTTCTTTACCCTATTATTAAAATGGTAATTGACAAAAACAAACTACATTGTCACCAGAAGAGCAATACAAAATGTACAAGTGATATATTAAAATCATCTTTCCAGCTTGAATTTCAATGATGCATTGGGGCAACGATTTTGTGAGAAACATTTTCACCCTTAAATAAAGATTTTCTTAATTCCTTACCTGTGTGCTAATTAGATATCACCTTGTTTTCACATTAAACAGACTTCCACATGAGAAAGCAGCAAGGATGCAGTGGCGTTAATGTTTCCTGGTGTCAACCTGTATTATTTCAGTAGACATTGAAATGAGGATGCATCTTGCTGCCTTTCCAATGAAGCAAGTTTAATTTAGTAATAGGTTAAAAACCATCCTTACAAAGGTGTTAATCAGAGACTTGGCTTTGTGGACACTTTTCAGAGAACAAATTTGTTAGCATAAAAATAAAGCCAGAAAATTAAGAGCTGTTTAATCACTCAATTGGATTTTTTTTGCCAGCATATTTCTTTTTCTCTGCAACCCACTGCTAAATTGTGCTTCCTAGCTGTTTTTATAAAATCACTGAATCAAATCTAACTCTGATTACATCAGAGAAGGCCAGGTACCCTACACCAGAACAGGGGGATTTGAAATTTTGACTTGTCTACTTAAAGATCACCAAAATCTGATAACAAGGTCAATTACGTCCCTGGGTGGGATTGAACCACCAACCTTTTGGTTAATAGCCGTGCACACTAACTGAATGCGCCACAAAGACACTTTGCAAAAGTCCTTACTGACAAAGGCTAATAAGCATTCATCTAAAACGTTTCCTAGAAAAACTTTAAAAAGTCAATAATCTGGAGAGTTTTTGTAAAATGTTTCTTCCATCAACCAACGAAGAAACACATTGGTACTTTCCCATGATGAGTGAGTGCTTCAGGATCTCTTGCACTTACATGTGCAGCAGAGTACAGCAATAGAAGCATGCTGGGCCCATAACCCAGCGGTAGGCAGATTGAAACTATCCTCTGCTATATGCATTTTTTTTTGTTAATTTAAGTAATCCAAAACTGGGATTGATATTTTGGCTCTTTTATTTTTACTTAAAGTACAATAACTTTTACCATTTTAATTTGTTTTAATAGTATATTGACAGTATTGTTTTCTTTCAAAAATCCACTTAATTTTCTTTACCCTATTATTAAAATGGTAATTGACAAAAACAAACTACATTGTCACCAGAAGAGCAATACAAAATGTACAAGTGATATATTAAAATCATCTTTCCAGCTTGAATTTCAATGATGCATTGGGGCAACGATTTTGTGAGAAACATTTTCACCCTTAAATAAAGATTTTCTTAATTCCTTACCTGTGTGCTAATTAGATATCACCTTGTTTTCACATTAAACAGACTTCCACATGAGAAAGCAGCAAGGATGCAGTGGCGTTAATGTTTCCTGGTGTCAACCTGTATTATTTCAGTAGACATTGAAATGAGGATGCATCTTGCTGCCTTTCCAATGAAGCAAGTTTAATTTAGTAATAGGTTAAAAACCATCCTTACAAAGGTGTTAATCAGAGACTTGGCTTTGTGGACACTTTTCAGAGAACAAATTTGTTAGCATAAAAATAAAGCCAGAAAATTAAGAGCTGTTTAATCACTCAATTGGATTTTTTTTGCCAGCATATTTCTTTTTCTCTGCAACCCACTGCTAAATTGTGCTTCCTAGCTGTTTTTATAAAATCACTGAATCAAATCTAACTCTGATTACATCAGAGAAGGCCATGTACCCTACACAGCAGCAATTGCCTCCACAAAGTACACAGGGAGCTGAGATGGTGGTTTACAGTGGGGACGAATTGATAATCTGTGAGGAGGGGGATGTACACGGTGATATATCGGAGGGTGATGATGAGGTGGACATCTTGCCTCTGTAGAGCCAGTTTGTGCAAGGAGAGATTAATTGCTTCTTTTTTGGGGGGGGGTCCAAACCAACCCGTCATATCAGTCACAGTCGTGTGGCAGACCCTGTCACTGAAATGATGGGTTGGTTAAAGTGTGCATGTCCTGTTTTGTTTATACAACATAAGGGTGGGTGGGAGGGCCCAAGGACAATTCCATCTTGCACCTCTTTTTTCTTTTATTTTTCTTTGCGTCATGTGCTGTTTGGGGAGGGTTTTTTTAGAAGGGACATCCTGCGTGACACTGCAGTGCCACTCCTAAATGGGCCCGGTGTTTGTGTCGGCCACTAGGGTCGCTAATCTTACTCACACAGTCAGCTACCTCATTGCGCCTCTTTTTTTCTTTGCGTCATGTGCTGATTGGGGAGGGTTTTTTGGAAGGGACATCCTGCGTGACACTGCAGTGCCACTCCTAAATGGGCCCGGTGTTTGTGTCGGCCACTAGGGTCGCTAATCTTACTCACACAGTCAGCTACCTCATTGCGCCTCTTTTTTTATTTGCGTCATGTGCTGATTGGGGAGGGTTTTTTGGAAGGGACATCCTGCGTGACACTGCAGTGCCACTCCTAAATGGGCCCGGTGTTTGTGTCGGCCACTAGGGTCGCTAATCTTACTCACACAGTAAGCTACCTCATTGCGCCTCTTTTTTTCTTTGCGTCATGTGCTGATTGGGGAGGGTTTTTTGGAAGGGACATCCTGCGTGACACTGCAGTGCCACTCCTAAATGGGCCCGGTGTTTGTGTCGGCCACTAGGGTCGCTAATCTTACTCACACAGTCAGCTACCTCATTGCGCCTCTTTTTTTCTTTGCGTCATGTGCTGATTGGGGAGGGTTTTTTGGAAGGGACATCCTGCGTGACACTGCAGTGCCACTCCTAAATGGGCCCGGTGTTTGTGTCGGCCACTAGGGTCGCTAATCTTACTCACACAGTCAGCTACCTCATTGCGCCTCTTTTTTTCTTTGCGTCATGTGCTGATTGGGGAGGGTTTTTTGGAAGGGACATCCTGCGTGACACTGCAGTGCCACTCCTAAATGGGCCCGGTGTTTGTGTCGGCCACTAGGGTCGCTAATCTTACTCACACAGTCAGCTACCTCATTGCGCCTCTTTTTTTCTTTGCGTCATGTGCTGATTGGGGAAGGTTTTTTGGAAGGGACATCCTGCGTGACACTGCAGTGCCACTCCTAAATGGGCCCGGTGTTTGTGTCGGCCACTAGGGTCGCTAATCTTACTCACACAGTCAGCTACCTCATTGCGCCTCTTTTTTTCTTTGCGTCATGTGCTGATTGGGGAGGGTTTTTTGGAAGGGACATCCTGCGTGACACTGCAGTGCCACTCCTAAATGGGCCCGGTGTTTGTGTCGGCCACTAGGGTCGCTAATCTTACTCACACAGTCAGCTACCTCATTGCGCCTCTTTTTTTCTTTGCGTCATGTGCTGATTGGGGAGGGTTTTTTGGAAGGGACATCCTGCGTGACACTGCAATGCCACTCCTAAATGGGCCCGGTGTTTGTGTCGGCCACTAGGGTCGCTAATCTTACTCACACAGTCAGCTACCTCATTGCGCCTCTTTTTTTCTTTGCGTCATGTGCTGATTGGGGAGGGTTTTTTGGAAGGGACATCCTGCGTGACACTGCAGTGCCACTCCTAAATGGGCCCGGTGTTTGTGTCGGCCACTAGGGTCGCTTATCTTACTCACACAGTCAGCTACCTCATTGCACCTCTTTTTTTCTTTGCATCATGTGCTGATTGGGGAGGGTTTTTTGGAAGGGACATCCTGCGTGACACTGCAGTGCCACTCCTAGATGGGCCAGGTGTTTGTGTCGGCCACTAGTGTCGCTTAGCTTAGTCATCCAGCGACCTTGGTGCAAATTTTAGGACTAAAAATAATATTGTGAGGTGTGAGGTATTCAGAATAGACTGAAAATGAGTGGAAATTATGGTTTTTGAGGTTAATAATAATATGGGATCAAAATGACCCCCAAATTCTATGATTTAAGCTGTTTTTTTAGGGTTTTTTGAAAAAAAACACCCGAATCCAAAACACACCCGAATCCGACAAAAAAAATTCGGTGAGGTTTTGCCAAAACGCGGTCGAACCCAAAACACGGCCGCGGAACCGAACCCAAAACCAAAACACAAAACCCGAAAAATTTCAGGCGCTCATCTCTAATTGAAACTATCCTTTGCTATATGCATTTTTTTTTGTTAATTTAAGTAATCAAAACTGGGATTGATATTTTTGCTCTTTTATTTTTACTTAAAGTACAATAACTTTTACCATTTTAATTTGTTTTAATAGTATATTGACAGTATAGTTTTCTTTAAAAAATCCACTTAATTTTCTTTACCCTATTATTAAAAGGGTAATTGACAAAAACAAACTACATTGTCACCAGAAGAGCAATACAAAATGTACAAGTGATATATTAAAATCATCTTTCCAGCTTGAATTTCAATGATGCATTGGGGCAACGATTTTGTGAGAAACATCTTCACCCTTAAATAAAGATTTTCTTAATTCCTTACCTGTGTGCTAATTACATGTCACCTTGTTTTCACATAAAACAGACTTCTACATGAGAAAGCAGCAAGGATGCAGTGGCGTTAATGTTTCCTGGTGTCAACCTGTATTATTTCAGTAGACATTGAAATGAGGATGCATCTTGCTGCCTTTCCAATGAAGCAAGTTTAATTTAGTAATAGGTGAAAAACCATCCTTACAAAGGTGTTAATCAGAGACTTGGCTTTGTGGACACTTTTCAGAGAACAAATTTGTTAGCATAAAAATAAAGGCAGAAAATGAAGAGCTGTTTAATCACTCAATTGGATTTTTCTACCAGCATATTTTTTTCTCTGCAACCCATTGCTAAATTGTGCTTCCTAGCTGTTTTTTATAAAATCACTGAATCAAATCTAACTCCGATTACATCAGAGAAGGCCAGGTACCCTACACCAAAAGAGGGGGTTTGAAATTTTGACTTGTCTACTTAAATATCACCAAAACCTGATCACAATGTCAATCATGTCCCTGGGTGGGATTGAACCACCAACCTTTTGGTTAGTAGCCAGACACACTAACCGATTGCACCACAGAGACACCTTGCAAAAAGTACATACTGACAAAGGCTAATAAGCATTAATCTAGAACGTTTCCTAGAAAAACTTTAAAAAGTCAATAATCTGGAGAGTTTTTGTAAGAATTTTCTTAAATCAACCAACGAAGAAACACATTGGTACTTTCCCATGATGAGTGAGTGCTTCAGGATCTCTTGCACTTACATGTGCAGCAGAGTACTGCAATGGAAGCATGCTGGGCCCATAACCCAGAGGTAGGCAGATTAAAACTATCCTCTGCTATATGCATTTTTTTTGTTAATTAAAGTAATCCAAAACTGGGATTGATATTTTTGCTCTTTTATTTTTCATTAAAGTACAATAACTTTTACCATTTTAATTTGTTTTAATAGTATATTGAAAGTATTGTTTTCTTTTAAAAATCCACTTAATTTTCTTTACCCTATTATTAAAATGGTAATTGACAAAAACAAACTACATTGTCACCAGAAGAGCAATACAAAATGTACAAGTGATATATTAAAATCATCTTTCCAGCTTGAATTTCAATGATGCATTGGGGCAACGATTTTGTGAGAAACATTTTCACCCTTAAATAAAGATTTTCTTAATTCCTTACCTGTGTGCTAATTAGATATCACCTTGTTTTCACATTAAACAGACTTCCACGTGGCGTTAATGTTTCCTGGTGTCAACCTGTATTATTTCAGTAGACATTGAAATGAGGATGCATCTTGCTGCCTTTCCAATGAAGCAAGTTTAATTTAGTAATAGGTGAAAAACCATCCTTACAAAGGTGTTAATCAGAGACTTGGCTTTGTGGACACTTTTCAGAGAACAAATTTGTTAGCATAAAAATAAAGCCAGAAAATGAAGAGCTGTTTAATCACTCAATTGGATTTTTTTGCCAGCATATTTCTTTTTCTCTGTAACCCACTGCTAAATTGTGCTTCCTAGCTGTTTTATAAAATCACTGAATCAAATCTAACTCTGATTACATCAGAGAAGGCCAGGTACCCTACACCATAAGAGGGGGGTTGAAATTTTGACTTGTCTACTTAAAGATCACCAAAATCTGATAACAAGGTCAATTACGTCCCTGGGTGGGATTGAACCACCAACCTTTTGGTTTATAGCCATACACACTAACTGATTGTGCCACAGAGACACTTTGCAAAAGTACATACTGACAAAGGCTAATAAGCATTCATCTAAAACGTTTCCTAGAAAAACTTTAAAAAGTCAATAATCTGGAGAGTTTTTGTAAGATGTTTCTTCCATCAACCAACGAAGAAACACATTGGTACTTTCCCATGATGAGTGAGTGCTTCAGGATCTATTGCACTTACATGTGCAGCAGAGTACAGCAATGGAAGCATGCTGGGCACATAACCCAGAGGTAGGCAGATTGAAACTATCCTCTGCTATATGCATTTTTTTTTTGTTAATTAAAGTAATCCAAAACTGGGATTGATATGTTGGCTCTTTTATTTTTACTTACAGTACAATAACTTTTACCATTTTAATTTGTTTTAATAGTATATTGACAGTATTGTTTTCTTTCAAAAATCCACTTAATTTTCTTTACCCTATTATTAAAATGGTAATTGACAAAAACAAACTACATTGTCACCAGAAGAGCAATACAAAATGTACAAGTGATATATTAAAATCATCTTTCCAGCTTGAATTTCAATGATGCATTGGGGCAACGATTTTGTGAGAAACATTTTCACCCTTAAATAAAGATTTTCTTAATTCCTTACCTGTGTGCTAATTAGATATCACCTTGTTTTCACATTAAACAGACTTCCACATGAGAAAGCAGCAAGGATGCAGTGGCGTTAATGTTTCCTGGTGTCAACCTGTATTATTTCAGTAGACATTGAAATGAGGATGCATCTTGCTGCCTTTCCAATGAAGCAAGTTTAATTTAGTAATAGGTTAAAAACCATCCTTACAAAGGTGTTAATCAGAGACTTGGCTTTGTGGACACTTTTCAGAGAACAAATTTGTTAGCATAAAAATAAAGCCAGAAAATTAAGAGCTGTTTAATCACTCAATTGGATTTTTTTTGCCAGCATATTTCTTTTTCTCTGCAACCCACTGCTAAATTGTGCTTCCTAGCTGTTTTTATAAAATCACTGAATCAAATCTAACTCTGATTACATCAGAGAAGGCCAGGTACCCTACACCAGAACAGGGGGATTTGAAATTTTGACTTGTCTACTTAAAGATCACCAAAATCTGATAACAAGGTCAATTACGTCCCTGGGTGGGATTGAACCACCAACCTTTTGGTTAATAGCCGTGCACACTAACTGAATGCGCCACAAAGACACTTTGCAAAAGTCCTTACTGACAAAGGCTAATAAGCATTCATCTAAAACGTTTCCTAGAAAAACTTTAAAAAGTCAATAATCTGGAGAGTTTTTGTAAAATGTTTCTTCCATCAACCAACGAAGAAACACATTGGTACTTTCCCATGATGAGTGAGTGCTTCAGGATCTCTTGCACTTACATGTGCAGCAGAGTACAGCAATAGAAGCATGCTGGGCCCATAACCCAGCGGTAGGCAGATTGAAACTATCCTCTGCTATATGCATTTTTTTTTGTTAATTAAAGTAATCCAAAACTGGGATTGATATTTTGGCTCTTTTATTTTTACTTAAAGTACAATAACTTTTACCATTTTAATTTGTTTTAATAGTATATTGACAGTATTGTTTTCTTTCAAAAATCCACTTAATTTTCTTTACCCTATTATTAAAATGGTAATTGACAAAAACAAACTACATTGTCACCAGAAGAGCAATACAAAATGTACAAGTGATATATTAAAATCATCTTTCCAGCTTGAATTTCAATGATGCATTGGGGCAACGATTTTGTGAGAAACATCTTCACCCTTAAATAAAGATTTTCTTAATTCCTTACCTGTGTGCTAATTAGATATCACCTTGTTTTCACATTAAACAGACTTCCACATGAGAAAGCAGCAAGGATACAGTGGCGTTAATGTTTCCTGGTGTCAACCTGTATTATTTCAGTAGACATTGAATTGAGGATGCATCTTGCTGCCTTTCCAATGAAGCAAGTTTAATTTAGTAATAGGTGAAAAACCATCCCTACAAAGGTGTTAATCAGAGACTTGGCTTTGTGGACACTTTTCAAAGAACAAATTTGTTAGCATAAAAATAAAGCCAGAAAATGAAGAGCTGTTTAATCACTCAATTGGATTTTTTTTGCCAGCATATTTCTTTTTTCTGCAACCCACTGCTAAATTGTGCTTCCTAGCTGTTTTTATAAAATCACTGAATCAAATCTAACTACATCAGAGAAGGCCAGGTACCCTACACCATAACAGGGGGTTTGAAATTTTGACTTGTCTACTTAAAGATCCCCAAAATCTGATAACAAGGTCAATTACGTCCCTGGTTGGGATTGAACCACCAACCTTTTGGTTAGTAGCCGGACACACTAACCGATTGCGCCACAGAGACACTTCCCAAAAAGTACATACTGACAAAGGCTAATAAGCATACATCTAGAACGTTTCCTAGAAAAACTTTAAAAAGTCAATAATCTGGAGAGTTTTTGTAAAATGTTTCTTCCATCAACCAACGAAGAAACACATTGGTACTTTCCCATGATGAGTGAGTGCTTCAGGATCTCTTGCACTTACATGTGCAGCAGAGTACTGCAATGGAAGCATGCTTGGCCCATAACCCAGAGGTAGGCAGATTGAAACTATCCTTTGCTATATGCATTTTTTTTTGTTAATTTAAGTAATCAAAACTGGGATTGATATTTTTGCTCTTTTATTTTTACTTGAAGTACAATAACTTTTACCATTTTAATTTGTTTGAATAGTATATTGACAGTATAGTTTTCTTTAAAAAATCCACTTAATTTTCTTTACCCTATTATTAAAAGGGTAATTGACAAAAACAAACTACATTGTCACCAGAAGAGCAATACAAAATGTACAAGTGATATATTAAAATCATCTTTCCAGCTTGAATTTCAATGATGCATTGGGGCAACGATTTTGTGAGAAACATTTTCACCCTTAAATAAAGATTTTCTTAATTCCTTACCTGTGTGCTAATTAGATATCACCTTGTTTTCACATTAAACAGACTTCCACATGAGAAAGCAGCAAGGATGCAGTGGCGTTAATGTTTCCTGGTGTCAACCTGTATTATTTCAGTAGACATTGAAATGAGGATGCATCTTGCTGCCTTTCCAATGAAGCAAGTTTAATTTAGTAATAGGTTAAAAACCATCCTTACAAAGGTGTTAATCAGAGACTTGGCTTTGTGGACACTTTTCAGAGAACAAATTTGTTAGCATAAAAATAAAGCCAGAAAATTAAGAGCTGTTTAATCACTCAATTGGATTTTTTTTGCCAGCATATTTCTTTTTCTCTGCAACCCACTGCTAAATTGTGCTTCCTAGCTGTTTTTATAAAATCACTGAATCAAATCTAACTCTGATTACATCAGAGAAGGCCAGGTACCCTACACCAGAACAGGGGGATTTGAAATTTTGACTTGTCTACTTAAAGATCACCAAAATCTGATAACAAGGTCAATTACGTCCCTGGGTGGGATTGAACCACCAACCTTTTGGTTAATAGCCGTGCACACTAACTGAATGCGCCACAAAGACACTTTGCAAAAGTCCTTACTGACAAAGGCTAATAAGCATTCATCTAAAACGTTTCCTAGAAAAACTTTAAAAAGTCAATAATCTGGAGAGTTTTTGTAAAATGTTTCTTCCATCAACCAACGAAGAAACACATTGGTACTTTCCCATGATGAGTGAGTGCTTCAGGATCTCTTGCACTTACATGTGCAGCAGAGTACAGCAATAGAAGCATGCTGGGCCCATAACCCAGCGGTAGGCAGATTGAAACTATCCTCTGCTATATGCATTTTTTTTTGTTTATTTAAGTAATCCAAAACTGGGATTGATATTTTGGCTCTTTTATTTTTACTTAAAGTACAATAACTTTTACCATTTTAATTTGTTTTAATAGTATATTGACAGTATTGTTTTCTTTCAAAAATCCACTTAATTTTCTTTACCCTATTATTAAAATGGTAATTGACAAAAACAAACTACATTGTCACCAGAAGAGCAATACAAAATGTACAAGTGATATATTAAAATCATCTTTCCAGCTTGAATTTCAATGATGCATTGGGGCAACGATTTTGTGAGAAACATTTTCACCCTTAAATAAAGATTTTCTTAATTCCTTACCTGTGTGCTAATTAGATATCACCTTGTTTTCACATTAAACAGACTTTCACATGAGAAAGCAGCAAGGATGCAGTGGCGTTAATGTTTCCTGGTGTCAACCTGTATTATTTCAGTAGACATTGAAATGAGGATGCATCTTGCTGCCTTTCCAATGAAGCAAGTTTAATTTAGTAATAGGTGAAAAACCATCCCTACAAATGTGTTAATCAGAGACTTGGCTTTGTGGACACTTTTCAGAGAACAAATTTGTTAGCATAAAAATAAAGCCAGAAAATGAAAAGCTGTTTAATCACTCAATTGGATTTTTTTTGCCAGCATATTTCTTTTTCTCTGCAACCCACTGCTAAATTGTGCTTCCTAGCTGTTTTTATAAAATCACTGAATCAAATCTAACTACATCAGAGAAGGCCAGGTACCCTACACCATAACAGGGGGTTTGAAATTTTGACTTGTCTACTTAAAGATCACCAAAATCTGATAACAAGGTCAATTACGTCCCTGGGTGGGATTGAACTACCAACCTTTTGGTTAATAGCCGTGCACACTAACTGATTGCGCCACAAAGACACTTTGCAAAAGTGCATACTGACAAAGGCTAATAAGCATTCATCTAGAACGTTTCCTAGAAAAACTTTAAAAAGTCAATAATCTGGAGAGTTTTTGTAAGATGTTTCTTCCATCAACCAACGAAGAAACACATTGGTACTTTCCCATGATGACTGAGTGCTTCAGGATCTCTTGCACTTACATGTGCAGCAGAGTACTGCAATGGAAGCATGCTGGGCCCATAACCCAGAGGTAGGCAGATTGAAACTATCCTTTGCTATATGCATTTTTTTTGTTCATTTAAGTAATCAAAACTGGGATTGATATTTTTGCTCTTTTATTTTTACTTAAAGTACAATAACTTTTACCATTTTAATTTGTTTTAATAGTATATTGACAGTATAGTTTTCTTTAAAAAATCCACTTAATTTTCTTTACCCTATTATTAAAAGGGTAATTTACAAAAACAAACTACATTGTCACCAGAAGAGCAATACAAAATGTACAAGTGATATATTAAAATCATCTTTCCAGCTTGAATTTCAATGATGCATTGGGGCAACGATTTTGTGAGAAACATCTTCACCCTTAAAAAAAAAGATTTTCTTAATTCCTTACCTGTGTGCTAATTAGATATCACCTTGTTTTCACATTAAACAGACTTCCACATGAGAAAGCAGCAAGGATGCAGTGGCGTTGATGTTTCCTGGTGTCAACCCGTATTATTTCAGTAGACATTGAAATGAGGATGCATCTAGCTGCCTTTCCAATGAAGCAAATTTAATTTAGTAATAGGTGAAAAACCATCCCTACAAATGTGTTAATCAGAGACTTGGCTTTGTGGACACTTTTCAGAGAACAAATTTGTTAGCATAAAAATAAAGCCAGAAAATGAAAAGCTGTTTAATCACTCTATTGGATTTTTTTGCCAGCATATTTCTTTTTCTCTGCAACCCACTGCTAAATTGTGCTTCCTAGCTGTTTTTATAAAATCACTGAATCAAATCTAACTCTGATTACATCAGAGAAGGCCAGGTACCCTACACCATAAGAGGGGGTTTGAAATTTTGACTTGTCTACTTAAAGATCACCAAAATCTGATAACAAGGTCAATTACATGCCTGGGTGGGATTGAACCACCAACCTTTTGGTTTATAGCCGTACACAATAACTGATTGTGCCACAGAGACACTTTGCAAAAGTACTTACTGACATAGGCTAATAAGCATTCATCTAAAACGTTTCCTAGAAAAACTGTAAAAAGTCAATAATCTGGAGAGTTTTTGTAAGATGTTTCTTCCATCCACCAACAAAGAAACACATTGGTACTTTCCCATGATGAGTGAGTGCTTCAGGATCTCTTGCACTTACATGTGCAGCAGAGTACTGCAATGGAAGCATGCTGGGCCCATAACCCAGAGGTAGGCAGATTAAAACTATCCTCTGCTATATGCATTTTTTTTGTTAATTAAAGTAATCCAAAACTGGGATTGATATTTTTGCTCTTTTATTTTTCATTAAAGTACAATAACTTTTACCATTTTAATTTGTTTTAATAGTATATTGAAAGTATTGTTTTCTTTTAAAAATCCACTTAATTTTCTTTACCCTATTATTAAAATGGTAATTGACAAAAACAAACTACATTGTCACCAGAAGAGCAATACAAAATGTACAAGTGATATATTAAAATCATCTTTCCAGCTTGAATTTCAATGATGCTTTGGGGCAACGATTTTGTGAGAAACATTTTCACCCTTAAATAAAGATTGTCTTAATTCCTTACCTGTGTGCTAATTAGATATCACCTTGTTTTCACATTAAACAGACTTCCACATGAGAAAGCAGCAAGGATGCAGTGGCGTTGATGTTTCCTGGTGTCAACCCGTATTATTTCAGTAGACATTGAAATGAGGATGCATCTAGCTGCCTTTCCAATGAAGCAAATTTAATTTAGTAATAGGTGAAAAACCATCCCTACAAATGTGTTAATCAGAGACTTGGCTTTGTGGACACTTTTCAGAGAACAAATTTGTTAGCATAAAAATAAAGCCAGAAAATGAAAAGCTGTTTAATCACTCTATTGGATTTTTTTGCCAGCATATTTCTTTTTCTCTGCAACCCACTGCTAAATTGTGCTTCCTAGCTGTTTTTATAAAATCACTGAATCAAATCTAACTCTGATTACATCAGAGAAGGCCAGGTACCCTACACCATAAGAGGGGGTTTGAAATTTTGACTTGTCTACTTAAAGATCACCAAAATCTGATAACAAGGTCAATTACATGCCTGGGTGGGATTGAACCACCAACCTTTTGGTTTATAGCCGTACACAATAACTGATTGTGCCACAGAGACACTTTGCAAAAGTACTTACTGACATAGGCTAATAAGCATTCATCTAAAACGTTTCCTAGAAAAACTGTAAAAAGTCAATAATCTGGAGAGTTTTTGTAAGATGTTTCTTCCATCCACCAACAAAGAAACACATTGGTACTTTCCCATGATGAGTGAGTGCTTCAGGATCTCTTGCACTTACATGTGCAGCAGAGTACTGCAATGGAAGCATGCTGGGCCCATAACCCAGAGGTAGGCAGATTAAAACTATCCTCTGCTATATGCATTTTTTTTGTTAATTAAAGTAATCCAAAACTGGGATTGATATTTTTGCTCTTTTATTTTTCATTAAAGTACAATAACTTTTACCATTTTAATTTGTTTTAATAGTATATTGAAAGTATTGTTTTCTTTTAAAAATCCACTTAATTTTCTTTACCCTATTATTAAAATGGTAATTGACAAAAACAAACTACATTGTCACCAGAAGAGCAATACAAAATGTACAAGTGATATATTAAAATCATCTTTCCAGCTTGAATTTCAATGATGCTTTGGGGCAACGATTTTGTGAGAAACATTTTCACCCTTAAATAAAGATTTTCTTAATTCCTTACCTGTGTGCTAATTAGATATCACCTTGTTTTCACATTAAACAGACTTCCACATGAGAAAGCAGCAAGGATGCAGTGGCGTTAATGTTTCCTGGTGTCAACCTGTATTATTTCAGTAGACATTGAAATGAGGATGCATCTTGCTGCCTTTCCAATGAAGCAAGTTTAATTTAGTAATAGGTGAAAAAAAACCATCCTTACAAAGGTGTTAATCAGAGACTTGGCTTTGTGGAAACTTTTCAGAGAACAAATTTGTTAGCATAAAAATAAAGCCAGAAAATGAAGAGCTGTTTAATCACTCAAATGGATTTTTTTGCCAGCATATTTCTTTTTCTCTGCAACCCACTGCTAAATTGTGCTTCCTAGCTGTTTTTATAAAATCACTGAATCAAATCTAACTCTGATTACATCAGAGAAGGCCAGGTACCCTACACCATAAGAGGGGGTTTGAAATTTTGACTTGTCTACTTAAAGATCACCAAAATCTGATAACAAGGTCAATTACGTCCCTGGGTGGGATTGAACCACCAACCTTTTGGTTAATAGCCATACACACTAACTGATTGCGCCACAGAGACACTTTGCAAAAGTCCATACTGACAAAGGCTAATAAGCATTCATCTAAAACGTTTCCTTGAAAAATTTTAAAAAGTCAATAATCTGGAGAGTTTTTGTAAGATGTTTCTTCCATCAACCAACGAAGAAACACATTGGTACTTTCCCATGATGAGAGAGTGCTTCAGGATCTCTTGCACTTACATGTGCAGCAGAGTACAGCAATGGAAGCATGCTGGGCCCATAACCCAGCGGTAGGCAGATTGAAACTATCCTTTGCTATATGCATTTTTTTTGTTAATTTAAGTAATCAAAACTGGGATTGATATTTTTGCTCTTTTATTTTTACTTGAAGTACAATAACTTTTACCATTTTAATTTGTTTGAATAGTATATTGACAGTATAGTTTTCTTTAAAAAATCCACTTAATTTTCTTTACCCTATTATTAAAAGGGTAATTGACAAAAACAAACTACATTGTCACCAGAAGAGCAATACAAAATGTACAAGTGATATATTAAAATCATCTTTCCAGCTTGAATTTCAATGATGCATTGGGGCAACGATTTTGTGAGAAACATCTTCACCCTTAAATAAAGATTTTCTTAATTCCTTACCTGTGTGCTAATTAGATATCACCTTGTTTTCACATTAAACAGACTTCCACATGAGAAAGCAGCAAAGATGCAGTGGCGTTAATGTTTCCTGGTGTCAACCTGTATTATTTCAGTAGAAATTGAAATGAGGATGCATCTTGCTGCCTTTCCAATGAAGCAAGTTTAATTTAGTAATAGGTGAAAAACCATCCCTACAAAGGTGTTAATCAGAGACTTGGCTTTGTGGACACTTTTCAGAGAACAAATTTGTTAGCATAAAAATAAAGCCAGAAAATGAAGAGCTGTTTAATCACTCAATTGGATTTTTTTTGCCAGCATATTTCTTTTTCTCTGCAACCCACTGCTAAATTGTGCTTCCTATCTGTTTTTATGAAATCCTTGAATCAAATCTAACTCTGATTACATCAGAGAAGGCCAGGTACCCTACACCATAACAGGGGGTTTGAAATTTTGACTTGTCTACTTAAAGATCACCAAAATCTGATAACAAGGTCAATTACGTCCCTGGGTGGGATTAAATCACCAACCTTTTGGTTAGTAGCCAGACACACTAACCAATTGCGCCACAGAGACACTTTGTAAAAATTACATACTGACAAAGGCTAATAAGCATACATCTAGAACGTTTCCTAGAAAAACTTTAAAAAGTCAATAATCTGGAGAGTTTTTGTAAGATGTTTCTTCCATCAACCAACGAAGAAACACATTGGTACTTTCCCATGATGAGTGAGTGCTTCAGGATCTCTTGCACTTATATGTGCAGCAGAGTACTGCAATGGAAGCATGCTGGGCCCATAACCCAGAGGTAGGCAGATTGAAACTATCCTCTACTATATGCATTTTTTTTGTTAATTAAAGTAATCCAAAACTGGGATTGATATTTTTGCTCTTTTATTTTTCATTAAAGTACAATAACTTTTACCATTTTAATTTGTTTTAATAGTATATTGAAAGTATTGTTTTCTTTTAAAAATCCACTTAATTTTCTTTACCCTATTATTAAAATGGTAATTGACAAAAACAAACTACATTGTCACCAGAAGAGCAATACAAAATGTACAAGTGATATATTAAAATCATCTTTCCAGCTTGAATTTCAATGATGCATTGGGGCAACGATTTTGTGAGAAACATTTTCACCCTTAAATAAAGATTTTCTTAATTCCTTACCTGTGTGCTAATTAGATATCACCTTGTTTTCACATTAAACAGACTTCCACATGAGAAAGCAGCAAGGATGCAGTGGCGTTAATGTTTCCTGGTGCCAACCTGTATTATTTCAGTAGACATTGAAATGAGGATGCATCTTGCTGCCTTTCCAATGAAGCAAGTTTAATTTAGTAATAGGTGAAAAACCATCCTTACAAAGGTGTTAATCAGAGACTTGGCTTTGTGGAAACTTTTCAGAGAACAAATTTGTTAGCATAAAAATAAAGCCAGAAAATGAAGAGCTGTTTAATCACTCAATTGGATTTTTTTGCCAGCATATTTCTTTTTCTCTGCAACCCACTGCTAAATTGTGCTTCCTAGCTGTTTTTATAAAATCACTGAATCAAATCTAACTCTGATTACATCAGAGAAGGCCAGGTACCCTACACCATAACAGGGGGTTTGAAATTTTGACTTGTCTACTTAAAGATCACCAAAATCTGATAACAAGGTCAATTACGTCCCTGGGTGGGATTGAATCACCAACCTTTTGGTTAGTAGCCAGACACACTAACCAATTGCGCCACAGAGACACTTTGTAAAAATTACATACTGACAAAGGCTAATAAGCATACATCTAGAACGTTTCCTAGAAAAACTTTAAAAAGTCAATAATCTGGAGAGTTTTTGTAAGATGTTTCTTCCATCAACCAACGAAGAAACACATTGGTACTTTCCCATGATGAGTGAGTGCTTCAGGATCTCTTGCACTTATATGTGCAGCAGAGTACTGCAATGGAAGCATGCTGGGCCCATAACCCAGAGGTAGGCAGATTGAAACTATCCTCTACTATATGCATTTTTTTTGTTAATTAAAGTAATCCAAAACTGGGATTGATATTTTTGCTCTTTTATTTTTCATTAAAGTACAATAACTTTTACCATTTTAATTTGTTTTAATAGTATATTGAAAGTATTGTTTTCTTTTAAAAATCCACTTAATTTTCTTTACCCTATTATTAAAATGGTAATTGACAAAAACAAACTACATTGTCACCAGAAGAGCAATACAAAATGTACAAGTGATATATTAAAATCATCTTTCCAGCTTGAATTTCAATGATGCATTGGGGCAACGATTTTGTGAGAAACATTTTCACCCTTAAATAAAGATTTTCTTAATTCCTTACCTGTGTGCTAATTAGATATCACCTTGTTTTCACATTAAACAGACTTCCACATGAGAAAGCAGCAAGGATGCAGTGGCGTTAATGTTTCCTGGTGCCAACCTGTATTATTTCAGTAGACATTGAAATGAGGATGCATCTTGCTGCCTTTCCAATGAAGCAAGTTTAATTTAGTAATAGGTGAAAAACCATCCTTACAAAGGTGTTAATCAGAGACTTGGCTTTGTGGAAACTTTTCAGAGAACAAATTTGTTAGCATAAAAATAAAGCCAGAAAATGAAGAGCTGTTTAATCACTCAATTGGATTTTTTTGCCAGCATATTTCTTTTTCTCTGCAACCCACTGCTAAATTGTGCTTCCTAGCTGTTTTTATAAAATCACTGAATCAAATCTAACTCTGATTACATCAGAGAAGGCCAGGTACCCTACACCATAAGAGGGGGTTTGAAATTTTGACTTGTCTACTTAAAGATCACCAAAATCTGATAACAAGGTCAATTACGTCCCTGGGTGGGATTGAACCACCAACCTTTTGGTTAATAGCCATACACACTAACTGATTGCGCCACAGAGACACTTTGCAAAAGTCCATACTGACAAAGGCTAATAAGCATTCATCTAAAACGTTTCCTTGAAAAATTTTAAAAAGTCAATAATCTGGAGAGTTTTTGTAAGATGTTTCTTCCATCAACCAACGAAGAAACACATTGGTACTTTCCCATGATGAGAGAGTGCTTCAGGATCTCTTGCACTTACATGTGCAGCAGAGTACAGCAATGGAAGCATGCTGGGCCCATAACCCAGCGGTAGGCAGATTGAAACTATCCTTTGCTATATGCATTTTTTTTGTTAATTTAAGTAATCAAAACTGGGATTGATATTTTTGCTCTTTTATTTTTACTTGAAGTACAATAACTTTTACCATTTTAATTTGTTTGAATAGTATATTGACAGTATAGTTTTCTTTAAAAAATCCACTTAATTTTCTTTACCCTATTATTAAAAGGGTAATTGACAAAAACAAACTACATTGTCACCAGAAGAGCAATACAAAATGTACAAGTGATATATTGAAATCATCTTTCCAGCTTGAATTTCAATGATGCATTGGGGCAACGATTTTGTGAGAAACATCTTCACCCTTAAATAAAGATTTTCTTAATTCCTTACCTGTGTGCTAATTAGATATCACCTTGTTTTCACATTAAACAGACTTCCACATGAGAAAGCAGCAAGGATGCAGTGGCGTTAATGTTTCCTGGTGTCAACCCGTATTATTTCAGTAGACATTGAAATGAGGATGCATCTTGCTGCCTTTCCAATGAAGCAAATTTAATTTAGTAATAGGTGAAAAACCATCCCTACAAATGTGTTAATCAGAGACTTGGCTTTGTGGACACTTTTCAGAGAACAAATTTGTTAGCATAAAAATAAAGCCAGAAAATGAAGAGCTGTTTAATCACTCAATTGGATTTTTTTGCCAGCATATTTCTTTTTCTCTGCAACCCACTGCTAAATTGTGCTTCCTAGCTGTTTTTATAAAATCACTGAATCAAATCTAACTCTGATTACATCAGAGAAGGCCAGGTACCCTACACCATAAGAGGGGGTTTGAAATTTTGACTTGTCTACTTAAAGATCACCAGAATCTGATAACAAGGTCAATTACGTGCCTGGGTGGGATTGAACCACCAACCTTTTGGTTTATAGCCGTACACACTAACTGATTGCGCCACAGAGACACTTTGCAAAAGTACTTACTGACATAGGCTAATAAGCATTCATCTAAAACGTTTCCTAGAAAAACTTTAAAAAGTCAATAATCTGGAGAGTTTTTGTAAGATGTTTCTTCCATCCACCAACAAAGAAACACATTGGTACTTTCCCATGATGAGTGAGTGCTTCAGGATCTCTTGCACTTACATGTGCAGCAGAGTACTGCAATGGAAGCATGCTGGGCCCATAACCCAGAGGTAGGCAGATTAAAACTATCCTCTGCTATATGCATTTTTTTTGTTAATTAAAGTAATCCAAAACTGGGATTGATATTTTTGCTCTTTTATTTTTCATTAAAGTACAATAACTTTTACCATTTTAATTTGTTTTAATAGTATATTGAAAGTATTGTTTTCTTTTAAAAATCCACTTAATTTTCTTTACCCTATTATTAAAATGGTAATTGACAAAAACAAACTACATTGTCACCAGAAGAGCAATTCAAAATGTACAAGTGATATATTAAAATCATCTTTCCAGCTTGAATTTCAATGATGCATTGGGGCAACGATTTTGTGAGAAACATTTTCACCCTTAAATAAAGATTTTCTTAATTCCTTACCTGTGTGCTAATTAGATATCACCTTGTTTTCACATTAAACAGACTTCCACATGAGAAAGCAGCAAGGATGCAGTGGCGTTAATGTTTCCTGGTGTCAACCTGTATTATTTCAGTAGACATTGAAATAAGGATGCATCTTGCTGCCTTCCAATGAAGCAAGTTTAATTTAGTAATAGGTGAAAAACCATCCTTACAAAGGTGTTAATCAGAGACTTGGCTTTGTGGAAACTTTTCAGAGAACAAATTTGTTAGCATAAAAATAAAGCCAGAAAATGAAGAGCTGTTTAATCACTCAATTGGATTTTTTTGCCAGCATATTTCTTTTTCTCTGCAACCCACTGCTAAATTGTGCTTCCTAGCTGTTTTTATAAAATCACTGAATCAAATCTAACTCTGATTACATCAGAGAAGGCCAGGTACCCTACACCATAAGAGGGGGTTTGAAATTTTGACTTGTCTACTTAAAGATCACCAAAATCTGATAACAAGGTCAATTACGTCCCTGGGTGGGATTGAACCACCAACCTTTTGGTTAATAGCCATACGCACTAACTGATTGCGCCACAGAGACACTTTGCAAAAGTCCATACTGACAAAGGCTAATAAGCATTCATCTAAAACGTTTCCTTGAAAAACTTTAAAAAGTCAATAATCTGGAGAGTTTTTGTAAGATGTTTCTTCCATCAACCAACGAAGAAACACATTGGTACTTTCCCATGATGAGTGAGTGCTTCAGGATCTCTTGCACTTACATGTGCAGCAGAGTACAGCAATGGAAGCATGCTGGGCCCATAACCCAGCGGTAGGCAGATTGAAACTATCCTTTGCTATATGCATTTTTTTTGTTAATTTAAGTAATCAAAACTGGGATTGATATTTTTGCTCTTTTATTTTTACTTGAAGTACAATAACTTTTACCATTTTAATTTGTTTGAATAGTATATTGACAGTATAGTTTTCTTTAAAAAATCCACTTAATTTTCTTTACCCTATTATTAAAAGGGTAATTGACAAAAACAAACTACATTGTCACCAGAAGAGCAATACAAAATGTACAAGTGATATATTAAAATCATCTTTCCAGCTTGAATTTCAATGATGCATTGGGGCAACGATTTTGTGAGAAACATCTTCACCCTTAAATAAAGATTTTCTTAATTCCTTACCTGTGTGCTAATTAGATATCACCTTGTTTTCACATTAAACAGACTTCCACATGAGAAAGCAGCAAGGATGCAGTGGCGTTAATGTTTCCTGGTGTCAACCTGTATTATTTCAGTAGAAATTGAAATGAGGATGCATCTTGCTGCCTTTCCAATGAAGCAAGTTTAATTTAGTAATAGGTGAAAAACCATCCCTACAAAGGTGTTAATCAGAGACTTGGCTTTGTGGACACTTTTCAGAGAACAAATTTGTTAGCATAAAAATAAAGCCAGAAAATGAAGAGCTGTTTAATCACTCAATTGGATTTTTTTTGCCAGCATATTTCTTTTTCTCTGCAACCCACTGCTAAATTGTGCTTCCTATCTGTTTTTATAAAATCACTGAATCAAATCTAACTCTGATTACATCAGAGAAGGCCAGGTACCCTACACCATAACAGGGGGTTTGAAAATTTGACTTGTCTACTTAAAGATCACCAAAATCTGATAACAAGGTCAATTACGTCCCTGGGTGGGATTGAACCACCAACCTTTTGGTTAGTAGCCAGACACACTAACCAATTGTGCCACAGAGACACTTTGTAAAAATTATATACTGACAAAGGCTAATAAGCATACATCTAGAACGTTTCCTAGAAAAACTTTAAAAAGTCAATAATCTGGAGAGTTTTTGTAAGATGTTTCTTCCATCAACCAACGAAGAAACACATTGGTACTTTCCCATGATGAGTGAGTGCTTCAGGATCTCTTGCACTTATATGTGCAGCAGAGTACTGCAATGGAAGCATGCTGGGCCCATAACCCAGAGGTAGGCAGATTGAAACTATCCTTTGCTATATGCATTTTTTTTTGTTAATTTAAGTAATCAAAACTGGGATTGATATTTTTGCTCTTTTATTTTTACTTAAAGTACAATAACTTTTACCATTTTAATTTGTTTTAATAGTATATTGACAGTATAGTTTTCTTTAAAAAATCCACTTAATTTTCTTTACCCTATTATTAAAAGGGTAATTGACAAAAACAAACTACATTGTCACCAGAAGAGCAATACAAAATGTACAAGTGATATATTAAAATCATCTTTCCAGCTTGAATTTCAATGATGCATTGGGGCAACGATTTTGTGAGAAACATCTTCACCCTTAAATAAAGATTTTCTTAATTCCTTACCTGTGTGCTAATTAGATATCACCTTGTTTTCACATTAAGCAGACTTCTACATGAGAAAGCAGCAAGGATGCAGTGGCGTTAATGTTTCCTGGTGTCAACCTGTATTATTTCAGTATACATTGAAATGAGGATGCATCTTGCTGCCTTTCCAATGAAGCAAGTTTAATTTAGTAATAGGTGAAAAACCATCCCTACAAAGGTGTTAATCAGAGACTTGGCTTTGTGGACACTTTTCAGAGAACAAATTTGTTAGCATAAAAATAAAGCCAGAAAATGAAGAGCTGTTTAATCACTCAATTGGATTTTTTTTGCCAGCATATTTCTTTTTCTCTGCAACCCACTGCTAAATTGTGCTTCCTAGCTGTTTTTATAAAATCAATGAATCAAATCTAACTCTGATTACATCAGAGAAGGCCAGGTACCCTACACCAGAACAGGGGGTTTGAAATTTTGACTTGTCTACTTAAAGATCACCAAAATCTGATAACAAGGTCAATTACGTCCCTGGTTGGGATTGAACCACCAACCATTTGGTTAGTAGCCGGACACACTAACCGATTGCGCCACAGAGACACTTTGCAAAATGCACATACTGACAAAGGCTAATAAGCATACATCTAGAACGTTTCCTAGAAAGACTTTAAAAAGTCAATAATCTGGAGAGTTTTTGTAAAATGTTTCTTCCATCAACCAACGAAGAAACACATTGGTACTTTCCCATGATGAGTGAGTGCTTCAGGATCTCTTGCACTTACATGTGCAGCAGAGTACTGCAATGGAAGCATGCTGGGCCCATAACCCAGAGGTAGGCAGATTGAAACTATCCTTTGCTATATGCATTTTTTTTGTTAATTTAAGTAATCAAAACTGGGATTGATATTTTGCTCTTTTATTTTTACTTGAAGTACAATAACTTTTACCATTTTAATTTGTTTGAATAGTATATTGACAGTATAGTTTTCTTTAAAAAATCCACTTAATTTTCTTTACCCTATTATTAAAAGGGTAATTGACAAAAACAAACTACATTGTCACCAGAAGAGCAATACAAAATGTACAAGTGATATATTAAAATCATCTTTCCAGCTTGAATTTCAATGATGCATTGGGGCAACGATTTTGTGAGAAACATCTTCACCCTTAAATAAAGATTTTCTTAATTCCTTACCTGTGTGCTAATTAGATATCACCTTGTTTTCACATTAAACAGACTTCTACATGAGAAAGCAGCAAGGATGCAGTGGCGTTAATGTTTCCTGGTGTCAACCTGTATTATTTCAGTAGACATTGAAATGAGGATGCATCTTGCTGCCTTTCCAATGAAGCAAGTTTAATTTAGTAATAGGTGAAAAACCATCCCTACAAAGGTGTTAATCAGAGACTTGGCTTTGTGGACACTTTTCAGAGAACAAATTTGTTAGCATAAAAATAAAGCCAGAAAATGAAGAGCTGTTTAATCACTCAATTGGATTTTTTTTGCCAGCATATTTCTTTTTCTCTGCAACCCACTGCTAAATTGTGCTTCCTAGCTGTTTTTATAAAATCAATGAATCAAATCTAACTCTGATTACATCAGAGAAGGCCAGGTACCCTACACCAGAACAGGGGGTTTGAAATTTTGACTTGTCTACTTAAAGATCACCAAAATCTGATAACAAGGTCAATTACGTCCCTGGGTGGGATTCAACCACCAACCATTTGGTTAGTAGCTGGACACACTAACCAATTGCGCCACAGAGACACTTTGCAAAAAGCACATACTGACAAAGGCTAATAAGCATACATCTAGAACGTTTCCTAGAAAGACTTTAAAAAGTCAATAATCTGGAGAGTTTTTGTAAGATGTTTCTTCCATCAACCAACAAAGAAACACATTGGTACTTTCCCATGATGACTGAGTGCTTCAGGATCTCTTGCACTTACATGTGCAGCAGAGTACTGCAATGGAAGCATGCTGGGCCCATAACCCAGAGGTAGGCAGATTGAAACTATCCTTTGCTATATGCATTTTTTTTGTTAATTTAAGTAATCAAAACTGGGATTGATATTTTTGCTCTTTTATTTTTACTTACCATTTTAATTTGTTTTAATAGTATATTGACAGTATAGTTTTCTTTAAAAAATCCACTTAATTTTCTTTACCCTATTATTAAAAGGGTAATTGACAAAAACAAACTACATTGTCACCAGAAGAGCAATACAAAATGTACAAGTGATATATTAAAATCATCTTTCCAGCTTGAATTTCAATGATGCATTGGGGCAACGATTTTGTGAGAAACATCTTCACCCTTAAATAAAGATTTTCTTAATTCCTTACCTGTGTGCTAATTAGATATCACCTTGTTTTCACATTAAACAGACTTCCACATGAGAAAGCAGCAAGGATGCTGTGGCGTTAATGTTTCCTGGTGTCAACCCGTATTATTTCAGTAGACATTGAAATGAGGATGCATCTTGCTGCCTTTCCAATGAAGCAAGTTTAATTTAGTAATAGGTGAAAAACCATCCCTACAAAGGTGTTAATCAGAGACTTGGCTTTGTGGACACTTTTCAGAGAACAAATTTGTTAGCATAAAAATAAAGCCAGAAAATGAAGAGCTGTTTAATCACTCAATTGGATTTTTTTGCCAGCATATTTCTTTTTCTCTGCAACCCACTGCTAAATTGTGCTTCCTAGCTGTTTTTATAAAATCACTGAATCAAATCTAACTCTGATTACATCAGAGAAGGCCAGGTACCCTACACCATAAGAGGGGGTTTGAAATTTTGACTTGTCTACTTAAAGATCACCAAAATCTGATAACAAGGTCAATTACGTCCCTGGGTTGGATTGAACCACCAACCTTTTGGTTAGTAGCCAGACACACTAACCAATTGCGCCACAGAGACACTTTGTAAAAATTATATACTGACAAAGGCTAATAAGCATACATCTAGAACATTTCCTAGAAAAACTTTAAAAAGTCAATAATCTGGAGAGTTTTTGTAAGATGTTTCTTCCATCAACCAACGAAGAAACACATTGGTACTTTCCCATGATGAGTGAGTGCTTCAGGATCTCTTGCACTTATATGTGCAGCAGAGTACTGCAATGGAAGCATCCTGGGCCCATAACCCAGAGGTAGGCAGATTGAAACTATCCTTTGCTATATGCATTTTTTTTTGTTAATTTAAGTAATCAAAACTGGGATTGATATTTTTGCTCTTTTATTTTTACTTAAAGTACAATAACTTTTACCATTTTAATTTGTTTTAATAGTATATTGACAGTATAGTTTTCTTTAAAAAATCCACTTAATTTTCTTTACCCTATTATTAAAAGGGTAATTGACAAAAACAAACTACATTGTCACCAGAAGAGCAATACAAAATGTACAAGTGATATATTAAAATCATCTTTCCAGCTTGAATTTCAATGATGCATTGGGGCAACGATTTTGTGAGAAACATCTTCACCCTTAAATAAAGATTTTCTTAATTCCTTACCTGTGTGCTAATTAGATATCACCTTGTTTTCACATTAAACAGACTTCTACATGAGAAAGCAGCAAGGATGCAGTGGCGTTAATGTTTCCTGGTGTCAACCTGTATTATTTCAGTAGACATTGAAATGAGGATGCATCTTGCTGCCTTTCCAATGAAGCAAGTTTAATTTAGTAATAGGTGAAAAACCATCCCTACAAAGGTGTTAATCAGAGACTTGGCTTTGTGGACACTTTTCAGAGAACAAATTTGTTAGCATAAAAATAAAGCCAGAAAATGAAGAGCTGTTTAATCACTCAATTGGATTTTTTTTGCCAGCATATTTCTTTTTCTCTGCAACCCACTGCTAAATTGTGCTTCCTAGCTGTTTTTATAAAATCAATGAATCAAATCTAACTCTGATTACATCAGAGAAGGCCAGGTACCCTACACCAGAACAGGGGGTTTGAAATTTTGACTTGTCTACTTAAAGATCACCAAAATCTGATAACAAGGTCAATTACGTCCCTGGTTGGGATTGAACCACCAACCATTTGGTTAGTAGCCGGACACACTAACCGATTGCGCCACAGAGACACTTTGCAAAATGCACATACTGACAAAGGCTAATAAGCATACATCTAGAACGTTTCCTAGAAAGACTTTAAAAAGTCAATAATCTGGAGAGTTTTTGTAAAATGTTTCTTCCATCAACCAACGAAGAAACACATTGGTACTTTCCCATGATGAGTGAGTGCTTCAGGATCTCTTGCACTTACATGTGCAGCAGAGTACTGCAATGGAAGCAAGCTGGGCCCATAACCCAGAGGTAGGCAGATTGAAACTATCCTTTGCTATATGCATTTTTTTTGTTAATTTAAGTAATCAAAACTGGGATTGATATTTTGCTATTTTATTTTTACTTGAAGTACAATAACTTTTACCATTTTAATTTGTTTGAATAGTATATTGACAGTATAGTTTTCTTTAAAAAAATCCACTTAATTTTCTTTACCCTATTATTAAAAGGGTAATTGACAAAAACAAACTACATTGTCACCAGAAGAGCAATACAAAATGTACAAGTGATATATTAAAATCATCTTTCCAGCTTGAATTTCAATGATGCATTGGGGCAACGATTTTGTGAGAAACATCTTCACCCTTAAATAAAGATTTTCTTAATTCCTTACCTGTGTGCTAATTAGATATCACCTTGTTTTCACATTAAACAGACTTCTACATGAGAAAGCAGCAAGGATGCAGTGGCGTTAATGTTTCCTGGTGTCAACCTGTATTATTTCAGTAGACATTGAAATGAGGATGCATCTTGCTGCCTTTCCAATGAAGCAAGTTTAATTTAGTAATAGGTGAAAAACCATCCCTACAAAGGTGTTAATCAGAGACTTGGCTTTGTGGACACTTTTCAGAGAACAAATTTGTTAGCATAAAAATAAAGCCAGAAAATGAAGAGCTGTTTAATCACTCAATTGGATTTTTTTTGCCAGCATATTTCTTTTTCTCTGCAACCCACTGCTAAATTGTGCTTCCTAGCTGTTTTTATAAAATCAATGAATCAAATCTAACTCTGATTACATCAGAGAAGGCCAGGTACCCTACACCAGAACAGGGGGTTTGAAATTTTGACTTGTCTACTTAAAGATCACCAAAATCTGATAACAAGGTCAATTACGTCCCTGGGTGGGATTCAACCACCAACCATTTGGTTAGTAGCTGGACACACTAACCAATTGCGCCACAGAGACACTTTGCAAAAAGCACATACTGACAAAGGCTAATAAGCATACATCTAGAACGTTTCCTAAAAAAACTTTAAAAAGTCAATAATCTGGAGAGTTTTTGTAAGATGTTTCTTCCATCAACCAACAAAGAAACACATTGGTACTTTCCCATGATGACTGAGTGCTTCAGGATCTCTTGCACTTACATGTGCAGCAGAGTACTGCAATGGAAGCATGCTGGGCCCATAACCCAGAGGTAGGCAGATTGAAACTATCCTTTGCTATATGCATTTTTTTTGTTCATTTAAGTAATCAAAACTGGGATTGATATTTTTGCTCTTTTATTTTTACTTACCATTTTAATTTGTTTTAATAGTATATTGACAGTATAGTTTTCTTTAAAAAATCCACTTAATTTTCTTTACCCTATTATTAAAAGGGTAATTGACAAAAACAAACTACATTGTCACCAGAAGAGCAATACAAAATGTACAAGTGATATATTAAAATCATCTTTCCAGCTTGAATTTCAATGATGCATTGGGGCAACGATTTTGTGAGAAACATCTTCACCCTTAAATAAAGATTTTCTTAATTCCTTACCTGTGTGCTAATTAGATATCACCTTGTTTTCACATTAAACAGACTTCCACATGAGAAAGCAGCAAGGATGCTGTGGCGTTAATGTTTCCTGGTGTCAACCCGTATTATTTCAGTAGACATTGAAATGAGGATGCATCTTGCTGCCTTTCCAATGAAGCAAGTTTAATTTAGTAATAGGTGAAAAACCATCCCTACAAAGGTGTTAATCAGAGACTTGGCTTTGTGGACACTTTTCAGAGAACAAATTTGTTAGCATAAAAATAAAGCCAGAAAATGAAGAGCTGTTTAATCACTCAATTGGATTTTTTTGCCAGCATATTTCTTTTTCTCTGCAACCCACTGCTAAATTGTGCTTCCTAGCTGTTTTTATAAAATCACTGAATCAAATCTAACTCTGATTACATCAGAGAAGGCCAGGTACCCTACACCATAAGAGGGGGTTTGAAATTTTGACTTGTCTACTTAAAGATCACCAAAATCTGATAACAAGGTCAATTACGTCCCTGGGTTGGATTGAACCACCAACCTTTTGGTTAGTAGCCAGACACACTAACCAATTGCGCCACAGAGACACTATGTAAAAATTATATACTGACAAAGGCTAATAAGCATACATCTAGAACATTTCCTAGAAAAACTTTAAAAAGTCAATAATCTGGAGAGTTTTTGTAAGATGTTTCTTCCATCAACCAACGAAGAAACACATTGGTACTTTCCCATGATGAGTGAGTGCTTCAGGATCTCTTGCACTTATATGTGCAGCAGAGTACTGCAATGGAAGCATCCTGGGCCCATAACCCAGAGGTAGGCAGATTGAAACTATCCTTTGCTATATGCATTTTTTTTTGTTAATTTAAGTAATCAAAACTGGGATTGATATTTTTGCTCTTTTATTTTTACTTAAAGTACAATAACTTTTACCATTTTAATTTGTTTTAATAGTATATTGACAGTATAGTTTTCTTTAAAAAATCCACTTAATTTTCTTTACCCTATTATTAAAAGGGTAATTGACAAAAACAAACTACATTGTCACCAGAAGAGCAATACAAAATGTACAAGTGATATATTAAAATCATCTTTCCAGCTTGAATTTCAATGATGCATTGGGGCAACGATTTTGTGAGAAACATCTTCACCCTTAAATAAAGATTTTCTTAATTCCTTACCTGTGTGCTAATTAGATATCACCTTGTTTTCACATTAAACAGACTTCTACATGAGAAAGCAGCAAGGATGCAGTGGCGTTAATGTTTCCTGGTGTCAACCTGTATTATTTCAGTAGACATTGAAATGAGGATGCATCTTGCTGCCTTTCCAATGAAGCAAGTTTAATTTAGTAATAGGTGAAAAACCATCCCTACAAAGGTGTTAATCAGAGACTTGGCTTTGTGGACACTTTTCAGAGAACAAATTTGTTAGCATAAAAATAAAGCCAGAAAATGAAGAGCTGTTTAATCACTCAATTGGATTTTTTTTGCCAGCATATTTCTTTTTCTCTGCAACCCACTGCTAAATTGTGCTTCCTAGCTGTTTTTATAAAATCAATGAATCAAATCTAACTCTGATTACATCAGAGAAGGCCAGGTACCCTACACCAGAACAGGGGGTTTGAAATTTTGACTTGTCTACTTAAAGATCACCAAAATCTGATAACAAGGTCAATTACGTCCCTGGTTGGGATTGAACCACCAACCATTTGGTTAGTAGCCGGACACACTAACCGATTGCGCCACAGAGACACTTTGCAAAATGCACATACTGACAAAGGCTAATAAGCATACATCTAGAACGTTTCCTAGAAAGACTTTAAAAAGTCAATAATCTGGAGAGTTTTTGTAAAATGTTTCTTCCATCAACCAACGAAGAAACACATTGGTACTTTCCCATGATGAGTGAGTGCTTCAGGATCTCTTGCACTTACATGTGCAGCAGAGTACTGCAATGGAAGCAAGCTGGGCCCATAACCCAGAGGTAGGCAGATTGAAACTATCCTTTGCTATATGCATTTTTTTTGTTAATTTAAGTAATCAAAACTGGGATTGATATTTTGCTCTTTTATTTTTACTTGAAGTACAATAACTTTTACCATTTTAATTTGTTTGAATAGTATATTGACAGTATAGTTTTCTTTAAAAAAATCCACTTAATTTTCTTTACCCTATTATTAAAAGGGTAATTGACAAAAACAAACTACATTGTCACCAGAAGAGCAATACAAAATGTACAAGTGATATATTAAAATCATCTTTCCAGCTTGAATTTCAATGATGCATTGGGGCAACGATTTTGTGAGAAACATCTTCACCCTTAAATAAAGATTTTCTTAATTCCTTACCTGTGTGCTAATTAGATATCACCTTGTTTTCACATTAAACAGACTTCTACATGAGAAAGCAGCAAGGATGAAGTGGCGTTAATGTTTCCTGGTGTCAACCTGTATTATTTCAGTAGACATTGAAATGAGGATGCATCTTGCTGCCTTTCCAATGAAGCAAGTTTAATTTAGTAATAGGTGAAAAACCATCCCTACAAAGGTGTTAATCAGAGACTTGGCTTTGTGGACACTTTTCAGAGAACAAATTTGTTAGCATAAAAATAAAGCCAGAAAATGAAGAGCTGTTTAATCACTCAATTGGATTTTTTTTGCCAGCATATTTCTTTTTCTCTGCAACCCACTGCTAAATTGTGCTTCCTAGCTGTTTTTATAAAATCAATGAATCAAATCTAACTCTGATTACATCAGAGAAGGCCAGGTACCCTACACCAGAACAGGGGGTTTGAAATTTTGACTTGTCTACTTAAAGATCACCAAAATCTGATAACAAGGTCAATTACGTCCCTGGTTGGGATTGAACCACCAACCATTTGGTTAGTAGCCAGACATACTAACCAATTGCGCCACAGAGACACGTTGCAAAAAGCACATACTGACAAAGGCTAATAAGCATACATCTAGAACGTTTCCTAGAAAAACTTTAAAAAGTCAATAATCTGGAGAGTTTTTGTAAGATGTTTCTTCCATCAACCAACGAAGAAACACATTGGTACTTTCCCATGATGAGTGAGTGCTTCAGGATCTCTTGCACTTACATGTGCAGCAGAGTACTGCAATGGAAGCATGCTGGGCCCATAACCCAGAGGTAGGCAGATTGAAACTATCCTTTGCTATATGCATTTTTTTTTGTTAATTTAAGTAATCAAAACTGGGATTGATATTTTTGCTCTTTTATTTTTACTTAAAGTACAATAACTTTTACCATTTTAATTTGTTTTAATAGTATATTGACAGTATAGTTTTCTTTAAAAAATCCACTTAATTTTCTTTACCCTATTATTAAAAGGGTAATTAACAAAAACAAACTACATTGTCACCAGAAGAGCAATACAAAATGTACAAGTGATATATTAAAATCATCTTTCCAGCTTGAATTTCAATGATGCATTGGGGCAACGATTTTGTGAGAAACATCTTCACCCTTAAATAAAGATTTTCTTAATTCCTTACCTGTGTGCTAATTAGATATCACCTTGTTTTCACATTAAACAGACTTCTACATGAGAAAGCAGCAAGGATGAAGTGGCGTTAATGTTTCCTGGTGTCAACCTGTATTATTTCAGTAGACATTGAAATGAGGATGCATCTTGCTGCCTTTCCAATGAAGCAAGTTTAATTTAGTAATAGGTGAAAAACCATCCCTACAAAGGTGTTAATCAGAGACTTGGCTTTGTGGACACTTTTCAGAGAACAAATTTGTTAGCATAAAAATAAAGCCAGAAAATGAAGAGCTGTTTAATCACTCAATTGGATTTTTTTTGCCAGCATATTTCTTTTTCTCTGCAACCCACTGCTAAATTGTGCTTCCTAGCTGTTTTTATAAAATCAATGAATCAAATCTAACTCTGATTACATCAGAGAAGGCCAGGTACCCTACACCAGAACAGGGGGTTTGAAATTTTGACTTGTCTACTTAAAGATCACCAAAATCTGATAACAAGGTCAATTACGTCCCTGGTTGGGATTGAACCACCAACCATTTGGTTAGTAGCCAGACATACTAACCAATTGCGCCACAGAGACACGTTGCAAAAAGCACATACTGACAAAGGCTAATAAGCATACATCTAGAACGTTTCCTAGAAAAACTTTAAAAAGTCAATAATCTGGAGAGTTTTTGTAAGATGTTTCTTCCATCAACCAACGAAGAAACACATTGGTACTTTCCCATGATGAGTGAGTGCTTCAGGATCTCTTGCACTTACATGTGCAGCAGAGTACTGCAATGGAAGCATGCTGGGCCCATAACCCAGAGGTAGGCAGATTGAAACTATCCTTTGCTATATGCATTTTTTTTTGTTAATTTAAGTAATCAAAACTGGGATTGATATTTTTGCTCTTTTATTTTTACTTAAAGTACAATAACTTTTACCATTTTAATTTGTTTTAATAGTATATTGACAGTATAGTTTTCTTTAAAAAATCCACTTAATTTTCTTTACCCTATTATTAAAAGGGTAATTAACAAAAACAAACTACATTGTCACCAGAAGAGCAATACAAAATGTACAAGTGATATATTAAAATCATCTTTCCAGCTTGAATTTCAATGATGCATTGGGGCAACGATTTTGTGAGAAACATCTTCACCCTTAAATAAAGATTTTCTTAATTCCTTACCTGTGTGCTAATTAGATATCACCTTGTTTTCACATTAAACAGACTTCTACATGAGAAAGCAGCAAGGATGCAGTGGCGTTAATGTTTCCTGGTGTCAACCTGTATTATTTCAGTAGACATTGAAATGAGGATGCATCTTGCTGCCTTTCCAATGAAGCAAGTTTAATTTAGTAATAGGTGAAAAACCATCCCTACAAAGGTGTTAATCAGAGACTTGGCTTTGTGGACACTTTTCAGAGAACAAATTTGTTAGCATAAAAATAAAGCCAGAAAATGAAGAGCTGTTTAATCACTCAATTGGATTTTTTTTGCCAGCATATTTCTTTTTCTCTGCAACCCACTGCTAAATTGTGCTTCCTAGCTGTTTTTATAAAATCAATGAATCAAATCTAACTCTGATTACATCAGAGAAGGCGAGGTACCCTACACCAGAACAGGGGGTTTGAAATTTTGACTTGTCTACTTAAAGATCACCAAAATCTGATAACAAGGTCAATTACGTCCCTGGGTGGGATTCAACCACCAACCATTTGGTTAGTAGCCGGACACACTAACCAATTGCGCCACAGAGACACTTTGCAAAAAGCACATACTGACAAAGGCTAATAAGCATACATCTAGAACGTTTCCTAGAAAAACTTTAAAAAGTCAATAATCTGGAGAGTTTTTGTAAGATGTTTCTTCCATCAACCAACGAAGAAACACATTGGTACTTTCCCATGATGACTGAGTGCTTCAGGATCTCTTGCACTTACATGTGCCGCAGAGTACTGCAATGGAAGCATGCTGGGCCCATAACCCAGAGGTAGGCAGATTGAAACTATCCTTTGCTATATGCATTTTTTTTGTTAATTTAAGTAATCAAAACTGGGATTGATATTTTTGCTCTTTTATTTTTACTTACCATTTTAATTTGTTTTAATAGTATATTGACAGTATAGTTTTCTTTAAAAAATCCACTTAATTTTCTTTACCCTATTATTAAAAGGGTGATTGACAAAAACAAACTACATTGTCACCAGAAGAGCAATACAAAATGTACAAGTGATATATTAAAATCATCTTTCCAGCTTGAATTTCAATGATGCATTGGGGCAACGATTTTGTGAGAAACATCTTCACCCTTAAATAAAGATTTTCTTAATTCCTTACCTGTGTGCTAATTAGATATCACCTTGTTTTCACATTAAACAGACTTCCACATGAGACAGCAGCAAGGATGCTGTGGCGTTAATGTTTCCTGGTGTCAACCCGTATTATTTCAGTAGACATTGAAATGAGGATGCATCTTGCTGCCTTTCCAATGAAGCAAATTAAATTTAGTAATAGGTGAAAAACCATCCCTACAAAGGTGTTAATCAGAGACTTGGCTTTGTGGACACTTTTCAGAGAACAAATTTGTTAGCATAAAAATAAAGCCAGAAAATGAAGAGCTGTTTAATCACTCAATTGGATTTTTTTTGCCAGCATATTTCTTTTTCTCTGCAACCCACTGCTAAATTGTGCTTCCTAGCTGTTTTTATAAAATCACTGAATCAAATCTAACTCTGATTACATCAGAGAAGGCCAGGTACCCTACACCATAAGAGGGGGTTTGAAATTTTGACTTGTCTACTTAAAGATCACCAAAATCTGATAACAAGGTCAATTACGTCCCTGGGTGGGATTGAACCACCAACCTTTTGGTTTTTAGCCGTACACACTAACTGATTGCGCCACAGAGAGACTTTGCAAAAGTACATACTGACAAAGGCTAATAAGCATTCATCTAAAACGTTTCCTAGAAAAACTTTAAAAAGTCAATAATCTGGAGAGTTTTTGTAAGATGTTTCTTCCATCCACCAACGAAGAAACACATTGGTACTTTCCCATGATGAGTGAGTGCTTCAGGATCTCTTGCACTTACATGTGCAGCAGAGTACTGCAATGGAAGCATGCTGGGCCCATAACCCAGAGGTAGGCAGATTAAAACTATCCTCTGCTATATGCATTTTTTTTGTTAATTAAAGTAATCCAAAACTGGGATTGATATTTTTGCTCTTTTATTTTTCATTAAAGTACAATAACTTTTACCATTTTAATTTGTTTTAATAGTATATTGAAAGTATTGTTTTCTTTTAAAAATCCACTTAATTTTCTTTACCCTATTATTAAAATGGTAATTGACAAAAACAAACTACATTGTCACCAGAAGAGCAATACAAAATGTACAAGTGATATATTAAAATCATCTTTCCAGCTTGAATTTCAATGATGCATTGGGGCAACGATTTTGTGAGAAACATTTTCACCCTTAAATAAAGATTTTCTTAATTCCTTACCTGTGTGCTAATTAGATATCACCTTGTTTTCACATTAAACAGACTTCCACATGAGAAAGCAGCAAGGATGCAGTGGCGTTAATGTTTCCTGGTGTCAACCTGTATTATTTCAGTAGACATTGAAATGAGGATGCATCTTGCTGCCTTTCCAATGAAGCAAGTTTAATTTAGTAATAGGTGAAAAACCATCCTTACAAAGGTGTTAATCAGAGACTTGGCTTTGTGGACACTTTTCAGAGAACAAATTTGTTAGCATAAAAATAAAGCCAGAAAATGAAGAGCTGTTTAATCACTCAATTGGATTTTTTTGCCAGCATATTTCTTTTTCTCTGCAACCCACTGCTAAATTGTGCTTCCTAGCTGTTTTTATAAAATCACTGAATCAAATCTAACTCTGATTACATCAGAGAAGGCCAGGTACCCTACACCATAAGAGGGGGGTTGAAATTTTGACTTGTCTACTTAAAGATCACCAAAATCTGATAACAAGGTCAATTACGTCACTGGGTGGGATTGAACCACCAACCTTTTAATTAATAGCCATACACACTAACTGATTGCGCCACAGAGACACTTTGCAAAAGTACATACTGACAAAGGCTAATAAGCATTCATCTAAAACGTTTCCTAGAAAAACTTAAAAAGTCAATAATCTGGAGAGTTTTTGTAAGATGTTTCTTCCATCAACCAACGAAGAAACACATTGGTACTTTCCCATGATGAGTGAGTGCTTCAGGATCTATTGCACTTACATGTGCAGCAGAGTACAGCAATGGAAGCATGCTGGGCACATAACCCAGAGGTAGGCAGATTGAAACTATCCTCTGCTATATGCATTTTTTTTTGTTAATTAAAGTAATCCAAAACTGGGATTGATATGTTGGCTCTTTTATTTTTACTTACAGTACAATAACTTTTACCATTTTAATTTGTTTTAATAGTATATTGACAGTATAGTTTTCTTTAAAAAATCCACTTAATTTTCTTTACCCTATTATTAAAAGGGTAATTGACAAAAACAAACTACATTGTCACCAGAAGAGCAATACAAAATGTACAAGTGATATATTAAAATCATCTTTCCAGCTTGAATTTCAATGATGCATTGGGGCAACGATTTTGTGAGAAACATCTTCACCCTTAAATAAAGATTTTCTTAATTCCTTACCTGTGTGCTAATTAGATATCACCTTGTTTTCACATTAAACAGACTTCTACATGAGAAAGCAGCAAGGATGCAGTGGCGTTAATGTTTCCTGGTGTCAACCTGTATTATTTCAGTAGACATTGAAATGAGGATGCATCTTGCTGCCTTTCCAATGAAGCAAGTTTAATTTAGTAATAGGTGAAAAACCATCCCTACAAAGGTGTTAATCAGAGACTTGGCTTTGTGGACACTTTTCAGAGAACAAATTTGTTAGCATAAAAATAAAGCCAGAAAATGAAGAGCTGTTTAATCACTCAATTGGATTTTTTTTGCCAGCATATTTCTTTTTCTCTGCAACCCACTGCTAAATTGTGCTTCCTAGCTGTTTTTATAAAATCAATGAATCAAATCTAACTCTGATTACATCAGAGAAGGCCAGGTACCCTACACCAGAACAGGGGGTTTGAAATTTTGACTTGTCTACTTAAAGATCACCAAAATCTGATAACAAGGTCAATTACGTCCCTGGGTGGGATTCAACCACCAACCATTTGGTTAGTAGCTGGACACACTAACCAATTGCGCCACAGAGACACTTTGCAAAAAGCACATACTGACAAAGGCTAATAAGCATACATCTAGAACGTTTCCTAAAAAAACTTTAAAAAGTCAATAATCTGGAGAGTTTTTGTAAGATGTTTCTTCCATCAACCAACAAAGAAACACATTGGTACTTTCCCATGATGACTGAGTGCTTCAGGATCTCTTGCACTTACATGTGCAGCAGAGTACTGCAATGGAAGCATGCTGGGCCCATAACCCAGAGGTAGGCAGATTGAAACTATCCTTTGCTATATGCATTTTTTTTGTTCATTTAAGTAATCAAAACTGGGATTGATATTTTTGCTCTTTTATTTTTACTTACCATTTTAATTTGTTTTAATAGTATATTGACAGTATAGTTTTCTTTAAAAAATCCACTTAATTTTCTTTACCCTATTATTAAAAGGGTAATTGACAAAAACAAACTACATTGTCACCAGAAGAGCAATACAAAATGTACAAGTGATATATTAAAATCATCTTTCCAGCTTGAATTTCAATGATGCATTGGGGCAACGATTTTGTGAGAAACATCTTCACCCTTAAATAAAGATTTTCTTAATTCCTTACCTGTGTGCTAATTAGATATCACCTTGTTTTCACATTAAACAGACTTCCACATGAGAAAGCAGCAAGGATGCTGTGGCGTTAATGTTTCCTGGTGTCAACCCGTATTATTTCAGTAGACATTGAAATGAGGATGCATCTTGCTGCCTTTCCAATGAAGCAAGTTTAATTTAGTAATAGGTGAAAAACCATCCCTACAAAGGTGTTAATCAGAGACTTGGCTTTGTGGACACTTTTCAGAGAACAAATTTGTTAGCATAAAAATAAAGCCAGAAAATGAAGAGCTGTTTAATCACTCAATTGGATTTTTTTGCCAGCATATTTCTTTTTCTCTGCAACCCACTGCTAAATTGTGCTTCCTAGCTGTTTTTATAAAATCACTGAATCAAATCTAACTCTGATTACATCAGAGAAGGCCAGGTACCCTACACCATAAGAGGGGGTTTGAAATTTTGACTTGTCTACTTAAAGATCACCAAAATCTGATAACAAGGTCAATTACGTCCCTGGGTTGGATTGAACCACCAACCTTTTGGTTAGTAGCCAGACACACTAACCAATTGCGCCACAGAGACACTTTGTAGAAATTATATACTGACAAAGGCTAATAAGCATACATCTAGAACATTTCCTAGAAAAACTTTAAAAAGTCAATAATCTGGAGAGTTTTTGTAAGATGTTTCTTCCATCAACCAACGAAGAAACACATTGGTACTTTCCCATGATGAGTGAGTGCTTCAGGATCTCTTGCACTTATATGTGCAGCAGAGTACTGCAATGGAAGCATCCTGGGCCCATAACCCAGAGGTAGGCAGATTGAAACTATCCTTTGCTATATGCATTTTTTTTTGTTAATTTAAGTAATCAAAACTGGGATTGATATTTTTGCTCTTTTATTTTTACTTAAAGTACAATAACTTTTACCATTTTAATTTGTTTTAATAGTATATTGACAGTATAGTTTTCTTTAAAAAATCCACTTAATTTTCTTTACCCTATTATTAAAAGGGTAATTGACAAAAACAAACTACATTGTCACCAGAAGAGCAATACAAAATGTACAAGTGATATATTAAAATCATCTTTCCAGCTTGAATTTCAATGATGCATTGGGGCAACGATTTTGTGAGAAACATCTTCACCCTTAAATAAAGATTTTCTTAATTCCTTACCTGTGTGCTAATTAGATATCACCTTGTTTTCACATTAAACAGACTTCTACATGAGAAAGCAGCAAGGATGCAGTGGCGTTAATGTTTCCTGGTGTCAACCTGTATTATTTCAGTAGACATTGAAATGAGGATGCATCTTGCTGCCTTTCCAATGAAGCAAGTTTAATTTAGTAATAGGTGAAAAACCATCCCTACAAAGGTGTTAATCAGAGACTTGGCTTTGTGGACACTTTTCAGAGAACAAATTTGTTAGCATAAAAATAAAGCCAGAAAATGAAGAGCTGTTTAATCACTCAATTGGATTTTTTTTGCCAGCATATTTCTTTTTCTCTGCAACCCACTGCTAAATTGTGCTTCCTAGCTGTTTTTAAAAAATCAATGAATCAAATCTAACTCTGATTACATCAGAGAAGGCCAGGTACCCTACACCAGAACAGGGGGTTTGAAATTTTGACTTGTCTACTTAAAGATCACCAAAATCTGATAACAAGGTCAATTACGTCCCTGGTTGGGATTGAACCACCAACCATTTGGTTAGTAGCCGGACACACTAACCGATTGCGCCACAGAGACACTTTGCAAAATGCACATACTGACAAAGGCTAATAAGCATACATCTAGAACGTTTCCTAGAAAGACTTTAAAAAGTCAATAATCTGGAGAGTTTTTGTAAAATGTTTCTTCCATCAACCAACGAAGAAACACATTGGTACTTTCCCATGATGAGTGAGTGCTTCAGGATCTCTTGCACTTACATGTGCAGCAGAGTACTGCAATGGAAGCAAGCTGGGCCCATAACCCAGAGGTAGGCAGATTGAAACTATCCTTTGCTATATGCATTTTTTTTGTTAATTAAAGTAATCCAAAACTGGGATTGATATTTTTGCTCTTTTATTTTTCATTAAAGTACAATAACTTTTACCATTTTAATTTGTTTTAATAGTATATTGAAAGTATTGTTTTCTTTTAAAAATCCACTTAATTTTCTTTACCCTATTATTAAAATGGTAATTGACAAAAACAAACTACATTGTCACCAGAAGAGCAATACAAAATGTACAAGTGATATATTAAAATCATCTTTCCAGCTTGAATTTCAATGATGCATTGGGGCAACGATTTTGTGAGAAACATTTTCACCCTTAAATAAAGATTTTCTTAATTCCTTACCTGTGTGCTAATTAGATATCACCTTGTTTTCACATTAAACAGACTTCCACATGAGAAAGCAGCAAGGATGCAGTGGCGTTAATGTTTCCTGGTGTCAACCTGTATTATTTCAGTAGACATTGAAATGAGGATGCATCTTGCTGCCTTTCCAATGAAGCAAGTTTAATTTAGTAATAGGTGAAAAACCATCCTTACAAAGGTGTTAATCAGAGACTTGGCTTTGTGGACACTTTTCAGAGAACAAATTTGTTAGCATAAAAATAAAGCCAGAAAATGAAGAGCTGTTTAATCACTCAATTGGATTTTTTTGCCAGCATATTTCTTTTTCTCTGCAACCCACTGCTAAATTGTGCTTCCTAGCTGTTTTTATAAAATCACTGAATCAAATCTAACTCTGATTACATCAGAGAAGGCCAGGTACCCTACACCATAAGAGGGGGGTTGAAATTTTGACTTGTCTACTTAAAGATCACCAAAATCTGATAACAAGGTCAATTACGTCACTGGGTGGGATTGAACCACCAACCTTTTAATTAATAGCCATACACACTAACTGATTGCGCCACAGAGACACTTTGCAAAAGTACATACTGACAAAGGCTAATAAGCATTCATCTAAAACGTTTCCTAGAAAAACTTAAAAAGTCAATAATCTGGAGAGTTTTTGTAAGATGTTTCTTCCATCAACCAACGAAGAAACACATTGGTACTTTCCCATGATGAGTGAGTGCTTCAGGATCTATTGCACTTACATGTGCAGCAGAGTACAGCAATGGAAGCATGCTGGGCACATAACCCAGAGGTAGGCAGATTGAAACTATCCTCTGCTATATGCATTTTTTTTTGTTAATTAAAGTAATCCAAAACTGGGATTGATATGTTGGCTCTTTTATTTTTACTTACAGTACAATAACTTTTACCATTTTAATTTGTTTTAATAGTATATTGACAGTATAGTTTTCTTTAAAAAATCCACTTAATTTTCTTTACCCTATTATTAAAAGGGTAATTGACAAAAACAAACTACATTGTCACCAGAAGAGCAATACAAAATGTACAAGTGATATATTAAAATCATCTTTCCAGCTTGAATTTCAATGATGCATTGGGGCAACGATTTTGTGAGAAACATCTTCACCCTTAAATAAAGATTTTCTTAATTCCTTACCTGTGTGCTAATTAGATATCACCTTGTTTTCACATTAAACAGACTTCTACATGAGAAAGCAGCAAGGATGCAGTGGCGTTAATGTTTCCTGGTGTCAACCTGTATTATTTCAGTAGACATTGAAATGAGGATGCATCTTGCTGCCTTTCCAATGAAGCAAGTTTAATTTAGTAATAGGTGAAAAACCATCCCTACAAAGGTGTTAATCAGAGACTTGGCTTTGTGGACACTTTTCAGAGAACAAATTTGTTAGCATAAAAATAAAGCCAGAAAATGAAGAGCTGTTTAATCACTCAATTGGATTTTTTTGCCAGCATATTTCTTTTTCTCTGCAACCCACTGCTAAATTGTGCTTCCTAGCTGTTTTTATAAAATCACTGAATCAAATCTAACTCTGATTACATCAGAGAAGGCCAGGTACCCTACACCATAAGAGGGGGTTTGAAATTTTGACTTGTCTACTTAAAGATCACCAAAATCTGATAACAAGGTCAATTACGTCCCTGGGTGGGATTGAACCACCAACTTTTTGGTTTTTAGCCGTACACACTAACTGATTGCGCCACAGAGAGACTTTGCAAAAGTACATACTGACAAAGGCTAATAAGCATTCATCTAAAACGTTTCCTAGAAAAACTTTAAAAAGTCAATAATCTGGAGAGTTTTTGTAAGATGTTTCTTCCATCCACCAACGAAGAAACACATTGGTACTTTCCCATGATGAGTGAGTGCTTCAGGATCTCTTGCATTTACATGTGCAGCAGAGTACTGCAATGGAAGCATGCTGGGCCCATAACCCAGAGGTAGGCAGATTAAAACTATCCTCTGCTATATGCATTTTTTTTGTTAATTAAAGTAATCCAAAACTGGGATTGATATTTTTGCTCTTTTATTTTTCATTAAAGTACAATAACTTTTACCATTTTAATTTGTTTTAATAGTATATTGAAAGTATTGTTTTCTTTTAAAAATCCACTTAATTTTCTTTACCCTATTATTAAAATGGTAATTGACAAAAACAAACTACATTGTCACCAGAAGAGCAATACAAAATGTACAAGTGATATATTAAAATCATCTTTCCAGCTTGAATTTCAATGATGCATTGGGGCAACGATTTTGTGAGAAACATTTTCACCCTTAAATAAAGATTTTCTTAATTCCTTACCTGTGTGCTAATTAGATATCACCTTGTTTTCACATTAAACAGACTTCCACATGAGAAAGCAGCAAGGATGCAGTGGCGTTAATGTTTCCTGGTGTCAACCTGTATTATTTCAGTAGACATTGAAATGAGGATGCATCTTGCTGCCTTTCCAATGAAGCAAGTTTAATTTAGTAATAGGTGAAAAACCATCCTTACAAAGGTGTTAATCAGAGACTTGGCTTTGTGGAAACTTTTCAGAGAACAAATTTGTTAGCATAAAAATAAAGCCAGAAAATGAAGAGCTGTTTAATCACTCAATTGGATTTTTTTGCCAGCATATTTCTTTTTCTCTGCAACCCACTGCTAAATTGTGCTTCCTAGCTGTTTTTATAAAATCACTGAATCAAATCTAACTCTGATTACATCAGAGAAGGCCAGGTACCCTACACCATAACAGGGGGTTTGAAATTTTGACTTGTCTACTTAAAGATCACCAAAATCTGATAACAAGGTCAATTACGTCCCTGGGTGGGATTGAACCACCAACCTTTTGGTTAGTAGCAAGACACACTAACCAATTGCGCCACAGAGACACTTTGTAAAAATTATATACTGACAAAGGCTAATAAGCATACATCTAGAACGTTTCCTAGAAAAACTTTAAAAAGTCAATAATCTGGAGAGTTTTTGTAAGATGTTTCTTCCATCAACCAACGAAGAAACACATTGGTACTTTCCCATGATGAGTGAGTGCTTCAGGATCTCTTGCACTTATATGTGCAGCAGAGTACTGCAATGGAAGCATCCTGGGCCCATAACCCAGAGGTAGGCAGATTGAAACTATCCTTTGCTATATGCATTTTTTTGTTAATTTAAGTAATCAAAACTGGGATTGATATTTTTGCTCTTTTATTTTTACTTAAAGTACAATAACTTTTACCATTTTAATTTGTTTTAATAGTATATTGACAGTATAGTTTTCTTTAAAAAATCCACTTAATTTTCTTTTCCCTATTATTAAAAGGGTAATTGACAAAAACAAACTACATTGTCACCAGAAGAGCAATACAAAATGTACAAGTGATATATTAAAATCATCTTTCCAGCTTGAATTTCAATGATGCATTGGGGCAACGATTTTGTGAGAAACATCTTCACCCTTAAATAAAGATTTTCTTAATTCCTTACCTGTGTGCTAATTAGATATCACCTTGTTTTCACATTAAACAGACTTCTACATGAGAAAGCAGCAAGGATGAAGTGGCGTTAATGTTTCCTGGTGTCAACCTGTATTATTTCAGTAGACATTGAAATGAGGATGCATCTTGCTGCCTTTCCAATGAAGCAAGTTTAATTTAGTAATAGGTGAAAAACCATCCCTACAAAGGTGTTAATCAGAGACTTGGCTTTGTGGACACTTTTCAGAGAACAAATTTGTTAGCATAAAAATAAAGCAAGAAAATGAAGAGCTGTTTAATCACTCAATTGGATTTTTTTTGCCAGCATATTTCTTTTTCTCTGCAACCCACTGCTAAATTGTGCTTCCTAGCTGTTTTTATAAAATCAATGAATCAAATCTAACTCTGATTACATCAGAGAAGGCCAGGTACCCTACACCAGAACAGGGGGTTTGAAATTTTGACTTGTCTACTTAAAGATCACCAAAATCTGATAACAAGGTCAATTACGTCCCTGGTTGGGATTGAACCACCAACCATTTGGTTAGTAGCCAGACATACTAACCAATTGCGCCACAGAGACACGTTGCAAAAAGCACATACTGACAAAGGCTAATAAGCATACATCTAGAACGTTTCCTAGAAAAACTTTAAAAAGTCAATAATCTGGAGAGTTTTTGTAAGATGTTTCTTCCATCAACCAACGAAGAAACACATTGGTACTTTCCCATGATGAGTGAGTGCTTCAGGATCTCTTGCACTTACATGTGCAGCAGATTACTGCAATGGAAGCATGCTGGGCCCATAACCCAGAGGTAGGCAGATTGAAACTATCCTTTGCTATATGCATTTTTTTTTGTTAATTTAAGTAATCAAAACTGGGATTGATATTTTTGCTCTTTTATTTTTACTTAAAGTACAATAACTTTTACCATTTTAATTTGTTTTAATAGTATATTGACAGTATAGTTTTCTTTAAAAAATCCACTTAATTTTCTTTACCCTATTATTAAAAGGGTAATTGACAAAAACAAACTACATTGTCACCAGAAGAGCAATACAAAATGTACAAGTGATATATTAAAATCATCTTTCCAGCTTGAATTTCAATGATGCATTGGGGCAACGATTTTGTGAGAAACATCTTCACCCTTAAATAAAGATTTTCTTAATTCCTTACCTGTGTGCTAATTAGATATCACCTTGTTTTCACATTAAACAGACTTCTACATGAGAAAGCAGCAAGGATGCAGTGGCGTTAATGTTTCCTGGTGTCAACCTGTATTATTTCAGTAGACATTGAAATGAGGATGCATCTTGCTGCCTTTCCAATGAAGCAAGTTTAATTTAGTAATAGGTGAAAAACCATCCCTACAAAGGTGTTAATCAGAGACTTGGCTTTGTGGACACTTTTCAGAGAACAAATTTGTTAGCATAAAAATAAAGCCAGAAAATGAAGAGCTGTTTAATCACTCAATTGGATTTTTTTTGCCAGCATATTTCTTTTTCTCTGCAACCCACTGCTAAATTGTGCTTCCTAGCTGTTTTTATAAAATCAATGAATCAAATCTAACTCTGATTACATCAGAGAAGGCGAGGTACCCTACACCAGAACAGGGGGTTTGAAATTTTGACTTGTCTACTTAAAGATCACCAAAATCTGATAACAAGGTCAATTACGTCCCTGGGTGGGATTCAACCACCAACCATTTGGTTAGTAGCCGGACATACTAACCAATTGCGCCACAGAGACACTTTGCAAAAAGCACATACTGACAAAGGCTAATAAGCATACATCTAGAACGTTTCCTAGAAAAACTTTAAAAAGTCAATAATCTGGAGAGTTTTTGTAAGATGTTTCTTCCATCAACCAACGAAGAAACACATTGGTACTTTCCCATGATGACTGAGTGCTTCAGGATCTCTTGCACTTACATGTGCAGCAGAGTACTGCAATGGAAGCATGCTGGGCCCATAACCCAGAGGTAGGCAGATTGAAACTATCCTTTGCTATATGCATTTTTTTTGTTAATTTAAGTAATCAAAACTGGGATTGATATTTTTGCTCTTTTATTTTTACTTACCATTTTAATTTGTTTTAATAGTATATTGACAGTATAGTTTTCTTTAAAAAATCCACTTAATTTTCTTTACCCTATTATTAAAAGGGTAATTGACAAAAACAAACTACATTGTCACCAGAAGAGCAATACAAAATGTACAAGTGATATATTAAAATCATCTTTCCAGCTTGAATTTCAATGATGCATTGGGGCAACGATTTTGTGAGAAACATCTTCACCCTTAAATAAAGATTTTCTTAATTCCTTACCTGTGTGCTAATTAGATATCACCTTGTTTTCACATTAAACAGACTTCCACATGAGAAAGCAGCAAGGATGCTGTGGCGTTAATGTTTCCTGGTGTCAACCCGTATTATTTCAGTAGACATTGAAATGAGGATGCATCTTGCTGCCTTTCCAATGAGGCAAATTAAATTTAGTAATAGGTGAAAAACCATCCCTACAAAGGTGTTAATCAGAGACTTGGCTTTGTGGACACTTTTCAGAGAACAAATTTGTTAGCATAAAAATAAAGCCAGAAAATGAAGAGCTGTTTAATCACTCAATTGGATTTTTTTGCCAGCATATTTCTTTTTCTCTGCAACCCACTGCTAAATTGTGCTTCCTAGCTGTTTTTATAAAATCACTGAATCAAATCTAACTCTGATTACATCAGAGAAGGCCAAGTACCCTACACCATAAGAGGGGGTTTGAAATTTTGACTTGTCTACTTAAAGATCACCAAAATCTGATAACAAGGTCAATTACGTCCCTGGGTGGGATTGAACCACCAACCTTTTGGTTTTTAGCCGCACACACTAACTGATTGCGCCACAGAGAGACTTTGCAAAAGTACATACTGACAAAGGCTAATAAGCATTCATCTAAAACGTTTCCTAGAAAAACTTTAAAAAGTCAATAATCTGGAGAGTTTTTGTAAGATGTTTCTTCCATCCACCAACGAAGAAACACATTGGTACTTTCCCATGATGAGTGAGTGCTTCAGGATCTCTTGCACTTACATGTGCAGCAGAGTACAGCAATGAAAGCATGCTGGGCACATAACCCAGAGGTAGGCAGATTGAAACTATCCTCTGCTATATGCATTTTTTTTTGTTAATTAAAGTAATCCAAAACTGGGATTGATATGTTGGCTCTTTTATTTTTACTTACAGTACAATAACTTTTACCATTTTAATTTGTTTTAATAGTATATTGACAGTATAGTTTTCTTTAAAAAATCCACTTAATTTTCTTTACCCTATTATTAAAAGGGTAATTGACAAAAACAAACTACATTGTCACCAGAAGAGCAATACAAAATGTACAAGTGATATATTAAAATCATCTTTCCAGCTTGAATTTCAATGATGCATTGGGGCAACGATTTTGTGAGAAACATCTTCACCCTTAAATAAAGATTTTCTTAATTCCTTACCTGTGTGCTAATTAGATATCACCTTGTTTTCACATTAAACAGACTTCTACATGAGAAAGCAGCAAGGATGCAGTGGCGTTAATGTTTCCTGGTGTCAACCTGTATTATTTCAGTAGACATTGAAATGAGGATGCATCTTGCTGCCTTTCCAATGAAGCAAGTTTAATTTAGTAATAGGTGAAAAACCATCCCTACAAAGGTGTTAATCAGAGACTTGGCTTTGTGGACACTTTTCAGAGAACAAATTTGTTAGCATAAAAATAAAGCCAGAAAATGAAGAGCTGTTTAATCACTCAATTGGATTTTTTTTGCCAGCATATTTCTTTTTCTCTGCAACCCACTGCAAAATTGTGCAGCCTAGCTGTTTTTATAAAATCAGTGAATCAAATCTAACTCTGATTACATCAGAGAAGGCCAGGTACCCTACACCATAACAGGGGGTTTGAAATTTTGACTTGTCTACTTAAAGATCACCAAAATCTGATAACAAGGTCAATTACGTCGCTGGGTGGGATTGAACCATCAACCTTTTGGTTAATAGCCGGACACACTAACCGATTGCGCCACAGAGACACTTTGCAAAAATTACATACTGACAAAGGCTAATAAGCATACATCTAGAACGTTTCCTAGAAAAACTTTAAAAAGTCTATAATCTGGAGAGTTTTTGTAAGATGTTTCTTCCATCAACCAACGAAGAAACACATTGGTACTTTCCCATGATGAGTGAGTGCTTCAGGATCTCTTGCACTTACATGTGCAGCAGAGTACTGCAATGGAAGCATGCTGGGCCCATAACCCAGAGGTAGGCAGATTGAAACTAATCTTTGCTATATGCATTTTTTTTTGTTAATTTAAGTAATCAAAACTGGGATTGATATTTTTGCTCTTTTATTTTTACTTAAAGTACAATAACTTTTACCATTTTAATTTGTTTTAATATTATATTGACAGTATAGTTTTCTTTAAAAAATCCACTTAATTTTCTTTACCCTATTATTAAAAGGGTAATTGACAAAAACAAACTACATTGTCACCAGAAGAGCAATACAAAATGTACAAGTGATATATTAAAATCATCTTTCCAGCTTGAATTTCAATGATGCATTGGGGCAACGATTTTGTGAGAAACATCTTCACCCTTAAATAAAGATTTTCTTAATTCCTTACCTGTGTGCTAATTACATGTCACCTTGTTTTCACATAAAACAGACTTCTACATGAGAAAGCAGCAAGGATGCAGTGGCGTTAATGTTTCCTGGTGTCAACCTGTATTATTTCAGTAGACATTGAAATGAGGATGCATCTTGCTGCCTTTCCAATGAAGCAAGTTTAATTTAGTAATAGGTGAAAAACCATCCTTACAAAGGTGTTAATCAGAGACTTGGCTTTGTGGACACTTTTCAGAGAACAAATTTGTTAGCATAAAAATAAAGGCAGAAAATGAAGAGCTGTTTAATCACTCAATTGGATTTTTCTACCAGCATATTTTTTTCTCTGCAACCCATTGCTAAATTGTGCTTCCTAGCTGTTTTTTATAAAATCACTGAATCAAATCTAACTCCGATTACATCAGAGAAGGCCAGGTACCCTACACCAAAAGAGGGGGTTTGAAATTTTGACTTGTCTACTTAAATATCACCAAAACCTGATCACAAGGTCAATCATGTCCCTGGGTGGGATTGAACCACCAACCTTTTGGTTAGTAGCCAGACACACTAACCGATTGCGCCACAGAGACACTTTGCAAAAACTACATACTGACAAAGGCTAATAAGCATTAATCTAGAACGTTTCCTAGAAAAACTTTAAAAAGTCAATAATCTGGAGAGTTTTTGTAAGAATTTTCTTAAATCAACCAACGAAGAAACACATTGGTACTTTCCCATGATGAGTGAGTGCTTCAGGATCTCTTGCACTTACATGTGCAGCAGAGTACTGCAATGGAAGCATGCTGGGCCCATTACCCAGAGGTAGGCAGATTGAAACTATCCTCTGCTATATGCATTTTTTTTGTTAAAGTAATCCAAAACTGGGATTGATATGTTAGCTAATTTTTATTTAATTAAAGTACAATAACTTTTACCATTTTAATTTGTTTTAATAGTATATTGACAGTATTGTTTTCTTTCAAAAATCCACTTAATTTTCTTTACCCTATTATTAAAATGGTAATTGACAAAAACAAACTACATTGTCACCAGAAGAGCAATACAAAATGTACAAGTGATATATTAAAATCATCTTTCCAGCTTGAATTTCAATGATGCATTGGGGCAACGATTTTGTGAGAAACATCTTCACCCTTAAATAAAGATTTTCTTAATTCCTTACCTGTGTGCTAATTAGATATCACCTTGTTTTCACATTAAACAGACTTCTACATGAGAAAGCAGCAAGGATGCAGTGGCGTTAATGTTTCCTGGTGTCAACCTGTATTATTTCAGTAGACATTGAAATGAGGATGCATCTTGCTGCCTTTCCAATGAAGCAAGTTTAATTTAGTAATAGGTGAAAAACCATCCTTACAAAGGTGTTCATCAGAGACTTGGCTTTGTGGACACTTTTCAGAGAACATATTTGTTAGCATAAAAATAAAGCCAGAAAATGAAGAGCTGTTTAATCACTCAATTGGATTTTTTTGCCAGCATATTTCTTTTTCTCTGCAACCCACTGCTAAATTGTGCTTCCTAGCTGTTTTTATAAAATCACTGAATCAAATCTAACTCTGATTACATCAGAGAAGGCCAGGTACCCTACACCATAAGAGGGGATTTGAAATTTTGACTTGTCTACTTAAAGATCACCAAAATCTGATAACAAGGTCAATTACGTCCCTGGGTGGGATTGAACCACCAACCTTTTGGTTTATAGCCGTACACACTAACTGATTGCGCCACAGAGACACTTTGCAAAAGTACATACTGACAAAGGCTAATAAGCATTCATCTAAAACGTTTCCTAGAAAAACTTTAAAAAGTCAATAATCTGGAGAGTTTTTGTAAGATGTTTCTTCCATCCACCAACGAAGAAACACATTGGTACTTTCCCATGATGAGTGAGTGCTTCAGGATCTCTTGCACTTACATGTGCAGCAGAGTACTGCAATGGAAGCATGCTGGGCCCATAACCCAGAGGTAGGCAGATTAAAACTATCCTCTGCTATATGCATTTTTTTTGTTAATTAAAGTAATCCAAAACTGGGATTGATATTTTTGCTCTTTTATTTTTCATTAAAGTACAATAACTTTTACCATTTTAATTTGTTTTAATAGTATATTGAAAGTATTGTTTTCTTTTAAAAATCCACTTAATTTTCTTTACCCTATTATTAAAATGGTAATTGACAAAAACAAACTACATTGTCACCAGAAGAGCAATACAAAATGTACAAGTGATATATTAAAATCATCTTTCCAGCTTGAATTTCAATGATGCATTGGGGCAACGATTTTGTGAGAAACATTTTCACCCTTAAATAAAGATTTTCTTAATTCCTTACCTGTGTGCTAATTAGATATCACCTTGTTTTCACATTAAACAGACTTCCACGTGGCGTTAATGTTTCCTGGTGTCAACCTGTATTATTTCAGTAGACATTAAAAAGAGGATGCATCTTGCTGCCTTTCCAATGAAGCAAGTTTAATTTAGTAATAGGTGAAAAACCATCCTTACAAAGGTGTTAATCAGAGACTTGGCTTTGTGGACACTTTTCAGAGAACAAATTTGTTAGCATAAAAATAAAGCCAGAAAATGAAGAGCTGTTTAATCACTCAATTGGATTTTTTTGCCAGCATATTTCTTTTTCTCTGTAACCCACTGCTAAATTGTGCTTCCTAGCTGTTTTTATAAAATCACTGAATCAAATCTAACTCTGATTACATCAGAGAAGGCCAGGTACCCTACACCATAAGAGGGAGGTTGAAATTTTGACTTGTCTACTTAAAGATCACCAAAATCTGATAACAAGGTCAATTACTTCCCTGGGTGGGATTGAACCACCAACCTTTTGGTTTATAGCCATACACACTAACTGATTGCGCCACAGAGACACTTTGCAAAAGTACATACTGACAAAGGCTAATAAGCATTCATCTAAAACGTTTCCTAGAAAAACTTTAAAAAGTCAATAATCTGGAGAGTTTTTGTAAGATGTTTCTTCCATCAACCAACGAAGAAACACATTGGTACTTTCCCATGATGAGTGAGTGCTTCAGGATCTATTGCACTTACATGTGCAGCAGAGTACAGCAATGGAAGCATGCTGGGCACATAACCCAGAGGTAGGCAGATTGAAACTATCCTCTGCTATATGCATTTTTTTTTGTTAATTAAAGTAATCCAAAACTGGGATTGATATGTTGGCTCTTTTATTTTTACTTACAGTACAATAACTTTTACCATTTTAATTTGTTTTAATAGTATATTGACAGTATTGTTTTCTTTCAAAAATCCACTTAATTTTCTTTACCCTATTATTAAAATGGTAATTGACAAAAACAAACTACATTGTCACCAGAAGAGCAATACAAAATGTACAAGTGATATATTAAAATCATCTTTCCAGCTTGAATTTCAATGATGCATTGGGGCAACGATTTTGTGAGAAACATTTTCACCCTTAAATAAAGATTTTCTTAATTCCTTACCTGTGTGCTAATTAGATATCACCTTGTTTTCACATTAAACAGACTTCCACATGAGAAAGCAGCAAGGATGCAGTGGCGTTAATGTTTCCTGGTGTCAACCTGTATTATTTCAGTAGACATTGAAATGAGGATGCATCTTGCTGCCTTTCCAATGAAGCAAGTTTAATTTAGTAATAGGTGAAAAACCATCCTTACAAAGGTGTTAATCAGAGACTTGGCTTTGTGGACACTTTTCAGAGAACAAATTTGTTAGCATAAAAATAAAGCCAGAAAATGAAGAGCTGTTTAATCACTTAATTGGATTTTTTTTGCCAGCATATTTCTTTTTCTCTGCAACCCACTGCAAAATTGTGCAGCCTAGCTGTTTTTATAAAATCAGTGAATCAAATCTAACTCTGATTACATCAGAGAAGGCCAGGTACCCTACACCATAACAGGGGGTTTGAAATTTTGACTTGTCTACTTAAAGATCACCAAAATCTGATAACAAGGTCAATTACGTCCCTGGGTGGGATTGAACCATCAACCTTTTGGTTAATAGCCGGACACACTAACCGATTGCGCCACAGAGACACTTTGCAAAAATTACGTACTGACAAAGGCTAATAAGCATACATCTAGAACGTTTCCTAGAAAAACTTTAAAAAGTCTATAATCTGGAGAGTTTTTGTAAGATGTTTCTTCCATCAACCAACAAAGAAACACATTGGTACTTTCCCATGATGAGTGAGTGCTTCAGGATCTCTTGCACTTACATGTGCAGCAGAGTACAGCAATAGAAGCATGCTGGGCCCATAACCCAGCGGTAGGCAGATTGAAACTATCCTCTGCTATATGCATTTTTTTTTGTTAATTAAAGTAATCCAAAACTGGGATTGATATTTTGGCTCTTTTATTTTTACTTAAAGTACAATAACTTTTACCATTTTAATTTGTTTTAATAGTATATTGACAGTATTGTTTTCTTTCAAAAATCCACTTAATTTTCTTTACCCTATTATTAAAATGGTAATTGACAAAAACAAACTACATTGTCACCAGAAGAGCAATACAAAATGTACAAGTGATATATTAAAATCATCTTTCCAGCTTGAATTTCAATGATGCATTGGGGCAACGATTTTGTGAGAAACATTTTCACCCTTAAATAAAGATTTTCTTAATTCCTTACCTGTGTGCTAATTATATATCACCTTGTTTTCACATTAAACAGACTTCCACATGAGAAAGCAGCAAGGATGCAGTGGCGTTAATGTTTCCTGGTGTCAACCTGTATTATTTCAGTAGACATTGAAATGAGGATGCATCTTGCTGCCTTTCCAATGAAGCAAGTTTAATTTAGTAATAGGTTAAAAACCATCCTTACAAAGGTGTTAATCAGAGACTTGGCTTTGTGGACACTTTTCAGAGAACAAATTTGTTAGCATAAAAATAAAGCCAGAAAATTAAGAGCTGTTTAATCACTCAATTGGATTTTTTTTGACAGCATATTTCTTTTTCTCTGCAACCCACTGCTAAATTGTGCTTCCTAGCTGTTTTTATAAAATCACTGAATCAAATCTAACTCTGATTACATCAGAGAAGGCCAGGTACCCTACACCAGAACAGGGGGATTTGAAATTTTGACTTGTCTACTTAAAGATCACCAAAATCTGATAACAATGTCAATTACGTCCCTGGGTGGGATTAAACCACCAACCTTTTGGTTAACAGCCGTGCACACTAACTGATTGCGCCACAAAGACACTTTGCAAAAGTACATACTGACAAAGGCTAATAAGCATTCATCTAAAACGTTTCCTAGAAAAACTTTAAAAAGTCAATAATCTGGAGAGTTTTTGTAAAATGTTTCTTCCATCAACCAACGAAGAAACACATTGGTACTTTCCCATGATGAGTGAGTGCTTCAGGATCTCTTGTACTTACATGTGCAGCAGAGTACAGCAATGGAAGCATGCTGGGCCCATAACCCAGCGGTAGGCAGATTGAAACTATCCTCTGCTATATGCATTTTTTTTTGTTAATTAAAGTAATCCAAAACTGGGATTGATATTTTGGCTCTTTTATTTTTACTTAAAGTACAATAACTTTTACCATTTTAATTTGTTTTAATAGTATATTGACAGTATTGTTTTCTTTCAAAAATCCACTTAATTTTCTTTACCCTATTATTAAAATGGTAATTGACAAACACAAACTACATTGTCACCAGAAGAGCAATACAAAATGTACAAGTGATATATTAAAATCATCTTTCCAGCTTGAATTTCAATGATGCATTGGGGCAACGATTTTGTGAGAAACATCTTCACCCTTAAATAAAGATTTTCTTAATTCCTTACCTGTGTGCTAATTAGATATCACCTTGTTTTCACATTAAACAGACTTCCACATGAGAAAGCAGCAAGGATACAGTGGTGTTAATGTTTCCTGGTGTCAACCTGTATTATTTCAGTAGACATTGAATTGAGGATGCATCTTGCTGCCTTTCCAATGAAGCAAGTTTAATTTAGTAATAGGTGAAAAACCATCCCTACAAAGGTGTTAATCAGAGACTTGGCTTTGTGGACACTTTTCAAAGAACAAAATTGTTAGCATAAAAATAAAGCCAGAAAATGAAGAGCTGTTTAATCACTCAATTGGATTTTTTTTGCCAGCATATTTCTTTTTCTCTGCAACCCACTGCTAAATTGTGCTTCCTAGCTGTTTTTATAAAATCACTGAATCAAATCTAACTCTTATTACATCAGAGAAGGCCAGGTACCCTACACCATAACAGGGGGTTTGAAATTTTGACTTGTCTACTTAAAGATCACCAAAATCTGATAACAAGGTCAATTACGTCCCTGGTTGGGATTGAACCACCAACCTTTTGGTTAGTAGCCGGACACACTAACCGATTGCGCCACAGAGACACTTCCCAAAAAGTACATACTGACAAAGGCTAATAAGCATACATCTAGAACGTTTCCTAGAAAAACTTTAAAAAGTCAATAATCTGGAGAGTTTTTGTAAAATGTTTCTTCCATCAACCAACGAAGAAACACATTGGTACTTTCCCATGATGAGTGAGTGCTTCAGGATCTCTTGCACTTACATGTGCAGCAGAGTACTGCAATGGAAGCATGCTGGGCCCATAACCCAGAGGTAGGCAGATTGAAACTATCCTTTGCTATATGCATTTTTTTTTGTTAATTTAAGTAATCAAAACTGGGATTGATATTTTTGCTCTTTTATTTTTACTTGAAGTACAATAACTTTTACCATTTTAATTTGTTTGAATAGTATATTGACAGTATAGTTTTCTTTAAAAAATCCACTTAATTTTCTTTACCCTATTATTAAAAGGGTAACTGACAAAAACAAACTACATTGTCACCAGAAGAGCAATACAAAATGTACAAGTGATATATTAAAATCATCTTTCCAGCTTGAATTTCAATGATGCATTGGGGCAACGATTTTGTGAGAAACATTTTCACTAGAGATGAGCGCCTGAAATTTTTCGGGTTTTGTGTTTTGGTTTTGGGTTCGGTTCCGCGGCCGTGTTTTGGGTTCGAACGCGTTTTGGCAAAACCTCACCGAATTATTTTTGTCGGATTCGGGTGTGTTTTGGATTCGGGTGTTTTTTTCCAAAAACACTAAAAAACAGCTTAAATCATAGAATTTGGGGGTCATTTTGATCCCAAAGTATTATTAACCTCAAAAACCATAATTTACACTCATTTTCAGTCTATTCTGAATACCTCACACCTCACAATATTATTTTTAGTCCTAAAATTTGCACCGAGGTCGCTGTGTGAGTAAGATAAGCGACCCTAGTGGCCGACACAAACACCGGGCCCATCTAGGAGTGGCACTGCAGTGTCACGCAGGATGTCCCTTCCAAAAAACCCTCCCCAAACAGCACATGACGCAAAGAAAAAAAGAGGCGCAATGAGGTAGCTGTGTGAGTAAGATTAGCGACCCTAGTGGCCGACACAAACACCGGGCCCATCTAGGAGTGGCATTTTTGTTCTCCATATTTTAATAGGCACAACTAAAAGGCACCTCAGGTAAACAATGGAGATGGATGGATTGGATACTAGTATACAATTATGGATGGGCTGCCGAGTGCCGACACAGAGGTAGCCACAGCCGTGAACTACCGCACTGTACTGTGTCTGCTGCTAATATATAGACTGGTTGATAAAGAGATAGTATACTCGTAACTAGTATGTATGTATAAAGAAAGAAAAAAAAACCACGGTTAGGTGGTATATACAATTATGGACGGGCTGCCGAGTGCCGACACAGAGGTAGCCACAGCCATGAACTACCGCACTGTACTGTGTCTGCTGCTAATATATAGACTGGTTGATAAAGAGATAGTATACTCGTAACTAGTATGTATGTATAAAGAAAAAAAAAAAAACCACGGTTAGGTCACTGGTATATACAATTATGGACGGGCTGCCGAGTGCCGACACAGAGGTAGCCACAGCCGTGAACTACCGCACTGTACTGTGTCTGCTGCTAATATATAGACTGGTTGATAAAGAGATAGTATACTCGTAACTAGTATGTATGTATAAAGAAAGAAAAAAAAACCACGGTTAGGTCACTGGTATATACAATTATGGACGGGCTGCGGAGTGCCGACTCAGAGGTAGCCACAGCCGTGAACTACCGCACTGTACTGTGTCTGCTGCTAATATATAGACTGGTTGATAAAGAGATAGTATACTCGTAACTAGTATGTATGTATAAAGAAAGAAAAAAAAACCACGGTTAGGTGGTATATACAATTATGGACGGGCTGCCGAGTGCCGACACAGAGGTAGCCACAGCCGTGAACTACCGCACTGTACTGTGTCTGCTGCTAATATATAGACTGGTTGATAAAGAGATAGTATACTCGTAACTAGTATGTATGTATAAAGAAAGAAAAAAAAACCACGGTTAGGTCACTGGTATATACAATTATGGACGGGCTGCCGAGTGCCGACACAGAGGTAGCCACAGCCGTGAACTACCGCACTGTACTGTGTCTGCTGCTAATATATAGACTGGTTGATAAAGAGATAGTATACTCGTAACTAGTATGTATGTATAAAGAAAGAAAAAAAAACCACGGTTAGGTCACTGGTATATACAATTATGGACGGGCTGCCGAGTGCCGACACAGAGGTAGCCACAGCCGTGAACTACCGCACTGTACTGTGTCTGCTGCTAATATATAGACTGGTTGATAAAGAGATAGTATACTCGTAACTAGTATGTATGTATAAAGAAAGAAAAAAAAACCACGGTTAGGTCACTGGTATATACAATTATGGACGGGCTGCCGAGTGCCGACACAGAGGTAGCCACAGCCGTGAACTACCGCACTGTACTGTGTCTGCTGCTAATATATAGACTGGTTGATAAAGAGATAGTATACTCGTAACTAGTATGTATGTATAAAGAAAGAAAAAAAAACCACGGTTAGGTCACTGGTATATACAATTATGGACGGGCTGCCGAGTGCCGACACAGAGGTAGCCACAGCCGTGAACTACCGCACTGTACTGTGTCTGCTGCTAATATATAGACTGGTTGATAAAGAGATAGTATACTCGTAACTAGTATGTATGTATAAAGAAAGAAAAAAAAACCACGGTTAGGTCACTGGTATATACAATTATGGACGGGCTGCCGAGTGCCGACACAGAGGTAGCCACAGCCGTGAACTACCGCACTGTACTGTGTCTGCTGCTAATATAGACTGGTTGATAAAGAGATAGTATACTACTAATATTATATACTGGTGGTCAGGTCACTGGTCACTAGTCACACTGGCAGTGGCACTCCTGCAGCAAAAGTGTGCACTGTTTAATTTTAATATAATATTATGTACTCCTGGCTCCTGCTATAACCTATAACTGGCACTGCAGTAGTGCTCCCCAGTCTCCCCCACAATTATAAGCTGTGTGAGCTGAGCAGTCAGACAGATATATAATATATATAGATGATGCAGCACACTGGCCTGAGCCTGAGCAGTGCACACAGATATGGTATGTATGTGACTGAGTCACTGTGTGCTGTGTATCGCTTTTTTCAGGCAGAGAACGGATTATAAATAAAAGTGGTGGTCACTGGTCACTATCAGCAAAACTCTGCACTGTACACTACTGAGTACTCCTAATGCTCCCCAAAATTAGTAAATCAAGTGTCTAAACGGAGAGGACGCCAGCCACGTCCTCTCCCTATCAATCTCAATGCACGTGTGAAAATGGCGGCGACGCGCGGCTCCTTATATAGAATCCGAGTCTCGCGATAGAATCCGAGCCTCGCGAGAATCCGACAGCGTCATGATGACGTTCGGGCGCGCTCGGGTTAACCGAGCAAGGCGGGAAGATCCGAGTCGCTCGGACTCGTGAAAAAAAACATGAAGTTCTGGCGGGTTCGGATTCAGAGAAACCGAACCCGCTCATCTCTAATTTTCACCCTTAAATAAAGATTTTCTTAATTCCTTACCTGTGTGCTAATTAGATATCACCTTGTTTTCACATTAAACAGACTTCTACATGAGAAAGCAGCAAGGATGCAGTGGCGTTAATGTTTCCTGGTGTCAACCTGTATTATTTCAGTAGACATTGAAATGAGGATGCATCTTGCTGCCTTTCCAATGAAGCAAGTTTAATTTAGTAATAGGTGAAAAACCATCCTTACAAAGGTGTTCATCAGAGACTTGGCTTTGTGGACACTTTTCAGAGAACATATTTGTTAGCATAAAAATAAAGCCAGAAAATGAAGAGCTGTTTAATCACTCAATTGGATTTTTTTGCCAGCATATTTCTTTTTCTCTGCAACCCACTGCTAAATTGTGCTTCCTAGCTGTTTTTATAAAATCACTGAATCAAATCTAACTCTGATTACATCAGAGAAGGCCAGGTACCCTACACCATAAGAGGGGATTTGAAATTTTGACTTGTCTACTTAAAGATCACCAAAATCTGATAACAAGGTCAATTACGTCCCTGGGTGGGATTGAACCACCAACCTTTTGGTTTATAGCCGTACACACTAACTGATTGCGCCACAGAGACACTTTGCAAAAGTACATACTGACAAAGGCTAATAAGCATTCATCTAAAACGTTTCCTAGAAAAACTTTAAAAAGTCAATAATCTGGAGAGTTTTTGTAAGATGTTTCTTCCATCCACCAACGAAGAAACACATTGGTACTTTCCCATGATGAGTGAGTGCTTCAGGATCTCTTGCACTTACATGTGCAGCAGAGTACTGCAATGGAAGCATGCTGGGCCCATAACCCAGAGGTAGGCAGATTAAAACTATCCTCTGCTATATGCATTTTTTTTGTTAATTAAAGTAATCCAAAACTGGGATTGATATTTTTGCTCTTTTATTTTTCATTAAAGTACAATAACTTTTACCATTTTAATTTGTTTTAATAGTATATTGAAAGTATTGTTTTCTTTTAAAAATCCACTTAATTTTCTTTACCCTATTATTAAAATGGTAATTGACAAAAACAAACTACATTGTCACCAGAAGAGCAATACAAAATGTACAAGTGATATATTAAAATCATCTTTCCAGCTTGAATTTCAATGATGCATTGGGGCAACGATTTTGTGAGAAACATTTTCACCCTTAAATAAAGATTTTCTTAATTCCTTACCTGTGTGCTAATTAGATATCACCTTGTTTTCACATTAAACAGACTTCCACGTGGCGTTAATGTTTCCTGGTGTCAACCTGTATTATTTCAGTAGACATTAAAAAGAGGATGCATCTTGCTGCCTTTCCAATGAAGCAAGTTTAATTTAGTAATAGGTGAAAAACCATCCTTACAAAGGTGTTAATCAGAGACTTGGCTTTGTGGACACTTTTCAGAGAACAAATTTGTTAGCATAAAAATAAAGCCAGAAAATGAAGAGCTGTTTAATCACTCAATTGGATTTTTTTGCCAGCATATTTCTTTTTCTCTGTAACCCACTGCTAAATTGTGCTTCCTAGCTGTTTTTATAAAATCACTGAATCAAATCTAACTCTGATTACATCAGAGAAGGCCAGGTACCCTACACCATAAGAGGGAGGTTGAAATTTTGACTTGTCTACTTAAAGATCACCAAAATCTGATAACAAGGTCAATTACTTCCCTGGGTGGGATTGAACCACCAACCTTTTGGTTTATAGCCATACACACTAACTGATTGCGCCACAGAGACACTTTGCAAAAGTACATACTGACAAAGGCTAATAAGCATTCATCTAAAACGTTTCCTAGAAAAACTTTAAAAAGTCAATAATCTGGAGAGTTTTTGTAAGATGTTTCTTCCATCAACCAACGAAGAAACACATTGGTACTTTCCCATGATGAGTGAGTGCTTCAGGATCTATTGCACTTACATGTGCAGCAGAGTACAGCAATGGAAGCATGCTGGGCACATAACCCAGAGGTAGGCAGATTGAAACTATCCTCTGCTATATGCATTTTTTTTTGTTAATTAAAGTAATCCAAAACTGGGATTGATATGTTGGCTCTTTTATTTTTACTTACAGTACAATAACTTTTACCATTTTAATTTGTTTTAATAGTATATTGACAGTATTGTTTTCTTTCAAAAATCCACTTAATTTTCTTTACCCTATTATTAAAATGGTAATTGACAAAAACAAACTACATTGTCACCAGAAGAGCAATACAAAATGTACAAGTGATATATTAAAATCATCTTTCCAGCTTGAATTTCAATGATGCATTGGGGCAACGATTTTGTGAGAAACATTTTCACCCTTAAATAAAGATTTTCTTAATTCCTTACCTGTGTGCTAATTAGATATCACCTTGTTTTCACATTAAACAGACTTCCACATGAGAAAGCAGCAAGGATGCAGTGGCGTTAATGTTTCCTGGTGTCAACCTGTATTATTTCAGTAGACATTGAAATGAGGATGCATCTTGCTGCCTTTCCAATGAAGCAAGTTTAATTTAGTAATAGGTGAAAAACCATCCTTACAAAGGTGTTAATCAGAGACTTGGCTTTGTGGACACTTTTCAGAGAACAAATTTGTTAGCATAAAAATAAAGCCAGAAAATGAAGAGCTGTTTAATCACTTAATTGGATTTTTTTTGCCAGCATATTTCTTTTTCTCTGCAACCCACTGCAAAATTGTGCAGCCTAGCTGTTTTTATAAAATCAGTGAATCAAATCTAACTCTGATTACATCAGAGAAGGCCAGGTACCCTACACCATAACAGGGGGTTTGAAATTTTGACTTGTCTACTTAAAGATCACCAAAATCTGATAACAAGGTCAATTACGTCCCTGGGTGGGATTGAACCATCAACCTTTTGGTTAATAGCCGGACACACTAACCGATTGCGCCACAGAGACACTTTGCAAAAATTACGTACTGACAAAGGCTAATAAGCATACATCTAGAACGTTTCCTAGAAAAACTTTAAAAAGTCTATAATCTGGAGAGTTTTTGTAAGATGTTTCTTCCATCAACCAACAAAGAAACACATTGGTACTTTCCCATGATGAGTGAGTGCTTCAGGATCTCTTGCACTTACATGTGCAGCAGAGTACAGCAATAGAAGCATGCTGGGCCCATAACCCAGCGGTAGGCAGATTGAAACTATCCTCTGCTATATGCATTTTTTTTTGTTAATTAAAGTAATCCAAAACTGGGATTGATATTTTGGCTCTTTTATTTTTACTTAAAGTACAATAACTTTTACCATTTTAATTTGTTTTAATAGTATATTGACAGTATTGTTTTCTTTCAAAAATCCACTTAATTTTCTTTACCCTATTATTAAAATGGTAATTGACAAAAACAAACTACATTGTCACCAGAAGAGCAATACAAAATGTGCAAGTGATATATTAAAATCATCTTTCCAGCTTGAATTTCAATGATGCATTGGGGCAACGATTTTGTGAGAAACATTTTCACCCTTAAATAAAGATTTTCTTAATTCCTTACCTGTGTGCTAATTATATATCACCTTGTTTTCACATTAAACAGACTTCCACATGAGAAAGCAGCAAGGATGCAGTGGCGTTAATGTTTCCTGGTGTCAACCTGTATTATTTCAGTAGACATTGAAATGAGGATGCATCTTGCTGCCTTTCCAATGAAGCAAGTTTAATTTAGTAATAGGTTAAAAACCATCCTTACAAAGGTGTTAATCAGAGACTTGGCTTTGTGGACACTTTTCAGAGAACAAATTTGTTAGCATAAAAATAAAGCCAGAAAATTAAGAGCTGTTTAATCACTCAATTGGATTTTTTTTGACAGCATATTTCTTTTTCTCTGCAACCCACTGCTAAATTGTGCTTCCTAGCTGTTTTTATAAAATCACTGAATCAAATCTAACTCTGATTACATCAGAGAAGGCCAGGTACCCTACACCAGAACAGGGGGATTTGAAATTTTGACTTGTCTACTTAAAGATCACCAAAATCTGATAACAATGTCAATTACGTCCCTGGGTGGGATTAAACCACCAACCTTTTGGTTAACAGCCGTGCACACTAACTGATTGCGCCACAAAGACACTTTGCAAAAGTACATACTGACAAAGGCTAATAAGCATTCATCTAAAACGTTTCCTAGAAAAACTTTAAAAAGTCAATAATCTGGAGAGTTTTTGTAAAATGTTTCTTCCATCAACCAACGAAGAAACACATTGGTACTTTCCCATGATGAGTGAGTGCTTCAGGATCTCTTGTACTTACATGTGCAGCAGAGTACAGCAATGGAAGCATGCTGGGCCCATAACCCAGCGGTAGGCAGATTGAAACTATCCTCTGCTATATGCATTTTTTTTTGTTAATTAAAGTAATCCAAAACTGGGATTGATATTTTGGCTCTTTTATTTTTACTTAAAGTACAATAACTTTTACCATTTTAATTTGTTTTAATAGTATATTGACAGTATTGTTTTCTTTCAAAAATCCACTTAATTTTCTTTACCCTATTATTAAAATGGTAATTGACAAACACAAACTACATTGTCACCAGAAGAGCAATACAAAATGTACAAGTGATATATTAAAATCATCTTTCCAGCTTGAATTTCAATGATGCATTGGGGCAACGATTTTGTGAGAAACATCTTCACCCTTAAATAAAGATTTTCTTAATTCCTTACCTGTGTGCTAATTAGATATCACCTTGTTTTCACATTAAACAGACTTCCACATGAGAAAGCAGCAAGGATACAGTGGTGTTAATGTTTCCTGGTGTCAACCTGTATTATTTCAGTAGACATTGAATTGAGGATGCATCTTGCTGCCTTTCCAATGAAGCAAGTTTAATTTAGTAATAGGTGAAAAACCATCCCTACAAAGGTGTTAATCAGAGACTTGGCTTTGTGGACACTTTTCAAAGAACAAAATTGTTAGCATAAAAATAAAGCCAGAAAATGAAGAGCTGTTTAATCACTCAATTGGATTTTTTTTGCCAGCATATTTCTTTTTCTCTGCAACCCACTGCTAAATTGTGCTTCCTAGCTGTTTTTATAAAATCACTGAATCAAATCTAACTCTTATTACATCAGAGAAGGCCAGGTACCCTACACCATAACAGGGGGTTTGAAATTTTGACTTGTCTACTTAAAGATCACCAAAATCTGATAACAAGGTCAATTACGTCCCTGGTTGGGATTGAACCACCAACCTTTTGGTTAGTAGCCGGACACACTAACCGATTGCGCCACAGAGACACTTCCCAAAAAGTACATACTGACAAAGGCTAATAAGCATACATCTAGAACGTTTCCTAGAAAAACTTTAAAAAGTCAATAATCTGGAGAGTTTTTGTAAAATGTTTCTTCCATCAACCAACGAAGAAACACATTGGTACTTTCCCATGATGAGTGAGTGCTTCAGGATCTCTTGCACTTACATGTGCAGCAGAGTACTGCAATGGAAGCATGCTGGGCCCATAACCCAGAGGTAGGCAGATTGAAACTATCCTTTGCTATATGCATTTTTTTTTGTTAATTTAAGTAATCAAAACTGGGATTGATATTTTTGCTCTTTTATTTTTACTTGAAGTACAATAACTTTTACCATTTTAATTTGTTTGAATAGTATATTGACAGTATAGTTTTCTTTAAAAAATCCACTTAATTTTCTTTACCCTATTATTAAAAGGGTAACTGACAAAAACAAACTACATTGTCACCAGAAGAGCAATACAAAATGTACAAGTGATATATTAAAATCATCTTTCCAGCTTGAATTTCAATGATGCATTGGGGCAACGATTTTGTGAGAAACATTTTCACTAGAGATGAGCGCCTGAAATTTTTCGGGTTTTGTGTTTTGGTTTTGGGTTCGGTTCCGCGGCCGTGTTTTGGGTTCGAACGCGTTTTGGCAAAACCTCACCGAATTATTTTTGTCGGATTCGGGTGTGTTTTGGATTCGGGTGTTTTTTTCCAAAAACACTAAAAAACAGCTTAAATCATAGAATTTGGGGGTCATTTTGATCCCAAAGTATTATTAACCTCAAAAACCATAATTTACACTCATTTTCAGTCTATTCTGAATACCTCACACCTCACAATATTATTTTTAGTCCTAAAATTTGCACCGAGGTCGCTGTGTGAGTAAGATAAGCGACCCTAGTGGCCGACACAAACACCGGGCCCATCTAGGAGTGGCACTGCAGTGTCACGCAGGATGTCCCTTCCAAAAAACCCTCCCCAAACAGCACATGACGCAAAGAAAAAAAGAGGCGCAATGAGGTAGCTGTGTGAGTAAGATTAGCGACCCTAGTGGCCGACACAAACACCGGGCCCATCTAGGAGTGGCATTTTTGTTCTCCATATTTTAATAGGCACAACTAAAAGGCACCTCAGGTAAACAATGGAGATGGATGGATTGGATACTAGTATACAATTATGGATGGGCTGCCGAGTGCCGACACAGAGGTAGCCACAGCCGTGAACTACCGCACTGTACTGTGTCTGCTGCTAATATATAGACTGGTTGATAAAGAGATAGTATACTCGTAACTAGTATGTATGTATAAAGAAAGAAAAAAAAACCACGGTTAGGTGGTATATACAATTATGGACGGGCTGCCGAGTGCCGACACAGAGGTAGCCACAGCCATGAACTACCGCACTGTACTGTGTCTGCTGCTAATATATAGACTGGTTGATAAAGAGATAGTATACTCGTAACTAGTATGTATGTATAAAGAAAAAAAAAAAAACCACGGTTAGGTCACTGGTATATACAATTATGGACGGGCTGCCGAGTGCCGACACAGAGGTAGCCACAGCCGTGAACTACCGCACTGTACTGTGTCTGCTGCTAATATATAGACTGGTTGATAAAGAGATAGTATACTCGTAACTAGTATGTATGTATAAAGAAAGAAAAAAAAACCACGGTTAGGTCACTGGTATATACAATTATGGACGGGCTGCGGAGTGCCGACTCAGAGGTAGCCACAGCCGTGAACTACCGCACTGTACTGTGTCTGCTGCTAATATATAGACTGGTTGATAAAGAGATAGTATACTCGTAACTAGTATGTATGTATAAAGAAAGAAAAAAAAACCACGGTTAGGTGGTATATACAATTATGGACGGGCTGCCGAGTGCCGACACAGAGGTAGCCACAGCCGTGAACTACCGCACTGTACTGTGTCTGCTGCTAATATATAGACTGGTTGATAAAGAGATAGTATACTCGTAACTAGTATGTATGTATAAAGAAAGAAAAAAAAACCACGGTTAGGTCACTGGTATATACAATTATGGACGGGCTGCCGAGTGCCGACACAGAGGTAGCCACAGCCGTGAACTACCGCACTGTACTGTGTCTGCTGCTAATATATAGACTGGTTGATAAAGAGATAGTATACTCGTAACTAGTATGTATGTATAAAGAAAGAAAAAAAAACCACGGTTAGGTCACTGGTATATACAATTATGGACGGGCTGCCGAGTGCCGACACAGAGGTAGCCACAGCCGTGAACTACCGCACTGTACTGTGTCTGCTGCTAATATATAGACTGGTTGATAAAGAGATAGTATACTCGTAACTAGTATGTATGTATAAAGAAAGAAAAAAAAACCACGGTTAGGTCACTGGTATATACAATTATGGACGGGCTGCCGAGTGCCGACACAGAGGTAGCCACAGCCGTGAACTACCGCACTGTACTGTGTCTGCTGCTAATATATAGACTGGTTGATAAAGAGATAGTATACTCGTAACTAGTATGTATGTATAAAGAAAGAAAAAAAAACCACGGTTAGGTCACTGGTATATACAATTATGGACGGGCTGCCGAGTGCCGACACAGAGGTAGCCACAGCCGTGAACTACCGCACTGTACTGTGTCTGCTGCTAATATATAGACTGGTTGATAAAGAGATAGTATACTCGTAACTAGTATGTATGTATAAAGAAAGAAAAAAAAACCACGGTTAGGTCACTGGTATATACAATTATGGACGGGCTGCCGAGTGCCGACACAGAGGTAGCCACAGCCGTGAACTACCGCACTGTACTGTGTCTGCTGCTAATATAGACTGGTTGATAAAGAGATAGTATACTACTAATATTATATACTGGTGGTCAGGTCACTGGTCACTAGTCACACTGGCAGTGGCACTCCTGCAGCAAAAGTGTGCACTGTTTAATTTTAATATAATATTATGTACTCCTGGCTCCTGCTATAACCTATAACTGGCACTGCAGTAGTGCTCCCCAGTCTCCCCCACAATTATAAGCTGTGTGAGCTGAGCAGTCAGACAGATATATAATATATATAGATGATGCAGCACACTGGCCTGAGCCTGAGCAGTGCACACAGATATGGTATGTATGTGACTGAGTCACTGTGTGCTGTGTATCGCTTTTTTCAGGCAGAGAACGGATTATAAATAAAAGTGGTGGTCACTGGTCACTATCAGCAAAACTCTGCACTGTACACTACTGAGTACTCCTAATGCTCCCCAAAATTAGTAAATCAAGTGTCTAAACGGAGAGGACGCCAGCCACGTCCTCTCCCTATCAATCTCAATGCACGTGTGAAAATGGCGGCGACGCGCGGCTCCTTATATAGAATCCGAGTCTCGCGATAGAATCCGAGCCTCGCGAGAATCCGACAGCGTCATGATGACGTTCGGGCGCGCTCGGGTTAACCGAGCAAGGCGGGAAGATCCGAGTCGCTCGGACTCGTGAAAAAAAACATGAAGTTCTGGCGGGTTCGGATTCAGAGAAACCGAACCCGCTCATCTCTAATTTTCACCCTTAAATAAAGATTTTCTTAATTCCTTACCTGTGTGCTAATTAGATATCACCTTGTTTTCACATTAAACAGACTTCCACATGAGAAAGCAGCAAGGATGCAGTGGCGTTAATGTTTCCTGGTGTCAACCTGTATTATTTCAGTAGACATTGAAATGAGGATGCATCTTGCTGCCTTTCCAATGAAGCAAGTTTAATTTAGTAATAGGTTAAAAACCATCCTTACAAAGGTGTTAATCAGAGACTTGGCTTTGTGGACACTTTTCAGAGAACAAATTTGTTAGCATAAAAATAAAGCCAGAAAATTAAGAGCTGTTTAATCACTCAATTGGATTTTTTTTGCAAGCATATTTCTTTTTCTCTGCAACCCACTGCTAAATTGTGCTTCCTAGCTGTTTTTATAAAATCACTGAATCAAATCTAACTCTGATTACATCAGAGAAGGCCAGGTACCCTACACCAGAACAGGGGGATTTGAAATTTTGACTTGTCTACTTAAAGATCACCAAAATTTGATAACAAGGTCAATTACGTCCCTGGGTGGGATTGAACCACCAACCTTTTGGTCAATAGCCGTGCACACTAACTGATTGCGCCACAAAGACACTTTGCAAAAGTACATACTGACAAAGGCTAATAAGCATTCATCTAAAACGTTTCCTAGAAAAACTTTAAAAAGTCAATAATCTGGAGAGTTTTTGTAAAATGTTTCTTCCATCAACCAACGAAGAAACACATTGGTACTTTCCCATGATGAGTGAGTGCTTCAGGATCTCTTGCACTTACATGTGCAGCAGAGTACAGCAATGGAAGCATGCTGGGCCCATAACCCAGCGGTAGGCAGATTGAAACTATCCTTTGCTATATGCATTTTTTTTTGTTCATTTAAGTAATCAAAACTGGGATTGATATTTTTGCTCTTTTATTTTTACTTAAAGTACAATAACTTTTACCATTTTAATTTGTTTTAATAGTATATTGACAGTATTGTTTTCTTTCAAAAATCCACTTAATTTTCTTTACCCTATTATTAAAAGGGTAACTGACAAAAACAAACTACATTGTCACCAGAAGAGCAATACAAAATGTACAAGTGATATATTAAAATCATCTTTCCAGCTTGAATTTCAATGATGCATTGGGGCAACGATTTTGTGAGAAACATTTTCACTAGAGATGAGCGCCTGAAATTTTTCGGGTTTTGTGTTTTGGTTTTGGGTTCGGTTCCGCGGCCGTGTTTTGGGTTCGAACGCGTTTTGGCAAAACCTCACCGAATTATTTTTGTCGGATTCGGGTGTGTTTTGGATTCGGGTGTTTTTTTCCAAAAACACTAAAAAACAGCTTAAATCATAGAATTTGGGGGTCATTTTGATCCCAAAGTATTATTAACCTCAAAAACCATAATTTACACTCATTTTCAGTCTATTCTGAATACCTCACACCTCACAATATTATTTTTAGTCCTAAAATTTGCACCGAGGTCGCTGTGTGAGTAAGATAAGCGACCCTAGTGGCCGACACAAACACCGGGCCCATCTAGGAGTGGCACTGCAGTGTCACGCAGGATGTCCCTTCCAAAAAACCCTCCCCAAACAGCACATGACGCAAAGAAAAAAAGAGGCGCAATGAGGTAGCTGTGTGAGTAAGATTAGCGACCCTAGTGGCCGACACAAACACCGGGCCCATCTAGGAGTGGCATTTTTGTTCTCCATATTTTAATAGGCACAACTAAAAGGCACCTCAGGTAAACAATGGAGATGGATGGATTGGATACTAGTATACAATTATGGATGGGCTGCCGAGTGCCGACACAGAGGTAGCCACAGCCGTGAACTACCGCACTGTACTGTGTCTGCTGCTAATATATAGACTGGTTGATAAAGAGATAGTATACTCGTAACTAGTATGTATGTATAAAGAAAGAAAAAAAAACCACGGTTAGGTGGTATATACAATTATGGACGGGCTGCCGAGTGCCGACACAGAGGTAGCCACAGCCGTGAACTACCGCACTGTACTGTGTCTGCTGCTAATATATAGACTGGTTGATAAAGAGATAGTATACTCGTAACTAGTATGTATGTATAAAGAAAAAAAAAAAACCACGGTTAGGTCACTGGTATATACAATTATGGACGGGCTGCCGAGTGCCGACACAGAGGTAGCCACAGCCGTGAACTACCGCACTGTACTGTGTCTGCTGCTAATATATAGACTGGTTGATAAAGAGATAGTATACTCGTAACTAGTATGTATGTATAAAGAAAGAAAAAAAAACCACGGTTAGGTCACTGGTATATACAATTATGGACGGGCTGCGGAGTGCCGACTCAGAGGTAGCCACAGCCGTGAACTACCGCACTGTACTGTGTCTGCTGCTAATATATAGACTGGTTGATAAAGAGATAGTATACTCGTAACTAGTATGTATGTATAAAGAAAGAAAAAAAAACCACGGTTAGGTGGTATATACAATTATGGACGGGCTGCCGAGTGCCGACACAGAGGTAGCCACAGCCGTGAACTACCGCACTGTACTGTGTCTGCTGCTAATATATAGACTGGTTGATAAAGAGATAGTATACTCGTAACTAGTATGTATGTATAAAGAAAGAAAAAAAAACCACGGTTAGGTCACTGGTATATACAATTATGGACGGGCTGCCGAGTGCCGACACAGAGGTAGCCACAGCCGTGAACTACCGCACTGTACTGTGTCTGCTGCTAATATATAGACTGGTTGATAAAGAGATAGTATACTCGTAACTAGTATGTATGTATAAAGAAAGAAAAAAAAACCACGGTTAGGTCACTGGTATATACAATTATGGACGGGCTGCCGAGTGCCGACACAGAGGTAGCCACAGCCGTGAACTACCGCACTGTACTGTGTCTGCTGCTAATATATAGACTGGTTGATAAAGAGATAGTATACTCGTAACTAGTATGTATGTATAAAGAAAGAAAAAAAAACCACGGTTAGGTCACTGGTATATACAATTATGGACGGGCTGCCGAGTGCCGACACAGAGGTAGCCACAGCCGTGAACTACCGCACTGTACTGTGTCTGCTGCTAATATATAGACTGGTTGATAAAGAGATAGTATACTCGTAACTAGTATGTATGTATAAAGAAAGAAAAAAAAACCACGGTTAGGTCACTGGTATATACAATTATGGACGGGCTGCCGAGTGCCGACACAGAGGTAGCCACAGCCGTGAACTACCGCACTGTACTGTGTCTGCTGCTAATATATAGACTGGTTGATAAAGAGATAGTATACTCGTAACTAGTATGTATGTATAAAGAAAGAAAAAAAAACCACGGTTAGGTCACTGGTATATACAATTATGGACGGGCTGCCGAGTGCCGACACAGAGGTAGCCACAGCCGTGAACTACCGCACTGTACTGTGTCTGCTGCTAATATAGACTGGTTGATAAAGAGATAGTATACTACTAATATTATATACTGGTGGTCAGGTCACTGGTCACTAGTCACACTGGCAGTGGCACTCCTGCAGCAAAAGTGTGCACTGTTTAATTTTAATATAATATTATGTACTCCTGGCTCCTGCTATAACCTATAACTGGCACTGCAGTAGTGCTCCCCAGTCTCCCCCACAATTATAAGCTGTGTGAGCTGAGCAGTCAGACAGATATATAATATATATAGATGATGCAGCACACTGGCCTGAGCCTGAGCAGTGCACACAGATATGGTATGTATGTGACTGAGTCACTGTGTGCTGTGTATCGCTTTTTTCAGGCAGAGAACGGATTATAAATAAAAGTGGTGGTCACTGGTCACTATCAGCAAAACTCTGCACTGTACACTACTGAGTACTCCTAATGCTCCCCAAAATTAGTAAATCAAGTGTCTAAACGGAGAGGACGCCAGCCACGTCCTCTCCCTATCAATCTCAATGCACGTGTGAAAATGGCGGCGACGCGCGGCTCCTTATATAGAATCCGAGTCTCGCGATAGAATCCGAGCCTCGCGAGAATCCGACAGCGTCATGATGACGTTCGGGCGCGCTCGGGTTAACCGAGCAAGGCGGGAAGATCCGAGTCGCTCGGACTCGTGAAAAAAAACATGAAGTTCTGGCGGGTTCGGATTCAGAGAAACCGAACCCGCTCATCTCTAATTTTCACCCTTAAATAAAGATTTTCTTAATTCCTTACCTGTGTGCTAATTAGATATCACCTTGTTTTCACATTAAACAGACTTCCACATGAGAAAGCAGCAAGGATGCAGTGGCGTTAATGTTTCCTGGTGTCAACCTGTATTATTTCAGTAGACATTGAAATGAGGATGCATCTTGCTGCCTTTCCAATGAAGCAAGTTTAATTTAGTAATAGGTTAAAAACCATCCTTACAAAGGTGTTAATCAGAGACTTGGCTTTGTGGACACTTTTCAGAGAACAAATTTGTTAGCATAAAAATAAAGCCAGAAAATTAAGAGCTGTTTAATCACTCAATTGGATTTTTTTTGCAAGCATATTTCTTTTTCTCTGCAACCCACTGCTAAATTGTGCTTCCTAGCTGTTTTTATAAAATCACTGAATCAAATCTAACTCTGATTACATCAGAGAAGGCCAGGTACCCTACACCAGAACAGGGGGATTTGAAATTTTGACTTGTCTACTTAAAGATCACCAAAATTTGATAACAAGGTCAATTACGTCCCTGGGTGGGATTGAACCACCAACCTTTTGGTCAATAGCCGTGCACACTAACTGATTGCGCCACAAAGACACTTTGCAAAAGTACATACTGACAAAGGCTAATAAGCATTCATCTAAAACGTTTCCTAGAAAAACTTTAAAAAGTCAATAATCTGGAGAGTTTTTGTAAAATGTTTCTTCCATCAACCAACGAAGAAACACATTGGTACTTTCCCATGATGAGTGAGTGCTTCAGGATCTCTTGCACTTACATGTGCAGCAGAGTACAGCAATGGAAGCATGCTGGGCCCATAACCCAGCGGTAGGCAGATTGAAACTATCCTTTGCTATATGCATTTTTTTTTGTTCATTTAAGTAATCAAAACTGGGATTGATATTTTTGCTCTTTTATTTTTACTTAAAGTACAATAACTTTTACCATTTTAATTTGTTTTAATAGTATATTGACAGTATTGTTTTCTTTCAAAAATCCACTTAATTTTCTTTACCCTATTATTAAAATGGTAATTGACAAAAACAAACTACATTGTCACCAGAAGAGCAATACAAAATGTACAAGTGATATATTAAAATCATCTTTCCAGCTTGAATTTCAATGATGCATTGGGGCAACGATTTTGTGAGAAACATCTTCACCCTTAAATAAAGATTTTCTTAATTCCTTACCTGTGTGCTAATTAGATATCACCTTGTTTTCACATTAAACAGACTTCCACATGAGAAAGCAGCAAGGATACAGTGGCGTTAATGTTTCCTGGTGTCAACCTGTATTTATTCAGTAGACATTGAATTGAGGATGCATCTTGCTGCCTTTCCAATGAAGCAAGTTTAATTTAGTAATAGGTGAAAAACCATCCCTACAAAGGTGTTAATCAGAGACTTGGCTTTGTGGACACTTTTCAAAGAACAAATTTGTTAGCATAAAAATAAAGCCAGAAAATGAAGAGCTGTTTAATCACTCAATTGGATTTTTTTTGCCAGCATATTTCTTTTTCTCTGCAACCCACTGCTAAATTGTGCTTCCTAGCTGTTTTTATAAAATCACTGAGTCAAATCTAACTACATCAGAGAAGGACAGGTACCCTACAGCATAACAGGGGGTTTGAAATTTTGACTTGTCTACTTAAAGATCACCAAAATCTGATAACAAGGTCAATTACGTCCCTGGTTGGGATTGAACCACCAACCTTTTGGTTAGTAGCCGGACACACTAACCGATTGCGCCACAGAGACACTTTGCAAAAAGCACATACTGACAAAGTCTAATAAGCATACATCTAGAACGTTTCCTAGAAAAACTTTAAAAAGTCAATAATCTGGAGAGTTTTTGTAAGATGTTTCTTCCATCAACCAACGAAGAAACACATTGGTACTTTCCTATGATGAGTGAGTGCTTCAGGATCTCTTGCACTTACATGTGCAGCAGAGTACTGCAATGGAAGCATGCTGGGCCCATAACCCAGAGGTAGGCAGATTGAAACTATCCTTTGCTATATGCATTTTTTTTGTTAATTTAAGTAATCAAAACTGGGATTGATATTTTTGCTCTTTTATTTTTACTTAAAGTATAATAACTTTTACCATTTTAATTTGTTTTAATAGTATATTGACAGTATAGTTTTCTTTAAAAAATCCACTTAATTTTCTTTACCCTATTATTAAAAGGGTAATTGACAAAAACAAACTACATTGTCACCAGAAGAGCAATACAAAATGTACAAGTGATATATTAAAATCATCTTTCCAGCTTGAATTTCAATGATGCATTGGGGCAACGATTTTGTGAGAAACATCTTCACCCTTAAATAAAGATTTTCTTAATTCCTTACCTGTGTGCTAATTAGATATCACCTTGTTTTCACATTAAACAGACTTCTACATGAGAAAGCAGCAAGGATGCAGTGGCGTTAATGTTTCCTGGTGTCAACCTGTATTATTTCAGTAGACATTGAAATGAGGATGCATCTTACTGCCTTTCCAATGAAGCAAGTTTAATTTAGTAATAGGTGAAAAACCATCCCTACAAAGGTGTTAATCAGAGACTTGGCTTTGTGGACACTTTTCAGAGAACAAATTTGTTAGCATAAAAATAAAGCCAGAAAATGAAGAGCTGTTTAATCACTCAATTGGATTTTTTTTGCCAGCATATTTCTTTTTCTCTGCAACCCACTGCTAAATTGTGCTTCCTAGCTGTTTTTATAAAATCACTGAATCAAATCTAACTCTGATTACATTAGAGAAGGCCAGGTACCCTACACCATAAGAGGGGGTTTGAAATTTTGACTTGTCTACTTAAAGATCACCAAAATCTGATAACAAGTTCAATTACATCCCTGGGTGGGATTGAACCACCAACCTTTTGGTTAGTAGCTGGACACACTAACCGATTGCGCCACAGAGACACTTTGCAAAAAATATATACTGACAAAGGCTAATAAGCATACATCTAGAACGTTTCCTAGAAAAACTTTAAAAAGTCAATAATCTGGAGAGTTTTTGTAAGATGTTTCTTCCATCAACCAACGAAGAAACACATTGGTACTTTCCCATGATGAGTGAGTGCTTCAGGATCTCTTGCACTTACATGTGCAGCAGAGTACTGCAATGGAAGCATGCTGGGCCCATAACCCAGAGGTAGGCAGATTGAAACTATCCTCTGCTATATGCATTTTTTTTTGTTAATTAAAGTAATCCAAAACTGGGATTGATATGTTAGCTATTTTATGTTTACTTAAAGTACAATAACTTTTACCATTTTAATTTGTTTTAATAGTATATTGACAGTATTGTTTTCTTTCAAAAATCCACTTAATTTTCTTTACCCTATTATTAAAATGGTAATTGACAAAAACAAACTACATTGTCACCAGAAGAGCAATACAAAATGTACAAGTGATATATTAAAATCATCTTTCCAGCTTGAATTTCAATGATGCATTGGGGCAACGATTTTGTGAGAAACATCTTCACCCTTAAATAAAGATTTTCTTAATTCCTTACCTGTGTGCTAATTAGATATCACCTTGTTTTCACATTAAACAGACTTCCACATGAGAAAGCAGCAAGGATGCATTGGCGTTAATGTTTCCTGGTGTCAACCTGTATTATTTCAGTAGACATTGAAATGAGGATGCATCTTGCTGCCTTTCCAATGAAGCAAGTTTAATTTAGTAATAGGTGAAAAACCATCCTTACAAAGGTGTTCATCAGAGACTTGGCTTTGTGGACACTTTTCAGAGAACAAATTTGTTAGCATAAAAATAAAGCCAGAAAATGAAGAGCTGTTTAATCACTCAATTGGATTTTTTTGCCAGCATATTTCTTTTTCTCTGCAACCCACTGCTAAATTGTGCTTCCTAGCTGTTTTTATAAAATCACTGAATCAAATCTAACTCTGATTACATCAGAGAAGGCCAGGTACCCTACACCATAAGAGGGGATTTGAAATTTTGACTTGTCTACTTAAAGATCACCAAAATCTGATAACAAGGTCAATTACGTCCCTGGGTGGGATTGAACAACCATCCTTTTGGTTTATAGCCGTACACACTAACTGATTGCACCACAGAGACACTTTGCAAAAGTACATACTGACAAAGGCTAATAAGCATTCATCTAAAACGTTTCCTAGAAAAACTTTAAAAAGTCAATAATCTGGAGAGTTTTTGTAAGATGTTTCTTCCATCCACCAACGAAGAAACACATTGGTACTTTCCCATGATGAGTGAGTGCTTCAGGATCTCTTGCACTTACATGTGCAGCAGAGTACTGCAATGGAAGCATGCTGGGCCCATAACCCAGAGGTAGGCAGATTGAAACTATCCTTTGCTATATGCATTTTTTTTGTTAATTTAAGTAATCAAAACTGGGATTGATATTTTTGCTCTTTTATTTTTACTTGAAGTACAATAACTTTTACCATTTTAATTTGTTTGAATAGTATATTGACAGTATAGTTTTCTTTAAAAAATCAACTTAATTTTCTTTACCCTATTATTAAAAGGGTAATTGACAAAAACAAACTACATTGTCACCAGAAGAGCAATACAAAATGTACAAGTGATATATTAAAATCATCTTTCCAGCTTGAATTTCAATGATGCATTGGGGCAACGATTTTGTGAGAAACATCTTCACCCTTAAATAAAGATTTTCTTAATTCCTTACCTGTGTGCTAATTAGATATCACCTTGTTTTCACATTAAACAGACTTCCACATGAGAAAGCAGCAAGGATGCAGTGGCGTTAATGTTTCCTGGTGTCAACCTGTATTATTTCAGTAGACATTGAAATGAGGATGCATCTTGCTGCCTTTCCAATGAAGCAAGTTTAATTTAGTAATAGGTGAAAAACCATCCCTACAAAGGTGTTAATCAGAGACTTGGCTTTGTGGACACTTTTCAGAGAACAAATTTGTTAGCATAAAAATAAAGCCAGAAAATGAAGAGCTGTTTAATCACTCAATTGGATTTTTTTTCCAGCATATTTCTTTTTCTCTGCAACCCACTGCTAAATTGTGCTTCCTATCTGTTTTTATAAAATCACTGAATCAAATCTAACTCTGATTACATCAGAGAAGGCCAGGTACCCAACACCATAACAGGGGGTTTGAAATTTTGACTTGTCTACTTAAAGATCACCAAAATCTGATAACAAGGTCAATTACGTCCCTGGGTGGGATTGAACCACCAACCTTTTGGTTAGTAGCCAGACACACTAACCGATTGCGCCACAGAGACACTTTGTAAAAAGTGCGTACTGACAAAGGCTAATAAGCATACATCTAGAACGTTTCCTAGAAAAACTTTAAAAAGTCAATAATCTGGAGAGTTTTTGTAAGATGTTTCTTCCATCAACCAACGAAGAAACACATTGGTACTTTCCCATGATGAGTGAGTGCTTCAGGATCTCTTGCACTTACATGTGCAGCAGAGTACTGCAATGGAAGCATGCTGGGCCCATAACCCAGAGGTAGGCAGATTGAAACTATCTTTTGCTATATGCACTTTTTTTGTTAATTTAAGTAATCAAAACTGGAATTGATATTTTTGCTCTTTTATTTTTACTTAAAGTACAATAACTTTTACCATTTTAATTTGTTTGAATAGTATATTGACAGTATAGTTTTCTTTAAAAAATCCACTTAATTTTCTTTACCCTATTATTAAAAGGGTAATTGACAAAAACACCAGAAGAGCAATACAAAATGTACAAGTGATATATTAAAATCATCTTTCCAGCTTGAATTTCAATGATGCATTGGGGCAACGATTTTGCGAGAAACATCTTCACCCTTAAATAAAGATTTTCTTAATTCCTTACCTGTGTGCTAATTAGATATCACCTTGTTTTCACATTAAACAGACTTCTACATGAGAAAGCAGCAAGGATGCAGTGGCATTAATGTTTCCTGGTGTCAACCTGTATTATTTCAGTAGACATTGAAATGAGGATGCATCTTGCTGCCTTTCCAATGAAGCAAGTTTAATTTAGTTATAGGTGAAAAACCATCCCTACAAAGGTGTTAATCAGAGACTTGGCTTTGTGGACACTTTTTAGAGAACAAATTTGTTAGCATAAAAATAAAGGCAGAAAATGAAGAGCTGTTTAATCACTCAATTGGATTTTTCTGCCAGCATATTTTTTTTCTCTGCAACCCATTGCTAAATTGTGCTTCCTAGCTGTTTTTTATAAAATCACTGAATCAAATCTAACTCTGATTACATCAGAGAAGGCCAGGTACCCTACACCATAAGAGGGGGTTTGACATTTTGACTTGTCTACTTAAATATCACCAAAACCCGATCACAAGGTCAATTATGTCCCTGGGTGGGATTGAACCACCAACCTTTTGGTTAGTAGCCAGACACACTAACCGATTGCGCCACAGAGACACTTTGCAAAAAGTACATACTGACAAAGGCTAATAAGCATTCATCTAGAACGTTTCCTAGAAAAACTTTAAAAAGTCAATAATCTGGAGAGTTTTTGTAAGAATTTTCTTAAATCAACCAACGAAGAAACACATTGGTACTTTCCCATGATGAGTGAGTGCTTCAGGATCTCTTGCACTTACATGTGCAGCAGAGTACTGCAATGGAAGCATGCTGGGCCCATAACCCAGAGGTAGGCAGATTGAAACTATCCTTTGCTATATGCATTTTTTTTGTTAATTTAAGTAATCAAAACTGGGATTGATATTTTTGCTCTTTTATTTTTACTTAAAGTATAATAACTTTTACCATTTTAATTTGTTTTAATAGTATATTGACAGTATAGTTTTCTTTAAAAAATCCACTTAATTTTCTTTACCCTATTATTAAAAGGGTAATTGACAAAAACAAACTACATTGTCACCAGAAGAGCAATACAAAATGTACAAGTGATATATTAAAATCATCTTTCCAGCTTGAATTTCAATGATGCATTGGGGCAACGATTTTGTGAGAAACATCTTCACCCTTAAATAAAGATTTTCTTAATTCCTTACCTGTGTGCTAATTAGATATCACCTTGTTTTCACATTAAACAGACTTCTACATGAGAAAGCAGCAAGGATGCAGTGGCGTTAATGTTTCCTGGTGTCAACCTGTATTATTTCAGTAGACATTGAAATGAGGATGCATCTTACTGCCTTTCCAATGAAGCAAGTTTAATTTAGTAATAGGTGAAAAACCATCCCTACAAAGGTGTTAATCAGAGACTTGGCTTTGTGGACACTTTTCAGAGAACAAATTTGTTAGCATAAAAATAAAGCCAGAAAATGAAGAGCTGTTTAATCACTCAATTGGATTTTTTTTGCCAGCATATTTCTTTTTCTCTGCAACCCACTGCTAAATTGTGCTTCCTAGCTGTTTTTATAAAATCACTGAATCAAATCTAACTCTGATTACATTAGAGAAGGCCAGGTACCCTACACCATAAGAGGGGGTTTGAAATTTTGACTTGTCTACTTAAAGATCACCAAAATCTGATAACAAGTTCAATTACATCCCTGGGTGGGATTGAACCACCAACCTTTTGGTTAGTAGCTGGACACACTAACCGATTGCGCCACAGAGACACTTTGCAAAAAATATATACTGACAAAGGCTAATAAGCATACATCTAGAACGTTTCCTAGAAAAACTTTAAAAAGTCAATAATCTGGAGAGTTTTTGTAAGATGTTTCTTCCATCAACCAACGAAGAAACACATTGGTACTTTCCCATGATGAGTGAGTGCTTCAGGATCTCTTGCACTTACATGTGCAGCAGAGTACTGCAATGGAAGCATGCTGGGCCCATAACCTAGAGGTAGGCAGATTGAAACTATCCTCTGCTATATGCATTTTTTTTGTTAATTAAAGTAATCCAAAACTGGGATTGATATGTTAGCTATTTTATGTTTACTTAAAGTACAATAACTTTTACCATTTTAATTTGTTTTAATAGTATATTGACAGTATTGTTTTCTTTCAAAAATCCACTTAATTTTCTTTACCCTATTATTAAAATGGTAATTGACAAAAACAAACTACATTGTCACCAGAAGAGCAATACAAAATGTACAAGTGATATATTAAAATCATCTTTCCAGCTTGAATTTCAATGATGCATTGGGGCAACGATTTTGTGAGAAACATCTTCACCCTTAAATAAAGATTTTCTTAATTCCTTACCTGTGTGCTAATTAGATATCACCTTGTTTTCACATTAAACAGACTTCCACATGAGAAAGCAGCAAGGATGCATTGGCGTTAATGTTTCCTGGTGTCAACCTGTATTATTTCAGTAGACATTGAAATGAGGATGCATCTTGCTGCCTTTCCAATGAAGCAAGTTTAATTTAGTAATAGGTGAAAAACCATCCTTACAAAGGTGTTCATCAGAGACTTGGCTTTGTGGACACTTTTCAGAGAACAAATTTGTTAGCATAAAAATAAAGCCAGAAAATGAAGAGCTGTTTAATCACTCAATTGGATTTTTTTGCCAGCATATTTCTTTTTCTCTGCAACCCACTGCTAAATTGTGCTTCCTAGCTGTTTTTATAAAATCACTGAATCAAATCTAACTCTGATTACATCAGAGAAGGCCAGGTACCCTACACCATAAGAGGGGATTTGAAATTTTGACTTGTCTACTTAAAGATCACCAAAATCTGATAACAAGGTCAATTACGTCCCTGGGTGGGATTGAACAACCATCCTTTTGGTTTATAGCCGTACACACTAACTGATTGCACCACAGAGACACTTTGCAAAAGTACATACTGACAAAGGCTAATAAGCATTCATCTAAAACGTTTCCTAGAAAAACTTTAAAAAGTCAATAATCTGGAGAGTTTTTGTAAGATGTTTCTTCCATCCACCAACGAAGAAACACATTGGTACTTTCCCATGATGAGTGAGTGCTTCAGGATCTCTTGCACTTACATGTGCAGCAGAGTACTGCAATGGAAGCATGCTGGGCCCATAACCCAGAGGTAGGCAGATTGAAACTATCCTTTGCTATATGCATTTTTTTTGTTAATTTAAGTAATCAAAACTGGGATTGATATTTTTGCTCTTTTATTTTTACTTGAAGTACAATAACTTTTACCATTTTAATTTGTTTGAATAGTATATTGACAGTATAGTTTTCTTTAAAAAATCAACTTAATTTTCTTTACCCTATTATTAAAAGGGTAATTGACAAAAACAAACTACATTGTCACCAGAAGAGCAATACAAAATGTACAAGTGATATATTAAAATCATCTTTCCAGCTTGAATTTCAATGATGCATTGGGGCAACGATTTTGTGAGAAACATCTTCACCCTTAAATAAAGATTTTCTTAATTCCTTACCTGTGTGCTAATTAGATATCACCTTGTTTTCACATTAAACAGACTTCCACATGAGAAAGCAGCAAGGATGCAGTGGCGTTAATGTTTCCTGGTGTCAACCTGTATTATTTCAGTAGACATTGAAATGAGGATGCATCTTGCTGCCTTTCCAATGAAGCAAGTTTAATTTAGTAATAGGTGAAAAACCATCCCTACAAAGGTGTTAATCAGAGACTTGGCTTTGTGGACACTTTTCAGAGAACAAATTTGTTAGCATAAAAATAAAGCCAGAAAATGAAGAGCTGTTTAATCACTCAATTGGATTTTTTTTCCAGCATATTTCTTTTTCTCTGCAACCCACTGCTAAATTGTGCTTCCTATCTGTTTTTATAAAATCACTGAATCAAATCTAACTCTGATTACATCAGAGAAGGCCAGGTACCCAACACCATAACAGGGGGTTTGAAATTTTGACTTGTCTACTTAAAGATCACCAAAATCTGATAACAAGGTCAATTACGTCCCTGGGTGGGATTGAACCACCAACCTTTTGGTTAGTAGCCAGACACACTAACCGATTGCGCCACAGAGACACTTTGTAAAAAGTGCGTACTGACAAAGGCTAATAAGCATACATCTAGAACGTTTCCTAGAAAAACTTTAAAAAGTCAATAATCTGGAGAGTTTTTGTAAGATGTTTCTTCCATCAACCAACGAAGAAACACATTGGTACTTTCCCATGATGAGTGAGTGCTTCAGGATCTCTTGCACTTACATGTGCAGCAGAGTACTGCAATGGAAGCATGCTGGGCCCATAACCCAGAGGTAGGCAGATTGAAACTATCTTTTGCTATATGCACTTTTTTTGTTAATTTAAGTAATCAAAACTGGGATTGATATTTTTGCTCTTTTATTTTTACTTAAAGTACAATAACTTTTACCATTTTAATTTGTTTTAATAGTATATTGACAGTATAGTTTTCTTTAAAAAATCCACTTAATTTTCTTTACCCTATTATTAAAAGGGTAATTGACAAAAACACCAGAAGAGCAATACAAAATGTACAAGTGATATATTAAAATCATCTTTCCAGCTTGAATTTCAATGATGCATTGGGGCAACGATTTTGCGAGAAACATCTTCACCCTTAAATAAAGATTTTCTTAATTCCTTACCTGTGTGCTAATTAGATATCACCTTGTTTTCACATTAAACAGACTTCTACATGAGAAAGCAGCAAGGATGCAGTGGCATTAATGTTTCCTGGTGTCAACCTGTATTATTTCAGTAGACATTGAAATGAGGATGCATCTTGCTGCCTTTCCAATGAAGCAAGTTTAATTTAGTTATAGGTGAAAAACCATCCCTACAAAGGTGTTAATCAGAGACTTGGCTTTGTGGACACTTTTTAGAGAACAAATTTGTTAGCATAAAAATAAAGGCAGAAAATGAAGAGCTGTTTAATCACTCAATTGGATTTTTCTGCCAGCATATTTTTTTTCTCTGCAACCCATTGCTAAATTGTGCTTCCTAGCTGTTTTTTATAAAATCACTGAATCAAATCTAACTCTGATTACATCAGAGAAGGCCAGGTACCCTACACCATAAGAGGGGGTTTGACATTTTGACTTGTCTACTTAAATATCACCAAAACCCGATCACAAGGTCAATTATGTCCCTGGGTGGGATTGAACCACCAACCTTTTGGTTAGCAGCCAGACACACTAACCGATTGCGCCACAGAGACACTTTGCAAAAAGTACATACTGACAAAGGCTAATAAGCATTCATCTAGAACGTTTCCTAGAAAAACTTTAAAAAGTCAATAATCTGGAGAGTTTTTGTAAGAATTTTCTTAAATCAACCAACGAAGAAACACATTGGTACTTTCCCATGATGAGTGAGTGCTTCAGGATCTCTTGCACTTACATGTGCAGCAGAGTACTGCAATGGAAGCATGCTGGGCCCATTACCCAGAGGTAGGCAGATTGAAACTATCCTCTGCTATATGCATTTTTTTTGTTAATTAAAGTAATCCAAAACTGGGATTGATATGTTAGCTATTTTATGTTTACTTAAAGTACAATAACTTTTACCATTTTAATTTGTTTTAATAGTATATTGACAGTATTGTTTTCTTTCAAAAATCCACTTAATTTTCTTTACCCTATTATTAAAATGGTAATTGACAAAAACAAACTACATTGTCACCAGAAGAGCAATACAAAATGTACAAGTGATATATTAAAATCATCTTTCCAGCTTGAATTTCAATGATGCATTGGGGCAACGATTTTGTGAGAAACATCTTCACCCTTAAATAAAGATTTTCTTAATTCCTTACCTGTGTGCTAATTAGATATCACCTTGTTTTCACATTAAACAGACTTCCACATGAGAAAGCAGCAAGGATGCATTGGCGTTAATGTTTCCTGGTGTCAACCTGTATTATTTCAGTAGACATTGAAATGAGGATGCATCTTGCTGCCTTTCCAATGAAGCAAGTTTAATTTAGTAAGAGGTGAAAAACCATCCTTACAAAGGTGTTCATCAGAGACTTGGCTTTGTGGACACTTTTCAGAGAACAAATTTGTTAGCATAAAAATAAAGCCAGAAAATGAAGAGCTGTTTAATCACTCAATTGGATTTTTTTGCCAGCATATTTCTTTTTCTCTGCAACCCACTGCTAAATTGTGCTTCCTAGCTGTTTTTATAAAATCACTGAATCAAATCTAACTCTGATTACATCAGAGAAGGCCAGGTACCCTACACCATAAGAGGGGATTTGAAATTTTGACTTGTCTACTTAAAGATCACCACAATCTGATCACAAGGTCAATTACGTCCCTGGGTGGGATTGAACCACCAACGTTTTGGTTTATAGCTGTACACACTAACTGATTGCACCACAGAGACACTTTGCGATAGTACATACTGACAAAGGCTAATAAGCATTCATCTAAAACGTTTCCTAGAAAAACTTTAAAAAGTCAATAATCTGGAGAGTTTTTGTAAGATGTTTCTTCCATCCACCAACGAAGAAACACATTGGTACTTTCCCATGATGACTGAGTGCTTCAGGATCTCTTGCACTTACATGTGCAGCAGAGTACTGCAATGGAAGCATGCTGGGCCCATAACCCAGAGGTAGGCAGATTACAACTATCCTCTGCTATATGCATTTTTTTTTGTTAATTAAAGTAATCCAAAACTGGGATTGATATTTTTGCTCTTTTATTTTTCATTAAAGTACAATAACTTTTACCATTTTAATTTGTTTTAATAGTATATTGAAAGTATTGTTTTCTTTTAAAAATCCACTTAATTTTCTTTACCCTATTATTAAAATGGTAATTGACAAAAACAAACTACATTGTCACCAGAAGAGCAATACAAAATGTACAAGTGATATATTAAAATCATCTTTCCAGCTTGAATTTCAATGATGCATTGGGGCAACGATTTTGTGAGAAACATTTTCACCCTTAAATAAAGATTTTCTTAATTCCTTACCTGTGTGCTAATTAGATATCACCTTGTTTTCACATTAAACAGACTTCCACATGAGAAAGCAGCAAGGATGCAGTGGCGTTAATGTTTCCTGGTGTCAACCTATATTATTTCAGTAGACATTGAAATGAGGATGCATCTTGCTGCCTTTCCAATGAAGCAAGTTTAATTTAGTAATAGGTGAAAAACCATCCTTACAAAGGTGTTAATCAGAGACTTGGCTTTGTGGACACTATTCAGAGAACAAATTTGTTAGCATAAAAATAAAGCCAGAAAATGAAGAGCTGTTTAATCACTCAATTGGATTTTTTTGCCAGCATATTTCTATTTCTCTGCAACCCACTGCTAAATTGTGCTTCCTAGCTGTTTTTATAAAATCACTGAATCAAATCTAACTCTGATTACATCAGAGAAGGCCAGGTACCCTACACCATAAGAGGGGGTTTGAAATTTTGACTTGTCTACTTAAAGATCACCAAAATCTGATAACAAGGCCAATTACGTCTCTGGGTGGGATTGAACCACCAACCTTTTGGTTAATAGCCATACACACTAACTGATTGCGCCACAGAGACACTTTGCAAAAGCACATACTGACAAAGGCTAATAAGCATTCATCTAAAACGTTTCCTAGAAAAACTTTAAAAATTCAATAATCTGGAGAGTTTATGTAAGATGTTTCTTCCATCAACAAACGAAGAAACACATTGGTACTTTCCCATGATGAGTGAGTGCTTCAGGATCTACTGCACTTACATGTGCAGCAGAGTACAGCAATGGAAGCATGCTGGGCACATAACCCAGAGGTAGGCAGATTGAAACTATCCTCTGCTATATGCATTTTTTTTTGTTAATTAAAGTAATCCAAAACTGGGATTGATATGTTGGCTCTTTTATTTTTACTTACAGTACAATAACTTTTACCATTTTAATTTGTTTTAATAGTATATTGACAGTATTGTTTTCTTTCAAAAATCCACTTAATTTTCTTTACCCTATTATTAAAATGGTAATTGACAAAAACAAACTACATTGTCACCAGAAGAGCAATACATAATGTACAAGTGATATATTAAAATCATCTTTCCAGCTTGAATTTCAATGATGCATTGGGGCAACGATTTTGTGAGAAACATTTTCACCCTTAAATAAAGATTTTCTTAATTCCTTACCTGTGTGCTAATTAGATATCACCTTGTTTTCACATTAAACAGACTTCCACATGAGAAAGCAGCAAGGATGCAGTGGCGTTAATGTTTCCTGGTGTCAACCTGTATTATTTCAGTAGACATTGAAATGAGGATGCATCTTGCTGCCTTTCCAATGAAGCAAGTTTAATTTAGTAATAGGTTAAAAACCATCCTTACAAAGGTGTTAATCAGAGACTTAGCTTTGTGGACACTTTTCAGAGAACAAATTTGTTAGCATAAAAATAAAGCTAGAAAATTAAGAGCTGTTTAATCACTCAATTGGATTTTTTTTGCCAGCATATTTCTTTTTCTCTGCAACCCACTGCTAAAATGTGCTTCCTAGCTGTTTTTATAAAATCACTGAATCAAATCTAACTCTGATTACATCAGAGAAGGCCAGGTACCCTACACCAGAACAGGGGGTTTGAAATTTTGACTTGTCTACTTAAAGATCACCAAAATCTGATAACAAGGTCAATTACGTCCCTGGGTGTGATTGAACCACCAACCTTTTGGTTAATAGCCATGCACACTAACTGATTGCGCCACAGAGACACTTTGCGAAAGTCCATACTGACAAAGGCTAATAAGCATTCATCTAAAACGTTTCCTAGAAAAACTTTAAAAAGTCAATAATCTGGAGAGTTTTTGTAAGATGTTTCTTCCATCAACCAACGAAGAAACACATTGGTACTTTCCCATGATGAGTGAGTGCTTCAGGATCTCTTGCACTTACATGTGCAGCAGAGTACAGCAATGGAAGCATGCTGGGCCCATAACCCAGCGGTAGGCAGATTGAAACTATCCTCTGCTATATGCATTTTTTTTTGTTAATTAAAGTAATCCAAAACTGGGATTGATATTTTGGCTCTTTTATTTTTACTTAAAGTACAATAACTTTTACCATTTTAATTTGTTTTAATAGTATATTGACAGTATTGTTTTCTTTCAAAAATCCACTTAATTTTCTTTACCCTATTATTAAAATGGTAATTGACAAAAACAAACTACATTGTCACCAGAAGAGCAATACAAAATGTACAAGTGATATATTAAAATCATCTTTCCAGCTTGAATTTCAATGATGCATTGGGGCAACGATTTTGTGAGAAACATCTTCACCCTTAAATAAAGATTTTCTTAATTCCTTACCTGTGTGCTAATTAGATATCACCTTGTTTTCACATTAAACAGACTTCCACATGAGAAAGCAGCAAGGATACAGTGGCGTTAATGTTTCCTGGTGTCAACCTGTATTATTTCAGTAGAAATTGAAATGAGGATGCATCTTGCTGCCTTTCCAATGAAGCAAGTTTAATTTAGTAATAGGTGAAAAACCATCCCTACAAAGGTGTTAATCAGAGACTTGGCTTTGTGGACACTTTTCAAAGAACAAATTTGTTAGCATAAAAATAAAGCCAGAAAATGAAGAGCTGTTTAATCACTCAATTGGATTTTTTTTGCCAGCATATTTCTTTTTCTCTGCAACCCACTGCTAAATTGTGCTTCCTAGCTGTTTTTATTAAATCACTGAATCAAATCTAACTCTGATTACATCAGAGAAGGCCAGGTACCCTACACCATAACAGGGGGTTTGAAATTTTGACTTGTCTACTTAAAGATCACCAAAATCTGATAACAAGGTCAATTACGTCCCTGGTTGGGATTGAACCACTAACCTTTTGGTTAGTAGCCGGACACACTAACCGATTGCGCCACAGAGACACTTTGCAAAAAGTACATACTGACAAAGTCTAATAAGCATACATCTAGAACGTTTCCTAGAAAAACTTTAAAAAGTCAATAATCTGGAGAGTTTTTGTAAGATGTTTCTTACATCAACCAATGAAGAAACACATTGGTACTTTCCCATGATGAGTGAGTGCTTCAGGATCTCTTGCACTTACATGTGCAGCAGAGTACTGCAATGGAAGCATGCTGGGCCCATAACCCAGAGGTAGGCAGATTGAAACTATCCTTTGCTATATGCATTTTTTTTGTTAATTTAAGTTATCAAAACTGGGATTGATATTTTTGCTCTTTTATTTTTACTTAAAGTACAATAACTTTTACCATTTTAATTTGTTTTAATAGTATATTGACAGTATTGTTTTCTTTAAAAAATCCACTTAATTTTCTTTACCCTATTATTGAAAGGGTAATTGACAAAAACAAACTACATTGTCACCAGAAGAGCAATACAAAATGTACAAGTGATATATTAAAATCATCTTTCCAGCTTGAATTTCAATGATGCATTGGGGCAACGATTTTGTGAGAAACATCTTCACCCTTAAATAAAGATTTTCTTAATTCCTTACCTGTGTGCTCATTAGATATCACCTTGTTTTCACATTAAACAGACTTCTACATGAGAAAGCAGCAAGGATGCAGTGGCGTTAATGTTTCCTGGTGTCAACCTGTATTATTTCAGTAGACATTGAAATGAGGATGCATCTTGCTGCCTTTCCAATGAAGCAAGTTTAATTTAGTAATAGGTGAAAAACCATCCCTACAAAGGTGTTAATCAGAGACTTGGCTTTGTGGACACTTTTCAGAGAACAAATTTGTTAGCATAAAAATAAAGCCAGAAAATGAAGAGCTGTTTAATCACTCAATTGGATTTTTTTTTGCCAGCATATTTCTTTTTCTCTGCAACCCACTGCTAAATTGTGCTTCCTAGCTGTTTTTATTAAATCACTGAATCAAATCTAACTCTGATTACATCAGAAAAGGCCAGGTACCCTACACCATAACAGGGGGTTTGAAATTTTGACTTGTCTACTTAAAGATCACCAAAATCTGATAACATGGTCAATTACATCCCTGGGTGGGATTGAACCACCAACCTTTTGGTTAGTAGCCGGACACACTAACCGATTGCGCCACAGAGACACTTCGCGAAAAGTACATACTGACAAAGGCTAATAAGCATACATCTAAAACTTTTCCTAGAAAAACTTTAAAAAGTCAATAATCTGGAGAGTTTTTTTAAGATGTTTCTTCCATCAACCAACGAAGAAACACATTGGTACTTTCCCATGATGAGTGAGTGCTTTAGGATCTCTTGCACTTACATGTGCAGCAGAGTACTGCAATGGAAGCATGCTGGGCCCATTACCCAGAGGTAGGCAGATTGAAACTATCCTCTGCTATATGCATTTTTTTTGTTAATTAAAGTAATCCAAAACTGGGATTGATATGTTAGCTCTTTTATGTTTTCTTAAAGTACAATAACTTTTACCATTTTAATTTGTTTTAATAGTATATTGACAGTATTGTTTTCTTTCAAAAATCTACTTAATTTTTTTTACCCTATTATTAAAATGGTAATTGACAAAAACAAACTACATTTGCTTGGGAGAAAAATGCAAAGGTACAAGACAGCTTTTCCTTGCCAATATCTCTCTTTTGCAAAGAGCTACGCATTGGAAAATTCAGGGCTATACCGTGTAGATGAAGCACTAACAGGAGGCTTTAACATTTTCATTCTAGTGTCCTTCGTTTGGGAGAAAAATCCAATGGTACAAGACAGCTTTTCCTTGCCAATATCTCTCTTTTGCAAAGAGCTGCGCATTGGAAAATTCAGGGCTATGCCGTGTAGATGATGGCCTAACAGGAGGCTTTAAAATTTTCTTTCTAGTGTCCTTCGTTTGGGAGAAAAATGCAAAGGTACAAGACACCTTTTCCTTGCCAATATCTCTCTTTTGCAAAGAGCTGCGCATTGGAAAATTCAGGGCTATGCCGTGTAGATGATGGCCTAACAGGAGGCTTTAAAATTCCAAACGAAGGACACTAGAAAGAAAATTTTAAAGCCTCCTGTTAGGCCATCATCTACACGGCATAGCCCTGAATTTTCCAATGCGCAGCTCTTTGCGATTACAATCCAACATGAATCAGGCTCTATTACCTATCACAATGCACTGCAGGTAGTACAAAATGGGGTTAATATAGGAGAAAAACCCCCAGAGCTGTGCTCCTTAACTGTCCCTGGTGGCTAGTGGAGCTGCTGCCCAGTAATCAGTGTCCACGCCAGTGCGCACACGGCCCGCCCCCTACAGCCACGCTGGATCTCGGTATAGTGTGGGCACAGAAGCCCCTTACCTCCCTTTCATCAGCGGCCTCGTGATCCCGGAGGGCGGTGTGTGTGTGACTGACCTTAGGAAGAAACCGGAGCCTCCGCTGCAGTGACCCAGCAACCAGGGCACGGGAGTATACTGCGCCGCTGGGAGTGATGGAGCTGCAGTAAAGATGTCTATTAGACCTTGCCTGCTGCAGCCCTTGTAGATTCTTATAAAAAAAGTTCTTCTTTTCTTGTCAAAATTAATAGCTAAGAATAGGCTGCCTGAGGCAGCCCCCTGTTAAGTGGCCTGCTACTGAAGGCACCAACTACAAACTGAGCTCCCTGTTCATGGAAGCGAGGTTATAGAGCAGGGGGCGCTGAGCATCTTGGGAACAGTCAAAAACTTTTAGCCTGTTGGTGCCTCAGATCAAGATCCTACTCTACACCCCAATGTGAATCCTTGTGGAGTCCAGTGTACCCCACAGAAGAAATGAATGTGTCACACCCATTGGCAGCAACATTAGAATAGCTGCTGATGGGCACAATTGAGAAAGGAAGGGGGGAAAACATTTGAATCCAGCACATATATGTAATTTGAATATGTAATTTGTACCTTCCTACTTTAAAATGTAATGGATGAACCTCACCCTGTGAGAACTATCTTTATGATCAAGAGATCTCATATGCAAGATAAGTATGTGTTGGCAGAGGCGCTCACTGGGCAGAGATGCTGATCGCATCTCTGGCATGTGCCGGTGCACTGCGGCACCAGCACACACACACACTTCAGACCTGATCTCCTGTTGTGTGAATATGCACAGCAGAGATCAGGTCTGAATTAGGCCCTATATACAGCTGTCAGTAAGGCAGGGATCTGCTGCTGCCAGTGAGGCAGGGATCTGCTGCTGCCAGTGAGGCAGGGATGTGCTGCTGTCAGTGAAGCAGTGATCTGCTGCTGTCAGTGAGGCAGTGATCTGCTGCTGTCAGTAAGGCAGGGATGTGCTGCTATAAGTGAGGCAGGGATGTGCTGCTGTCAGTGAAGCAGGGATGTGCTGCTGTCAGCAAGGCAGTGATCTGCTGCCCACTATCTCCCTATCACCCCTGCCTGAGTCACACACTTTCCCTGTCACCCCTGCCCCAGTTACCCGCTATCTCCCAGTCGCCGCTGCCTCAGTTAACCACTATACCTGCGACCCCTGCCTCAGTCACCCACTATACCAGTCACCCCTGCTTTAGTCACCCACTATCTCTGTCACCCCGGCCTCAGTCACCCACTATCTCCCACTCATACATGCTTCAGTCACCCACTATCTCCCAGTCATCCCTGCCTCAGTCACCTACTGACACCAGTGCAGACATTTCTGCTGCGGACTCTCCACTCTCCAGCGTGAACGTCCTGACGACTGAGGAAATCCGCTTCCCAGTTGAGGACTCCGGGAATGAACACTGCCGATATTGCTGGCAGATGACGTTCTACCCAACTGAGGATTTTTGATACTTCCAGCTTTGCTATGCAATTTCGAGTGCCGCCTTGATGATTTGTGTACACTACCGTGGTGGCGTTGTCCGATTGTACTTGAACAGGCCTGTTCTGTACTAGAGGCAGGGCCAGTGTCAATGAATTGAACACTGCCTGCAATTCCAGAATGTTTATCGGGAGGAGAGATTCCTCCCTGGTCCACCGATGGTGAAGGGTCGTCATCACGGCCATGACCTTGGTGAATTTCCGAGGTGCCGTGGCCAAACCAGAAGGCAGGACCTGAAATCCAAAAACTAACCAGGCACAACACTGCTTAGCTTCCAACATCAGATGAGATTGGACATATCCAGTGTGATGCGGCTGTAGATGATTTTTGCTGTTTCTAACTTCTACTTCTAACTACTGGTACATCAATGAATAAGTTTCAAAATAGAATGCATCAAGAGAACGGTGTTGGTAGTATAAAACTACCTACAGCACCTGGTATTCCCAGGTGGTCTCACATCCAAGAACATACCAGGCCTAAAATCAGGTGATATTGGGCATATACAGTGTGGTGTGGCTGTAGATGAGCTTAGTGGTTTCTGTTAGAGTTCTTCTACTTCTAACTACTCGTACATAAATGAGTAAGCGGACGATTTATTAAACCTGGTGAAATGATAATTTGCATGGTGATAAAGTACCAGCCAATCAGCTCCTAATTGCCATGTCACAGGCTGGGTTTGAAAAATGACAGTTAGGAGCTGACTGGCTGGTACTTTATCACCTTGCACTTTATCAGTTCACCAGGCTTAATAGATCTGCCCCAATGTTTCAAAATGGAATGCATCAAGAGAACGGTGTTAGTATTGTAAAAATACACACAGCTCCTGGTATTTCCTGGTGGTCTCCCATCCAAGTACTAAAACCAGGACCAACACTGCTCAGCTTCCATGATCAGGAGAGATTGGGCAAATCCAGTGTGCTGTGGCTGTAGATGAGCTGGTGGTTTTTATTACAGCTCTTCTACTTCTAACTTCTGGTACATAAAAGAATACATGTAAAAATTAAATGTACCAAGAAAATGGTGTTGGTAGTTTAAAAACACCTAAAGAATCTGATACTACCAAGCAGTCTCCCATCCATGTATTAACAAAGTCCAATACTGCTTTGCTTCAAAAATCAAATGAGATTGGGCATATCCAGTGTGGTGTGGCTTTAGATAAGCTTTGTGGTTTCTGTTAGAGCTCTTCTACTTCTAACTACTGGTACATTAATGAATATGTATAAGGTTGTAGTTTATCCAATATGCCTTTACTACCTTACCTTTCAACCCCCCCTCCCCTCTTCTCCTTATAGCTTCCTTAGTTCTCTCCTCCTCATGTGTGCGTTATTTGTTTTCTCATACGTCCTAGATGATGCTGGGGTCACATTAAGAACCTTGGGGTATAGACTGGATCCGCAGGAGACATGGGCACTTTAAGACTTTCAAAGGGTGTGAACTGTCTCCTCCCTCTATGCCCCTCCTCCAGACTCCAGTTTTAGTATTGTGCGCAGTGATACTGGATGCACTACAGGGGAGCTCTACTGAGTTTCTCTGAAAAGACTTGTTAGTTTTTTTTATTCTCAGGGAGGCTGCTGGCAACAGTCTCCCTGCTTCGTGGGACTTAGGGGAGAGAAGTATGACCAACTTCTAGTGAGTTCAATAGCTCTGCTTCAGGCTGACAGGACACCATTAGCTCCTGAGGGTGCTGATCGCTGGGTACGCCTAGATGCACACTCCCGCAGCCTGCCGTCACCCCCTTACAGAGCCAGAAGACAGGTGAGTAGCAGAAGAACAGAAGACTTCTTCTCCAGTGATGGCATTCTGAGGTACCGAGCAGCGAGCGGAACGCTGCGCGCCATGCTCCCACACAAACACAGGCACTGCAGGGTGCAGGGCACAGGGGGGGGGGGGGGCACCCTGGGCAGCATAAATTCCTCACAAAAGGCTGGAAAAAGTGGACATTAGTGCCTGGGCACTGTCCTTACCCCGCTAGCGTAATTAATTATTTCTGAGCAGGACAGATACGCGCCATTACAGTAGCGGGGCTTCTTCCTCACCTCACCAGAACATCTTTAGAGCATTACAAGTCTATCACTATAGAGTTTATTATTTCCCAGACTGTGTACTTTTGGCGCTGGATTGTGAGCTGAAAAATCCTCTGTGTCCCTCTGACAGATTTACTGACGGTCTGTCCCCCATAAGCCGATGTGTCTGTGGGTACTTGGTACATGTGTGTCAACATGTCGATGGCTGAATGTTTTTCCCAAGAGGAAACTATATTAGGAATGCAGACATATGATGGTGGCCCTGTTGGCACCACCAATAACTGACTGGGTAAAAGTTTCAGTAATATCAGAGTAAGGTTGGATAAATCTGTGTCCCAGACACAGCCGTAGAGAATAGATGTGATGTTCTTGGCTATGTTTCTTTTCCCTCAGGCCCCGCGGGGTCGCAAAAATGTTATTTTGCCCAGTTACTACACACTGATACTGACACGGATACTGATTCCTATGTCGACCATAATGTTTCCTGATTAGATCCAATATTGGCAAGGAGCATTCAGTACATGATTGTGGATATTAAGGACATATTAAAATCACTGAAGACCCTGCTGTTCCTGAGAAAGGGGTCTATATGTATGTATATATAGATATATAATGAAAGCTGATGTAACGTTCCTCCATCTCTGTTTGAGAAAGTCTGGGCCAGCTCGACAAGATGGTTTCAAATCCCCAAAAGGATTCTGGTTGTTTATTCATTTCCCGCCGCGGACAGAATAAAGTGGGAGTCACCCCCTGTTCTGCACGGGGCCCTGTCACAAATCCAGCGGATCGTATGCAGGAAGCTACATTATTTCTAGTTATGTAACCAAGGGTACATTACTTAGACCTGCCATTACATGTGCATGGGTGAGTAGTAGTATTCAAGAATTGGTCGAATACCTTGTCATCCGATATAGATACCTTGGAGAGATGGGATACTCCTTACGTTGTATCATATCAAGGACACTGCAGCATACTTACGTGAGACTGCAAGGGATATAGGACTCTTGAGTTCACGGGCCAATTTCATGGCAGTCTCGGATAGGAGGGCATTGTGGATTCACCAAGAGAATGCTGATGCTGACTCCAAGAAGAAAGGGAGTCCCTTCCCTATGAAGGTGAAGCGTTGTTTGGTGACTGCCTAGTTAATTTGATCTCGGCAGCTCCCGCAGGTAAGTCAACCTTCTTGCCCTATGTTCCCTCCCAACGGATGAAGACGCATCATTATCTGATGCAGTCATTTCGGCCCAATAGATATGCAAGAAGTTAAGATTCCCCTTTCTTTGCAGGTAGAGGAAGGAGAAGAGGGAAGAGGTCTGCATCCTCTTCAAGATCGCAGGAGCAGAGATCATCCTCTGCTTCTGCCAAATCCACCGCATGACGCTGGGGCTCTCTTGCAGGAGCCCGCACCAGTGGGGGCACGTCTAAAACTCTTCAGTCAGTTCTGGATTCATTCGGACATGGACTCGTGTGTTTTACAAATAGTGTCCCAAGGGTACAAACTGGGGTTTCAAGACGTTCCCCCTCACCGATTGTTCAAATCGGCTTTAGTCAGCAGGGAGAAGGTTTTTATTCAAGCCTCTTCGTGGTCCCTAAGCCGGACAGCTCAGTCAGACCAATCTGAAATCTGAAATCCCTCAATTTCTACGTAAGGAAATTAAATTTCAAGATGGAATCTCTCAGTGCAGTGATCTCCAGTCCGGAGGAAGGAGATTTCATGGTTTTGGTAGACATAAAGGATGCCTACTTACATGTTCCCATTTAGCCTCTGCATCAAGCTACCTGAGGTTTGCAATTCAGTATTGCCATTACCAATTTCAGACATTGCCGTTTGGTCTGTCCACGGCTCTGAGGATTTTCACCAGGGTGATCGCAAGCAAGGAGTAACAATTATCCCGTACTTGGATGATCTTTTGATAAAGGCGAAATCCAGGGACCAGTTAGTGCAAAACATTGCACTCTCCCTGACAGTTCTTCAACAACATAGTTGGCTCCTAAACTTGCCAAAATCGCAGTTGGTCCCAATGACGCGGTTGTTGTTTTTGGGAGTGATACTGGACACAGAAGAGGTTTTCTTCCAGTGGAAAGGCTCTGGAGATCCAGAGTCTGGTCAAACAAATTCTGAAACCAGCAAGAGTGTTAATCCATCAATGCATTTGGTTGCTGGGTAAGATGGTTGCGGCCTACGAGCCCATTCAGTTTGGCTGGTTCCATGCCAGAGTGTTCCAGTGGGACCTGTTGGACAAGTGGTCCGGATCCCACCTACACACGCACCGGAGGATAATCCTGTCTTCCAAGACCAGAATCTCACTCCATTGGTGGCTGCACAGTTCTCACCTCCTAGAGGGGCAAAGGTTCGGGATCCAGGACTGGATCCTAGGGACCATGGATGCAACCCTCCGAGGCTGGGGAGCAGTCACACAGGGGGAAAACGTCCAAGGAAGATGGTCAAGTCGGGAAAGTTGTCTCCACATAAATGTTCTGGAGTTAAGGGCCATTTAATAACTGCAGACACAATACGCACTGGGACGGGTGCCCAGCATCCTCTACGGAATAAGAGAAAAGGATTTACCTGTAGGTATTAAAATCCTATTTTCTCTAACGTCCTAGAGGATGCTGGGGACTCCGTAAGGACCATGGGGATAGACGGCTCCGCAGGAGACATGGGCACTTTAAGAAAGACTTTAGTTCTGGGTGTGCACTGGCTCCTCCCTCTATGCCCCTCCTCCATACCTCAGTTTGATACTGTGCCCAGTGGAGACTGGGTGCTTTTCAGGAGCTCTCCTGAGCTTTCTGACAGAAAGTATTTTGTTAGGTTTTTAATTTTCAGGGAGCACTGCTGGCAACAGACTCCCTGCATCGAGGGACTGAGGGGAGAGAAGCAGCCCTACTCTCCGAGTTGCAAGGTCCTGCTTCTTAAGCTACTGGACACCATTAGCTCCAAAGGGATTAGCTCCAAAGGGATTGGTACGCAGGATCTCACCCTCGCCGTCCGTCCCAGAGCCGCGCCGCCGTCCCCCTCGCAGAGCCGGAAGATAGAAGCCGGGTGAGTATGAGAAGAAAAGAAGACTTCAGAGGCGGCAGAGGACTTCATGATCTTCATTGAGGTAACGCACAGCACTGCAGCTGTGCGCCATTGCTCCCATACACCTCACATACTCCGGTCACTGTAAGGGTGCAGGGCGCAGGGGGGGGCGCCCTGGGCTGCAATATAAACCTCTTTTTGGCAGAAATATAACATATATACAGCTGGGCACTGTATATATGTATGAGCCCCCGCCAATTGTACAGTTTAAGCAGGACAGAAGCCCGCCGCCGAGGGGTCGGGGCTTCTCCCTCAGCACTCACCAACGCCATTTTTTCTCCACAGCACCGCTGAGAGGAAGCTCCCCGGACTCTCCCCTGCTTATACCACGGTAGACAAGAGGGTTGAAAAGAGAGGGGGGGGCACATAATTTGGCGCAAATTACTTACAGCAGCGCTACTGTGCAAACATTAAGTTACTGTGCTATTCCTGGGTTATATAGCGCTGGGGTATGTGCTGGCATACTCTCTCTCTGTCTCTCCAAAGGGCAGAGCCGGCCATAGGCATAGGCAAACTAGGCAATTGCCTAGGGCATTTGATATGCCTAGGGGCATCAGCAACTTCTGCTGATTAAAATGATATGCGGCATGCCTATATTCTGTGTGTAGCATTTCATATGCAGATACAGCCACAGTCTCACACAGTATATAGGCGTGCTGCATATCATTTTAATCGGCAGAAGCTGCGTGTGCATCCTAACAACATAGCAATGCAAATAAGATGCATTTTAATAAAAAAAAGGTGCCCCAACGTTAGCATTGAGGCAAGATTTATGAGGACACATCTGTATCCAAGCAGAGGCAGAGGTCACAGTGTTAGTGGCAGTGTGAGTGCTGTGTGCATGTGAGTGGGTTGATTGTGCAGTAGTGTTCGGAATATGAGTAAGGAGCATTATGTGTGTCATGTAAAAATGCATTAATAATGTGCAACATATGGGTAAGGGGCACTATGTGTGTCATTATGTGTATAAGGGCATTAATAATGTGCGGCATATGTGTAAGGGACATTGGTGGTCATTTCGAGTTGTTCGCTCGGTAATTTTCTTCGCATTGCAGCGATTTTCCGCTAATTGCGCATGCGCAAGGGTGGTCATTCCGAGTTGTTCGCTCGGTAATTTTCTTCGCATCGCAGCGATTTTCCGCTAATTGCGCATGCGCAATGTTCGCTCTGCGACTGCGCAAAGTAAATTTGCTATGCAGTTAGGTATTTTACTCACGGCATTACGAGGTTTTTTCTTTGTTCTGCTGATCGTAGTGTGATTGACAGGAAGTGGGTGTTTCTGGGCGGAAACTGGCCGTTTTATGGGTGTGTGTGAAAAAACGCTGCCGTTTCTGGGTAAAACGCGGGAGTGTCTGAAGAAACGGGGGAGTGTCTGGGCGAACGCTGGGTGTGTTTGTGATGTCAAACCAGGAACGAAACTGACTGAACTGATCACAGTTGTCGAGTAAGTCTGGAGCTACTCAGAAACTGCTAAGAAGTGTCTATTCGCAATTCTGCTAATCTTTCGTTCGCAATTTTGATAAGCTCAGATTCACTCCCAGTAGGCGGCGGCTTAACGTGTGCAATGCTGCTAAAAGCAGCTTGCGAGCTAACAACTCGGAATGAGGGCCATTATGTGTAAAAGGGCATTAATAAAGGTTGTCATAATGTGTAAGACGCATTATGTTTATAAGGACATTAGTGATGTGTCTCATATGTGTAAGGGGCATTACTGTGTGGAATTATGTGTATAAATGCATTACTAATGTGTGGCATTATGTGTATAAGGTGCTCTAATATGTAGCGTTGCGTATAGAAAGGGCATTTACTGTGTCGTCTAATGTGAATAAAGAGCAATAGGGTGTGGTGTAATGTAAATAAGGAGCAATTCAGTGTGATGTAATGTGAATAAGGAGCACTACTGTGAGAAGTAACGTTTATAAGGTAAAGTAATACTACTGTGGGATGTAATGTGAATTATGGACACTATCGCGTGATCAAATGTGAATAAAATTGCAGTACTGTGTGGCGGAATTTTAATTGGGGGTACTATTGTGAGGACATGCCCATTGCCAGCAAAAACACACCCCTTTTTGGACTGTGCGCCAAATGTGCGAACTGTTCCTGTTTAAAATATAGGGGGTACAAACACCAAAATAAGTACTGTTATGGGTGAGGGTTGATGGTGCTGGGAAAGAGGTGCAAGGTCAGAGGCGGAACCAGCGGTGGTGCTAGGGGGCACCAGGCAAAATCTTGCCTAGGGCATCATATTGGTTAGGGCCAGCTCTGCCAAAGGGCCTTGTGGGGGAAATGTCTTCAGTAAAAGCATTCCCTGTGTGTGTGGTGTGTCGGTACGCGTGTGTCGACATGTCTGAGGAAGAAGGCTATATTAGAGAGGAGCGGGAGCAAATGAATGTGGTGTCTCCGCCGACACCTGATTGGATGGATATGTGGAATGTTTTAAATGCTAGTGTAAACTCATTGCACAAAAGATTAGACAAGGCTGAAGCTTTGGGACAGTCAGGGTCTCAACCCATGCCTGATCCTATGTCGCAGGGACTGTCAGGGTCTCATAAGTGCCCACTATCCAGATTGTTGACACAGATACCGACACGGATTCTGACTCCAGTGTCGATTACGATGATGCAAAGTTACAGCCAAAATTGGCAAAATACATTTGATATATGATTATGGCAATAAAAGATGTTTTGCACATCACAGAGGAGCCCCCTATCCCTGACAAGAGGGTACATATGTACAAGGGAAAGAAGCCTGAGGTAACCTTTTCCCCTCACACGAGCTGAACGAGTTATGTGAAAAAGCTTGGGAATCTCCTGCAGATTTCCAAAAGGATTCTTATGGCGTATCCTTTCCCATCAACGGATAGGTTACGATGGGAATCCTCCCCTTGGGTGGACAAAGCATTAACACGCTTATCCAAGAAGTTAGCCCTCCCGTCCCAGGATATGGCTACCCTCAAAGAGTCTGCTGACCGCAAACAGGAGATTACCCTGAAGTCCATTTATACACATTCAGGTACCTTACTCAGACCGGCAATTGCGTCAGCCTGGGTGTGTATGTGTAGTGCTGTAGCGGCATGGACGGATACTCTAGATAAGGATACTATTTTATTGCCCCTGGGGCATATAAGAGATGCTGTCCTATATATGTGTGTATGCAAACTACAGGTGGTGCTGCATGGCTCACACCCTTTTACTTGTCTTGTAGAGCAACTCTGGAGCTGTTACTGGGTCCAGCTGCTGCAAGAAATCAGCTTGAATGCTTCAGGGGCTGGGGCATGGCCAACATGAGCCCCACACTGATGGGGGTGTATAAAGCGATCTAGGGGTCATCCAAGCGCAACCCCACAAAGGCCGCCATGCCCTGCGTGACCATTTTCTCTTTTCATATGCAGACGAGGGTTGCAGCCAACTATACCCATTGCTTGGATGACATCACCATATGCGAATCCATCTGCTGCAGGCCTTCCCCCAGGAATGCTTGCACTAGTTGTTGCATTTGGTTTGTTGTTAGGGGGGTGCTTCAGTATTAGGCAGCCTTCTGCCCTCACACATTCGTCTGAAAATGTGTTCTCCCTGCAGTTGTTGTCCCCAGATGAGAGTTCCCTTGTGCTGCCTCAGTTGAATCTCCTTTACTTGACGGAGGTGTGCCTGAGCAGCGGCCCTCCCCAGCCCTATCTCAAATCATACTTATTTTGCTTAGGTGATACCATGGTCATGAAGATTGTTTTCCCAGGGTGAGGTTCATTCATTGCATTCTGGGTATGCTGACCTCTGTGATTTCCCCAAATGTGGGAATCTCGACTGCATAATTTGTGGTAGGGGGGGGGGACTGCATTTGTGCTTTCCCCTGGTTGGCTCTGGTATAATTTAGATCTCATTGTCTCAGGTCTCTCTCCCGCCTAGCTTGCTGTCTGTTTCCACTTCTCTTTTCTTGAGCCCCTCCCTTCTATGCCCTTGCGCACTATCCTGACTTCTCCCGTCTGCTTACTTTGTGCCTTCCAACGCACAATGCGAACTACAGGTGGTGTTGCAGGGCCCACACCCTTTTATTTGCATTACAGAGCAGCTCTGGAGCTGTTACAGTGCCCAGCTGCTGCAAGAAATCAGCTTGAATGCTTCAGGGGCTGGGGCATGGCCAACATGAGCCCCACACCAAAGGAGGGTGGGGGGTGTTCAATGCGAACTAGGGGTCATCCAAGTGCCCCTTTTCTCTTTTCATATGCAGATGAGGGTTCCAGCCAACTTTGGCCCACTGCTTGGATGACATCACCGTATGCAAATCCGTCTGCTGCAGACCTTTCCCCAGGAATGCTTGTACTAGTTGTTGCATATGGTTTGATGTTTGAGGGTGCTTCAGTATTAGGCAGCCTTCCGCCCTCTCATTTTCATCTGAAAAGATGTGGTCTCCCTGCAGTTGTTGTCCCCAGACAAGAGTTCCCTTGTGCTTCCTCAGTTGAATCTCCTTAACTTGACGGGGGTGTGCTCGAGCAGCCGCCCTCCACAGCCCTATCCCAACACATGCTTTTCTTGCGTATGAGATCTCTTGATCATGAAGATAGTTCTCACAGGGTGAGGTTCATCCATTACATTTTAAAGTAGGAAGGTACAAATTACATATTCAAATTACATATATGTGCTGGATTCAAATGTTTTCCCCCCTTCCTTTCTCAATTGTGCCCATCAGCAGCTATTCTAATGTTGCTGCCAATGGGTGTGACACATTCATTTCTTCTGTGGGGTACACTGGACTCCACAAGGATTCACATTGGGGTGTAGAGTAGGATCTTGATCTGAGGCACCAACAGGCTCAAAGCTTTTGACTGTTCCCAAGATGCTCAGCGTCCCCTGCTCTATAACCTCGCTTCCATGAACAGGGAGCTCAGTTTGTAGTTGGTGCCTTCAGTAGCAGGCCACTTAACAGGGGGCTGCCTCAGGCAGCCTATTCTTAGCTATTAATTTTGACAAGAAAAGAAGAACTTTTTTTATAAGAATCTACAAGGGCTGCAGCAGGTTAGGTCTAATAGACATCTTTACTGCAGCTCCATCACTCCCAGCGGCGCAGTATACTCCCGTGCCCTGGTTGCTGGGTCACTGCAGCGGAGGCTCCGGTTTCTTCCTAAGGTCAGTCACACACACACCGCCCTCCGTGATCACGAGGCCGCTGATGAAAGGGAGGTAAGGGACTTCTGTGCCCACACTATACCGTGATCCAGCATGGCTGTAGGGGGTGGGCCATGTGCGCACTGGCGTGGACACTGATTACTGGGCAGCCGCTCCACTAGCCACCAGGGACAGTTAAGGAGCACAGCTCTGGGGGGGTTTTCTCTTATATTAACCCCATTTTGTACTACCCGCAGTGCATTGTGATAGGTAATAGAGCCTGATTCAGGTTGGATTGCAATCGCAATAAGCAATCCAACTGCAAAAATTGCTAAGAGCATACGCATGCGCCTGCATTTTCTGCGGCACCCCGCAGATAATGCGATCGCTTCTGACTGTCAATCGGTGCTGGGGGGAAGGGGCAGCAACAATCCATTTCCAAGTCAGAGATGGAGCGGTGCATGGGCAGGGCTACAAAATGGGGTCGGCAACGGAGAAACAGGAGGCGTGGTCAGAGCTGCTGCATGACATCACATGCAGCAGCTGCGATCACAAAAATGGTGGCGGCTTCCTGCGCACACATACAGTCTGCACCAACAGGAGGCTAACCCATTTTTTATGATCACGCTGAACTGCACTGAGACTGCAATTTCAGCGTGGTCAAGAAGGGAGGCGGCATGCTGGGTGGCCCCAGCATGCGAACCAAAGTAACTAAGTAAGTTACAGAATTTGCAATCCTTACTGAATTAGGCCCATTGATTACAAAATGTATTTGTAAATATTTGAAGTTTTTCTTCAGGGACTAACACAAAAGATGCTTGGGGCTACTAACACATGGGTAAGCCACGTAAAGCTTCCCATGGGTCAGTGGCATCACAACGGGGTTGCGGCCCACACCCGAGTGTCACCCGCCAAGGGGGGTGACACCAAAGTGCCGGCTCCTCTTCAGTGACAGAATATGGGTGTTTCACTGTAACATTACGTGCAACACCCAGTTTCTGTCACTGTGCAGGAGCCAGCACCACTCACACACTAGTCCCCGGGTGCAGCACTCAACCCCCGGGATACCCGGAGCAACAAAATGGAGATTCAGGAAAACAGGCCACACCCCTACCTATGAGACCATGCCTCCTTTTTACCATTGCGCTGCTTATCTGCGCGCACTGCATTACAATCTCCCTCGCTGCCTCTCTGGGTGTCACCAATGATAGTGACACCTTTGCCATGCTTGTAGCAGCTGGTCCTAAGATCTACACCTCCAGCCCTGAGTGTTTGCCCTTGTGACTTGTTGATCATCATAGCGAAGCAGATTCTTACAGAAAACTGCAGGGGCTTAGATTGAAAAGAAAAACATTGACGAACCCATCATTTCAGCAACAGGGTCTGCCACACGGCTGACTGAAATGACTGGTTGGTTTGGGTCCCCACCAAAAAAGAAGCAATCAATCTCTCCTTGCACAAACTGGCTCTACAGAGGCAAGATGTCCACCTCATCATCCTCCGATTCCTCACCCCTTTCACTGTGTACATCGCCCCCCTCACATATTATTAATTCGTCCCCACTGGAATCCACCATCTCAGATCCCTGTGTACTTTCTGGAGGCAATTGCTGGTAAATGTCTCCACGGAGGAATTGATTATAATTCATTTTGATGATCATCATCTTCTCCACATTTTCTGGAAGTAACCTCGTACGCCGATTGCTGACAAGGTGAGCGGCTGCACTAAACACTCTTTTGGAGTACACACTGGAGGGAGGGCAACTTAGGTAGAATAAAGCCAGTTTGTGCAAGGGCCTCCAAATTGCCTCTTTTTCCTGCCAGTATACATACGGACTGTCTGACGTGCCTACCTGGATGCGGTCACTCATATAATCCTCCACCATTCTTTCAAAGGTGACAGAATCATATGTAGTGACAGTAGACGACATGTCAGTAATCGTTGCCAGGTCCTTCAGTCCGGACCAGATGTCAGCACTCACTCCAAACTGCCCTGCATCACCGCCAGCGGGTGGGCTCGGAATTCTTAGCCTTTTCCTTGCACCCCCAGTTGCGGGAGAATGTGAAGGAGGAGCTGTTGACGGGTCACGTTCCGCTTGACTTGACAATTTTCTCACCAGCAGGTCTTTGAACCTCTGCAGACTTGTGTCTGCCGGAAAGAGAGATACAATGTAGGTTTTAAATCTAGGATCGAGCACGGTGGCCGAAATGTATTGCTCTGATTTCAACAGATTGAATCCTGGTTAAGCGAATTAAGGGCTCCATCCACAAGTCCCACATGCCTAGCGGAATCGCTCTGTTTTAGCTCCTCCTTCAATGTCTCCAGCTTCTTCTGCAAAAGCCTGGCAGTGTCTGAACTGACTTCACGTGTGGCAAGTTCAAAGGGTTGCAGAACCTTACACAACGTTGAAATCATTCTCCACTGCGCTTGAGTCAGGTGCATTCCCCCTCCTTTGTCTATATCGTGGGTAGATGTATAGGCTTGAATGGCCTTTTGCTGCTCCTCCATCCTCTGAAGCATATAGAGGGTTGAATTCCACCTCGTTACCACCTCTTGCGTCAGAGGATGGCAGGGCAGGTGCAGGAATGTTTGGTGGTGCTCCAGTCTTCGGCACGCGGTGGCTGAATGCAGAAAGTGGCCCGCAATTCTTCGGGCCTCCGACAGCATCTCTTGCACGCCCCTGTCGTTTTTTTAAATAATTCTGCACCACCAAATTCAATGTATGTGCAAAACATGGGACGTGCTGGAATTTGCCCAGATGTAATGCACGCACAATATTGGTGGCATTGTCCGATGTCACAAATCCCCAGGAGAGTCCAATTGGGGTAAGCCATTCTGCGATGATGTTCCTCAGTTTCCGTAAGAGGTTGTCAGCTGTGTGCCTCTTATGGAAAGCGGTGATACAAAGCGTAGTCTGCCTAGGAACGAGTTGGCATTTGCGAGATGCTGCTACTGGTGCCGCCGCTGCTGTTCTTGCTGCGGGAGGCAATACATCTACCCAGTGGGCTGTCACAGTCATATAGTCCTGAGTCTGCCCTGCTCCACTTAACCACGGACATGTGGACTAGTGGACCTTGGGTACAACTGCATTTTTTAGGACACTGGTGACTCTTTTTCTGAGGTCTGTGTACATTTTCGGTATCGCCTGCCTAGAGAAATGGAACCTAGATGGCATTTGGTACCGGGGACACAGTACCTCAATCAAGTCTCTAGTTGCCTCTGAATTAACGATGGATACCGGAACCACGTTTCTCACCACCCAGGCTGACAAGACCTGAGTTATCCGCTTTGCAGCAGGATGACTGCTGTGATATTTCATCTTCCTCGCAAAGGACTGTTGGACAGTCAATTGCCTACTGGAAGTAGTACAAGTGGTCTTCCGACTTCCCCTCTGGGATGACGATCGACTCCCAGCAGCAACAACAGCAGCGCCAGCAGCAGTAGGCGTTACACTCAAGGATGCATCGGAGGAATCCCAGGCAGGAGAGGACTCGTCAGACTTGCCAGTGACATGGCCTGCAGGACTATTGGCTTTCCTGTCTAAGGAGGAAATTGACACTGAGGGAGTTGGTGGTGTGGTTTGCAGGAGCTTGGTTACAAGAGGAAGGGATTTAGTGGTCAGTGGACTGCTTCCGCTGTCATCCAAAGTTTTTGAACTTGTCACTGACTTATGATTAATGCGCTGCAGGTGACGTATAAGGGAGGATGTTCTGAGGTGGTTAACGTCCTTACCCCTACTTATTACAGCTTGACAAAGGCAACACACGGCTTGACACCTGTTGTCCGCATTTGTGTACAGGATGCATACCTTCATGTCCCCATTTATCCATCTCATCAGGCGTACCTCAGATTTGCGGTACAGGATTGTCATTGCCAATTTCAGACGTTGCTGTTTGGTCTCTCCACGGCCCAGAGAATTTTCACCAAGGTAATGGCGGAAATGATGGTTCTCCTGCGTAAGCAAGGTGTCACAATTATCCCGTACTTGAGCGATCTCATAAAAGCGAGATCAAGAGAGCAGTTGCTGAACAGCGTATCACTTTCACTGAAAGTGTTACAGCAACACGGCTGGATTTTCAATATCCCAAAGTCGCAGTTGGTTTCTACGACTCGTCTGTCTTTCTTGGGCATGATTCTGGACACAGACCAGAAGAGAGTTTATCTCCCGATAGGAAAGGCCCAGGAACTCATGACTCTTGTCAGGAACCTATTGAAACCAAAACTTGTGTCAGTGCATCACTGCACTCGAGTCCTGGGAAAGATGGTGGCATCATACGAAGCCATTCCATTCGGAAGGTTCCATGCGAGGACTTTCCAATGGGACCTACTGGACAAGTGGTCTGGGTCACATTTGCAGATGCATTGGTTGATCACCCTGTCCCCCAGGGTCAGGGTATCACTCCTGTGGTGGCTGCAGAGTGCTCACCTTCTCGAGTGACGCAGATTCGGCATTCAGGACTGGATCCTGGTGACCACAGAGGCAAGCCTCCAAGGTTGGGGAGCAGTCACACAGGGAAGAAATATCCAAGGTCTTTGGTCAAGTCAAGAGACTTGTCTTCACATCAACATCCTGAAACTAGGGGCCATATACAATGCCCTACGTCAAGCGGAGACCTTACTTCGCGACCAACCGGTTCTGATCCAGTCAGACAACGTCACCGCAGTGGCTCATGTAAACCGCCAAGGCGGCACAAGGAGCAGAGTGGCGATGGCACAAGCCACCAGAATTCTTCGCTGGGTGGAGAATCACGCAAGCGCACTGTCAGCAGTGTTCATTCTGGGAGTGGACAACTGGGAAGCAGACTTCCTCAGCAGACACGACCTACATCCGGGAGAGTGGGGACTTCATCAGGAAGTCTTTGCACAGATTACAAGTCGGTGGGAACTGCCACAGATAGACATGATGGCGTCCCGGCTCAACAAAAAGCTACAGAGGTATTGCGCAAGGTCAAGAGACCCTCAGGCAGTAGCTGTAGACACCCTAGTGACACCGTGGGTGTTCCGGCCGGTCTATGTATTTCCTCCTCTTCCTCTCATACCCAAGGTGTTAAGGATAATAAGACAAAGAGGAGTGAGAACAATCCTCATTGTTCCAGATTGGCCACGGAGGACCTGGTATCCGGATCTGCAGGAAATGCTCACAGAAGATCCGTGGCCTCTTCCTCTAAGACAGGACCTGTTGCATCAGGGGCCCTGTCTGTTCCAAGACTTACCGCGGCTGCGTTTGACGGCATGGCGGTTGAATGCCGGATCCTAGCAGTGAAAGGCATTCCAGTTGAGGTCATCCCTACGCTGATAAAGGCTAGGAAGGATGTAACGTCAAAACATTACACCGTATATGGTGAAATTATGTTTCTTGGTGTGAGGCCAGGAATGCTCCTACGGAAGAATTCCATCTGGGCCGTTTCCTTCACTTCCTACAAACTGGAGTGAATTTGGGCCTAAAATTAGGCTCTATTAAGGTCCAGATTTCGGCCTTATCCATTTTCTTTCAAAAAGAATTGGTTTCTCTTCCAGAAGTTCAGACTTTTGTAAAAGGAGTGCTGCATATTCAGCCTCCTTTTGTGCCTCCGGTGGCACCTTGGGACCTTAACGTGGTGTTAAGTTTTCTAAAATCACACTGGTTTGAACCACTTAAAACGGTGGAGTTAAAATATCTCACATGGAAGGTGGTCATGTTATTAGCCTTGGCTTCGGCTAGGCGAGTGTCGGAATTAGCGGCTTTGTCACATAAAAGCCCATATTTGGTGTACCATGTGGATAGAGCGGAATTGCGGACCCGTTTTCAATTCCTACCAAAAGTGGTCTCATCTTTTCACATGAACCAACCTATTGTGGTGCCTTTGGCTACGCGTGACTTGGAGGATTCCGAGTTACTTGATGTGGTCAGGGCTTTGAAAATTTACGTGGCCAGGACGGCTAGAGTCAGGAAAACTGAAGCGCTGTTTGTCCTGTATGCAACCAACAAGATTGGTGCCCCTGCTTCAAAGCAGGCTATTGCTCGCTGGATTTGTAACACGATTCAGCAAGCGCATTCTATGGCTGGATTGCAGTTACCGAAATCGGTCTAGGCCCATTCCACGAGGAAAGTGGGCTCTTCTTGGGCGGCTGCCCGAGGGGTCTCGGCACTACAGCTGTGTCGAGCTGCTACTTGGTCAGGTTCAAACACCTTTTCAAAATACTATAAGTTTGATACCCTGGCTGAGGAGGAACTCATGTTTGCTCAATCGGTGCTGCAGAGTCATCCGCACTCTCCCGCCCGTTTTGGAGCTTTGGTATAATCCCCATGGTCCTTACGGAGTCCCCAGCATCCTCTAGGATGTTAGAGAAAATAAGATTTTAAACCTACCGGTAAATCTTTTTCTCGTAGTCCGTAGAGGATGCTGGGTGACCGTCCCAAGTGCGGACTACTTCTGCAATACTTGTATATAGTTATTGCTTCAATAAGGGTTATGTTAGAGTTGCATCAATCCTGCACTGATGCTACAGTATGTTGTTTTTTCGTACTCATAACTGGGTAGTTTATCACAAGTTATACGGTGTGATTGGTGTGGCTGGTATGAATCTTGCCCTGGATTAACAAAATCCTTTCCTCATACTGTCAGTCTCCTCTGGGCACAGTTTCTCTAACTGTGGCATAGAGGGGCATAGAGGGAGGAGCCAGTGCACACCCAGAACTAAAGTCTTTCTTAAAGTGCCCATGTCTCCTGCGGAGCCCGTCTATCCCCATGGTCCTTACGGAGTCCCCAGCATCCTCTACGGACTACGAGAAAAAGATTTACCGGTAGGTTTAAAATCTTATTTTCTACTTTATTATTTTCTATCCTAGTTTATTACGACCAACTTTCATCCAAGGAGTTTGATATTCTACTACCTGCATGCAATTTAAATTGCTTAAATTGTTTATATGGTTGATTTGTCCTTCACAATCCATAATCTGCAACTTGGATGTACTTGTGTCATTGAAAATCTTATAATAAAAATGTTTATATATTGAAAAAAAAAGTTATAAGACATATGCCTACCTACTAAATGGGGTAAAATTAGGGGATTCTGTACTGGAAAAGGACTTAGGTGTCCTCATAGATAGCAAGCTAAGCAGTAGTACCCAAAGTAGGACTGCAGCAAAGAAGGCTAATAAGATATTAGCATGCATAAAACGGGGTATTGATGCTAGGGACGAGAGTATTATACTCCCGTTATATAAATCACTAGTGAGGCCACACCTTGAATACTGTGTACAGTTCTGGGCACCGTACTACAAAAAGGATATCCTGGAGCTTGAAAAGGTACAGAGGAGGGCGACCAAACTAATTAAGGGCATGGAGATGATGGCATACAAGGAAAGGCTTGAAAGACTAGGCATGTTTACATTGGAAAAGCGGAGACTAAGAGGGGATATGATCAACATCTACAAATATATAAGGGGACAATACACAGAGCTTGCGTGGGACCTGTTTCTGGTTAGATCAACACAGAGGACTCGTGGACACTCGCTCAGGTTAGAGGAGAGGAGATTCCGCACAATACAGCGTAAAGGCTTTTTCACGGTAAGGACAATACGTGTTTGGAATTCCCTGCCCGAGGGAGTTGTAATGGCGGAATCTGTCAACACCTTTAAGAATGGGTTAGATAAATTCCTATTGGATAAGGATATCCAGGGGTATGGTGCATAGTCATGCATTATAATTACTATAAATAGGGATAAAATGCAATGGCTGACAGCAGCATCAGTCAGACATTTTAGTAAAATCATCATGCATAGGACACCACAAATAGGTTGAACTCGATGGACAATTGTCTTTTTTCAACCTCAGATACTATGTTACTATGTTACTATGTAATATTTGAAGAAACAAAATAAAATAAAGCTATGTATTGGGTTTCACTAACAAGCACATTGGAAGACTTGACTACTGTTAAAAGACATGCATTACATGGTATAGAGCCACAAACCACAATGTAGTAAAATAAAAACAAACTTACATGTGTATCAAACCTATGTGAGGCTTACATTGATAGTGCAAGATCAACACTCTATCAACTGTGCAAACTAGACTGCACATAAATGCCATAAAATTTATCTTAGATTTTAGTAAATAAGGCCTGTTGCTGTCCGGGTCACACAGCCGTCACGGCCCCGCCCCCATACGGTCCGGTCATGTCTGCGTTGTCCTGACTGTGCCCCCAAAATGGCGGCACAACGCCGCTGGCCCGACTCCTCCTGCCCAGTGACCGCCTCTACCTGTCAATCAGGCAGAGGCGCTCACTGGGCAGAGATGCTGATCGCATCTCTGGCATGTGCCGGTGCACTGTGGCACCAGCACACACGCACTTCAGACCTGATCTCCTGTTGTGTGAATATGCACAGCAGGGATCAGGTCTTAATTAGGCCCTATATACAGCTGTCAGTAAAGCAGGGATGTGCTGCTGCCAGTGAGGCAGGGATGTTCTGCTGTCAGTGAAGCAGTGATGTGCTGCTGTCAGTGAAGCAGTGATGTGCTGCTGTCAGCGAGGCAGTGATGTGCTGCTGTCAGCGAGGCAGGGATGTGCTGCTATAAGTGAGGCAGGGATGTGCTGCCGTCAATGAGGCAGGGATGTGCTGCCGTCAATGTTGCAGGGATGTGTTGCTGTCAACGTTGCAGGGATGTGCTGCTGTCAGTGAAGCAGGAATGTGCTGCTGCAGTGAGGCAGAGATATGCTGCCCACTATCTCCCTATCACCCCTGCCTGAGTCGCACACTTTCCCTGTCACCCCTGCCTCAGTTACCCACTATCTCCCAGTCACCGCTGCCTCAGTCAACCACTATACCTGCGACCCCTGCCTCAGTCTCTTACTGTCCCTGTCACCCCTGCCACAGTCATCCACTATCTCCCTATCATCCCTGCCTTATTCATTTATTATCCCTGTCACCCACTTTCTTCCCATACTTACCCAACCCCTTCCTATCACCCCTCCCTCAGTAACCAACTATCTCCCTGTCACCCCTGCCTAAGTCACCCACTATCACTGTCACCCCTGCATCAGTCACCCACTATCTCCCAGTCACCCCGGCTTCAGTCACCCACTATATCCCACTCATACATGCTTCAGTCACCCACTATCTCCCAGTCATCCCTGCCTCAGTCACCTACTGACACCAGTGCAGATATTTCTGCTGCAGCCTCTCCACTCTCCAGCGTGAACGTCCTGACGACTGAGGAAATCCGCTTCCCAGTTGAGGACTCCGGGAATGAACACTGCCGATATTGCTGGCAGATGACGTTCTACCCAACTGAGGATTTTTTTATACTTCCAGCTTTGCCATGCAGTTTCGAGTGCCGACTTGATGATTTGTGTACACTACCGTGGTGGCGTTGTCCGATTGTACTTGAACAGGCCTGTTCTGTACTAGAGGCAGGGCCAGTATCAATGAATTGAACACTGCCCGCAATTCCAGAATGTTTATCGGGAGGAGAGATTCCTCCCTGGTCCACCGATGGTGAAGGGTCGTCATCACGGCCATGACCTTGGTGAATTTCCGAGGTGCCGTGGCCAAACCAGAAGGCAGGACCTGAAATCCAAAAACTAACCAGGCACAACACTGCTTAGCTTCCAACATAAGATGAGATTGGACATATCCAGTGTGATGCGGCTGTAGATGATTTTTGCTGTTTCTAACTTCTACATCAATGAATAAGTTTCAAAATAGAATGCATCAAGAGAACGGTGTTGGTAGTATAAAACTACCTACAGCACCTGGTATTCCCAGGTGGTCTCACATCCAAGAACAAACCAGGCCTAAGATCAGGTGATATTGGGCATATACAGTGTGGTGTGGCTGTAGATGAGCTTAGTGGTTTCTGTTAGAGTTCTTCTACTTCTAACTACTAGTACATAAATGAATAAGCGGCCGATTTATTAAACCTGGTGGAATGATAATTTGCATGGTGATAAAGTACCAGCCAATCAGCTCCTAATTGCCATGTCACAGGCTGGGTTTGAAAAATGACAGTTAGGAGCTGACTGGCTGGTACTTTATCACCTTGCACTTTATCAGTTCACCAGGCTTAATAGATCTGCCCCAATGTTTCAAAATGGAATGCATCAAGAGAACGGTGTTGGTATTGTAAAAATACACACAGCTCCTGGTATTTCCTGGTGGTCTCCCATCCAAGTACTAAAACCAGGACCAACACTGCTCAGCTTCCATGATCAGGAGAGATTGGGCAAATCCAGTGTGCTGTGGCTGTAGATGAGCTGGTGGTTTCTGTTAGAGCTTTTCTACTTCTAACTTCTGGTACATAAAAGAATACATGTAAAAATTAAATGTACCAAGAAAAGGGTGTTGGTAGTTTAAAAACACCTAAAGAATCTGATAATACATGGATGGGAGACTGCTTGGTAGTAACAAAGTCCAATACTGCTTTGCTTCAAAGATCAAATGAGATTGGGCATATCCAGTGTGGTGTGGCTTTAGATAAGCTTTGTGGTTTCTGTTAGAGCTCTTCTACTTCTAACTACTGGTACATTAATGAATATGTATAAGGTTGTAGTTTATCCAATATGCCTTTACTACCTTACCTTACCCCCCCCCTCCCCCCCCCCCCTTCCTTTGTTCTCTCCTCGTGTGTGCGTTATTTGTTTTCTCATACGTCCTAGAGGATGCTGGGATCACATTAAGAACCATGGGGTATAGACGGGATCCGCAGGAGACATGGGCACTTTAAGACTTTCAAAGGGTGTGAACTGTCTCCTCCCTCTATGCCCCTCCTCCAGACTCCAGTTTTAGAATTGTGCCCAGTGAGACTGGATGCACTACAGGGGAGCTCTACTGAGTTTCTCTGAAAAGACTTATGTTAGTTTTTCTTATTTTCAGGGAGGCTGCTGGCAACAGTCTCCCTGCTTCGTGGGACTTAGGGGAGAGAAGTATGACCAACTTCTAGTGAGTTCAATGGCTCTACTTCTGGCTGACAGGACACCATTAGCTCCTGAGGGTGCTGATCGCTGGGTACGCCTAGATGCCCACTCCCGTAGCCTGCCATCACCCCCTTACAGAGCCAGAAGTCAGAAGACAGGCGAGTAGCAGAAGAACAGATGGCATTCTGAGGTACCACGCAGCGAGCGGAATGCTGTGCGCCATGCTCCCACACAAACACAGGCACTGCAGGGTGCAGGGCGTTGGGGGGGGGGGCACCCTGGGCAGCATAAATTCCTCACAAAAGGCTGGCAAAAGTGGACATTAGTGCCTGGGCACTGTCCTTACCCCACCAGCGTAATTAATTATTTGTTTCTGAGCGGGACAGAAGCGTGCCATTACAGCGGCGGGGCTTCTTCCTCACCTCACCAGCACATCTATAGAGCGTTACAAGTCTATCACTATAGAGTTTATTATTTCCCAGACTGTGTACTTTTGACGCTGGGTTGTGAGCTGAAAAATCCCATCTGTCCCTCTGACAGATTTACTGTAGGTCTATCCCCCATAAGCCGATGTGTCTGTGGGTACTTGGTACATGTGTGTCAACATGTCGGTGGCTGAATGTTTTTCCCAAGAGGAAACTATATTAGGAATGCAGACATATGATGGTGGCCCTGTTGGCACCACCAATAACTGACTGGGTGAAAGTTTCAGTAATATCAGAGTGAGGTTGGATAAATCTGTGTCTCAGACACAGACGTAGAGAAAAGATGTGATGTTCATGGCTATGCTTCTTTTCCCTCAGGCCCCGCAAAAATGTTATTTTGCCCAGTTACTACACACTGATACTGACTCGGATACTGATTCCTATGTCGACCATAATATTTCCTGATTAGATCCAATATTGGCAAGGAGCATTCAGTACATGATTGTGGATATTAAGGACATATTAACATCACTGAGGACCCTGCTGTTCCTGACAAAGGGGTCTATATGTATGTATATATATAGATATATAATGAAAGCTGATGTAACGTTCCTCCATCTCTGTTTGAGAAAGTCTGGGCCTGCTCGACAAGATGGTTTCAAATCCCCAAAAGGTTTCCGGTTGTTTATTCATTTCCTGCCGCGGACAGAATAAAGTGGGAATCACCCCCTGTTCTGCATGGGGCCCTGTCACAAATCCAGCGGATCGTATGCAGGAAGCTACATTATTTCTAGTTATGTAACCACGGGTACATTACTTAGACCTGCCATTACATGCGCATGGGTGAGTAGTAGTATTCAAGAATTGGTCGAATACCTTGTCATCCGATATAGATATCCTGGAGACATGGGATGCTCCTTACGTTGGATCATATCAAGGACACTGCAGCATACTTACGACTGCAAGGGATATAGGACTCTTGAGTTCACGGGCCAATTTCATGGCAGTCTCGGATAGGAGGGCATTGTGGATTCACCAAGGGAATGCTGATGCTGACTCCAAGAAGAAAGGGAGTCTCTTCCCTATGAAGGTGAAGCCTTGTTTGGCGACGGCCTAGTTAATTTGATCTCGGCAGCTCCCGCAGGTAAGTCAACCTTCTTGCCCTATGTTCCCTCTCAACGGATGAAGACGCATCATTATCTAACGCAGTCATTTTGGCCCAATAGATATGCAAGAAGTTAAGATTCCCCTTTCTTTGCAGGTAGAGGAAGGAGAAGAGGGAAGAGGTCTGTAGCCTCTTCAAGATCGCAGGAGCAGAGATCGTCCTCTGCTTCTGCCAAATCCACTGCATGACGCTGGGGCTCTCTTGCAGGAGCCCACACCAGTGGGGGCACGTCTAAAACACTTCAGTCAGTTCTGGAATAATTTGGACCTGGACTCGTGGGTTTTACAAATAGTGTCCCAAGGGTACAAACTGGGGTTTCAAGACGTTCCCCCTCACCGATTGTTCAAATCGGCCTTAGTCAGCAGGGAGAAGGCTTTTATTCAAGCCTCTTCGTGGTCCCGAAGCCGGAAGGCTCAGTCAGACCAATCTGAAATCTGAAATCCCTCAATTTCTACCTAAAGAAATTCAATTTCAAGATGGAATCTCTCAGGGTAGGGATCTCCAGTCCGGAGGAAGGAGATTTCATGGTTTTGGTAGACATAAGGATGCCTACTTACATGTTCCGTTTAGCCACTGCATCAAGCTACCTGAGGTTTGCAATTCAGTATTGTCATTACCAATTTCAGACGTTGCTGTTTGGTCTGTCCACGGCTCCGAGGATTTTCACCAGGGTGATGGCGGAAATGATGGTTCTCCTTCGCAAACAAGGAGTCACAATTATCCCGTACTTGGATGATCTCTTGATAAAGGCGAGATCCAGGGACCAGTTGTTGCAAAACATTGCACTCTCCCTGACAGTTCTTCAACAACATGGTTGGCTCCTAAACTTGCCAAAATCGCAGTTGGTCCCAATGACGCGGTTGTTGTTTTTGGGAGTGATACTGGACACAGAAGAGGTTTTCTTCCAGTGGAAAGGCTATGGAGATCCAGAGTCTGGTCAAACAAATTCTGAAACCAGCAAGAGTGTTAATCCATCAATGCATTCGGTTGCTGGGGAAGATGGTTGCGGCCTACGAGGCCATTCAGTTTGGCAGGTTCCATGCTAGAGTGTTCCAGTGGGACCTGTTGGACAAGTGGTCCGGATCCCACCTACACATGCACCGGAGGATAATCCTATCTTCCAAGACCAGAATATCACTCCATTGGCGGCTGCACAGTTCTCACCTCCTAGAGGGGCGATGGTTCGGGATCCAGGACTGGATCCTAGGGACCACGGATGCAACCCTCCGAGGCTGGGGAGCAGTCACACAGGGGGAAAACATCCAAGGAAGATGGTCAAGTCGGGAAAGTTGTCTCCACATAAATGTTCTGGAGTTAAGGGCCATTTAATAACTGCAGACACAGTACGCACTGGGACGGGTGCCCTGCATCCTCTACGGACTAAGAGAAAAGGATTTACCGGTAGGTATTAAAATCCTATTTTCTCTAACGTCCTAGAGGATGCTGGGGACTCTGTAAGGACCATGGGGATAGACGGGCTCCGCAGGAGACATGGGCACTTTAAGAAAGACTTTAGTTCTGGGTGTGCAGTGGCTCCTCCCTCTATGCCCCTCCTCCATACCTCAGTTTGATACTGTGCCCAGTGGAAACTGTGTGCTTTTCAGGAGCTCTCCTGAGCTTTCTGACAGAAAGTATTTTGTTAGGTTTTTAATTTTCAGGGAGCACTGCTGGCAACAGACTCCCTGCATCGAGGGACTGAGGGGAGAGAAGCAGCCCTACTCTCTGAGTTGCAAGGTCCTGCTTCTTAGGCTACTGGACACCATTAGCTCCAGCGGGATTGGTACGCAGGATCTCACCCTCGCCGTCCGTCCCAGAGCCGCGCCGCCGTCCCCCTCGCAGAGCCGGAAGATAGAAGCCGGGTGAGTATGAGAAGAAAAGAGACTTCAGCGGTGGCAGAAGACTTCATGATCTTCACTGAAGTAATGCACAGCACTGCAGCTGTGCGCCATTGCTCCCATACACCTCACATACTCTGGTCACTGTAAGGGTGCAGGGCGCCCTGGGCAGCAATATAAACCTCTTTTTGCCAAAAATATAACATATATACAGCTGAGCACTGTATATATGTATGAGCCCCCGCCAATTTTACAGTTTAAGCGGGACAGAGGCCCGCCGCCGAGGGGGCGGGGCTTCTCCCTCAGCACTCACCAGCGCCATTTTTTCTCCACAGCACCGCTGAGGCAGCTCCCCAGACTCTCGCCTGCTGAAACCACGGTAGACAAGAGGGTTGAAAAGAGGAGGGGGGGCACATAATTCGGCGCAAATTACATACAGCAGCACTACTGGGCAAACATTAAGTTACTGTGTTATTCCTGGGTTATATAGCGCTGGGGTGTGTGCTGGCATACTCTCTCTCTCTGTCTCTCCAAAGGGCCTTGTGGGGAAACTGTTTTCAGAAAAAGCATTCCCTGTGTGTGTGGTGTGTCGGTACACGTGTGTCGACATGTCTGAGGAAGAAGGCTATATTAGAGAGGAGCGGGAGCAAATTAATGTGGTGTCTCTGCGACAGCTGATTGGATGGATATGTGGAATGTTTTAAATGCTAGTGTAAACTCAGTGCACAAAAGATTAGACAAGGCTGAAGCTTTGGGACAGTCAGGGTCTCAACCCATGCCTGATCCTATGTCGCAGGGACTGTCAGGGTCTCATAAGCGCCCACTATCCCAGATTGTTGACACAGATACTGACACGGATTCTGACTCCAGTGTCGATTACGATGATGCAAAGTTACAGCCAAAATTGGCAAAATCCATTCGATATAGGATTATGGCAATAAAAGATGTTTTGCACATCACAGAGGAACCCCCTGTCCCTGACAAGAGGGTACATAAGTACAAGGGAAAGAAGCCTGAGGTAACCTTTCCCCCCTCACACGAGCTGAACGAGTTATGTGAAAAAGCCTGGGAATCTCAAGATAAAAGACTGCAGATTTCCAAAAGGATTCTTATGGCGTATCCTTTCCCATCAATGGATAGGTTAAGATGGGAATCCTCCCCTAGGGTGGACAAAGCATTAACACGCTTATCCAAGAAGGTAGCCCTCCCGTCCCAGGATACGGCTACCCTCAAAGAGTCTGCTGACCGCAAACAGGAGATAACCCTGAAGTCCATTTATACACATTCGGGTACCTTACTCAGACCGGCAATTGCGTCGGCCTGGGTGTGTAGTGCTGTAGCAGCATGGACGGATACCTTATCTGAGGGGATGGATACCCTAGATAAGGATACTATTTTATTGACCCTGGGGCATATAAGAGATGCTGTCCTATATGTGTGTATGCAAAGTACAGGTGGTGCTGCAGGGCTCACACCCTTTTACTTGTCTTGTAGAGCAACTCTGGAGCTGTTATTGGATCCATCTGCTGCAGGACTTCCCCCAGGAATGCTTGCACTAGTTGTTGCATTTGGTTTGTTGTTTGGGGGTGCTTCAGTATTAGGCAGCCTTCTGCCCTACCATGTTCATCTGAAAATATGTGTTCTCCCTGCAGTTGTTGTCCCCAGATGAGAGTTCCCTTGTGCTGCCTCAGTTGAATCTCCTTTACATGACAGAGATGTGCCTGAGCAGCGGCCCTCCCCAGCCCTATCCCAAGTCATACTTATTTTGCATAGGAGATACCATGGTCATGAAGATTGTTCTCCCAGGGTGAGGTTCATTCATTGCATTCTGGGTATGCTGACCCCTGTGATTTCCACAAATGTGGGAAACTCGACTGCATTATTTGTGGTAGTGGGGGACTGTGTTTGTTCTTTCCTCTGGTCAGCTCTGGTAAAAGTCAGATTTATTTGTCTCAGATCTTCCTCTAGCCTTGTTCTTCTATCGAGAGTTTCCTTATGCTGCCTCAGTTGGATCTACTTCACTTGACAGGGGGGTGCCCGAGCAGCGACCCTCCCCAGCTCTAGCCCAACTCCTACTTACCTGCCAGGTGAGATACTATGATCATGAAGTTGCTTCTCCCAGGACAAGGATCACCCATTGCACTCTGGGTGTGCTGCTCCTGCGATTTCCCCAAATGTGGGAAACTTGACTGCATAATTTGTGTTTCCCCTGGTCAGCTCTCATATAATTCAGATCTCTTTGTCTCAGGTCTCTCTCCAGCCTAGTTTGCTGTCTGTTTCCACTTCTTTTTTCTTGAGCCCCTCCCTTCTATACCCTAGTGGGGCATAGCCAACATGAGCCCCACACCGAAGGAGGGTGGAGGTGTTTAATGCGAACTAGGGGTCATCCAAGCGCCGCAAAAGGCCGCCATGCCCTGCACGCCCCTCTTCTCTATTCATATGCAGATGAGGGTTGATGCCAACTTTGACCCACTGCTTGGATGACATCACCATATGCAAATCCATCTGCTGCAGGCCTTCCCCCAGGAATGCTTGCACTAGTTGTTGCATTTGGTTTGTTGTTTGGGGGTGCTTCAGTATTAGGCAGCCTCTGCCCTCCCATGTTCATCTGAAAATATGTGTTCTCCCTGCAGTTGTTGCCCCCAGATGAGAGTTCCCTTGTGCTGCCTCAGTTGAATCTCCTTTACTTGACAGAGATGTGCCTGAGCAGCGGCCCTCCCCAGCTCTATCCCAAATCATACTTATTTTGCATAGGAAATACCATGGTCATGAAGATTGTTTTCCCAGGGTGAGGTTCATTCATTGCATTCTGGGTATGCTGACCCCTGTGATTTCCCCAAATGTGGGAAACTGGACTGCATTATTTGTGGTAGTGAGGGACTGTGTTTGTGCTTTCCTCTGGTCAGCTCTGGTAAAAGTCAGATTTCTTTGTCTCAGATCTTCCTCTAGCCTTGTTCTTCTTTCGAGAGTTCCCTTGTGCTGCCTCAGTTGGATCTCCTTCACTTGACAGGGGGGTGCCCGAGCAGCGACCCTCCCCAACTCTAGCCCAGCTCCTACTTACCTGCCAGGTGAGATACTATGATCATGAAGGTGCTTCTCCCAGGGCAAGGCTCACCCATTGCACTCTGGGTGTGCAACTCCTGCGGTTTCCCCAAATGTTGGACACTTGACTGCATAATTTGTGTTTCACCTGGTCGGCTCTCGTATAATTCAGATCTCTTTGCCTCAGGTCTCTCTCCAGCCTAATGTGCAGTCTGTTTCCACTTCTCTTTTCTTGAGTTGCTCCCTTCTATGCCCTTGCGCACTATCCTGACTTCTCCCGTCTGCTTACTTTGTGCCTTCCAACGCACAATGCAAACTACAGGTAGTGCTGCAGGGCCCACACCCTTTTACTTGCCTTACAGAGCAGCTCTGGAGCTGTTACAGTGCCCAGCTGCTGCAAGAAATCAGCTTGAATGCTTCAGGGGCTGGGGCATAGCCATCATGAGCCCCACACCGAAGGAGGGTGGAGGTGTTTAATGCGAACTAGGGGTCATCCAAGCACCGCAAAAGGCCGCCATGCCCTGCATGCCAATTTTCTCTTTTCATATGCAGACGAGGGTTGAAGCCAACTTTGACCCACTGCTTGGATGACATCACCATATGCAAATCCATCTGCTGCAGGCCTTCCCCCAGGAATGCTTGCACTAGTTGTTGCATTTGGTTTGTTGTTTGGGGGTGCTTCAGTATTAGGCAGCCTTCTGCCCTCCCATGTTCATCTGAAAATATGTGTAACTCCTGCAGTTGTTGTCCCCAGATGAGAGTTCCCTTGTGCTGCCTCAGTTGAATCTCCTTTACTTGACAGAGATGTGCCTGAGCAGCGGCCCTCCCCAGCCCTATCCCAAATCATACTTATTTTGCATAGGAGATACCATGGTCATGAAGATTGTTCTCCCAGGGTGAGGTTCATTCATTGCATTCTGGGTATGCTGACCCCTGTTATTTCCCCAAATGTGGTAAACTTGACAGCATTATTTGTGGTAGTGGGGGACTGTGTTTGTGCTTTCCTCTGGTCAGCTTTGGTAAAAGTAAGATTTCTTTGTCTCAGATTTTCCTCTAGCCTTGTTCTTCTTTCGAGAGTTCCCTTGTGCTGCCTCAGTTGGATCTCCTTCACTTGACAGGGGGCTGCCCGAGCAGCGACCCTCCCCAGCTCTAGCACATGTAAGTTTGTTTTTATTTTACTACATTGTGGTTTGTGGCTCTATACCATGTAATGCATGTCTTTTAACAGTAGTCAAGTCTTCCAATGTGCTTGTTAGTGAAACCCAATACATAGCTTTATTTTATTTTGTTTCTTCAAATATTGAATGCATATGTCTTATAACTTTTTTTTTCAATATATAAACATTTTTATTATAAGATTTTCAATGACACAAGTACATCCAAGTTGCAGATTATGGGTTGTGAAGGACAAATCAACCATATAAACAATTTAAGCAATTTAAATTGCATGCAGGTAGTAGAATATCAAACTCCTTGGATGAGAGTTGGTCGTAATAAACTAGGATAGAAAAGAATAAAGTAGAAAATAAGATTTTAAACCTACCGGTAAATCTTTTTCTCGTAGTCCGTAGAGGGTGCTGGGGACTCCGTAAGGACCATGGGGATAGACGGGCTCCGCAGGAGACATGGGCACTTTAAGAAAGACTTTAGTTCTGGGTGTGCACTGGCTCCTCCCTCTATGCGCCTCTATGCCACAGTTAGAGAAACTGTGCCCAGAGGAGACTGACAGTATGAGGAAAGGATTTTGTTAATCCAGGGCAAGATTCATACCAGCCACACCAATCACACCGTATAACTTGTGATAAACTACCCAGTTATGAGTACGAAAAAACAACATACTGTAGCATCAGTGCAGGACCGATGCAACTATAACATAACCCTTATTGAAGCAATAACTATATACAAGTATTGCAGAAGTAGTCCGCACTTGGGACGGGCGCCCAGCATCCTCTACGGACTACGAGAAAAAGATTTACCGGTAGGTTTAAAATCTTATTTTCTCTAACGTCCTAGAGGATGCTGGGGACTCCATAAGGACCATGGGGATTATACCAAAGCTCCAAAACGGGCGGGAGAGTGCGGATGACTCTGCAGCACCGATTGAGCAAACATGAGTTCCTCCTCAGCCAGGGTATCAAACTTATAGTATTTTGAAAAGGTGTTTGAACCTGACCAAGTAGCAGCTCGACACAGCTGTAGTGCCGAGACCCCTCGGGCAGCCGCCCAAGAAGAGCCCACTTTCCTCGTGGAATGGGCCTAGACCGATTTCGGTAACTGCAATCCAGCCATAGAATGCGCTTGCTGAATCGTGTTACAAATCCAGCGAGCAATAGCCTGCTTTGAAGCAGGGGCACCAATCTTGTTGGTTGCATACAGGACAAACAGCGCTTCAGTTTTCCTGACTCTAGCCGTCCTGGCCACGTAAATTTTCAAAGCCCTGACCACATCAAGTAACTCGGAATCCTCCAAGTCACGCGTAGCCAAAGGCACCACAATAGATTGGTTCATATGAAAAGATGAGACCACTTTTGGTAGGAATTGAGGATGGGTCCGCAATTCCGCTCTATCCACATGGAACACCAAATATGGGCTTTTATGTGACAAAGCCGCTAATTCCGACACTCGCCTAGCCGAAGCCAAGGCTAATAACATGACCACCTTCCACGTGAGATATGTTAACTCCACCGTTTTAAGGCTGCTAAAAACTGCTAGCGAGCAATCAACTCAGAATGACCCCCATAGTGTATTGCAAGAAAATATCTGTAAATCCAATGGTACCGTAAGTGCGGTATATACTCGCACTTCTTTGCGGGGCGAGAACAGTAGCTTTGTATTTGTTTGTTGCTTACTGCAAATAGGCCTGGGGATTTGGTATTACACTCTGCCAATCCAGACCTAGCAGTAAGACTGGAGTCAGTCGTTTAGCTTGCTGGGGTTCTGTTACTACTCTGTGAACTTAGCAAGTTTGCGGCTGTATTCTAAGACTTGCCTGTCTAATCCTGTCTCACTGTGCTAGGTGTCAGGGGTCAGTTTAGTGGCAGTAAGCTAAAACCTGTGCACTGCAAGTGAGAAATAGGATTGTGGAGACTCTCCTTGTGTCTATCATTCCATCTCTGACCAAGGAGTTTACTGCCACACCCGTTGGTAACCCTTTAGGGTTTTGCTGTTGCCCTTAGCAACAGCATTTCGGGTTCTCTACGTATTAAAACACAACATCTTGCTTTTTCCATCTGTGCAGTTCTAATACAAGGGAGATACCCAGTTCCTTAGCCTCTGGGCTTCTCTGTTCACTTTGTGTGTATTTTGTTACCCTATTACCTTCTGTGTACGTTATGTCATATTCCCCAGTTTGTCTGTGAGTCCATTTGTTTTGCATAACAGTTCAAACACCAGTACATTCCTGCAGACACTGGAGTGCATAACAGTTCTGACACCAGTACTTTCCTGCAGGCACTGGTGTGCATAACATATTCAGCAGCCTAATACTCCTGTTGAAATTTTGTGGGAATATGGAGCATACCCCTCAAAATACGTTGCAACAGGTGGTCGATCAGGTGCAGGTCCTGACTCGACAATTTAATGATTTGTCCATTAAAATGCACACCTCCCAGGCTGCTGGCGGAGCTCCCGCAGCAGCAGCACCTGCAGGGGTTAAGGAGCCGAAAGTAAATCTCCCGGATCGTTTTTCTGGAGATCGCTCGCAGTTCTTTTGTTTCAAGGAGAGCTGCAAGCTATACTTCCGGCTTAGGCCTCAGTCTTCTGGGTCGGAGATTCAGCGGGTGGGCATAGTGATTTCCTTGCTACAAGGAGACCCACAGGTCTGGGCATATGGGTTGCAGCCTGACTGTCCGTCGCTTAAAAGTGTTGATGCTTTTTTTACGGCACTGGGCATGTTGTATGATGACCCTGACAAGACGGCCTCAGCCGAGGCTCAGATTTCGATCCTTAAGCAAGGGCGAAGGCCAGTTGAGGTTTACTGTACGGAGTTTCGGAGGTTGGGCTATGATACCCAGTGGAATGACCCAGCCCTGAGACACCAGTACCGAAGAGGTCTTTCTAACCAGATAAAGGACCAACTGGTACAATATCCCTTGCCTGATAGCTTGGATCAGCTCATGCAGTTATCCATCCGGGTGGATAGACGGCTGAGAGAGCGTAGGCTTGAAAGGGAGACTGAGATTTCCTTCCTTCCCAAGGGAACCTCAGACTCTAAGGAATTTTCTGAGGAGCCTATGCAGATTGGGGCTACCCGCCTCTCCTCGCGTGAGAAGACGCGGAGGAGACAGCAGGGGTTGTGTTTGTACTGTGGGAATAAAGGTCATGTGGTAGTATCATGCCCAGAAAAGCCGGAAAACTTCAGGGCCTGAGGGTGATGGGAAATATCCTGTCAGGCCAGAAGTCAGAATTTCCCAAGAAGACTTTTATCATTCCGGTGACCTTGAAGATCCTCGGTCAAACTGTCAAGACTGAGGCCTTTGTGGACAGTGGGGCCGACGGGGTTTTTATGGACCGCCAATTCGCCCTGAAACACTCTGTTCCCTTAGTACCCTTGGCATCGGAAATTGAGATTTGTGGGTTAAACGGGGAACCATTATCCCAAGGTAAAATTACCTCTTGCACTAGCCAGATTTCTTTGTTTATTGGAGCCACACACTCTGAAAAATTGTCCTTTTATGTGACTGTCTGTACTTTTGCCCCATTGGTGTTGGGGTTACCCTGGTTAAGGGCCCACAATCCTCAATTTGACTGGGTCTCTGGGGAGATTCTTAGTTGGGGTACTGATTGTTTCAGGAGTTGCTTGAGCCTTCCAGTCAGGCTCTCGCAGCTAAGTTTGCCAGGATTGCCAGGGTGTTATGCTGATTTTGCGGACGTGTTCTCCAAAAAAGTTGCAGAGGTACTACCTCCCCATCGCCCCTATGACTGTGCCATTGATTTGTTGCCAAATGCTAAGCTTCCCAAGAGCAGGTTGTACTCCCTGTCACGTCCTGAGACTCAGGCTATGGCAGAGTACATTCAGGAGAACTTGGCTAAGGGATTTATCAGACCTTCACAGTCTCCAGTTGGGTCGGGGTTCTTCTTCGTGGGTAAAAAGGACGGTTCGTTGCGACCCTGCATCGACTTCAGGGAATTGAACCGTATCACGATTAAAAACTCATACCCACTGCCTCTCATTTCGGTCTTGTTTGACCAGCTTCGTACTGCCACCATTTTTTCTAAGATTGACCTACGCGGTGCGTACAATCTAATCCGAATAAGAGAGGGGGATGAATGGAAGACTGCCTTTAATACCCACTCAGGGCATTATGAATATTTGGTGATGCCTTTTGGGCTCTGTAATGCCCCGGCAGTCTTCCAGGATTTCATGAATGATGTGCTCAGGGAATATTTGGATAGATTCTTAGTTGTATACTTAGATGACATCCTAATCTTCTCCCATTCCCTGGAGGAACATCGGAAGCATGTACGCTTAGTCCTCCAGAAACTCAGAGACCACCGGCTTGGGGCGAAGCTGGAGAAGTGCGAATTTGAAGTTCAGCAAATCGCATTTCTAGGATATATTATCTCCCCAGAGGGTTTCCAAATGGAGGGTTCCAAGGTACAGGCAGTCCTGGATTGGGTGCAGCCCACTAGTTTGAAGGCGCTTCAGCGTTTCCTGGGCTTTGCGAATTTTTATAGACGATTTATCGCTGGATTTTCGTCTATAGTGGCGCCCTTGGTGGCACTCACTAAGAAAGGGGCGGATGTTGCTCACTGGTCTTGTGAGGCTAAAGCGGCTTTTGCCCGTCTCAAAAGGGCATTTGTTTCGGCCAAGGTGCTGCGACACCCAGATCCAGAGCGTCCTTTTGTGGTGGAGGTGGATGCCTCTGAGATGGGTATTGGGGCAGTGCTTTCTCAGATGGGAGTGTCTGATAATCGCCTTCATCCCTGTGCTTACTTTTCCCGTAAATTTTCGCCTGCCGAGATGAATTATGACGTGGGTAACCGGGAATTGTTGGCTATTAAGGATGCACTCGAGGAGTGGAGACACTGGCTTGAGGGGGCTAAGTTTGTGGTCTCAATTCTCACTGACCATAAGAATCTGGCATATTTAGAGTCAGCGAAGCGTCTCAATGCCAGGCAGGCACGATGGGCTTTGTTTTTTGCTCGCTTTAATTTTTTGATAACATATCGCCCTGGGTCAAAAAACATCAAGGCTGATGCGCTCTCGCGGAGTTTTGCTCCAATCCAGGAGACCACCGAGGAGCCGTTGCCCATTGTTTCCCCATCATGTATTAAAGTGGGCATTACCCAGGACCTCTTATCATTAGTCCTTAGAGCACAGGAGCAGGCTCCTCCATACCTTCCGGTAGGTCTTTTGTTTGTGCCTCCTAGGTTAAGACAGCGAGTGTTCCTGGAATTCCATGCCAAGAAGTCGGCAGGTCACCCGGGTATTGCCAGAACTCGGGAGTTGCTATCTAGGGCGGTGTGGTGGCCCTCGGTGGCTAAGGATGTGGATCAGTGGGTTCGGGCATGTGACATCTGTGCCCGAAATAAGACTCCTAGAGGGGTTCCTGTTGGCCCATTACATCCACTCTCTATCCCATCTAAGCCATGGACCCACATTTCAATGGATTTTGTGGTGGACTTGCCCAAATCCTCGGGGATGACAGCCATCTGGGTTGTCGTTGACAGGTTTTCGAAGATGGCGCACTTCGTTCCACTGGTTGGGCTGCCATCAGCCAGACGCCTGTCTGAATTATTTATGCTGCATGTTGTGCGTCTCCACGGGTTGCCACTTGATGTGGTCTCTGACCGCGGATCCCAGTTTGTGGCCAAATTCTGGAGGGCATTTTGTTCCGATCTCCAGATTTCTGTCAGCTTGTCGTCAGGCTACCATCCGCAGTCTAATGGGCAGACTGAAAGGGTGAACCAGTCCTTGGAGCAGTTCCTCAGGTGTTATGTCTCCAAGTGTCAGACTGACTGGGTTGCTCATCTGTCCATGGCGGAGTTTGCCTATAACAACGCGGCTCACTCTGCTACAGGGATCTCTCCCTTCCTTTGTGTGTATGGGCATCATCCTAAGGCCAATTCTTTTGACCCCCTGGACTCCACGCCTGGTGGTTCCTCTGTGGTTTCGGTCCTTAGAGGTATTTGGCGGAAAGTGAAGAAAGCCCTTGTGTCTGTGTCATTAGTGACCAAAAGGGTTTTTGATAAGCGGAAAAGACCCTGCAGCTTCAAATTAGGAGACTTCGTCTGGTTGTCTACCAAGAATTTGAAGTTGAGACAGCCATCTCATAAGTTAGGGCCCCGGTTCATCGGCCCTTATAAGATCACCAGGGTTATCAATCCGGTGGCATTTCAGTTAGATCTGCCCCGTTCTTTGGGTATCAATAAAACATTTCATTGTTCCCTTTTAAAACGGGCGATTAGTAATCCTTCTTCCAGTGGAAGACCTTCCCCTCTTCTGATACGTGGCCAGAGGGAGTTTGTTGTTGAAAGGATTCTTGACTCCAAGGTGGTTCGGGGTCGGCTGTCATTTTTGGTGCACTGGAAGGGGTATGGCCCGGAGGAGCGGTCGTGGGTGCGCAGTTGTGATCTTCATGCCCCCAGACTGATACGCTCTTTCTTCTCGCAGTTCCCCGATAAACCCGGTGGTAGGGGTTCTTTGACCCCTCGTCAGAGGGGGGGTACTGTTAGGGTCTCCTGCCCTGTGCTGCCACGTCGTCATGGCAACCGGGAGACAAGTGCTAGTGGAGTAACCTGAGCGCAGCTGATACTCCGGTTCGGGTCTTTTGCTGTGCAGTGGTTATAGGCTCTGTGCACGGCAGGGGATCCGGTGCTGGTTTTTGTGCTCACAGTCTGTGAGGTCTGAGTGGGGCGTGGACAGCACCTGCTTTATAAGGCCTCTTTTCAGGGTAAGCAGATGCTGCTGAATCTTTGTTGGTTAGTCAGTTCATGAAAGTTAGCCAGTACTGTGTAGCTTTGTATTTGTTTGTTGCTTACTGCAAATAGGCCTGGGGATTTGGTATTACACTCTGCCAATCCAGACCTAGCAGTAAGACTGGAGTCAGTCGTTTAGCTTGCTGGGGTTCTGTTACTACTCTGTGAACTTAGCAAGTTTGCGGCTGTATTCTAAGACTTGCCTGTCTAATCCTGTCTCACTGTGCTAGGTGTCAGGGGTCAGTTTAGTGGCAGTAAGCTAAAACCTGTGCACTGCAAGTGAGAAATAGGATTGTGGAGACTCTCCTTGTGTCTATCATTCCATCTCTGACCAAGGAGTTTACTGCCACACCCGTTGGTAACCCTTTAGGGTTTTGCTGTTGCCCTTAGCAACAGCATTTCGGGTTCTCTACGTATTAAAACACAACATCTTGCTTTTTCCATCTGTGCAGTTCTAATACAAGGGAGATACCCAGTTCCTTAGCCTCTGGGCTTCTCTGTTCACTTTGTGTGTATTTTGTTACCCTATTACCTTCTGTGTACGTTATGTCATATTCCCCAGTTTGTCTGTGAGTCCATTTGTTTTGCATAACAGTTCAAACACCAGTACATTCCTGCAGACACTGGAGTGCATAACAGTTCTGACACCAGTACTTTCCTGCAGGCACTGGTGTGCATAACAGAAATTAAGTTAGTTCACAAGTACATTCAAATTCAGATCTAAAGTCTAGGTAGGCCTCACGTCCTGGCAGCCCCCAGCACTTAAAAATGCCTTGATTAGAGGTAGAGAATTAAATGTAGATAAAAAGTAGACACAAAATAAGACTCCACAGAGCAGTTATCAGGTGTCTTTATCAATTGTTGCATTTCAAAAATCAAGCAATTAGGGAACACAATGTTGCAACAATGTAACCCTATTTGCAAAATAGTACTAAATAAGTTTGTCGATGTAAGACATTTGCAAAGGCGCATCCAAAACACGCTGGAAAATGCAACTGAGTCTGTTTTTGGAGGCTAGAATAGGAAATGTGCATCGGTCCTACAAGTACTGAAAGCTCTTCTACCATCTCCCTTTGTACATTCAAATTCAGATCTAAAGTCTAGGTAGGCCTCACGTCCTGGCAGCCCCCAGCATTTAAAAATGCCTTGATTAGAGGTAGTGAATTAAATGTAGATAAGAAGTAGACACAAAATAAGACTCCACAGAGCAGTTATCAGGTGTCTTTATCAATTGTTGCATTTAAAAAATCAAGCAATTAGGGAACACAATGTTGCAACAATGTAACCCTATTTGCAAAATAGTACTAAATAAGTTTGTCGATGTAAGACATTTGCAAAGGCGCATCCAAAACACGCTGGAAAATGCAACTGAATCTGTTTTTGGAGGCTAGAATAGGAAATGAGCATTGGTCCTACAAGTACTGAAAGCTCTTCTCCCATCTCCCTTTTCTGAAAAGCCATTTAATATATGGTTCCCAGATAGGGGACATATCAGATATTGCCTTTCAAAAGCAGCAAATATCATACCACTTCTATTGCCATCAAAGATAAACATTGATTGTTTTCAGATATTGGATTGAAAAAGCAGTCTTTATTGACATAAAGAAGCAAAAAAACATACATAAACATTACACACATAAGTACCGTGTTGCAGCACAGCCAAAACACAATACAAATGCTGTCGGTATAGTACAGTTCAAGAACTACAGCACAGGCCAGCCTACACTATAAATCATGAACTGCACTATACATTTAAACAATACAATAATACAACAGTTAATAAGGCTATGGGTGTGGAGTGTAAGAGGGTGAAGGAATCACAAGCCCGAAGCTTTATTGAAAGACAGACACATATAAAGGGAGGATTAATAAATACAAAGATATCCTTTACTATAGAATGTAGTCCAATCCGGTCTTTCAACTCTTCCACAACTGAAAAACGGATAGTGTTCCCAAGCCTTCCATCCTGGAATATCTTCAGTCTCTCGCCAATGAAGAAAACAATCCCTCCAGAAGACTCTTCAACCACGATACAAGATCACAGCCAAAAGGGCGAGAAGCAACTACACTTGCGTTTAACCAAAATGGCTAAAACTTAGTGAAGGAAAGTGCAGTGCACCAAAACATAAGCTGACACAATCATGGAGAATGCGCCAGCATATATGCTCTTCTATCTATATTTTGCAAACCTGCTCTTGTCCCCTCCAGCTGCTCCATGTAGATTTGACGCCTGGCAAGGTGCATAACCCACTGACAAGCAGGCACACTCCTGCATGAGTTTTCACTCTCACTAGCTGGATGATACACATTCATTTGCATGTGCTCCACCTCCGACACACCGCCCACCCAACCACCCAGTCACCAGAGCCACCCACAAGCCAACTGCCTCCGTGATTTAATTTGCACAGTGCAGTCATCCAGGCAGCATGTCCTTCTCAATGGAATAATCTCTGGTTCCATGGAATCTTCCGCATTGGAATGCTGCGGAACAAAAATGATTTAAACATTCAGCTTGCTAGCATTCAATGTACCTGCGGCTTGGCTCTAGCACATGGGTCTTCATCCTGTGGCCCTCCAGCTGCTGTGAAACTACACATCCCAGCATGCCCTGCCACAGTTTTGCTATTAAGGTATGCTAAAACTGAGGCAGGGCATGCTGGTATATGTAGTTCCACAGCAGCTGGAGGGTCGCAGGTTGAAGACCCATATTCTAGCATGCCTGTTCTATGATGCATGTTCCGTGATGTCACAATCAGCTTGGAATGGGGTGTCTAGCATGCATTTGCTGACAGCCACTTGAGGGAGACACACATCAGGAGATGCAGCATATCGGAGGTCTTCGATGCCTTTCCAGCAAAATGCACACCACCAGCTGCTGGTCTGGACACAAAACAATGCCCACAATTGAAGGCTCAAAATGCCCAACTACAGGATTAATATAAGTAGTGAATTTAGGAATGAATTTAGAAGTAGGAAATTAAGTTAGTTCACAAGTACATTCAAATTCAGATCTAAAGTCTAGGTAGGCCTCACGTCCTGGCAGCCCCCAGCATTTAAAAATGCCTTGATTAGAGGTAGGGAATTAAATGTAGATAAGAAGTAGACACAAAATAAGACTCCACAGAGCAATTATCAGGTGTCTTTATCAATTGTTGCATTTAAAAAAATCAAGCAATTAGGGAACACAATGTTGCGACAATGTAACCCTATTTGCAAAATAGTACTAAATAAGTTTGTCGATGTAAGACATTTGCAAAGGCGCAAACAAAACACGCTGGAAAATGCAACTGAATCTGTTTTTGGAGGTTAGAATAGATGCAGGATCAAGTAGCTCAATGGGTAGGGTATTTGATTAGAATTCAACAGGTTATAGGTTTGAATCCTGGGTATGATAGTTTGAGGTGTTATTTAATAAAGTATGTTTATATATTAGTCACACATGGTTTACTTGTACAAATGGCATGTCACCAGTTAGTGCTGACTGCTGATATGCCATTTGCACAAACACGCCATGTGTGACTATATATGCATTTAAGGAGGGCACCCCGGCAATACCACAAACCATTGAGTGTCAAGTATACTAGATATATCTTCATATCTCATGTGCTTTCTCTGAGACCAATCTTGTTATGCCCCTTCCCCACAAGGCATGCGCCTTTTGTCCATATTGCAAAAATGGGGAGGAGGAGGGGGGGGGCATATAATTATCTGTCACAGGGCACCAAAAAGTCTAGTTATGGCTCTGGTATGCATTATGCATTCTGGCAGACCATATCTCCAACACTGGCTGGTTGGAATAGAAATCCGGTTATCTATGTGAGCAAATGACCGTCAACGATTTACTCTCAAACACTAGAAAATGGACAAAAATGGTCCCCTAAACAAATTGGTTACATTTTGGGTTTAACCAATTTGTGTAATGACCATTTTTGACCACTTTTCTAGTGTTTGGGAGCAAATGGTTAATTGACATTTGCTCCTATACATTACCAGATTTTCATTCCATCCATCCAGACTGGATAGATAGCCTGACAGATAATTGTGTAGTGTACGCCCAGGATAACTGTCAGTTGTGCTTTCTTTTATGACGGCACATAAATGGGTGGGCAGATCCAGAGCAAGCACTGCCCACTCATGCATAGTTGTCAACTGATGTGAAGTTCCAGTGGGCAATCTCAGTTATAAAGAAAAGTATCTGGAAATTGTCCCTAGTTTAAAAAAAAAATTAAAAAAAATTGATCAACTCCATTTATTTAGTATGATATCCCAGGTGATAGGATGCCGGCAGTTAGAACAACATACTTTATTAAATAACACATCTCAAACTACCATACCCAGGATTCAAACCTATAACCTGTTGAATTCTAATCAAACACCCTACCTATTGAGCTATTTGATCCTGCATAAAAATTGTGAACATTATATGAAGCTATTGGTACTTTGAAAAAAAAAAGTATCAGCATTACAACGCAGCAGATCCATGCCTTTGCATTTTTCTCCCAAACGAAGGACACTAGAAAGAAAATTTTAAAGCCTCCTGTTAGGCCATCATCTACACGGCATAGCCCTGAATTTTCCAATGCGCAGCTCTTTGCAAAAGAGAGATATTGGCAAGGAAAAGCTGTATTGTACCATTGGATTTTTCTCCCAAACGAAGGACACTAGAATGAAAATTTTAAAGCCTCCTGTTAGTGCTTCATCTACACGGTATAGCCCTGAATTTTCCAATGCGTAGCTCTTTGCAAAAGAGAGATATTGGCAAGGAAAAGCTGTCTTGTACCTTTGCATTTTTCTCCCAAACGAAGGACAGTAGAAATAAAATTTTAAAGCCTCCTGTTTGGCCATCATCTACACGGCATAGCCCTGAATTTTCCAATGCGCAGCTCTTTGCAAAAGAGAGATATTGGCAAGGAAAAGCTGTCTTGTACCTTTGCATTTTTCTCCCAAACGAAGGACACTAGAAAGAAAATTTTAAAGCCTCCTGTTAGGCCATCATCTACACGGCATAGCCCTGAATTTTCCAATGCGCAGCTCTTTGCAAAAGAGAGATATTGGCAAGGAAAAGCTGTCTTGTACCTTTGCATTTTTCTCCCAAACGAAGGACACTAGAAAGAAAATTGTAAAGCCTCCTGTTAGGCCATCATCTACACGGCATAGCCCTGAATTTTCCAATGCGCAGCTCTTTGCAAAAGAGAGATATTGGCAAGGAAAAGCTGTCTTGTACCTTTGCATTTTTCTCCCAAACGAAGGACACTAGAAAGAAAATTTTAAAGCCTCCTGTTAGGCCATCATCTACACGGCATAGCCCTGAATTTTCCAATGCGCAGCTCTTTGCAAAAGAGAGATATTGGCAAGGAAAAGCTGTCTTGTACCTTTGCATTTTTCTCCCAAACGAAGGACACTAGAAAGAAAATTTTAAAGCCTCCTGTTAGGCCATCATCTACACGGCATAGCCCTGAATTTTCCAATGCGCAGCTCTTTGCAAAAGAGAGATATTGGCAAGGAAAAGCTGTCTTGTACCTTTGCATTTTTCTCCCAAACGAAGGACACTAGAAAGAAAATTTTAAAGCCTCCTGTTAGGCCATCATCTACACGGCATAGCCCTGAATTTTCCAATGCGCAGCTCTAAGCAAAAGAGAGATATTGGCAAGGAAAAGCTGTCTTGTACCTTTGCATTTTTCTCCCAAACGAAGGACACTAGAAAGAAAATTTTAAAGCCTCCTGTTAGGCCATCATCTACACGGCATAGCCCTGAATTTTCCAATGCGCAGCTCTTTGCAAAAGAGAGATATTGGCAAGGAAAAGCTGTCTTGTACCTTTGCATTTTTCTCCCAAACGAAGGACACTAGAAAGAAAATTTTAAAGCCTCCTGTTAGGCCATCATCTACACGGCATAGCCCTGAATTTTCCAATGCGCAGCTCTTTGCAAAAGAGAGATATTGGCAAGGAAAAGCTGTCTTGTACCTTTGCATTTTTCTCCCAAACGAAGGACACTAGAAAGAAAATTTTAAAGCCTCCTGTTAGGCCATCATCTACACGGCATAGCCCTGAATTTTCCAATGCGCAGCTCTTTGCAAAAGAGAGATATTGGCAAGGAAAAGCTGTCTTGTACCTTTGCATTTTTCTCCCAAACGAAGGACACTAGAAAGAAAATTTTAAAGCCTCCTGTTAGGCCATCATCTACACGGCATAGCCCTGAATTTTCCAATGCGCAGCTCTTTGCAAAAGAGAGATATTGGCAAGGAAAAGCTGTCTTGTACCTTTGCATTTTTCTCCCAAACGAAGGACACTAGAAAGAAAATTTTAAAGCCTCCTGTTAGGCCATCATCTACACGGCATAGCCCTGAATTTTCCAATGCGCAGCTTTGTGCAAAAGAGAGATATTGGCAAGGAAAAGCTGTCTTGTACCATTGGATTTTTCTCCCAAACGAAGGACACTAGAATGAAAATTTTAAAGCCTCCTGTTTGTGCTTCATCTACACGGTATAGCCCTGAATTTTCCAATGCGTAGCTCTTTGCAAAAGAGAGATATTGGCAAGGAAAAGCTGTCTTGTACCTTTGCATTTTTCTCCCAAACGAAGGACACTAGAAATAAAATTTTAAAGCCTCCTGTTAGGCCATTATCTACACGGCATAGCCCTGAATTTTCCAATGCGCAGCTCTTTGCAAAAGAGAGATATTGGCAAGGAAAAGCTGTCTTGTACCTTTGCATTTTTCTCCCAAACGAAGGACACTAGAAAGAAAATTTTAAAGCCTCCTGTTAGGCCATCATCTACACGGCATAGCCCTGAATTTTCCAATGCGCAGCTCTTTGCAAAAGAGAGATATTGGCAAGGAAAAGCTGTCTTGTACCTTTGCATTTTTCTCCCAAACGAAGGACACTAGAAAGAAAATTTTAAAGCCTCCTGTTAGGCCATCATCTACACGGCATAGCCCTGAATTTTCCAATGCGCAGCTCTTTGCAAAAGAGAGATATTGGCAAGGAAAAGCTGTCTTGTACCTTTGCATTTTTCTCCCAAACGAAGGACACTAGAAAGAAAATTTTAAAGCCTCCTGTTAGGCCATCATCTACACGGCATAGCCCTGAATTTTCCAATGCGCAGCTTTGTGCAAAAGAGAGATATTGGCAAGGAAAAGCTGTCTTGTACCTTTGCATTTTTCTCCCAAACGAAGGACACTAGAAAGAAAATTTTAAAGCCTCCTGTTAGGCCATCATCTACACGGCATAGCCCTGAATTTTCCAATGCGCAGCTCTTTGCAAAAGAGAGATATTGGCAAGGAAAAGCTGTCTTGTACCTTTGCATTTTTCTCCCAAACGAAGGACACTAGAAAGAAAATTTTAAAGCCTCCTGTTAGGCCATCATCTACACGGCATAGCCCTGAATTTTCCAATGCGCAGCTCTTTGCAAAAGAGAGATATTGGCAAGGAAAAGCTGTCTTGTACCTTTGCATTTTTCTCCCAAACGAAGGACACTAGAAAGAAAATTTTAAAGCCTCCTGTTAGGCCATCATCTACACGGCATAGCCCTGAATTTTCCAATGCGCAGCTCTTTGCAAAAGAGAGATATTGGCAAGGAAAAGCTGTCTTGTACCTTTGCATTTTTCTCCCAAACGAAGGACACTAGAAAGAAAATTTTAAAGCCTCCTGTTTGGCCATCATCTACACGGCATAGCCCTGAATTTTCCAATGCGCAGCTCTTTGCAAAAGAGAGATATTGGCAAGGAAAAGCTGTCTTGTACCTTTGCATTTTTCTCCCAAACGAAGGACACTAGAAAGAAAATTTTAAAGCCTCCTGTTAGGCCATCATCTACACGGCATAGCCCTGAATTTTCCAATGCGCAGCTCTAAGCAAAAGAGAGATATTGGCAAGGAAAAGCTGTCTTGTACCTTTGCATTTTTCTCCCAAACGAAGGACACTAGAAAGAAAATTTTAAAGCCTCCTGTTAGGCCATCATCTACACGGCATAGCCCTGAATTTTCCAATGCGCAGCTTTGTGCAAAAGAGAGATATTGGCAAGGAAAAGCTGTCTTGTACCTTTGCATTTTTCTCCCAAACGAAGGACACTAGAAAGAAAATTTTAAAGCCTCCTGTTAGGCCATCATCTACACGGCATAGCCCTGAATTTTCCAATGCGCAGCTCTTTGCAAAAGAGAGATATTGGCAAGGAAAAGCTGTATTGTACCTTTGCATTTTTCTCCCAAACGAAGGACACTAGAAAGAAAATTGTAAAGCCTCCTGTTAGGCCATCATCTACACGGCATAGCCCTGAATTTTCCAATGCGCAGCTCTTTGCAAAAGAGAGATATTGGCAAGGAAAAGCTGTCTTGTACCTTTGCATTTTTCTCCCAAACGAAGGACACTAGAAAGAAAATTTTAATGCCTCCTGTTAGGCCATCATCTACACGGCATAGCCCTGAATTTTCCAATGCGCAGCTCTTTGCAAAAGAGAGATATTGGCAAGGAAAAGCTGTCTTGTACCTTTGCATTTTTCTCCCAAACGAAGGACACTAGAAAGAAAATTTTAAAGCCTCCTGTTAGGCCATCATCTACACGGCATAGCCCTGAATTTTCCAATGCGCAGCTCTTTGCAAAAGAGAGATATTGGCAAGGAAAAGCTGTCTTGTACCTTTGCATTTTTCTCCCAAACGAAGGACACTAGAAAGAAAATTTTAAAGCCTCCTGTTAGGCCATCATCTACACGGCATAGCCCTGAATTTTCCAATGCGCAGCTCTTTGCAAAAGAGAGATATTGGCAAGGAAAAGCTGTCTTGTACCTTTGCATTTTTCTCCCAAACGAAGGACACTAGAAAGAAAATTTTAAAGCCTCCTGTTAGGCCATCATCTACACGGCATAGCCCTGAATTTTCCAATGCGCAGCTTTGTGCAAAAGAGAGATATTGGCAAGGAAAAGCTGTCTTGTACCATTGGATTTTTCTCCCAAACGAAGGACACTAGAATGAAAATTTTAAAGCCTCCTGTTTGTGCTTCATCTACACGGTATAGCCCTGAATTTTCCAATGCGTAGCTCTTTGCAAAAGAGAGATATTGGCAAGGAAAAGCTGTCTTGTACCTTTGCATTTTTCTCCCAAACGAAGGACACTAGAAATAAAATTTTAAAGCCTCCTGTTAGGCCATTATCTACACGGCATAGCCCTGAATTTTCCAATGCGCAGCTCTTTGCAAAAGAGAGATATTGGCAAGGAAAAGCTGTCTTGTACCTTTGCATTTTTCTCCCAAACGAAGGACACTAGAAAGAAAATTTTAAAGCCTCCTGTTAGGCCATCATCTACACGGCATAGCCCTGAATTTTCCAATGCGCAGCTCTTTGCAAAAGAGAGATATTGGCAAGGAAAAGCTGTCTTGTACCTTTGCATTTTTCTCCCAAACGAAGGACACTAGAAAGAAAATTTTAAAGCCTCCTGTTAGGCCATCATCTACACGGCATAGCCCTGAATTTTCCAATGCGCAGCTCTTTGCAAAAAAGAGATATTGGCAAGGAAAAGCTGTCTTGTACCTTTGCATTTTTCTCCCAAACGAAGGACACTAGAAAGAAAATTTTAAAGCCTCCTGTTAGGCCATCATCTACACGGCATAGCCCTGAATTTTCCAATGCGCAGCTCTTTGCAAAAGAGAGATATTGGCAAGGAAAAGCTGTCTTGTACCTTTGCATTTTTCTCCCAAACGAAGGACACTAGAAAGAAAATTTTAAAGCCTCCTGTTAGGCCATCATCTACACGGCATAGCCCTGAATTTTCCAATGCGCAGCTCTTTGCAAAAGAGAGATATTGGCAAGGAAAAGCTGTCTTGTACCTTTGCATTTTTCTCCCAAACGAAGGACACTAGAAAGAAAATTTTAAAGCCTCCTGTTAGGCCATCATCTACACGGCATAGCCCTGAATTTTCCAATGCGCAGCTCTTTGCAAAAGAGAGATATTGGCAAGGAAAAGCTGTCTTGTACCTTTGCATTTTTCTCCCAAACGAAGGACACTAGAAAGAAAATTTTAAAGCCTCCTGTTAGGCCATCATCTACACGGCATAGCCCTGAATTTTCCAATGCGCAGCTCTAAGCAAAAGAGAGATATTGGCAAGGAAAAGCTGTCTTGTACCTTTGCATTTTTCTCCCAAACGAAGGACACTAGAAAGAAAATTTTAAAGCCTCCTGTTAGGCCATCATCTACACGGCATAGCCCTGAATTTTCCAATGCGCAGCTTTGTGCAAAAGAGAGATATTGGCAAGGAAAAGCTGTCTTGTACCATTGGATTTTTCTCCCAAACGAAGGACACTAGAATGAAAATTTTAAAGCCTCCTGTTAGTGCTTCATCTACACGGTATAGCCCTGAATTTTCCAATGCGTAGCTCTTTGCAAAAGAGAGATATTGGCAAGGAAAAGCTGTCTTGTACCTTTGCATTTTTCTCCCAAACGAAGGACAGTAGAAATAAAATTTTAAAGCCTCCTGTTAGGCCATCATCTACACGGCATAGCCCTGAATTTTCCAATGCGCAGCTCTTTGCAAAAGAGAGATATTGGCAAGGAAAAGCTGTCTTGTACCTTTGCATTTTTCTCCCAAACGAAGGACACTAGAAAGAAAATTTTAAAGCCTCCTGTTAGGCCATCATCTACACGGCATAGCCCTGAATTTTCCAATGCGCAGCTCTTTGCAAAAGAGAGATATTGGCAAGGAAAAGCTGTATTGTACCTTTGCATTTTTCTCCCAAACGAAGGACACTAGAAAGAAAATTGTAAAGCCTCCTGTTAGGCCATCATCTACACGGCATAGCCCTGAATTTTCCAATGCGCAGCTCTTTGCAAAAGAGAGATATTGGCAAGGAAAAGCTGTCTTGTACCTTTGCATTTTTCTCCCAAACGAAGGACACTAGAAAGAAAATTTTAATGCCTCCTGTTAGGCCATCATCTACACGGCATAGCCCTGAATTTTCCAATGCGCAGCTCTTTGCAAAAGAGAGATATTGGCAAGGAAAAGCTGTCTTGTACCTTTGCATTTTTCTCCCAAACGAAGGACACTAGAAAGAAAATTTTAAAGCCTCCTGTTAGGCCATCATCTACACGGCATAGCCCTGAATTTTCCAATGCGCAGCTCTTTGCAAAAGAGAGATATTGGCAAGGAAAAGCTGTCTTGTACCTTTGCATTTTTCTCCCAAACGAAGGACACTAGAAAGAAAATTTTAAAGCCTCCTGTTAGGCCATCATCTACACGGCATAGCCCTGAATTTTCCAATGCGCAGCTCTTTGCAAAAGAGAGATATTGGCAAGGAAAAGCTGTCTTGTACCTTTGCATTTTTCTCCCAAACGAAGGACACTAGAAAGAAAATTTTAAAGCCTCCTGTTAGGCCATCATCTACACGGCATAGCCCTGAATTTTCCAATGCGCAGCTTTGTGCAAAAGAGAGATATTGGCAAGGAAAAGCTGTCTTGTACCATTGGATTTTTCTCCCAAACGAAGGACACTAGAATGAAAATTTTAAAGCCTCCTGTTTGTGCTTCATCTACACGGTATAGCCCTGAATTTTCCAATGCGTAGCTCTTTGCAAAAGAGAGATATTGGCAAGGAAAAGCTGTCTTGTACCTTTGCATTTTTCTCCCAAACGAAGGACACTAGAAATAAAATTTTAAAGCCTCCTGTTAGGCCATTATCTACACGGCATAGCCCTGAATTTTCCAATGCGCAGCTCTTTGCAAAAGAGAGATATTGGCAAGGAAAAGCTGTCTTGAAACTTTGCATTTTTCTCCCAAACGAAGGACACTAGAAAGAAAATTTTAAAGCCTCCTGTTAGGCCATCATCTACACGGCATAGCCCTAAATTTTCCAATGCGCAGCTCTTTGCAAAAGAGAGATATTGGCAAGGAAAAGCTGTCTTGTACCTTTGCATTTTTCTCCCAAACGAAGGACACTAGAAAGAAAATTTTAAAGCCTCCTGTTAGGCCATCATCTACACGGCATAGCCCTGAATTTTCCAATGCGCAGCTCTTTGCAAAAGAGAGATATTGGCAAGGAAAAGCTGTCTTGTACCTTTGCATTTTTCTCCCAAACGAAGGACACTAGAAAGAAAATTTTAAAGCCTCCTGTTAGGCCATCATCTACACGGCATAGCCCTGAATTTTCCAATGCGCAGCTCTTTGCAAAAGAGAGATATTGGCAAGGAAAAGCGGTCTTGTACCTTTGCATTTTTCTCCCAAACGAAGGACACTAGAAAGAAAATTTTAAAGCCTCCTGTTAGGCCATCATCTACACGGCATAGCCCTGAATTTTCCAATGCGCAGCTTTGTGCAAAAGAGAGATATTGGCAAGGAAAAGCTGTCTTGTACCTTTGCATTTTTCTCCCAAACGAAGGACACTAGAAAGAAAATTTTAAAGCCTCCTGTTAGGCCATCATCTACACGGCATAGCCCTGAATTTTCCAATGCGCAGCTCTTTGCAAAAGAGAGATATTGGCAAGGAAAAGCTGTCTTGTACCTTTGCATTTTTCTCCCAAACGAAGGACACTAGAAAGAAAATTTTAAAGCCTCCTGTTAGGCCATCATCTACACGGCATAGCCCTGAATTTTCCAATGCGCAGCTCTTTGCAAAAGAGAGATATTGGCAAGGAAAAGCTGTCTTGTACCTTTGCATTTTTCTCCCAAACGAAGGACACTAGAAAGAAAATTTTAAAGCCTCCTGTTAGGCCATCATCTACACGGCATAGCCCTGAATTTTCCAATGCGCAGCTCTTTGCAAAAGAGAGATATTGGCAAGGAAAAGCTGTCTTGTACCTTTGCATTTTTCTCCCAAACGAAGGACACTAGAAAGAAAATTTTAAAGCCTCCTGTTAGGCCATCATCTACACGGCATAGCCCTGAATTTTCCAATGCGCAGCTCTTTGCAAAAGAGAGATATTGGCAAGGAAAAGCTGTCTTGTACCTTTGCATTTTTCTCCCAAACGAAGGACACTAGAAAGAAAATTTTAAAGCCTCCTGTTAGGCCATCATCTACACGGCATAGCCCTGAATTTTCCAATGCGCAGCTCTAAGCAAAAGAGAGATATTGGCAAGGAAAAGCTGTCTTGTACCTTTGCATTTTTCTCCCAAACGAAGGACACTAGAAAGAAAATTTTAAAGCCTCCTGTTAGGCCATCATCTACACGGCATAGCCCTGAATTTTCCAATGCGCAGCTTTGTGCAAAAGAGAGATATTGGCAAGGAAAAGCTGTCTTGTACCATTGGATTTTTCTCCCAAACGAAGGACACTAGAATGAAAATTTTAAAGCCTCCTGTTAGTGCTTCATCTACACGGTATAGCCCTGAATTTTCCAATGCGTAGCTCTTTGCAAAAGAGAGATATTGGCAAGGAAAAGCTGTCTTGTACCTTTGCATTTTTCTCCCAAACGAAGGACAGTAGAAATAAAATTTTAAAGCCTCCTGTTAGGCCATCATCTACACGGCATAGCCCTGAATTTTCCAATGCGCAGCTCTTTGCAAAAGAGAGATATTGGCAAGGAAAAGCTGTCTTGTACCTTTGCATTTTTCTCCCAAACGAAGGACACTAGAAAGAAAATTTTAAAGCCTCCTGTTAGGCCATCATCTACACGGCATAGCCCTGAATTTTCCAATGCCTATCTCTTTGCAAAAGAGAGATATCGGCAAGGAAAAGCTGCAATGTACCTTTGCATTTTTCTCCCAAACGAAGGAAACTAGAAAGAAAATTTTAAAGCCTCCTGTTAGGCAATCATCTACACGGCATAGACCTGAATTTTCCAATGCCTATCTCTTTGCAAAAAAAAGATATCGGCAAGGAAAAGCTGCAATGTACCTTTGCATTTTTCTCCCAAACGAAGGACACTAGAAAGAAAAATGTAAAGCCTCCTGTTAGGCCATCATCTACACGGCATAGCCCTGAATTTTCCAAAGCCTATCTCTTTGCAAAAGAGAGATATTGGCAAGGAAAAGCTGTCTTGTACCTTTGCATTTTTCTCCCAAACGAAGGACACTAGAAAGAAAATTTTAAAGCCTCCTGTTAGGCCATCATCTACACGGCATAGCCCTGAATTTTCCAATGCGCAGCTTTGTGCAAAATAGAGATATTGGCAAGGGAAAAGCTGTCTTGTACCATTGGATTTTTCTCCCAAACGAAGGACACTAGAATGAAAATTTTAAAGCCTCCTGTTAGTGCTTCATCTACACGGTATAGCCCTGAATTTTCCAATGCGTAGCTCTTTGCAAAAGAGAGATATTGGCAAGGAAAAGCTGTCTTGTACCTTTGCATTTTTCTCCCAAACGAAGGACACTAGAAATAAAATTTTAAAGCCTCCTGTTAGGCCATCATCTACACGGCATAGCCCTGAATTTTCCAATGCGCAGCTCTTTGCAAAAGAGAGATATTGGCAAGGAAAAGCTGTCTTGTACCTTTGCATTTTTCTCCCAAACGAAGGACACTAGAAAGAAAATTCTAAAGCCTCCTGTTAGGCCATCATCTACACGGCATAGCCCTGAATTTTCCAATGCGCAGCTCTTTGCAAAAGAGAGATATCGGCAAGGAAAAGCTGCAATGTACCTTTGCATTTTTCTCCCAAACGAAGGACACTAGAAATAAAATTTTAAAGCCTCCTGTTAGGCCATCATCTACACGGCATAGCCCTGAATTTTCCAATGCCTATCTCTTTGCAAAAGAGAGATATCGGCAAGGAAAAGCTGCAATGTACCTTTGCATTTTTCTCCCAAACGAAGGACACTAGAATTAAAATTGTAAAGCCTCCTGTTAGTGCTTCATCTACACGTTATAGCCCTGAATTTTCCAATGCCTATCTCTTTGCAAAAGAGAGATATCGGCAAGGAAAAGCTGCAATGTACCTTTGCATTTTTCTCCCAAACGAAGGACACTAGAAAGAAAATTTTAAAGCCTCCTGTTAGGCCATCATCTACACGGCATAGCCCTGAATTTTCCAATGCCTATCTCTTTGCAAAAGAGAGATATTGGCAAGGAAAAGCTGTATTGTACCTTTGCATTTTTCTCCCAAACGAAGGACACTAGAAAGAAAATTTTAAAGCCTCCTGTTAGGCCATCATCTACACGGCATAGCCCTGAATTTTCCAATGCCTATCTCTTTGCAAAAGAGAGATATCGGCAAGGAAAAGCTGCAATGTACCTTTGCATTTTTCTCCCAAACGAAGGACACTAGAAAGAAAATGTTAAAGCCTCCTGTTAGTGCTTCATCTACACGTTATAGCCCTGAATTTTCCAATGCCTATCTCTTTGCAAAAGAGAGATATCGGCAAGGAAAAGCTGTAGTGTACCTTTGCATTTTTCTCCCAAACGAAAGACACTAGAATGAAAATTTTAAAGCCTCCTGTTAGTGCTTCATCTACACGTTATAGCCCTGAATTTTCCAATGCCTATCTCTTTGCAAAAGAGAGATATCGGCAAGGAAAAGCTGCATTGTACCTTTGCATTTTTCTCCCAAACGAAGGACACTAGAATGAATATTTTAAAGCCTCCTGTTAGTGCTTCATCTACACGTTATAGCCCTGAATATTCCAATGCCTATCTCTTTGCAAAAGAGAGATATCGGCAAGGAAAAGCTGTATTGTACCTTTGCATTTTTCTCCCAAACGAAGGACACTAGAAAGAAAATTTTAAAGCCTCCTGTTAGGCCATCATCTACACGGCATAGCCCTGAATTTTCCAATGCCTATCTCTTTGCAAAAGAGAGATATCGGCAAGGAAAAGCTGCAATGTACCTTTGCATTTTTCTCCCAAACGAAGGACAATAGAATGAAAATTTTAAAGCCTCCTGTTAGTGCTTCGTCTACACGTTATACCCCTGAATTTTCCAATGCCTATCTCTTTGCAAAAGAGAGATATCGGCAAGGAAAAGCTGCAATGTACCTTTGCATTTTTCTCCCAAACGAAGGACACTAGAAAGAAAATTTTAAAGCCTCCTGTTAGGCCATCATCTACACGGCATAGCCCTGAATTTTCCAATGCCTATCTCTTTGCAAAAGAGAGATATCGGCAAGGAAAAGCTGCAATGTACCTTTGCATTTTTCTCCCAAACGAAGGACACTAGAAAGAAAATTTTAAAGCCTCCTGTTAGGCCATCATCTACACGGCATAGCCCTGAATTTTCCAATGCCTATCTCTTTGCAAAAGAGAGATATCGGCAAGGAAAAGCTGCAATGTACCTTTGCATTTTTCTCCCAAACGAAGGACACTAGAAAGAAAATTTTAAAGCCTCCTGTTAGGCCATCATCTACACGGCATAGCCCTGAATTTTCCAATGCGCAGCTCTTTGCAAAAGAGAGATATTGGCAAGGAAAAGCTGTCTTGTACCTTTGCATTTTTCTCCCAAACGAAGGACACTAGAAAGAAAATTTTAAAGCCTCCTGTTAGGCCATCATCTACACGGCATAGCCCTGAATTTTCCAATGCGCAGCTCTTTGCAAAAGAGAGATATTGGCAAGGAAAAGCTGTCTTGTACCTTTGCATTTTTCTCCCAAACGAAGGACACTAGAAAGAAAATTTTAAAGCCTCCTGTTAGGCCATCATCTACACGGCATAGCCCTGAATTTTCCAATGCGCAGCTCTTTGCAAAAGAGAGATATTGGCAAGGAAAAGCTGTCTTGTACCTTTGCATTTTTCTCCCAAACGAAGGACACTAGAAAGAAAATTTTAAAGCCTCCTGTTAGGCCATCATCTACACGGCATAGCCCTGAATTTTCCAATGCGCAGCTCTAAGCAAAAGAGAGATATTGGCAAGGAAAAGCTGTCTTGTACCTTTGCATTTTTCTCCCAAACGAAGGACACTAGAAAGAAAATTTTAAAGCCTCCTGTTAGGCCATCATCTACACGGCATAGCCCTGAATTTTCCAATGCGCAGCTTTGTGCAAAAGAGAGATATTGGCAAGGAAAAGCTGTCTTGTACCATTGGATTTTTCTCCCAAACGAAGGACACTAGAATGAAAATTTTAAAGCCTCCTGTTAGTGCTTCATCTACACGGTATAGCCCTGAATTTTCCAATGCGTAGCTCTTTGCAAAAGAGAGATATTGGCAAGGAAAAGCTGTCTTGTACCTTTGCATTTTTCTCCCAAACGAAGGACAGTAGAAATAAAATTTTAAAGCCTCCTGTTAGGCCATCATCTACACGGCATAGCCCTGAATTTTCCAATGCGCAGCTCTTTGCAAAAGAGAGATATTGGCAAGGAAAAGCTGTCTTGTACCTTTGCATTTTTCTCCCAAACGAAGGACACTAGAAAGAAAATTTTAAAGCCTCCTGTTAGGCCATCATCTACACGGCATAGCCCTGAATTTTCCAATGCGCAGCTCTTTGCAAAAGAGAGATATTGGCAAGGAAAAGCTGTATTGTACCTTTGCATTTTTCTCCCAAACGAAGGACACTAGAAAGAAAATTGTAAAGCCTCCTGTTAGGCCATCATCTACACGGCATAGCCCTGAATTTTCCAATGCGCAGCTCTTTGCAAAAGAGAGATATTGGCAAGGAAAAGCTGTCTTGTACCTTTGCATTTTTCTCCCAAACGAAGGACACTAGAAAGAAAATTTTAATGCCTCCTGTTAGGCCATCATCTACACGGCATAGCCCTGAATTTTCCAATGCGCAGCTCTTTGCAAAAGAGAGATATTGGCAAGGAAAAGCTGTCTTGTACCTTTGCATTTTTCTCCCAAACGAAGGACACTAGAAAGAAAATTTTAAAGCCTCCTGTTAGGCCATCATCTACACGGCATAGCCCTGAATTTTCCAATGCGCAGCTCTTTGCAAAAGAGAGATATTGGCAAGGAAAAGCTGTCTTGTACCTTTGCATTTTTCTCCCAAACGAAGGACACTAGAAAGAAAATTTTAAAGCCTCCTGTTAGGCCATCATCTACACGGCATAGCCCTGAATTTTCCAATGCGCAGCTCTTTGCAAAAGAGAGATATTGGCAAGGAAAAGCTGTCTTGTACCTTTGCATTTTTCTCCCAAACGAAGGACACTAGAAAGAAAATTTTAAAGCCTCCTGTTAGGCCATCATCTACACGGCATAGCCCTGAATTTTCCAATGCGCAGCTTTGTGCTAAAGAGAGATATTGGCAAGGAAAAGCTGTCTTGTACCATTGGATTTTTCTCCCAAACGAAGGACACTAGAATGAAAATTTTAAAGCCTCCTGTTAGGCCATCATCTACACGGCATAGCCCTGAATTTTCCAATGCGCAGCTCTAAGCAAAAGAGAGATATTGGCAAGGAAAAGCTGTCTTGTACCTTTGCATTTTTCTCCCAAACGAAGGACACTAGAAAGAAAATTTTAAAGCCTCCTGTTAGGCCATCATCTACACGGCATAGCCCTGAATTTTCCAATGCGCAGCTTTGTGCAAAAGAGAGATATTGGCAAGGAAAAGCTGTCTTGTACCATTGGATTTTTCTCCCAAACGAAGGACACTAGAATGAAAATTTTAAAGCCTCCTGTTAGTGCTTCATCTACACGGTATAGCCCTGAATTTTCCAATGCGTAGCTCTTTGCAAAAGAGAGATATTGGCAAGGAAAAGCTGTCTTGTACCTTTGCATTTTTCTCCCAAACGAAGGACAGTAGAAATAAAATTTTAAAGCCTCCTGTTAGGCCATCATCTACACGGCATAGCCCTGAATTTTCCAATGCGCAGCTCTTTGCAAAAGAGAGATATTGGCAAGGAAAAGCTGTCTTGTACCTTTGCATTTTTCTCCCAAACGAAGGACACTAGAAAGAAAATTTTAAAGCCTCCTGTTAGGCCATCATCTACACGGCATAGCCCTGAATTTTCCAATGCGCAGCTCTTTGCAAAAGAGAGATATTGGCAAGGAAAAGCTGTATTGTACCTTTGCATTTTTCTCCCAAACGAAGGACACTAGAAAGAAAATTGTAAAGCCTCCTGTTAGGCCATCATCTACACGGCATAGCCCTGAATTTTCCAATGCGCAGCTCTTTGCAAAAGAGAGATATTGGCAAGGAAAAGCTGTCTTGTACCTTTGCATTTTTCTCCCAAACGAAGGACACTAGAAAGAAAATTTTAATGCCTCCTGTTAGGCCATCATCTACACGGCATAGCCCTGAATTTTCCAATGCGCAGCTCTTTGCAAAAGAGAGATATTGGCAAGGAAAAGCTGTCTTGTACCTTTGCATTTTTCTCCCAAACGAAGGACACTAGAAAGAAAATTTTAAAGCCTCCTGTTAGGCCATCATCTACACGGCATAGCCCTGAATTTTCCAATGCGCAGCTCTTTGCAAAAGAGAGATATTGGCAAGGAAAAGCTGTCTTGTACCTTTGCATTTTTCTCCCAAACGAAGGACACTAGAAAGAAAATTTTAAAGCCTCCTGTTAGGCCATCATCTACACGGCATAGCCCTGAATTTTCCAATGCGCAGCTCTTTGCAAAAGAGAGATATTGGCAAGGAAAAGCAGTCTTGTACCTTTGCATTTTTCTCCCAAACGAAGGACACTAGAAAGAAAATTTTAAAGCCTCCTGTTAGGCCATCATCTACACGGCATAGCCCTGAATTTTCCAATGCGCAGCTCTTTGCAAAAGAGAGATATTGGCAAGGAAAAGCTGTCTTGTACCTTTGCATTTTTCTCCCAAACGAAGGACACTAGAAAGAAAATTTTAAAGCCTCCTGTTAGGCCATCATCTACACGGCATAGCCCTGAATTTTCCAATGCGCAGCTCTTTGCAAAAGAGAGATATTGGCAAGGAAAAGCTGTCTTGTACCTTTGCATTTTTCTCCCAAACGAAGGACACTAGAAAGAAAATTTTAAAGCCTCCTGTTAGGCCATCATCTACACGGCATAGCCCTGAATTTTCCAATGCGCAGCTCTTTGCAAAAGAGAGATATTGGCAAGGAAAAGCGGTCTTGTACCTTTGCATTTTTCTCCCAAACGAAGGACACTAGAAAGAAAATTTTAAAGCCTCCTGTTAGGCCATCATCTACACGGCATAGCCCTGAATTTTCCAATGCGCAGCTTTGTGCAAAAGAGAGATATTGGCAAGGAAAAGCTGTCTTGTACCTTTGCATTTTTCTCCCAATCGAAGGACACTAGAAAGAAAATTTTAAAGCCTCCTGTTAGGCCATCATCTACACGGCATAGCCCTGAATTTTCCAATGCGCAGCTCTTTGCAAAAGAGAGATATTGGCAAGGAAAAGCTGTCTTGTACCTTTGCATTTTTCTCCCAAACGAAGGACACTAGAAAGAAAATTTTAAAGCCTCCTGTTAGGCCATCATCTACACGGCATAGCCCTGAATTTTCCAATGCGCAGCTCTTTGCAAAAGAGAGATATTGGCAAGGAAAAGCTGTCTTGTACCTTTGCATTTTTCTCCCAAACGAAGGACACTAGAAAGAAAATTTTAAAGCCTCCTGTTAGGCCATCATCTACACGGCATAGCCCTGAATTTTCCAATGCGCAGCTCTTTGCAAAAGAGAGATATTGGCAAGGAAAAGCTGTCTTGTACCTTTGCATTTTTCTCCCAAACGAAGGACACTAGAAAGAAAATTTTAAAGCCTCCTGTTAGGCCATCATCTACACGGCATAGCCCTGAATTTTCCAATGCGCAGCTCTTTGCAAAAGAGAGATATTGGCAAGGAAAAGCTGTCTTGTACCTTTGCATTTTTCTCCCAAACGAAGGACACTAGAAAGAAAATTTTAAAGCCTCCTGTTAGGCCATCATCTACACGGCATAGCCCTGAATTTTCCAATGCGCAGCTCTAAGCAAAAGAGAGATATTGGCAAGGAAAAGCTGTCTTGTACCTTTGCATTTTTCTCCCAAACGAAGGACACTAGAAAGAAAATTTTAAAGCCTCCTGTTAGGCCATCATCTACACGGCATAGCCCTGCATTTTCCAATGCGCAGCTTTGTGCAAAAGAGAGATATTGGCAAGGAAAAGCTGTCTTGTACCATTGGATTTTTCTCCCAAACGAAGGACACTAGAATGAAAATTTTAAAGCCTCCTGTTAGTGCTTCATCTACACGGTATAGCCCTGAATTTTCCAATGCGTAGCTCTTTGCAAAAGAGAGATATTGGCAAGGAAAAGCTGTCTTGTACCTTTGCATTTTCTCCCAAACGAAGGACAGTAGAAATAAAATTTTAAAGCCTCCTGTTAGGCCATCATCTACACGGCATAGCCCTGAATTTTCCAATGCGCAGCTCTTTGCAAAAGAGAGATATTGGCAAGGAAAAGCTGTCTTGTACCTTTGCATTTTTCTCCCAAACGAAGGACACTAGAAAGAAAATTTTAAAGCCTCCTGTTAGGCCATCATCTACACGGCATAGCCCTGAATTTTCCAATGCCTATCTCTTTGCAAAAGAGAGATATCGGCAAGGAAAAGCTGCAATGTACCTTTGCATTTTTCTCCCAAACGAAGGAAACTAGAAAGAAAATTTTAAAGCCTCCTGTTAGGCAATCATCTACACGGCATAGACCTGAATTTTCCAATGCCTATCTCTTTGCAAAAAAAAGATATCGGCAAGGAAAAGCTGCAATGTACCTTTGCATTTTTCTCCCAAACGAAGGACACTAGAAAGAAAAATTTAAAGCCTCCTGTTAGGCCATCATCTACACGGCATAGCCCTGAATTTTCCAAAGCCTATCTCTTTGCAAAAGAGAGATATTGGCAAGGAAAAGCTGTCTTGTACCTTTGCATTTTTCTCCCAAACGAAGGACACTAGAAAGAAAATTTTAAAGCCTCCTGTTAGGCCATCATCTACACGGCATAGCCCTGAATTTTCCAATGCGCAGCTTTGTGCAAAAGAGAGATATTGGCAAGGGAAAAGCTGTCTTGTACCATTGGATTTTTCTCCCAAACGAAGGACACTAGAATGAAAATTTTAAAGCCTCCTGTTAGTGCTTCATCTACACGGTATAGCCCTGAATTTTCCAATGCGTAGCTCTTTGCAAAAGAGAGATATTGGCAAGGAAAAGCTGTCTTGTACCTTTGCATTTTTCTCCCAAACGAAGGACACTAGAAATAAAATTTTAAAGCCTCCTGTTAGGCCATCATCTACACGGCATAGCCCTGAATTTTCCAATGCGCAGCTCTTTGCAAAAGAGAGATATTGGCAAGGAAAAGCTGTCTTGTACCTTTGCATTTTTCTCCCAAACGAAGGACACTAGAAAGAAAATTCTAAAGCCTCCTGTTAGGCCATCATCTACACGGCATAGCCCTGAATTTTCCAATGCGCAGCTCTTTGCAAAAGAGAGATATCGGCAAGGAAAAGCTGCAATGTACCTTTGCATTTTTCTCCCAAACGAAGGACACTAGAAATAAAATTTTAAAGCCTCCTGTTAGGCCATCATCTACACGGCATAGCCCTGAATTTTCCAATGCCTATCTCTTTGCAAAAGAGAGATATCGGCAAGGAAAAGCTGCAATGTACCTTTGCATTTTTCTCCCAAACGAAGGACACTAGAATTAAAATTGTAAAGCCTCCTGTTAGTGCTTCATCTACACGTTATAGCCCTGAATTTTCCAATGCCTATCTCTTTGCAAAAGAGAGATATCGGCAAGGAAAAGCTGCAATGTACCTTTGCATTTTTCTCCCAAACGAAGGACACTAGAAAGAAAATTTTAAAGCCTCCTGTTAGGCCATCATCTACACGGCATAGCCCTGAATTTTCCAATGCCTATCTCTTTGCAAAAGAGAGATATTGGCAAGGAAAAGCTGTATTGTACCTTTGCATTTTTCTCCCAAACGAAGGACACTAGAAAGAAAATTTTAAAGCCTCCTGTTAGGCCATCATCTACACGGCATAGCCCTGAATTTTCCAATGCCTATCTCTTTGCAAAAGAGAGATATCGGCAAGGAAAAGCTGCAATGTACCTTTGCATTTTTCTCCCAAACGAAGGACACTAGAAAGAAAATGTTAAAGCCTCCTGTTAGTGCTTCATCTACACGTTATAGCCCTGAATTTTCCAATGCCTATCTCTTTGCAAAAGAGAGATATCGGCAAGGAAAAGCTGTAGTGTACCTTTGCATTTTTCTCCCAAACGAAAGACACTAGAATGAAAATTTTAAAGCCTCCTGTTAGTGCTTCATCTACACGTTATAGCCCTGAATTTTCCAATGCCTATCTCTTTGCAAAAGAGAGATATCGGCAAGGAAAAGCTGCATTGTACCTTTGCATTTTTCTCCCAAACGAAGGACACTAGAATGAATATTTTAAAGCCTCCTGTTAGTGCTTCATCTACACGTTATAGCCCTGAATATTCCAATGCCTATCTCTTTGCAAAAGAGAGATATCGGCAAGGAAAAGCTGTATTGTACCTTTGCATTTTTCTCCCAAACGAAGGACACTAGAAAGAAAATTTTAAAGCCTCCTGTTAGGCCATCATCTACACGGCATAGCCCTGAATTTTCCAATGCCTATCTCTTTGCAAAAGAGAGATATCGGCAAGGAAAAGCTGCAATGTACCTTTGCATTTTTCTCCCAAACGAAGGACAATAGAATGAAAATTTTAAAGCCTCCTGTTAGTGCTTCGTCTACACGTTATACCCCTGAATTTTCCAATGCCTATCTCTTTGCAAAAGAGAGATATCGGCAAGGAAAAGCTGCAATGTACCTCTGCATTTTTCTCCCAAACGAAGGACACTAGAAAGAAAATTTTAAAGCCTCCTGTTAGGCCATCATCTACACGGCATAGCCCTGAATTTTCCAATGCCTATCTCTTTGCAAAAGAGAGATATCGGCAAGGAAAAGCTGCAATGTACCTTTGCATTTTTCTCCCAAACGAAGGACACTAGAAAGAAAATTTTAAAGCCTCCTGTTAGGCAATCATCTACACGGCATAGCCCTGAATTTTCCAATGCCTATCTCTTTGCAAAAGAGAGATATCGGCAAGGAAAAGCTGCAATGTACCTTTGCATTTTTCTCCCAAACGAAGGACACTAGAAAGAAAATTTTAAAGCCTCCTGTTAGGCCATCATCTACACGGCATAGCCCTGAATTTTCCAATGCCTATCTCTTTGCAAAAGAGAGATATTGGCAAGGAAAAGCTGTATTGAACCTTTGCATTTTTCTCCCAAACGAAGGACACTAGAATTAAAATTTTAAAGCCTCCTGTTAGTGCTTCATCTACACGTTATAGCCCTGAATTTTCCAATGCCTATCTCTTTGCAAAAGAGAGATATCGGCAAGGAAAAGCTGCAATGTACCTTTGCATTTTTCTCCCAAACGAAGGACACTAGAAAGAAAATTTTAAAGCCTCCTGTTAGTGCTTCATCTACACGGCATAGCCCTGAATTTTCCAATGCCTATCTCTTTGCAAAAGAGAGATATTGGCAAGGAAAAGCTGTATTGTACCTTTGCATTTTTCTCCCAAACGAAGGACACTAGAAAGAAAATTTTAAAGCCTCCTGTTAGGCCATCATCTACACGGCATAGCCCTGAATTTTCCAATGCCTATCTCTTTGCAAAAGAGAGATATTGGCAAGGAAAAGCTGTATTGAACCTTTGCATTTTTCTCCCAAACGAAGGACACTAGAATTAAAATTTTAAAGCCTCCTGTTAGTGCTTCATCTACACGTTATAGCCCTGAATTTTCCAATGCCTATCTCTTTGCAAAAGAGAGATATCGGCAAGGAAAAGCTGTATTGTACCTTTGCATTTTTCTCCCAAACGAAAGACACTAGAATGAAAATTTTAAAGCCTCCTGTTAGTGCTTCATCTACACGTTATAGCCCTGAATTTTCCAATGCCTATCTCTTTGCAAAAGAGAGATATCGGCAAGGAAAAGCTGCATTGTACCTTTGCATTTTTCTCCCAAACGAAGGACACTAGAATGAAAATTTTAAAGCCTCCTGTTAGTGCTTCATCTACACGTTATAGTTCTGAATTTTCCAATGCCTATCTCTTTGCAAAAGAGAGATATCGGCAAGGAAAAGCTGCATTGTACCTTTGCATTTTTCTCCCAAACGAAGGACACTAGAATGAAAATTTTAAAGCCTCCTGTTAGTGCTTCATCTACACGTTATAGCCCTGAATTTTCCAATGCCTATCTCTTTGCAAAAGAGAGATATCGGCAAGGAAAAGCTGTATTGTACCTTTGCATTTTTCTCCCAAACGAAAGACACAAGAATGAAAATGTTAAAGCCTCCTGTTAGTGCTTCATCTACACGTTATAGCCCTGAATTTTCCAATGCCTATCTCTTTGCAAAAGAGAGCTATCGGCAAGGAAAAGCTGTATTGTACCTTTGCATTTTTCTCCCAAACGAAGGACACTAGAAAGAAACTTTTAAAGCCTCCTGTTAGGCCATCATCTACACGGCATAGCCCTGAATTTTCCAATGCCTATCTCTTTGCAAAAGAGAGATATCGGCAAGGAAAAGCTGCAATGTACCTTTGCATTTTTCTCCCAAACGAAGGACAATAGAATGAAAATTTTAAAGCCTCCTGTTAGTGCTTCGTCTACACGTTATAGCCCTGAATTTTCCAATGCCTATCTCTTTGCAAAAGAGAGATATTGGCAAGGAAAAGCTGTATTGTACCTTTGCATTTTTCTCCCAAACGAAGGACACTAGAAAGAAAATTTTAAAGCCTCCTGTTAGGCCATCATCTACACGGCATAGCACTGATTTTTCCAATGCCTATCTCTTTGCAAAAGAGAGATATCGGCAAGGAAAAGCTGCAATGTACCTTTGCATTTTTCTGCCAAACGAAGGACACTAGAAAGAAAATTTTAAAGCCTCCTGTTAGGCCATCATCTACACGGCAATGCCTATCTCTTTGCAAAAGAGAGATATTGGCAAGGAAAAGCTGTATTGAACCTTTGCATTTTTCTCCCAAACGAAGGACACTAGAATTAAAATTTTAAAGCCTCCTGTTAGTGCTTCATCTACACGTTATAGCCCTGAATTTTCCAATGCCTATCTCTTTGCAAAAGAGAGATATCGGCAAGGAAAAGCTGTATTGTACCTTTGTATTTTTCTCCCAAACGAAAGACACTAGAATGAAAATTTTAAAGCCTCCTGTTAGTGCTTCATCTACACGTTATAGCCCTGAATTTTCCAATGCCTATCTCTTTGCAAAAGAGAGATATCGGCAAGGAAAAGCTGCATTGTACCTTTGCATTTTTCTCCCAAACGAAGGACACTAGAATGAAAATTTTAAAGCCTCCTGTTAGTGCTTCGTCTACACGTTATAGCCCTGAATTTTCCAATGCCTATCTCTTTGCAAAAGAGAGATATCGGCAAGGAAAAGCTGCAATGTACCTTTGCATTTTTCTCCCAAACGAAGGACAATAGAATGAAAATTTTAAAGCCTCCTGTTAGTGCTTCGTCTACACGTTATAGCCCTGAATTTTCCAATGCCTATCTCTTTGCAAAAGAGAGATATCGGCAAGGAAAAGCTGCAATGTACCTTTGCATTTTTCTCCCAAACGAAGGACACTAGAAAGAAAATTTTAAAGCCTCCTGTTAGGCCATCATCTACACGGCATAGCCCTGAATTTTCCAATGCCTATCTCTTTGCAAAAGAGAGATATCGGCAAGGAAAAGCTGCAATGTACCTTTGCATTTTTCTCCCAAACGAAGGACAATAGAATGAAAATTTTAAAGCCTCCTGTTAGTGCTTCGTCTACACGTTATAGCCCTGAATTTTCCAATGCCTATCTCTTTGCAAAAGAGAGATATCGGCAAGGAAAAGCTGCAATGTACCTTTGCATTTTTCTCCCAAACGAAGGACACTAGAATGAAAATTTTAAAGCCTCCTGTTAGGCCATCATCTACACGGCATAGCCCTGAATTTTCCAATGCCTATCTCTTTGCAAAAGAGAGATATCGGCAAGGAAAAGCTGCAATGTACCTTTGCATTTTTCTCCCAAACGAAGGACACTAGAAAGAAAATTTTAAAGCCTCCTGTTAGGCCATCATCTACACGGCATAGCCCTGAATTTTCCAATGCCTATCTCTTTGCAAAAGAGAGATATTGGCAAGGAAAAGCTGTATTGAACCTTTGCATTTTTCTCCCAAACGAAGGACACTAGAATTAAAATTTTAAAGCCTCCTGTTAGTGCTTCATCTACACGTTATAGCCCTGAATTTTCCAATGAATATCTCTTTGCAAAAGAGAGATATCGGCAAGGAAAAGCTGCAATGTACCTTTGCATTTTTATCCCAAACGAAGGACACTAGAAAGAAAATTTTAAAGCCTCCTGTTAGGCCATCATCTACACGGCATAGCCCTGAATTTTCCAATGCCTATCTCTTTGCAAAAGAGAGATATTGGCAAGGAAAAGCTGTATTGTACCTTTGCATTTTTCTCCCAAACGAAGGACACTAGAAAGAAAATTTTAAAAGCCTCCTGTTAGGCCATCATCTACACGGCATAGCCCTGAATTTTCCAATGCCTATCTCTTTGCAAAAGAGAGATATCGGCAAGGAAAAGCTGCAATGTACCTTTGCATTTTTCTCCCAAACGAAGGACACTAGAAAGAAAATGTTAAAGCCTCCTGTTAGGCCATCATCTACACGGCATAGCCCTGAATTTTCCAATGCCTATCTCTTTGCAAAAGAGAGATATTGGCAAGGAAAAGCTGTATTGAACCTTTGCATTTTTCTCCCAAACGAAGGACATTAGAATTAAAATTTTAAAGCCTCCTGTTAGTGCTTCATCTACACGTTATAGCCCTGAATTTTCCAATGCCTATCTCTTTGCAAAAGAGAGATATCGGCAAGGAAAAGCTGTATTGTACCTTTGAATTTTTCTCCCAAACGAAAGACACTAGAATGAAAATTTTAAAGCCTCCTGTTAGTGCTTCATCTACACGTTATAGCCCTGAATTTTCCAATGCCTATCTCTTTGCAAAAGAGAGATATCGGCAAGGAAAAGCTGCAATGTACCTTTGCATTTTTCTCCCAAACGAAGGACACTAGAAAGAAAATTTTAAAGCCTCCTGTTAGGCCATCATCTACACGGCATAGCCCTGAATTTTCCAATGCCTATCTCTTTGCAAAAGAGAGATATCGGCAAGGAAAAGCTGCAATGTACCTTTGCATTTTTCTCCCAAACGAAGGACACTAGAAAGAAAATTTTAAAGCCTCCTGTTAGGCAATCATCTACACGGCATAGCCCTGAATTTTCCAATGCCTATCTCTTTGCAAAAGAGAGATATCGGCAAGGAAAAGCTGCAATGTACCTTTGCATTTTTCTCCCAAACGAAGGACACTAGAAAGAAAATTTTAAAGCCTCCTGTTAGGCCATCATCTACACGGCATAGCCCTGAATTTTCCAATGCCTATCTCTTTGCAAAAGAGAGATATTGGCAAGGAAAAGCTGTATTGAACCTTTGCATTTTTCTCCCAAACGAAGGACACTAGAATTAAAATTTTAAAGCCTCCTGTTAGTGCTTCATCTACACGGCATAGCCCTGAATTTTCCAATGCCTATCTCTTTGCAAAAGAGAGATATCGGCAAGGAAAAGCTGCAATGTACCTTTGCATTTTTCTCCCAAACGAAGGACACTAGAAAGAAAATTTTAAAGCCTCCTGTTAGGCCATCATCTACACGGCATAGCCCTGAATTTTCCAATGCCTATCTCTTTGCAAAAGAGAGATATTGGCAAGGAAAAGCTGTATTGTACCTTTGCATTTTTCTCCCAAACGAAGGACACTAGAAAGAAAATTTTAAAGCCTCCTGTTAGGCCATCATCTACACGGCATAGCCCTGAATTTTCCAATGCCTATCTCTTTGCAAAAGAGAGATATCGGCAAGGAAAAGCTGCAATGTACCTTTGCATTTTTCTCCCAAACGAAGGACACTAGAAAGAAAATTTTAAAGCCTCCTGTTAGGCCATCATCTACACGGCATAGCCCTGAATTTTCCAATGCCTATCTCTTTGCAAAAGAGAGATATTGGCAAGGAAAAGCTGTATTGAACCTTTGCATTTTTCTCCCAAACGAAGGACACTAGAATTAAAATTTTAAAGCCTCCTGTTAGTGCTTCATCTACACGTTATAGCCCTGAATTTTCCAATGCCTATCTCTTTGCAAAAGAGAGATATCGGCAAGGAAAAGCTGTATTGTACCTTTGCATTTTTCTCCCAAACGAAAGACACTAGAATGAAAATTTTAAAGCCTCCTGTTAGTGCTTCATCTACACGTTATAGCCCTGAATTTTCCAATGCCTATCTCTTTGCAAAAGAGAGATATCGGCAAGGAAAAGCTGCATTGTACCTTTGCATTTTTCTCCCAAACGAAGGACACTAGAATGAAAATTTTAAAGCCTCCTGTTAGTGCTTCATCTACACGTTATAGTTCTGAATTTTCCAATGCCTATCTCTTTGCAAAAGAGAGATATCGGCAAGGAAAAGCTGCATTGTACCTTTGCATTTTTCTCCCAAACGAAGGACACTAGAATGAAAATTTTAAAGCCTCCTGTTAGTGCTTCATCTACACGTTATAGCCCTGAATTTTCCAATGCCTATCTCTTTGCAAAAGAGAGATATCGGCAAGGAAAAGCTGTATTGTACCTTTGCATTTTTCTCCCAAACGAAGGACACTAGAAAGAAAATTTTAAAGCCTCCTGTTAGGCCATCATCTACACGGCATAGCCCTGAATTTTCCAATGCCTATCTCTTTGCAAAAGAGAGATATCGGCAAGGAAAAGCTGCAATGTACCTTTGCATTTTTCTCCCAAACGAAGGACAATAGAATGAAAATTTTAAAGCCTCCTGTTAGTGCTTCGTCTACACGTTATAGCCATGAATTTTCCAATGCCTATCTCTTTGCAAAAGAGAGATATCGGCAAGGAAAAGCTGCAATGTACCTTTGCATTTTTCTCCCAAACGAAGGACACTAGAAAGAAAATTTTAAAGCCTCCTGTTAGGCCATCATCTACACGGCATAGCCCTGAATTTTCCAATGCCTATCTCTTTGCAAAAGAGAGATATCGGCAAGGAAAAGCTGCAATGTACCTTTGCATTTTTCTCCCAAACGAAGGACACTAGAATTAAAATTTTAAAGCCTCCTGTTAGTGCTTCATCTACACGTTATAGCCCTGAATTTTCCAATGCCTATCTCTTTGCAAAAGAGAGATATCGGCAAGGAAAAGCTGCAATGTACCTTTGCATTTTTCTCCCAAGCGAAGGACACTAGAAAGAAAATTTTAAAGCCTCCTGTTAGGCCATCATCTACACGGCATAGCCCTGAATTTTCCAATGCCTATCTCTTTGCAAAAGAGAGATATCGGCAAGGAAAAGCTGCAATGTACCTTTGCATTTTTCTCCCAAACGAAGGACAATAGAATGAAAATTTTAAAGCCTCCTGTTAGTGCTTCGTCTACACGTTATAGCCCTGAATTTTCCAATGCCTATCTCTTTGCAAAAGAGAGATATCGGCAAGGAAAAGCTGCAATGTACCTTTGCATTTTTCTCCCAAACGAAGGACACTAGAAAGAAAATTTTAAAGCCTCCTGTTAGGCCATCATCTACACGGCATAGCCCTGAATTTTCCAATGCCTATCTCTTTGCAAAAGAGAGATATCGGCAAGGAAAAGCTGCAATGTACCTTTGCATTTTTCTCCCAAACGAAGGACACTAGAAAGAAAATTTTAAAGCCTCCTGTTAGGCAATCATCTACACGGCATAGCCCTGAATTTTCCAATGCCTATCTCTTTGCAAAAGAGAGATATCGGCAAGGAAAAGCTGCAATGTACCTTTGCATTTTTCTCCCAAACGAAGGACACTAGAAAGAAAATGTTAAAGCCTCCTGTTAGGCCATCATCTACACGGCATAGCCCTGAAGTTTCCAATGCCTATCTCTTTGCAAAAGAGAGATATTGGCAAGGAAAAGCTGTATTGAACCTTTGCATTTTTCTCCCAAACGAAGGACACTAGAATTAAAATTTTAAAGCCTCCTGTTAGTGCTTCATCTACACGTTATAGCCCTGAATTTTCCAATGCCTATCTCTTTGCAAAAGAGAGATATCGGCAAGGAAAAGCTGCAATGTACCTTTGCATTTTTCTCCCAAACGAAGGACACTAGAAAGAAAATTTTAAAGCCTCCTGTTAGGCCATCATCTACACGGCATAGCCCTGAATTTTCCAATGCCTATCTCTTTGCAAAAGAGAGATATCGGCAAGGAAAAGCTGCAATGTACCTTTGCATTTTTCTCCCAAACGAAGGACAATAGAATGAAAATTTTAAAGCCTCCTGTTAGTGCTTCATCTACACGTTATAGCCCTGAATTTTCCAATGCCTATCTCTTTGCAAAAGAGAGATATCGGCAAGGAAAAGCTGCAATGTACCTTTGCATTTTTCTCCCAAACGAAGGACACTAGAAAGAAAATTTTAAAGCCTCCTGTTAGGCCATCATCTACACGGCATAGCCCTGAATTTTCCAATGCCTATCTCTTTGCAAAAGAGAGATATTGGCAAGGAAAAGCTGTATTGAACCTTTGCATTTTTCTCCCAAACGAAGGACACTAGAATTAAAATTTTAAAGCCTCCTGTTAGTGCTTCATCTACACGTTATAGCCCTGAATTTTCCAATGCCTATCTCTTTGCAAAAGAGAGATATCGGCAAGGAAAAGCTGCAATGTACCTTTGCATTTTTCTCCCAAACGAAGGACACTAGAAAGAAAATTTTAAAGCCTCCTGTTAGGCCATCATCTACACGGCATAGCCCTGAATTTTCCAATGCCTATCTCTTTGCAAAAGAGAGATATTGGCAAGGAAAAGCTGTATTGTACCTTTGCATTTTTCTCCCAAACGAAGGACACTAGAAAGAAAATTTTAAAGCCTCCTGTTAGTCCATCATCTACACGGCATAGCCCTGAATTTTCCAATGCCTATCTCTTTGCAAAAGAGAGATATCGGCAAGGAAAAGCTGCAATGTACCTTTGCATTTTTCTCCCAAACGAAGGACACTAGAAAGAAAATTTTAAAGCCTCCTGTTAGGCCATCATCTACACGGCATAGCCCTGAATTTTCCAATGCCTATCTCTTTGCAAAAGAGAGATATTGGCAAGGAAAAGCTGTATTGAACCTTTGCATTTTTCTCCCAAACGAAGGACACTATAATTAAAATTTTAAAGCCTCCTGTTAGTGCTTCATCTACACGTTATAGCCCTGAATTTTCCAATGCCTATCTCTTTGCAAAAGAGAGATATCGGCAAGGAAAAGCTGTATTGTACCTTTGCATTTTTCTCCCAAACGAAAGACACTAGAATGAAAATTTTAAAGCCTCCTGTTAGTGCTTCATCTACACGTTATAGCCCTGAATTTTCCAATGCCTATCTCTTTGCAAAAGAGAGATATCGGCAAGGAAAAGCTGCATTGTACCTTTGCATTTTTCTCCCAAACGAAGGACACTAGAATGACAATTTTAAAGCCTCCTGTTAGTGCTTCATCTACACGTTATAGTTCTGAATTTTCCAATGCCTATCTCTTTGCAAAAGAGAGATATCGGCAAGGAAAAGCTGCATTGTACCTTTGCATTTTTCTCCCAAACGAAGGACACTAGAATGAAAATTTTAAAGCCTCCTGTTAGTGCTTCATCTACACGTTATAGCCCTGAATTTTCCAATGCCTATCTCTTTGCAAAAGAGAGATATCGGCAAGGAAAAGCTGTATTGTACCTTTGCATTTTTCTCCCAAACGAAAGACACAAGAATGAAAATTTTAAAGCCTCCTGTTAGTGCTTCATCTACACGTTATAGCCCTGAATTTTCCAATGCCTATCTCTTTGCAAAATAGAGATATCGGCAAGGAAAAGCTGTATTGTACCTTTGCATTTTTCTCCCAAACGAAGGACACTAGAAAGAAAATTTGAAAGCCTCCTGTTAGGCCATCATCTACACGGCATAGCCCTGAATTTCCAATGCCTATCTCTTTGCAAAAGAGAGATATCGGCAAGGAAAAGCTGCAATGTACCTTTGCATTTTTCTCCCAAACGAAGGACAATAGAATGAAAATTTTAAAGCCTCCTGTTAGTGCTTCGTCTACACGTTATAGCCCTGAATTTTCCAATGCCTATCTCTTTGCAAAAGAGAGATATCGGCAAGGAAAAGCTGCATTGTACCTTTGCATTTTTCTCCCAAACGAAGGACACTAGAATGACAATTTTAAAGCCTCCTGTTAGTGCTTCATCTACACGTTATAGTTCTGAATTTTCCAATGCCTATCTCTTTGCAAAAGAGAGATATCGGCAAGGAAAAGCTGCATTGTACCTTTGCATTTTTCTCCCAAACGAAGGACACTAGAATGAAAATTTTAAAGCCTCCTGTTAGTGCTTCATCTACACGTTATAGCCCTGAATTTTCCAATGCCTATCTCTTTGCAAAAGAGAGATATCGGCAAGGAAAAGCTGTATTGTACCTTTGCATTTTTCTCCCAAACGAAAGACACAAGAATGAAAATTTTAAAGCCTCCTGTTAGTGCTTCATCTACACGTTATAGCCCTGAATTTTCCAATGCCTATCTCTTTGCAAAATAGAGATATCGGCAAGGAAAAGCTGTATTGTACCTTTGCATTTTTCTCCCAAACGAAGGACACTAGAAAGAAAATTTGAAAGCCTCCTGTTAGGCCATCATCTACACGGCATAGCCCTGAATTTCCAATGCCTATCTCTTTGCAAAAGAGAGATATCGGCAAGGAAAAGCTGCAATGTACCTTTGCATTTTTCTCCCAAACGAAGGACAATAGAATGAAAATTTTAAAGCCTCCTGTTAGTGCTTCATCTACACGGCATAGCCCTGAATTTTCCAATGCCTATCTCTTTGCAAAAGAGAGATATCGGCAAGGAAAAGCTGCAATGTACCTTTGCATTTTTCTCCCAAACGAAGGACACTAGAAAGAAAATTTTAAAGCCTCCTGTTAGGCCATCATCTACACGGCATAGCCCTGAATTTTCCAATGCCTATCTCTTTGCAAAAGAGAGATATTGGCAAGGAAAAGCTGTATTGAACCTTTGCATTTTTCTCCCAAACGAAGGACATTAGAATTAAAATTTTAAAGCCTCCTGTTAGTGCTTCATCTACACGTTATAGCCCTGCATTTTCCAATGCCTATCTCTTTGCAAAAGAGAGATATCGGCAAGGAAAAGCTGTATTGTACCTTTGAATTTTTCTCCCAAACGAAAGACACTAGAATGAAAATTTTAAAGCCTCCTGTTAGTGCTTCATCTACACGTTATAGCCCTGAATTTTCCAATGCCTATCTCTTTGCAAAAGAGAGATATCGGCAAGGAAAAGCTGCATTGTACCTTTGCATTTTTCTCCCAAACGAAGGACACTAGAATGAAAATTTTAAAGCCTCCTGTTAGTGCTTCATCTACACGTTATAGTTCTGAATTTTCCAATGCCTATCTCTTTGCAAAAGAGAGATATTGGCAAGGAAAAGCTGCATTGTACCTTTGCATTTTTCTCCCAAACGAAGGACACTAGAATGAAAATTTTAAAGCCTCCTGTTAGTGCTTCGTCTACACGTTATAGCCCTGAATTTTCCAATGCCTATCTCTTTGCAAAAGAGAGATATCGGCAAGGAAAAGCTGCAATGTACCTTTGCATTTTTCTCCCAAACGAAGGACAATAGAATGAAAATTTTAAAGCCTCCTGTTAGTGCTTCGTCTACACGTTATAGCCCTGAATTTTCCAATGCCTATCTCTTTGCAAAAGAGAGATATCGGCAAGGAAAAGCTGCAATGTACCTTTGCATTTTTCTCCCAAACGAAGGACACTAGAAAGAAAATTTTAAAGCCTCCTGTTAGGCCATCATCTACACGGCATAGCCCTGAATTTTCCAATGCCTATCTCTTTGCAAAAGAGAGATATCGGCAAGGAAAAGCTGCAATGTACCTTTGCATTTTTCTCCCAAACGAAGGACAATAGAATGAAAATTTTAAAGCCTCCTGTTAGTGCTTCGTCTACACGTTATAGCCCTGAATTTTCCAATGCCTATCTCTTTGCAAAAGAGAGATATCGGCAAGGAAAAGCTGCATTGTACCTTTGCATTTTTCTCCCAAACGAAGGACACTAGAATGAAAATTTTAAAGCCTCCTGTTAGTGCTTCGTCTACACGTTATAGCCCTGAATTTTCCAATGCCTATCTCTTTGCAAAAGAGAGATATTGGCAAGGAAAAGCTGCATTGTACCTTTGCATTTTTCTCCCAAACGAAGGACACTAGAATGAAAATTTTAAAGCCTCCTGTTAGTGCTTCGTCTACACGTTATAGCCCTGAATTTTCCAATGCCTATCTCTTTGCAAAAGAGAGATATCGGCAAGGAAAAGCTGCAATGTACCTTTGCATTTTTCTCCCAAACGAAGGACAATAGAATGAAAATTTTAAAGCCTCCTGTTAGTGCTTCGTCTACACGTTATAGCCCTGAATTTTCCAATGCCTATCTCTTTGCAAAACAGAGATATCGGCAAGGAAAAGCTGCAATGTACCTTTGCATTTTTCTCCCAAACGAAGGACACTAGAAAGAAAATTTTAAAGCCTCCTGTTAGGCAATCATCTACACGGCATAGCCCTGAATTTTCCAATGCCTATCTCTTTGCAAAAGAGAGATATCGGCAAGGAAAAGCTGCAATGTACCTTTGCATTTTTCTCCCAAACGAAGGACACTAGAATTAAAATTTTAAAGCCTCCTGTTAGTGCTTCATCTACACGTTATAGCCCTGAATTTTCCAATGCCTATCTCTTTGCAAAAGAGAGATATCGGCAAGGAAAAGCTGCAATGTACCTTTGCATTTTTCTCCCAAACGAAGGACACTAGAAAGAAAATTTTAAAGCCTCCTGTTAGGCCATCATCTACACGGCATAGCCCTGAATTTTCCAATGCCTATCTCTTTGCAAAAGAGAGATATTGGCAAGGAAAAGCTGTATTGTACCTTTGCATTTTTCTCCCAAACGAAGGACACTAGAAAGAAAATTTTAAAGCCTCCTGTTAGGCCATCATCTACACGGCATAGCCTTGAATTTTCCAATGCCTATCTCTTTGCAAAAGAGAGATATCGGCAAGGAAAAGCTGCAATGTACCTTTGCATTTTTCTCCCAAACGAAGGACACTAGAAAGAAAATTTTAAAGCCTCCTGTTAGGCCATCATCTACACGGCATAGCCCTGAATTTTCCAATGCCTATCTCTTTGCAAAAGAGAGATATTGGCAAGGAAAAGCTGTATTGTACCTTTGCATTTTTCTCCCAAACGAAGGACACTAGAAAGAAAATTTTAAAGCCTCCTGTTAGGCCATCATCTACACGGCATAGCCTTGAATTTTCCAATGCCTATCTCTTTGCAAAAGAGAGATATCGGCAAGGAAAAGCTGCAATGTACCTTTGCATTTTTCTCCCAAACGAAGGACACTAGAAAGAAAATTTTAAAGCCTCCTGTTAGGCCATCATCTACACGGCATAGCCCTGAATTTTCCAATGCCTATCTCTTTGCAAAAGAGAGATATCGGCAAGGAAAAGCTGCAATGTACCTTTGCATTTTTCTCCCAAACGAAGGACAATAGAATGAAAATTTTAAAGCCTCCTGTTAGTGCTTCGTCTACACGTTATAGCCCTGAATTTTCCAATGCCTATCTCTTTGCAAAAGAGAGATATCGGCAAGGAAAAGCTGCATTGTACCTTTGCATTTTTCTCCCAAACGAAGGACACTAGAATGAAAATTTTAAAGCCTCCTGTTAGTGCTTCGTCTACACGTTATAGCCCTGAATTTTCCAATGCCTATCTCTTTGCAAAAGAGAGATATTGGCAAGGAAAAGCTGCATTGTACCTTTGCATTTTTCTCCCAAACGAAGGACACTAGAATGAAAATTTTAAAGCCTCCTGTTAGTGCTTCGTCTACACGTTATAGCCCTGAATTTTCCAATGCCTATCTCTTTGCAAAAGAGAGATATCGGCAAGGAAAAGCTGCAATGTACCTTTGCATTTTTCTCCCAAACGAAGGACAATAGAATGAAAATTTTAAAGCCTCCTGTTAGTGCTTCGTCTACACGTTATAGCCCTGAATTTTCCAATGCCTATCTCTTTGCAAAAGAGAGATATCGGCAAGGAAAAGCTGCAATGTACCTTTGCATTTTTCTCCCAAACGAAGGACACTAGAAAGAAAATTTTAAAGCCTCCTGTTAGGCAATCATCTACACGGCATAGCCCTGAATTTTCCAATGCCTATCTCTTTGCAAAAGAGAGATATCGGCAAGGAAAAGCTGCAATGTACCTTTGCATTTTTCTCCCAAACGAAGGACACTAGAAAGAAAATTTTAAAGCCTCCTGTTAGGCCATCATCTACACGGCATAGCCCTGAATTTTCCAATGCCTATCTCTTTGCAAAAGAGAGATATTGGCAAGGAAAAGCTGTATTGAACCTTTGCATTTTTCTCCCAAACGAAGGACACTAGAATTAAAATTTTAAAGCCTCCTGTTAGTGCTTCATCTACACGTTATAGCCCTGAATTTTCCAATGCCTATCTCTTTGCAAAAGAGAGATATCGGCAAGGAAAAGCTGCAATGTACCTTTGCATTTTTCTCCCAAACGAAGGACACTAGAAAGAAAATTTTAAAGCCTCCTGTTAGGCCATCATCTACACGGCATAGCCCTGAATTTTCCAATGCCTATCTCTTTGCAAAAGAGAGATATTGGCAAGGAAAAGCTGTATTGTACCTTTGCATTTTTCTCCCAAACGAAGGACACTAGAAAGAAAATTTTAAAGCCTCCTGTTAGGCCATCATCTACACGGCATAGCCTTGAATTTTCCAATGCCTATCTCTTTGCAAAAGAGAGATATCGGCAAGGAAAAGCTGCAATGTACCTTTGCATTTTTCTCCCAAACGAAGGACACTAGAAAGAAAATTTTAAAGCCTCCTGTTAGGCCATCATCTACACGGCATAGCCCTGAATTTTCCAATGCCTATCTCTTTGCAAAAGAGAGATATTGGCAAGGAAAAGCTGTATTGAACCTTTGCATTTTTCTCCCAAACGAAGGACATTAGAATTAAAATTTTAAAGCCTCCTGTTAGTGCTTCATCTACACGTTATAGCCCTGCATTTTCCAATGCCTATCTCTTTGCAAAAGAGAGATATCGGCAAGGAAAAGCTGTATTGTACCTTTGAATTTTTCTCCCAAACGAAAGACACTAGAATGAAAATTTTAAAGCCTCCTGTTAGAGCTTCATCTACACGTTATAGCCCTGAATTTTCCAATGCCTATCTCTTTGCAAAAGAGAGATATCGGCAAGGAAAAGCTGCATTGTACCTTTGCATTTTTCTCCCAAACGAAGGACACTAGAATGAAAATTTTAAAGCCTCCTGTTAGTGCTTCATCTACACGTTATAGTTCTGAATTTTCCAATGCCTATCTCTTTGCAAAAGAGAGATATTGGCAAGGAAAAGCTGCATTGTACCTTTGCATTTTTCTCCCAAACGAAGGACACTAGAATGAAAATTTTAAAGCCTCCTGTTAGTGCTTCGTCTACACGTTATAGCCCTGAATTTTCCAATGCCTATCTCTTTGCAAAAGAGAGATATCGGCAAGGAAAAGCTGCAATGTACCTTTGCATTTTTCTCCCAAACGAAGGACAATAGAATGAAAATTTTAAAGCCTCCTGTTAGTGCTTCGTCTACACGTTATAGCCCTGAATTTTCCAATGCCTATCTCTTTGCAAAAGAGAGATATCGGCAAGGAAAAGCTGTATTGTACTTTTGCATTTTTCTCCCAAACGAAGGACACTAGAAAGAAAATTTTAAAGCCTCCTGTTAGGCCATCATCTACACGGCATAGCCCTGAATTTTCCAATGCCTATCTCTTTGCAAAAGAGAGATATCGGCAAGGAAAAGCTGCAATGTACCTTTGCATTTTTCTCCCAAACGAAGGACAATAGAATGAAAATTTTAAAGCCTCCTGTTAGTGCTTCGTCTACACGTTATAGCCCTGAATTTTCCAATGCCTATCTCTTTGCAAAAGAGAGATATCGGCAATTAAAAGCTGCAATGTACCTTTGCATTTTTCTCCCAAACGAAGGACACTAGAAAGAAAATCTTAAAGCCTCCTGTTAGTGCTTCATCTACACGGCATAGCCCTGAATTTTCCAATGCCTATCTCTTTGCAAAAGAGAGATATCGGCAAGGAAAAGCTGCAATGTACCTTTGCATTTTTCTCCCAAACGAAGGACACTAGAAAGAAAATTTTAAAGCCTCCTGTTAGGCCATCATCTACACGGCATAGCCCTGAATTTTCCAATGCCTATCTCTTTGCAAAAGAGAGATATTGGCAAGGAAAAGCTGTATTGTACCTTTGCATTTTTCTCCCAAACGAAGGACACTAGAAAGAAAATTTTAAAGCCTCCTGTTAGGCCATCATCTACACGGCATAGCCTTGAATTTTCCAATGCCTATCTCTTTGCAAAAGAGAGATATCGGCAAGGAAAAGCTGCAATGTACCTTTGCATTTTTCTCCCAAACGAAGGACACTAGAAAGAAAATTTTAAAGCCTCCTGTTAGGCCATCATCTACACGGCATAGCCCTGAATTTTCCAATGCCTATCTCTTTGCAAAAGAGAGATATTGGCAAGGAAAAGCTGTATTGAACCTTTGCATTTTTCTCCCAAACGAAGGACATTAGAATTAAAATTTTAAAGCCTCCTGTTAGTGCTTCATCTACACGTTATAGCCCTGCATTTTCCAATGCCTATCTCTTTGCAAAAGAGAGATATCGGCAAGGAAAAGCTGTATTGTACCTTTGAATTTTTCTCCCAAACGAAAGACACTAGAATGAAAATTTTAAAGCCTCCTGTTAGTGCTTCATCTACACGTTATAGCCCTGAATTTTCCAATGCCTATCTCTTTGCAAAAGAGAGATATCGGCAAGGAAAAGCTGCATTGTACCTTTGCATTTTTCTCCCAAACGAAGGACACTAGAATGAAAATTTTAAAGCCTCCTGTTAGTGCTTCATCTACACGTTATAGTTCTGAATTTTCCAATGCCTATCTCTTTGCAAAAGAGAGATATTGGCAAGGAAAAGCTGCATTGTACCTTTGCATTTTTCTCCCAAACGAAGGACACTAGAATGAAAATTTTAAAGCCTCCTGTTAGTGCTTCGTCTACACGTTATAGCCCTGAATTTTCCAATGCCTATCTCTTTGCAAAAGAGAGATATCGGCAAGGAAAAGCTGCAATGTACCTTTGCATTTTTCTCCCAAACGAAGGACAATAGAATGAAAATTTTAAAGCCTCCTGTTAGTGCTTCGTCTACACGTTATAGCCCTGAATTTTCCAATGCCTATCTCTTTGCAAAAGAGAGATATCGGCAAGGAAAAGCTGCAATGTACCTTTGCATTTTTCTCCCAAACGAAGGACACTAGAAAGAAAATTTTAAAGCCTCCTGTTAGGCCATCATCTACACGGCATAGCCCTGAATTTTCCAATGCCTATCTCTTTGCAAAAGAGAGATATCGGCAAGGAAAAGCTGCAATGTACCTTTGCATTTTTCTCCCAAACGAAGGACAATAGAATGAAAATTTTAAAGCCTCCTGTTAGTGCTTCGTCTACACGTTATAGCCCTGAATTTTCCAATGCCTATCTCTTTGCAAAAGAGAGATATCGGCAAGGAAAAGCTGCATTGTACCTTTGCATTTTTCTCCCAAACGAAGGACACTAGAATGAAAATTTTAAAGCCTCCTGTTAGTGCTTCGTCTACACGTTATAGCCCTGAATTTTCCAATGCCTATCTCTTTGCAAAAGAGAGATATTGGCAAGGAAAAGCTGCATTGTACCTTTGCATTTTTCTCCCAAACGAAGGACACTAGAATGAAAATTTTAAAGCCTCCTGTTAGTGCTTCGTCTACACGTTATAGCCCTGAATTTTCCAATGCCTATCTCTTTGCAAAAGAGAGATATCGGCAAGGAAAAGCTGCAATGTACCTTTGCATTTTTCTCCCAAACGAAGGACAATAGAATGAAAATTTTAAAGCCTCCTGTTAGTGCTTCGTCTACACGTTATAGCCCTGAATTTTCCAATGCCTATCTCTTTGCAAAAGAGAGATATCGGCAAGGAAAAGCTGCAATGTACCTTTGCATTTTTCTCCCAAACGAAGGACACTAGAAAGAAAATTTTAAAGCCTCCTGTTAGGCAATCATCTACACGGCATAGCCCTGAATTTTCCAATGCCTATCTCTTTGCAAAAGAGAGATATCGGCAAGGAAAAGCTGCAATGTACCTTTGCATTTTTCTCCCAAACGAAGGACACTAGAAAGAAAATTTTAAAGCCTCCTGTTAGGCCATCATCTACACGGCATAGCCCTGAATTTTCCAATGCCTATCTCTTTGCAAAAGAGAGATATTGGCAAGGAAAAGCTGTATTGAACCTTTGCATTTTTCTCCCAAACGAAGGACACTAGAATTAAAATTTTAAAGCCTCCTGTTAGTGCTTCATCTACACGTTATAGCCCTGAATTTTCCAATGCCTATCTCTTTGCAAAAGAGAGATATCGGCAAGGAAAAGCTGCAATGTACCTTTGCATTTTTCTCCCAAACGAAGGACACTAGAAAGAAAATTTTAAAGCCTCCTGTTAGGCCATCATCTACACGGCATAGCCCTGAATTTTCCAATGCCTATCTCTTTGCAAAAGAGAGATATTGGCAAGGAAAAGCTGTATTGTACCTTTGCATTTTTCTCCCAAACGAAGGACACTAGAAAGAAAATTTTAAAGCCTCCTGTTAGGCCATCATCTACACGGCATAGCCTTGAATTTTCCAATGCCTATCTCTTTGCAAAAGAGAGATATCGGCAAGGAAAAGCTGCAATGTACCTTTGCATTTTTCTCCCAAACGAAGGACACTAGAAAGAAAATTTTAAAGCCTCCTGTTAGGCCATCATCTACACGGCATAGCCCTGAATTTTCCAATGCCTATCTCTTTGCAAAAGAGAGATATTGGCAAGGAAAAGCTGTATTGAACCTTTGCATTTTTCTCCCAAACGAAGGACATTAGAATTAAAATTTTAAAGCCTCCTGTTAGTGCTTCATCTACACGTTATAGCCCTGCATTTTCCAATGCCTATCTCTTTGCAAAAGAGAGATATCGGCAAGGAAAAGCTGTATTGTACCTTTGAATTTTTCTCCCAAACGAAAGACACTAGAATGAAAATTTTAAAGCCTCCTGTTAGTGCTTCATCTACACGTTATAGCCCTGAATTTTCCAATGCCTATCTCTTTGCAAAAGAGAGATATCGGCAAGGAAAAGCTGCATTGTACCTTTGCATTTTTCTCCCAAACGAAGGACACTAGAATGAAAATTTTAAAGCCTCCTGTTAGTGCTTCATCTACACGTTATAGTTCTGAATTTTCCAATGCCTATCTCTTTGCAAAAGAGAGATATTGGCAAGGAAAAGCTGCATTGTACCTTTGCATTTTTCTCCCAAACGAAGGACACTAGAATGAAAATTTTAAAGCCTCCTGTTAGTGCTTCGTCTACACGTTATAGCCCTGAATTTTCCAATGCCTATCTCTTTGCAAAAGAGAGATATCGGCAAGGAAAAGCTGCAATGTACCTTTGCATTTTTCTCCCAAACGAAGGACAATAGAATGAAAATTTTAAAGCCTCCTGTTAGTGCTTCGTCTACACGTTATAGCCCTGAATTTTCCAATGCCTATCTCTTTGCAAAAGAGAGATATCGGCAAGGAAAAGCTGCAATGTACCTTTGCATTTTTCTCCCAAACGAAGGACACTAGAAAGAAAATTTTAAAGCCTCCTGTTAGGCCATCATCTACACGGCATAGCCCTGAATTTTCCAATGCCTATCTCTTTGCAAAAGAGAGATATCGGCAAGGAAAAGCTGCAATGTACCTTTGCATTTTTCTCCCAAACGAAAGACAATAGAATGAAAATTTTAAAGCCTCCTGTTAGTGCTTCGTCTACACGTTATAGCCCTGAATTTTCCAATGCCTATCTCTTTGCAAAAGAGAGATATCGGCAATTAAAAGCTGCAATGTACCTTTGCATTTTTCTCCCAAACGAAGGACACTAGAAAGAAAATCTTAAAGCCTCCTGTTAGTGCTTCATCTACACGGCATAGCCCTGAATTTTCCAATGCCTATCTCTTTGCAAAAGAGAGATATCGGCAAGGAAAAGCTGCAATGTACCTTTGCATTTTTCTCCCAAACGAAGGACACTAGAAAGAAAATTTTAAAGCCTCCTGTTAGGCCATCATCTACACGGCATAGCCCTGAATTTTCCAATGCCTATCTCTTTGCAAAAGAGAGATATTGGCAAGGAAAAGCTGTATTGTACCTTTGCATTTTTCTCCCAAACGAAGGACACTAGAAAGAAAATTTTAAAGCCTCCTGTTAGGCCATCATCTACACGGCATAGCCTTGAATTTTCCAATGCCTATCTCTTTGCAAAAGAGAGATATCGGCAAGGAAAAGCTGCAATGTACCTTTGCATTTTTCTCCCAAACGAAGGACACTAGAAAGAAAATTTTAAAGCCTCCTGTTAGGCCATCATCTACACGGCATAGCCCTGAATTTTCCAATGCCTATCTCTTTGCAAAAGAGAGATATTGGCAAGGAAAAGCTGTATTGAACCTTTGCATTTTTCTCCCAAACGAAGGACATTAGAATTAAAATTTTAAAGCCTCCTGTTAGTGCTTCATCTACACGTTATAGCCCTGCATTTTCCAATGCCTATCTCTTTGCAAAAGAGAGATATCGGCAAGGAAAAGCTGTATTGTACCTTTGAATTTTTCTCCCAAACGAAAGACACTAGAATGAAAATTTTAAAGCCTCCTGTTAGTGCTTCATCTACACGTTATAGCCCTGAATTTTCCAATGCCTATCTCTTTGCAAAAGAGAGATATCGGCAAGGAAAAGCTGCATTGTACCTTTGCATTTTTCTCCCAAACGAAGGACACTAGAATGAAAATTTTAAAGCCTCCTGTTAGTGCTTCATCTACACGTTATAGTTCTGAATTTTCCAATGCCTATCTCTTTGCAAAAGAGAGATATTGGCAAGGAAAAGCTGCATTGTACCTTTGCATTTTTCTCCCAAACGAAGGACACTAGAATGAAAATTTTAAAGCCTCCTGTTAGTGCTTCGTCTACACGTTATAGCCCTGAATTTTCCAATGCCTATCTCTTTGCAAAAGAGAGATATCGGCAAGGAAAAGCTGCAATGTACCTTTGCATTTTTCTCCCAAACGAAGGACAATAGAATGAAAATTTTAAAGCCTCCTGTTAGTGCTTCGTCTACACGTTATAGCCCTGAATTTTCCAATGCCTATCTCTTTGCAAAAGAGAGATATCGGCAAGGAAAAGCTGCAATGTACCTTTGCATTTTTCTCCCAAACGAAGGACACTAGAAAGAAAATTTTAAAGCCTCCTGTTAGGCCATCATCTACACGGCATAGCCCTGAATTTTCCAATGCCTATCTCTTTGCAAAAGAGAGATATCGGCAAGGAAAAGCTGCAATGTACCTTTGCATTTTTCTCCCAAACGAAGGACAATAGAATGAAAATTTTAAAGCCTCCTGTTAGTGCTTCGTCTACACGTTATAGCCCTGAATTTTCCAATGCCTATCTCTTTGCAAAAGAGAGATATCGGCAAGGAAAAGCTGCATTGTACCTTTGCATTTTTCTCCCAAACGAAGGACACTAGAATGAAAATTTTAAAGCCTCCTGTTAGTGCTTCGTCTACACGTTATAGCCCTGAATTTTCCAATGCCTATCTCTTTGCAAAAGAGAGATATTGGCAAGGAAAAGCTGCATTGTACCTTTGCATTTTTCTCCCAAACGAAGGACACTAGAATGAAAATTTTAAAGCCTCCTGTTAGTGCTTCGTCTACACGTTATAGCCCTGAATTTTCCAATGCCTATCTCTTTGCAAAAGAGAGATATCGGCAAGGAAAAGCTGCAATGTACCTTTGCATTTTTCTCCCAAACGAAGGACAATAGAATGAAAATTTTAAAGCCTCCTGTTAGTGCTTCGTCTACACGTTATAGCCCTGAATTTTCCAATGCCTATCTCTTTGCAAAAGAGAGATATCGGCAAGGAAAAGCTGCAATGTACCTTTGCATTTTTCTCCCAAACGAAGGACACTAGAAAGAAAATTTTAAAGCCTCCTGTTAGGCAATCATCTACACGGCATAGCCCTGAATTTTCCAATGCCTATCTCTTTGCAAAAGAGAGATATCGGCAAGGAAAAGCTGCAATGTACCTTTGCATTTTTCTCCCAAACGAAGGACACTAGAAAGAAAATTTTAAAGCCTCCTGTTAGGCCATCATCTACACGGCATAGCCCTGAATTTTCCAATGCCTATCTCTTTGCAAAAGAGAGATATTGGCAAGGAAAAGCTGTATTGAACCTTTGCATTTTTCTCCCAAACGAAGGACACTAGAATTAAAATTTTAAAGCCTCCTGTTAGTGCTTCATCTACACGTTATAGCCCTGAATTTTCCAATGCCTATCTCTTTGCAAAAGAGAGATATCGGCAAGGAAAAGCTGCAATGTACCTTTGCATTTTTCTCCCAAACGAAGGACACTAGAAAGAAAATTTTAAAGCCTCCTGTTAGGCCATCATCTACACGGCATAGCCCTGAATTTTCCAATGCCTATCTCTTTGCAAAAGAGAGATATTGGCAAGGAAAAGCTGTATTGTACCTTTGCATTTTTCTCCCAAACGAAGGACACTAGAAAGAAAATTTTAAAGCCTCCTGTTAGGCCATCATCTACACGGCATAGCCTTGAATTTTCCAATGCCTATCTCTTTGCAAAAGAGAGATATCGGCAAGGAAAAGCTGCAATGTACCTTTGCATTTTTCTCCCAAACGAAGGACACTAGAAAGAAAATTTTAAAGCCTCCTGTTAGGCCATCATCTACACGGCATAGCCCTGAATTTTCCAATGCCTATCTCTTTGCAAAAGAGAGATATTGGCAAGGAAAAGCTGTATTGAACCTTTGCATTTTTCTCCCAAACGAAGGACATTAGAATTAAAATTTTAAAGCCTCCTGTTAGTGCTTCATCTACACGTTATAGCCCTGCATTTTCCAATGCCTATCTCTTTGCAAAAGAGAGATATCGGCAAGGAAAAGCTGTATTGTACCTTTGAATTTTTCTCCCAAACGAAAGACACTAGAATGAAAATTTTAAAGCCTCCTGTTAGTGCTTCATCTACACGTTATAGCCCTGAATTTTCCAATGCCTATCTCTTTGCAAAAGAGAGATATCGGCAAGGAAAAGCTGCATTGTACCTTTGCATTTTTCTCCCAAACGAAGGACACTAGAATGAAAATTTTAAAGCCTCCTGTTAGTGCTTCATCTACACGTTATAGTTCTGAATTTTCCAATGCCTATCTCTTTGCAAAAGAGAGATATTGGCAAGGAAAAGCTGCATTGTACCTTTGCATTTTTCTCCCAAACGAAGGACACTAGAATGAAAATTTTAAAGCCTCCTGTTAGTGCTTCGTCTACACGTTATAGCCCTGAATTTTCCAATGCCTATCTCTTTGCAAAAGAGAGATATCGGCAAGGAAAAGCTGCAATGTACCTTTGCATTTTTCTCCCAAACGAAGGACAATAGAATGAAAATTTTAAAGCCTCCTGTTAGTGCTTCGTCTACACGTTATAGCCCTGAATTTTCCAATGCCTATCTCTTTGCAAAAGAGAGATATCGGCAAGGAAAAGCTGCAATGTACCTTTGCATTTTTCTCCCAAACGAAGGACACTAGAAAGAAAATTTTAAAGCCTCCTGTTAGGCCATCATCTACACGGCATAGCCCTGAATTTTCCAATGCCTATCTCTTTGCAAAAGAGAGATATCGGCAAGGAAAAGCTGCAATGTACCTTTGCATTTTTCTCCCAAACGAAAGACAATAGAATGAAAATTTTAAAGCCTCCTGTTAGTGCTTCGTCTACACGTTATAGCCCTGAATTTTCCAATGCCTATCTCTTTGCAAAAGAGAGATATCGGCAAGGAAAAGCTGCATTGTACCTTTGCATTTTTCTCCCAAACGAAAGACACTAGAATGAAAATTTTAAAGCCTCCTGTTAGTGCTTCATCTACACGTTATAGCCCTGAATTTTCCAATGCCTATCTCTTTGCAAAAGAGAGATATCGGCAAGGAAAAGCTGCATTGTACCTTTGCATTTTTCTCCCAAACGAAAGACACTAGAATGAAAATTTTAAAGCCTCCTGTTAGTGCTTCGTCTACACGTTATAGCCCTGAATTTTCCAATGCCTATCTCTTTGCAAAAGAGAGATATCGGCAAGGAAAAGCTGCAATGTACCTTTGCATTTTTCTCCCAAACGAAGGACACTAGAAAGAAAATTTTAAAGCCTCCTGTTAGGCCATCATCTACACGGCATAGCCCTGAATTTTCCAATGCCTATCTCTTTGCAAAAGAGAGATATCGGCAAGGAAAAGCTGCAATGTACCTTTGCATTTTTCTCCCAAACGAAGGACACTAGAAAGAAAATTTTAAAGCCTCCTGTTAGGCCATCATCTACACGGCATAGCCCTGAATTTTCCAATGCCTATCTCTTTGCAAAAGAGAGATATTGGCAAGGAAAAGCTGTATTGTACCTTTGCATTTTTCTCCCAAACGAAGGACACTAGAAAGAAAATTTTAAAGCCTCCTGTTAGGCCATCATCTACACGGCATAGCCTTGAATTTTCCAATGCCTATCTCTTTGCAAAAGAGAGATATCGGCAAGGAAAAGCTGCAATGTACCTTTGCATTTTTCTCCCAAACGAAGGACACTAGAAAGAAAATTTTAAAGCCTCCTGTTAGGCCATCATCTACACGGCATAGCCCTGAATTTTCCAATGCCTATCTCTTTGCAAAAGAGAGATATTGGCAAGGAAAAGCTGTATTGAACCTTTGCATTTTTCTCCCAAACGAAGGACATTAGAATTAAAATTTTAAAGCCTCCTGTTAGTGCTTCATCTACACGTTATAGCCCTGCATTTTCCAATGCCTATCTCTTTGCAAAAGAGAGATATCGGCAAGGAAAAGCTGTATTGTACCTTTGAATTTTTCTCCCAAACGAAAGACACTAGAATGAAAATTTTAAAGCCTCCTGTTAGTGCTTCATCTACACGTTATAGCCCTGAATTTTCCAATGCCTATCTCTTTGCAAAAGAGAGATATCGGCAAGGAAAAGCTGCATTGTACCTTTGCATTTTTCTCCCAAACGAAGGACACTAGAATGAAAATTTTAAAGCCTCCTGTTAGTGCTTCATCTACACGTTATAGTTCTGAATTTTCCAATGCCTATCTCTTTGCAAAAGAGAGATATTGGCAAGGAAAAGCTGCATTGTACCTTTGCATTTTTCTCCCAAACGAAGGACACTAGAATGAAAATTTTAAAGCCTCCTGTTAGTGCTTCGTCTACACGTTATAGCCCTGAATTTTCCAATGCCTATCTCTTTGCAAAAGAGAGATATCGGCAAGGAAAAGCTGCAATGTACCTTTGCATTTTTCTCCCAAACGAAGGACAATAGAATGAAAATTTTAAAGCCTCCTGTTAGTGCTTCGTCTACACGTTATAGCCCTGAATTTTCCAATGCCTATCTCTTTGCAAAAGAGAGATATCGGCAAGGAAAAGCTGCAATGTACCTTTGCATTTTTCTCCCAAACGAAGGACACTAGAAAGAAAATTTTAAAGCCTCCTGTTAGGCCATCATCTACACGGCATAGCCCTGAATTTTCCAATGCCTATCTCTTTGCAAAAGAGAGATATCGGCAAGGAAAAGCTGCAATGTACCTTTGCATTTTTCTCCCAAACGAAGGACAATAGAATGAAAATTTTAAAGCCTCCTGTTAGTGCTTCGTCTACACGTTATAGCCCTGAATTTTCCAATGCCTATCTCTTTGCAAAAGAGAGATATCGGCAAGGAAAAGCTGCATTGTACCTTTGCATTTTTCTCCCAAACGAAAGACACTAGAATGAAAATTTTAAAGCCTCCTGTTAGTGCTTCATCTACACGTTATAGCCCTGAATTTTCCAATGCCTATCTCTTTGCAAAAGAGAGATATCGGCAAGGAAAAGCTGCATTGTACCTTTGCATTTTTCTCACAAACGAAAGACACTAGAATGAAAATTTTAAAGCCTCCTGTTAGTGCTTCATCTACACGTTATAGCCCTGAATTTTCCAATGCCTATCTCTTTGCAAAAGAGAGATATCGGCAAGGAAAAGCTGCAATGTACCTTTGCATTTTTCTCCCAAACGAAGGACACTAGAAAGAAAATTTTAAAGCCTCCTGTTAGGCCATCATCTACACGGCATGCCCTGAATTTTCCAATGCCTATCTCTTTGCAAAAGAGAGATATCGGCAAGGAAAAGCTGCAATGTACCTTTGCATTTTTCTCCCAAACGAAGGACAATAGAATGAAAATTTTAAAGCCTCCTGTTAGTGCTTCGTCTACACGTTATAGCCCTGAATTTTCCAATGCCTATCTCTTTGCAAAAGAGAGATATCGGCAAGGAAAAGCTGCATTGTACCTTTGCATTTTTCTCCCAAACGAAGGACACTAGAATGAAAATTTTAAAGAATCCTGTTAGTGCTTCGTCTACACGTTATAGCCCTGAATTTTCCAATGCCTATCTCTTTGCAAAAGAGAGATATTGGCAAGGAAAAGCTGCATTGTACCTTTGCATTTTTCTCCCAAACGAAGGACACTAGAATGAAAATTTTAAAGCCTCCTGTTAGTGCTTCGTCTACACGTTATAGCCCTGAATTTTCCAATGCCTATCTCTTTGCAAAAGAGAGATATCGGCAAGGAAAAGCTGCAATGTACCTTTGCATTTTTCTCCCAAACGAAGGACAATAGAATGAAAATTTTAAAGCCTCCTGTTAGTGCTTCGTCTACACGTTATAGCCCTGAATTTTCCAATGCCTATCTCTTTGCAAAAGAGAGATATCGGCAAGGAAAAGCTGCAATGTACCTTTGCATTTTTCTCCCAAACGAAGGACACTAGAAAGAAAATTTTAAAGCCTCCTGTTAGGCCATCATCTACACGGCATAGCCCTGAATTTTCCAATGCCTATCTCTTTGCAAAAGAGAGATATCGGCAAGGAAAAGCTGCAATGTACCTTTGCATTTTTCTCCCAAACGAAGGACAATAGAATGAAAATTTTAAAGCCTCCTGTTAGTGCTTCGTCTACACGTTATAGCCCTGAATTTTCCAATGCCTATCTCTTTGCAAAAGAGAGATATCGGCAAGGAAAAGCTGCAATGTACCTTTGCATTTTTCTCCCAAACGAAGGACACTAGAAAGAAAATGTTAAAGCCTCCTGTTAGGCCATCATCTACACGGCATAGCCCTGAATTTTCCAATGCCTATTTCTTTGCAAAAGAGAGATATCGGCAAGGAAAAGCTGCAATGTACCTTTGCATTTTTCTCCCAAACGAAGGACAATAGAATGAAAATTTTAAAGCCTCCTGTTAGTGCTTCGTCTACACGTTATAGCCCTGAATTTTCCAATGCCTATCTCTTTGCAAAAGAGAGATATCGGCAAGGAAAAGCTGCAATGTACCTTTGCATTTTTCTCCCAAACGAAGGACACTAGAAAGAAAATTTTAAAGCCTCCTGTTAGGCCATCATCTACACGGCATAGCCCTGAATTTTTCAATGCCTATCTCTTTGCAAAAGAGAGATATCGGCAAGGAAAAGCTGCAATGTACCTTTGCATTTTTCTCCCAAACGAAGGACAATAGAATGAAAATTTTAAAGCCTCCTGTTAGTGCTTCGTCTACACGTTATAGCCCTGAATTTTCCAATGCCTATCTCTTTGCAAAAGAGAGATATCGGCAAGGAAAAGCTGCAATGTACCTTTGCATTTTTCTCCCAAACGAAGGACACTAGAAAGAAAATGTTAAAGCCTCCTGTTAGGCCATCATCTACACGGCATAGCCCTGAATTTTCCAATGCCTATTTCTTTGCAAAAGAGAGATATCGGCAAGGAAAAGCTGCAATGTACCTTTGCATTTTTCTCCCAAACGAAGGACACTAGAAAGAAAATTTTAAAGCCTCCTGTTAGGCAATCATCTACACGGCATAGCCCTGAATTTTCCAATGCCTATCTCTTTGCAAAAGAGAGATATCGGCAAGGAAAAGCTGCAATGTACCTTTGCATTTTTCTCCCAAACGAAGGACACTAGAAAGAAAATTTTAAAGCCTCCTGTTAGGCCATCATCTACACGGCATAGCCCTGAATTTTCCAATGCCTATCTCTTTGCAAAAGAGAGATATTGGCAAGGAAAAGCTGTATTGAACCTTTGCATTTTTCTCCCAAACGAAGGACACTAGAATTAAAATTTTAAAGCCTCCTGTTAGTGCTTCATCTACACGTTATAGCCCTGAATTTTCCAATGCCTATCTCTTTGCAAAAGAGAGATATCGGCAAGGAAAAGCTGCAATGTACCTTTGCATTTTTCTCCCAAACGAAGGACACTAGAAAGAAAATTTTAAAGCCTCCTGTTAGGCCATCATCTACACGGCATAGCCCTGAATTTTCCAATGCCTATCTCTTTGCAAAAGAGAGATATTGGCAAGGAAAAGCTGTATTGTACCTTTGCATTTTTCTCCCAAACGAAGGACACTAGAAAGAAAATTTTAAAGCCTCCTGTTAGGCCATCATCTACACGGCATAGCCTTGAATTTTCCAATGCCTATCTCTTTGCAAAAGAGAGATATCGGCAAGGAAAAGCTGCAATGTACCTTTGCATTTTTCTCCCAAACGAAGGACACTAGAAAGAAAATTTTAAAGCCTCCTGTTAGGCCATCATCTACACGGCATAGCCCTGAATTTTCCAATGCCTATCTCTTTGCAAAAGAGAGATATTGGCAAGGAAAAGCTGTATTGAACCTTTGCATTTTTCTCCCAAACGAAGGACGTTAGAATTAAAATTTTAAAGCCTCCTGTTAGTGCTTCATCTACACGTTATAGCCCTGCATTTTCCAATGCCTATCTCTTTGCAAAAGAGAGATATCGGCAAGGAAAAGCTGTATTGTACCTTTGAATTTTTCTCCCAAACGAAAGACACTAGAATGAAAATTTTAAAGCCTCCTGTTAGTGCTTCATCTACACGTTATAGCCCTGAATTTTCCAATGCCTATCTCTTTGCAAAAGAGAGATATCGGCAAGGAAAAGCTGCATTGTACCTTTGCATTTTTCTCCCAAACGAAGGACACTAGAATGAAAATTTTAAAGCCTCCTGTTAGTGCTTCATCTACACGTTATAGTTCTGAATTTTCCAATGCCTATCTCTTTGCAAAAGAGAGATATTGGCAAGGAAAAGCTGCATTGTACCTTTGCATTTTTCTCCCAAACGAAGGACACTAGAATGAAAATTTTAAAGCCTCCTGTTAGTGCTTCATCTACACGTTATAGCCCTGAATTTTCCAATGCCTATCTCTTTGCAAAAGAGAGATATCGGCAAGATAAAGCTGTATTGTACCTTTGCATTTTTCTCCCAAACGAAAGACACAAGAATGAAAATTTTAAAGCCTCCTGTTAGTGCTTCATCTACACGTTATAGCCCTGAATTTTCCAATGCCTATCTCTTTGCAAAAGAGAGATATCGGCAAGGAAAAGCTGCAATGTACCTTTGCATTTTTCTCCCAAACGAAGGACACTAGAAAGAAAATTTTAAAGCCTCCTGTTAGGCCATCATCTACACGGCATAGCCCTGAATTTTCCAATGCCTATCTCTTTGCAAAAGAGAGATATCGGCAAGGAAAAGCTGCAATGTACCTTTGCATTTTTCTCCCAAACGAAGGACACTAGAAAGAAAATGTTAAAGCCTCCTCTTAGGCCATCATCTACACGGCATAGCCCTGAATTTTCCAATGCCTATCTCTTTGCAAAAGAGAGATATTGGCAAGGAAAATCTGCATTGAACCTTTGCATCTTTCTCCCAAACGAAGGACACTAGAATTAAAATTTTAAAGCCTCCTGTTAGTGCTTCATCTACACGTTATAGCCCTGAATTTTCCAATGCCTATCTCTTTGCAAAAGAGAGATATCGGCAAGGAAAAGCTGTATTGTACCTTTGCATTTTTCTCCCAAACGAAAGACACTAGAATGAAAATTTTAAAGCCTCCTGTTAGTGCTTCATCTACACGTTATAGCCCTGAATTTTCCAATGCCTACCTCTTTGCAAAAGAGAGATATCGGCAAGGAAAAGCTGTATTGTACCTTTGCATTTTTCTCCCAAACGAAGGACACTAGAAAGAAAATTTTAAAGCCTCCTGTTAGGCCATCATCTACACGGCATAGCCCTGAATTTTCCAATGCCTATCTCTTTGCAAAAGAGAGATATCGGCAAGGAAAAGCTGCAATGTACCTTTGCATTTTTCTCCCAAACGAAGGACAATAGAATGAAAATTTTAAAGCCTCCTGTTAGTGCTTCGTCTACACGTTATAGCCCTGAATTTTCCAATGCCTATCTCTTTGCAAAAGAGAGATATCGGCAAGGAAAAGCTGCAATGTACCTTTGCATTTTTCTCCCAAACGAAGGACACTAGAAAGAAAATTTTAAAGCCTCCTGTTAGGCCATCATCTACACGGCATAGCCCTGAATTTTCCAATGCCTATCTCTTTGCAAAAGAGAGATATTGGCAAGGAAAAGCTGTATTGAACCTTTGCATTTTTCTCCCAAACGAAGGACACTAGAATTAAAATTTTAAAGCCTCCTGTTAGTGCTTCATCTACACGTTATAGCCCTGAATTTTCCAATGCCTATCTCTTTGCAAAAGAGAGATATCGGCAAGGAAAAGCTGCAATGTACCTTTGCATTTTTCTCCCAAACGAAGGACACTAGAAAGAAAATTTTAAAGCCTCCTGTTAGGCCATCATCTACACGGCATAGCCCTGAATTTTCCAATGCCTATCTCTTTGCAAAAGAGAGATATCGGCAAGGAAAAGCTGCAATGTACCTTTGCATTTTTCTCCCAAACGAAGGACACAAGAAAGAAAATTTTAAAGCCTCCTGTTAGGCCATCATCTACACGGCATAGCCCTGAATTTTCCAATGCCTATCTCTTTGCAAAAGAGAGATATTGGCAAGGAAAAGCTGTATTGAACCTTTGCATTTTTCTCCCAAACGAAAGACACAAGAATGAAAATTTTAAAGCCTCCTGTTAGTGCTTCATCTACACGTTATAGCCCTGAATTTTCCAATGCCTAATTCTTTGCAAAAGAGAGATATCGGCAAGGAAAAGCTGTATTGTACCTTTGCATTTTTCTCCCAAACGAAGGACACTAGAAAGAAAATTTTAAAGCCTCCTGTTAGGCCATCATCTACACGGCATAGCCCTGAATTTTCCAATGCCTATCTCTTTGCAAAAGAGAGATATCGGCAAGGAAAAGCTGCAATGTACCTTTGCATTTTTCTCCCAAACGAAGGACAATAGAATGAAAATTTTAAAGCCTCCTGTTAGTGCTTCATCTACACGTTATAGCCCTGAATTTTCCAATGCCTATCTCTTTGCAAAAGAGAGATATCGGCAAGGAAAAGCTGTATTGTACCTTTGCATTTTTCTCCCAAACGAAGGACACTAGAAAGAAAATTTTAAAGCCTCCTGTTAGGCCATCATCTACACGGCATAGCCCTGAATTTTCCAATGCCTATCTCTTTGCAAAAGAGAGATATTGGCAAGGAAAAGCTGTATTGAACCTTTGCATTTTTCTCCCAAACGAAGGACATTAGAATTAAAATTTTAAAGCCTCCTGTTAGTGCTTCATCTACACGTTATAGCCCTTCATTTTCCAATGCCTATCTCTTTGCAAAAGAGAGATATCGGCAAGGAAAAGCTGTATTGTACCTTTGAATTTTTCTCCCAAACGAAAGACACTAGAATGAAAATTTTAAAGCCTCCTGTTAGTGCTTCATCTACACGTAATAGCCCTGAATTCTCCAATGCCTATCTCTTTGCAAAAGAGAGATATCGGCAAGGAAAAGCTGCAATGTACCTTTGCATTTTTCTCCCAAACGAAGGACACTAGAAAGAAAATTTTAAAGCCTCCTGTTAGGCCATCATCTACACGGCATAGCCCTGAATTTTCCAATGCCTATCTCTTTGCAAAAGAGAGATATCGGCAAGGAAAAGCTGCAATGTACCTTTGCATTTTTCTCCCAAACGAAGGACACTAGAAAGAAAATTTTAAAGCCTCCTGTTAGGCCATCATCTACACGGCATAGCCCTGAATTTTCCAATGCCTATCTCTTTGCAAACGAGAGATATTGGCAAGGAAAAGCTGTATTGAACCTTTGCATTTTTCTCCCAAACGAAGGACACTTGAATTAAAATTTTAAAGCCTCCTGTTAGTGCTTCATCTACACGTTATAGCCCTGAATTTTCCAATGCCTATCTCTTTGCAAAAGAGAGATATCGGCAAGGAAAAGCTGTATTGTACCTTTGAATTTTTCTCCCAAACGAAAGACACTAGAATGAAAATTTTAAAGCCTCCTGTTAGTGCTTCATCTACACGTAATAGCCCTGAATTCTCCAATGCCTATCTCTTTGCAAAAGAGAGATATCGGCAAGGAAAAGCTGCAATGTACCTTTGCATTTTTCTCCCAAACGAAGGACACTAGAAAGAAAATTTTAAAGCCTCCTGTTAGGCCATCATCTACACGGCATAGCCCTGAATTTTCCAATGCCTATCTCTTTGCAAAAGAGAGATATCGGCAAGGAAAAGCTGCAATGTACCTTTGCATTTTTCTCCCAAACGAAGGACAATAGAATGAAAATTTTAAAGCCTCCTGTTAGTGCTTCGTCTACACGTTATAGCCCTGAATTTTCCAATGCCTATCTCTTTGCAAAAGAGAGATATCGGCAAGGAAAAGCTGCAATGTACCTTTGCATTTTTCTCCCAAACGAAGGACACTAGAAAGAAAATGTTAAAGCCTCCTGTTAGGCCATCATCTACACGGCATAGCCCTGAATTTTCCAATGCCTATTTCTTTGCAAAAGAGAGATATCGGCAAGGAAAAGCTGCAATGTACCTTTGCATTTTTCTCCCAAACGAAGGACAATAGAATGAAAATTTTAAGGCCTCCTGTTAGTGCTTCGTCTACACGTTATAGCCCTGAATTTTCCAATGCCTATCTCTTTGCAAAAGAGAGATATCGGCAAGGAAAAGCTGCAATGTACCTTTGCATTTTTCTCCCAAACGAAGGACACTAGAAAGAAAATTTTAAAAGCCTCCTGTTAGGCCATCATCTACACGGCATAGCCCTGAATTTTTCAATGCCTATCTCTTTGCAAAAGAGAGATATCGGCAAGGAAAAGCTGCAATGTACCTTTGCATTTTTCTCCCAAACGAAGGACAATAGAATGAAAATTTTAAAGCCTCCTGTTAGTGCTTCGTCTACACGTTATAGCCCTGAATTTTCCAATGCCTATCTCTTTGCAAAAGAGAGATATCGGCAAGGAAAAGCTGCAATGTACCTTTGCATTTTTCTCCCAAACGAAGGACACTAGAAAGAAAATGTTAAAGCCTCCTGTTAGGCCATCATCTACACGGCATAGCCCTGAATTTTCCAATGCCTATTTCTTTGCAAAAGAGAGATATCGGCAAGGAAAAGCTGCAATGTACCTTTGCATTTTTCTCCCAAACGAAGGACACTAGAAAGAAAATTTTAAAGCCTCCTGTTAGGCAATCATCTACACGGCATAGCCCTGAATTTTCCAATGCCTATCTCTTTGCAAAAGAGAGATATCGGCAAGGAAAAGCTGCAATGTACCTTTGCATTTTTCTCCCAAACGAAGGACACTAGAAAGAAAATTTTAAAGCCTCCTGTTAGGCCATCATCTACACGGCATAGCCCTGAATTTTCCAATGCCTATCTCTTTGCAAAAGAGAGATATTGGCAAGGAAAAGCTGTATTGAACCTTTGCATTTTTCTCCCAAACGAAGGACACTAGAATTAAAATTTTAAAGCCTCCTGTTAGTGCTTCATCTACACGTTATAGCCCTGAATTTTCCAATGCCTATCTCTTTGCAAAAGAGAGATATCGGCAAGGAAAAGCTGCAATGTACCTTTGCATTTTTCTCCCAAACGAAGGACACTAGAAAGAAAATTTTAAAGCCTCCTGTTAGGCCATCATCTACACGGCATAGCCCTGAATTTTCCAATGCCTATCTCTTTGCAAAAGAGAGATATTGGCAAGGAAAAGCTGTATTGTACCTTTGCATTTTTCTCCCAAACGAAGGACACTAGAAAGAAAATTTTAAAACCTCCTGTTAGGCCATCATCTACACGGCATAGCCTTGAATTTTCCAATGCCTATCTCTTTGCAAAAGAGAGATATCGGCAAGGAAAAGCTGCAATGTACCTTTGCATTTTTCTCCCAAACGAAGGACACTAGAAAGAAAATTTTAAAGCCTCCTGTTAGGCCATCATCTACACGGCATAGCCCTGAATTTTCCAATGCCTATCTCTTTGCAAAAGAGAGATATTGGCAAGGAAAAGCTGTATTGAACCTTTGCATTTTTCTCCCAAACGAAGGACGTTAGAATTAAAATTTTAAAGCCTCCTGTTAGTGCTTCATCTACACGTTATAGCCCTGCATTTTCCAATGCCTATCTCTTTGCAAAAGAGAGATATCGGCAAGGAAAAGCTGTATTGTACCTTTGAATTTTTCTCCCAAACGAAAGACACTAGAATGAAAATTTTAAAGCCTCCTGTTAGTGCTTCATCTACACGTTATAGCCCTGAATTTTCCAATGCCTATCTCTTTGCAAAAGAGAGATATCGGCAAGGAAAAGCTGCATTGTACCTTTGCATTTTTCTCCCAAACGAAGGACACTAGAATGAAAATTTTAAAGCCTCCTGTTAGTGCTTCATCTACACGTTATAGTTCTGAATTTTCCAATGCCTATCTCTTTGCAAAAGAGAGATATTGGCAAGGAAAAGCTGCATTGTACCTTTGCATTTTTCTCCCAAACGAAGGACACTAGAATGAAAATTTTAAAGCACCCTGTTAGTGCTTCATCTACACGTTATAGCCCTCAATTTTCCAATGCCTATCTCTTTGCAAAAGAGAGATATCGGCAAGATAAAGCTGTATTGTACCTTTGCATTTTTCTCCCAAACGAAAGACACAAGAATGAAAATTTTAAAGCCTCCTGTTAGGCCATCATCTACACGGCATAGCCCTGTATTTTCCAATGCCTATCTCTTTGCAAAAGAGAGATATTGGCAAGGAAAAGCTGTATTGAACCTTTGCATTTTTCTCACAAACGAAAGACACAAGAATGAAAATTTTAAAGCCTCCTGTTAGTGCTTCATCTACACGTTATAGCCCTGAATTTTCCAATGCCTATCTCTTTGCAAAAGAGAGATATCGGCAAGGAAAAGCTGCAATGTACCTTTGCATTTTTCTCCCAAACGAAGGACACTAGAAAGAAAATTTTAAAGCCTCCTGTTAGGCCATCATCTACACGGCATAGCCCTGAATTTTCCAATGCCTATCTCTTTGCAAAAGAGAGATATCGGCAAGGAAAAGCTGCAATGTACCTTTGCATTTTTCTCCCAAACGAAGGACACTAGAAAGAAAATTTTAAAGCCTCCTCTTAGGCCATCTACACGGCATAGCCCTGAATTTTCCAATGCCTATCTCTTTGCAAAAGAGAGATATTGGCAAGGAAAATCTGTATTGAACCTTTGCATCTTTCTCCCAAACGAAGGACACTAGAATTAAAATTTTAAAGCCTCCTGTTAGTGCTTCATCTACACGTTATAGCCCTGAATTTTCCAATGCCTATCTCTTTGCAAAAGAGAGATATCGGCAAGGAAAAGCTGTATTGTACCTTTGCATTTTTCTCCCAAACGAAAGACACTAGAATGAAAATTTTAAAGCCTCCTGTTAGTGCTTCATCTACACGTTATAGCCCTGAATTTTCCAATGCCTACCTCTTTGCAAAAGAGAGATATCGGCAAGGAAAAGCTGTATTGTACCTTTGCATTTTTCTCCCAAACGAAGGACACTAGAAAGAAAATTTTAAAGCCTCCTGTTAGGCCATCATCTACACGGCATAGCCCTGAATTTTCCAATGCCTATCTCTTTGCAAAAGAGAGATATCGGCAAGATAAAGCTGTATTGTACCTTTGCATTTTTCTCCCAAACGAAAGACACAAGAATGAAAATTTTAAAGCCTCCTGTTAGGCCATCATCTACACGGCATAGCCCTGTATTTTCCAATGCCTATCTCTTTGCAAAAGAGAGATATTGGCAAGGAAAAGCTGTATTGAACCTTTGCATTTTTCTCACAAACGAAAGACACAAGAATGAAAATTTTAAAGCCTCCTGTTAGTGCTTCATCTACACGTTATAGCCCTGAATTTTCCAATGCCTATCTCTTTGCAAAAGAGAGATATCGGCAAGGAAAAGCTGCAATGTACCTTTGCATTTTTCTCCCAAACGAAGGACACTAGAAAGAAAATTTTAAAGCCTCCTGTTAGGCCATCATCTACACGGCATAGCCCTGAATTTTCCAATGCCTATCTCTTTGCAAAAGAGAGATATCGGCAAGGAAAAGCTGCAATGTACCTTTGCATTTTTCTCCCAAACGAAGGACACTAGAAAGAAAATTTTAAAGCCTCCTCTTAGGCCATCTACACGGCATAGCCCTGAATTTTCCAATGCCTATCTCTTTGCAAAAGAGAGATATTGGCAAGGAAAATCTGTATTGAACCTTTGCATCTTTCTCCCAAACGAAGGACACTAGAATTAAAATTTTAAAGCCTCCTGTTAGTGCTTCATCTACACGTTATAGCCCTGAATTTTCCAATGCCTATCTCTTTGCAAAAGAGAGATATCGGCAAGGAAAAGCTGTATTGTACCTTTGCATTTTTCTCCCAAACGAAAGACACTAGAATGAAAATTTTAAAGCCTCCTGTTAGTGCTTCATCTACACGTTATAGCCCTGAATTTTCCAATGCCTACCTCTTTGCAAAAGAGAGATATCGGCAAGGAAAAGCTGTATTGTACCTTTGCATTTTTCTCCCAAACGAAGGACACTAGAAAGAAAATTTTAAAGCCTCCTGTTAGGCCATCATCTACACGGCATAGCCCTGAATTTTCCAATGCCTATCTCTTTGCAAAAGAGAGATATCGGCAAGGAAAAGCTGCAATGTACCTTTGCATTTTTCTCCCAAACGAAGGACAATAGAATGAAAATTTTATAGCCTCCTGTTAGTGCTTCGTCTACACGTTATAGCCCTGAATTTTCCAATGCCTATCTCTTTGCAAAAGAGAGATATCGGCAAGGAAAAGCTGCAATGTACCTTTGCATTTTTCTCCCAAACGAAGGACACTAGAAAGAAAATTTTAAAGCCTCCTGTTAGGCCATCATCTACACGGCATAGCCCTGAATTTTCCAATGCCTATCTCTTTGCAAAAGAGAGATATTGGCAAGGAAAAGCTGTATTGAACCTTTGCATTTTTCTCCCAAACGAAGGACACTAGAATTAAAATTTTAAAGCCTCCTGTTAGTGCTTCATCTACACGTTATAGCCCTGAATTTTCCAATGCCTATCTCTTTGCAAAAGAGAGATATCGGCAAGGAAAAGCTGCAATGTACCTTTGCATTTTTCTCCCAAACGAAGGACACTAGAAAGAAAATTTTAAAGCCTCCTGTTAGGCCATCATCTACACGGCATAGCCCTGAATTTTCCAATGCCTATCTCTTTGCAAAAGAGAGATATCGGCAAGGAAAAGCTGCAATGTACCTTTGCATTTTTCTCCCAAACGAAGGACACTAGAAAGAAAATTTTAAAGCCTCCTGTTAGGCCATCATCTACACGGCATAGCCCTGAATTTTCCAATGCCTATCTCTTTGCAAAAGAGAGATATTGGCAAGGAAAAGCTGTATTGAACCTTTGCATTTTTCTCCCAAACGAAAGACACAAGAATGAAAATTTTAAAGCCTCCTGTTAGTGCTTCATCTACTCGTTATAGCCCTGAATTTTCCAATGCCTATCTCTTTGCAAAAGAGAGATATCGGCAAGGAAAAGCTGTATTGTACCTTTGCATTTTTCTCCCAAACGAAGGACACTAGAAAGAAAATTTTAAAGCCTCCTGTTAGGCCATCATCTACACGGCATAGCCCTGAATTTTCCAATGCCTATCTCTTTGCAAAAGAGAGATATCGGCAAGGAAAAGCTGCAATGTACCTTTGCATTTTTCTCCCAAACGAAGGACAATAGAATGAAAATTTTAAAGCCTCCTGTTAGTGCTTCATCTACACGTTATAGCCCTGAATTTTCCAATGCCTATCTCTTTGCAAAAGAGAGATATCGGCAAGGAAAAGCTGTATTGTACCTTTGCATTTTTCTCCCAAACGAAGGACACTAGAAAGAAAATTTTAAAGCCTCCTGTTAGGCCATCATCTACACGGCATAGCCCTGAATTTTCCAATGCCTATCTCTTTGCAAAAGAGAGATATTGGCAAGGAAAAGCTGTATTGAACCTTTGCATTTTTCTCCCAAACGAAGGACATTAGAATTAAAATTTTAAAGCCTCCTGTTAGTGCTTCATCTACACGTTATAGCCCTTCATTTTCCAATGCCTATCTCTTTGCAAAAGAGAGATATCGGCAAGGAAAAGCTGTATTGTACCTTTGAATTTTTCTCCCAAACGAAAGACACTAGAATGAAAATTTTAAAGCCTCCTGTTAGTGCTTCATCTACACGTAATAGCCCTGAATTCTCCAATGCCTATCTCTTTGCAAAAGAGAGATATCGGCAAGGAAAAGCTGCAATGTACCTTTGCATTTTTCTCCCAAACGAAGGACACTAGAAAGAAAATTTTAAAGCCTCCTGTTAGGCCATCATCTACACGGCATAGCCCTGAATTTTCCAATGCCTATCTCTTTGCAAAAGAGAGATATCGGCAAGGAAAAGCTGCAATGTACCTTTGCATTTTTCTCCCAAACGAAGGACACTAGAAAGAAAATTTTAAAGCCTCCTGTTAGGCCATCATCTACACGGCATAGCCCTGAATTTTCCAATGCCTATCTCTTTGCAAACGAGAGATATTGGCAAGGAAAAGCTGTATTGAACCTTTGCATTTTTCTCCCAAACGAAGGACACTTGAATTAAAATTTTAAAGCCTCCTGTTAGTGCTTCATCTACACGTTATAGCCCTGAATTTTCCAATGCCTATCTCTTTGCAAAAGAGAGATATCGGCAAGGAAAAGCTGTATTGTACCTTTGCATTTTTCTCCCAAACGAAAGACACTAGAATGAAAATTTTAAAGCCTCCTGTTAGTTCTTCATCTACACGTTATAGCCCTGAATTTTCCAATGCCTATCTCTTTGCAAAGGAGAGATATCGGCAATGAAAAGCTGCATTGTACCTTTCCATTTTTCTCCCAAACGAAGGACACTAGAATGACAATTTTAAAGCCTCCTGTTAGTGCTTCATCTACACGTTATAGTCCTGAATTTTCCAATGCCTATCTCTTTGCAAAAGAGAGATATCGGCAAGGAAAAGCTGTATTGTACCTTTGCATTTTTCTCCCAAACGAAAGACACTAGAATGAAAATTTTAAAGCCTCCTGTTAGTGCTTCATCTACACGTTATAGCCCTGAATTTTCCAATGCCTACCTCTTTGCAAAAGAGAGATATCGGCAAGGAAAAGCTGTATTGTACCTTTGCATTTTTCTCCCAAACGAAGGACACTAGAAAGAAAATTTTAAAGCCTCCTGTTAGGCCATCATCTACACGGCATAGCCCTGAATTTTCCAATGCCTATCTCTTTGCAAAAGAGAGATATCGGCAAGGAAAAGCTGCAATGTACCTTTGCATTTTTCTCCCAAACGAAGGACAATAGAATGAAAATTTTAAAGCCTCCTGTTAGTGCTTCGTCTACACGTTATAGCCCTGAATTTTCCAATGCCTATCTCTTTGCAAAAGAGAGATATCGGCAAGGAAAAGCTGCAATGTACCTTTGCATTTTTCTCCCAAACGAAGGACACTAGAAAGAAAATTTTAAAGCCTCCTGTTAGGCCATCATCTACACGGCATAGCCCTGAATTTTCCAATGCCTATCTCTTTGCAAAAGAGAGATATTGGCAAGGAAAAGCTGTATTGAACCTTTGCATTTTTCTCCCAAACGAAGGACACTAGAATTAAAATTTTAAAGCCTCCTGTTAGTGCTTCATCTACACGTTATAGCCCTGAATTTTCCAATGCCTATCTCTTTGCAAAAGAGAGATATCGGCAAGGAAAAGCTGCAATGTACCTTTGCATTTTTCTCCCAAACGAAGGACACTAGAAAGAAAATTTTAAAGCCTCCTGTTAGGCCATCATCTACACGGCATAGCCCTGAATTTTCCAATGCCTATCTCTTTGCAAAAGAGAGATATCGGCAAGGAAAAGCTGCAATGTACCTTTGCATTTTTCTCCCAAACGAAGGACACTAGAAAGAAAATTTTAAAGCCTCCTGTTAGGCCATCATCTACACGGCATAGCCCTGAATTTTCCAATGCCTATCTCTTTGCAAAAGAGAGATATTGGCAAGGAAAAGCTGTATTGAACCTTTGCATTTTTCTCCCAAACGAAAGACACAAGAATGAAAATTTTAAAGCCTCCTGTTAGTGCTTCATCTACACGTTATAGCCCTGAATTTTCCAATGCCTATCTCTTTGCAAAAGAGAGATATCGGCAAGGAAAAGCTGTATTGTACCTTTGCATTTTTCTCCCAAACGAAGGACACTAGAAAGAAAATTTTAAAGCCTCCTGTTAGGCCATCATCTACACGGCATAGCCCTGAATTTTCCAATGCCTATCTCTTTGCAAAAGAGAGATATCGGCAAGGAAAAGCTGCAATGTACCTTTGCATTTTTCTCCCAAACGAAGGACAATAGAATGAAAATTTTAAAGCCTCCTGTTAGTGCTTCATCTACACGTTATAGCCCTGAATTTTCCAATGCCTATCTCTTTGCAAAAGAGAGATATCGGCAAGGAAAAGCTGTATTGTACCTTTGCATTTTTCTCCCAAACGAAGGACACTAGAAAGAAAATTTTAAAGCCTCCTGTTAGGCCATCATCTACACGGCATAGCCCTGAATTTTCCAATGCCTATCTCTTTGCAAAAGAGAGATATTGGCAAGGAAAAGCTGTATTGAACCTTTGCATTTTTCTCCCAAACGAAGGACATTAGAATTAAAATTTTAAAGCCTCCTGTTAGTGCTTCATCTACACGTTATAGCCCTTCATTTTCCAATGCCTATCTCTTTGCAAAAGAGAGATATCGGCAAGGAAAAGCTGTATTGTACCTTTGAATTTTTCTCCCAAACGAAAGACACTAGAATGAAAATTTTAAAGCCTCCTGTTAGTGCTTCATCTACACGTAATAGCCCTGAATTCTCCAATGCCTATCTCTTTGCAAAAGAGAGATATCGGCAAGGAAAAGCTGCAATGTACCTTTGCATTTTTCTCCCAAACGAAGGACACTAGAAAGAAAATTTTAAAGCCTCCTGTTAGGCCATCATCTACACGGCATAGCCCTGAATTTTCCAATGCCTATCTCTTTGCAAAAGAGAGATATCGGCAAGGAAAAGCTGCAATGTACCTTTGCATTTTTCTCCCAAACGAAGGACACTAGAAAGAAAATTTTAAAGCCTCCTGTTAGGCCATCATCTACACGGCATAGCCCTGAATTTTCCAATGCCTATCTCTTTGCAAACGAGAGATATTGGCAAGGAAAAGCTGTATTGAACCTTTGCATTTTTCTCCCAAACGAAGGACACTTGAATTAAAATTTTAAAGCCTCCTGTTAGTGCTTCATCTACACGTTATAGCCCTGAATTTTCCAATGCCTATCTCTTTGCAAAAGAGAGATATCGGCAAGGAAAAGCTGTATTGTACCTTTGAATTTTTCTCCCAAACGAAAGACACTAGAATGAAAATTTTAAAGCCTCCTGTTAGTGCTTCATCTACACGTAATAGCCCTGAATTCTCCAATGCCTATCTCTTTGCAAAAGAGAGATATCGGCAAGGAAAAGCTGCAATGTACCTTTGCATTTTTCTCCCAAACGAAGGACACTAGAAAGAAAATTTTAAAGCCTCCTGTTAGGCCATCATCTACACGGCATAGCCCTGAATTTTCCAATGCCTATCTCTTTGCAAAAGAGAGATATCGGCAAGGAAAAGCTGCAATGTACCTTTGCATTTTTCTCCCAAACGAAGGACAATAGAATGAAAATTTTAAAGCCTCCTGTTAGTGCTTCGTCTACACGTTATAGCCCTGAATTTTCCAATGCCTATCTCTTTGCAAAAGAGAGATATCGGCAAGGAAAAGCTGCAATGTACCTTTGCATTTTTCTCCCAAACGAAGGACACTAGAAAGAAAATGTTAAAGCCTCCTGTTAGGCCATCATCTACACGGCATAGCCCTGAATTTTCCAATGCCTATTTCTTTGCAAAAGAGAGATATCGGCAAGGAAAAGCTGCAATGTACCTTTGCATTTTTCTCCCAAACGAAGGACAATAGAATGAAAATTTTAAGGCCTCCTGTTAGTGCTTCGTCTACACGTTATAGCCCTGAATTTTCCAATGCCTATCTCTTTGCAAAAGAGAGATATCGGCAAGGAAAAGCTGCAATGTACCTTTGCATTTTTCTCCCAAACGAAGGACACTAGAAAGAAAATTTTAAAGCCTCCTGTTAGGCCATCATCTACACGGCATAGCCCTGAATTTTTCAATGCCTATCTCTTTGCAAAAGAGAGATATCGGCAAGGAAAAGCTGCAATGTACCTTTGCATTTTTCTCCCAAACGAAGGACAATAGAATGAAAATTTTAAAGCCTCCTGTTAGTGCTTCGTCTACACGTTATAGCCCTGAATTTTCCAATGCCTATCTCTTTGCAAAAGAGAGATATCGGCAAGGAAAAGCTGCAATGTACCTTTGCATTTTTCTCCCAAACGAAGGACACTAGAAAGAAAATGTTAAAGCCTCCTGTTAGGCCATCATCTACACGGCATAGCCCTGAATTTTCCAATGCCTATTTCTTTGCAAAAGAGAGATATCGGCAAGGAAAAGCTGCAATGTACCTTTGCATTTTTCTCCCAAACGAAGGACACTAGAAAGAAAATTTTAAAGCCTCCTGTTAGGCAATCATCTACACGGCATAGCCCTGAATTTTCCAATGCCTATCTCTTTGCAAAAGAGAGATATCGGCAAGGAAAAGCTGCAATGTACCTTTGCATTTTTCTCCCAAACGAAGGACACTAGAAAGAAAATTTTAAAGCCTCCTGTTAGGCCATCATCTACACGGCATAGCCCTGAATTTTCCAATGCCTATCTCTTTGCAAAAGAGAGATATTGGCAAGGAAAAGCTGTATTGAACCTTTGCATTTTTCTCCCAAACGAAGGACACTAGAATTAAAATTTTAAAGCCTCCTGTTAGTGCTTCATCTACACGTTATAGCCCTGAATTTTCCAATGCCTATCTCTTTGCAAAAGAGAGATATCGGCAAGGAAAAGCTGCAATGTACCTTTGCATTTTTCTCCCAAACGAAGGACACTAGAAAGAAAATTTTAAAGCCTCCTGTTAGGCCATCATCTACACGGCATAGCCCTGAATTTTCCAATGCCTATCTCTTTGCAAAAGAGAGATATTGGCAAGGAAAAGCTGTATTGTACCTTTGCATTTTTCTCCCAAACGAAGGACACTAGAAAGAAAATTTTAAAGCCTCCTGTTAGGCCATCATCTACACGGCATAGCCTTGAATTTTCCAATGCCTATCTCTTTGCAAAAGAGAGATATCGGCAAGGAAAAGCTGCAATGTACCTTTGCATTTTTCTCCCAAACGAAGGACACTAGAAAGAAAATTTTAAAGCCTCCTGTTAGGCCATCATCTACACGGCATAGCCCTGAATTTTCCAATGCCTATCTCTTTGCAAAAGAGAGATATTGGCAAGGAAAAGCTGTATTGAACCTTTGCATTTTTCTCCCAAACGAAAGACACTAGAATGAAAATTTTAAAGCCTCCTGTTAGTGCTTCATCTACACGTTATAGCCCTGAATTTTCCAATGCCTATCTCTTTGCAAAAGAGAGATATCGGCAAGGAAAAGCTGCATTGTACCTTTGCATTTTTCTCCCAAACGAAGGACACTAGAATGAAAATTTTAAAGCCTCCTGTTAGTGCTTCATCTACACGTTATAGTTCTGAATTTTCCAATGCCTATCTCTTTGCAAAAGAGAGATATTGGCAAGGAAAAGCTGCATTGTACCTTTGCATTTTTCTCCCAAACGAAGGACACTAGAATGAAAATTTTAAAGCCTCCTGTTAGTGCTTCATCTACACGTTATAGCCCTGAATTTTCCAATGCCTATCTCTTTGCAAAAGAGAGATATCGGCAAGATAAAGCTGTATTGTACCTTTGCATTTTTCTCCCAAACGAAAGACACAAGAATGAAAATTTTAAAGCCTCCTGTTAGTGCTTCATCTACACGTTATAGCCCTGAATTTTCCAATGCCTATCTCTTTGCAAAAGAGAGATATCGGCAAGGAAAAGCTGCAATGTACCTTTGCATTTTTCTCCCAAACGAAGGACACTAGAAAGAAAATTTTAAAGCCTCCTGTTAGGCCATCATCTACACGGCATAGCCCTGAATTTTCCAATGCCTATCTCTTTGCAAAAGAGAGATATCGGCAAGGAAAAGCTGCAATGTACCTTTGCATTTTTCTCCCAAACGAAGGACACTAGAAAGTAAATTTTAAAGCCTCCTCTTAGGCCATCATCTACACGGCATAGCCCTGAATTTTCCAATGCCTATCTCTTTGCAAAAGAGAGATATTGGCAAGGAAAATCTGTATTGAACCTTTGCATCTTTCTCCCAAACGAAGGACACTAGAATTAAAATTTTAAAGCCTCCTGTTAGTGCTTCATCTACACGTTATAGCCCTGAATTTTCCAATGCCTATCTCTTTGCAAAAGAGAGATATCGGCAAGGAAAAGCTGTATTGTACCTTTGCATTTTTCTCCCAAACGAAGGACACTAGAAAGAAAATTTTAAAGCCTCCTGTTAGGCCATCATCTACACGGCATAGCCCTGAATTTTCCAATGCCTATCTCTTTGCAAAAGAGAGATATCGGCAAGGAAAAGCTGCAATGTACCTTTGCATTTTTCTCCCAAACGAAGGACAATAGAATGAAAATTTTAAAGCCTCCTGTTAGTGCTTCGTCTACACGTTATAGCCCTGAATTTTCCAATGCCTATCTCTTTGCAAAAGAGAGATATCGGCAAGGAAAAGCTGCAATGTACCTTTGCATTTTTCTCCCAAACGAAGGACACTAGAAAGAAAATTTTAAAGCCTCCTGTTAGGCCATCATCTACACGGCATAGCCCTGAATTTTCCAATGCCTATCTCTTTGCAAAAGAGAGATATTGGCAAGGAAAAGCTGTATTGAACCTTTGCATTTTTCTCCCAAACGAAGGACACTAGAATTAAAATTTTAAAGCCTCCTGTTAGTGCTTCATCTACACGTTATAGCCCTGAATTTTCCAATGCCTATCTCTTTGCAAAAGAGAGATATCGGCAAGGAAAAGCTGCAATGTACCTTTGCATTTTTCTCCCAAACGAAGGACACTAGAAAGAAAATTTTAAAGCCTCCTGTTAGGCCATCATCTACACGGCATAGCCCTGAATTTTCCAATGCCTATCTCTTTGCAAAAGAGAGATATCGGCAAGGAAAAGCTGCAATGTACCTTTGCATTTTTCTCCCAAACGAAGGACACTAGAAAGAAAATTTTAAAGCCTCCTGTTAGGCCATCATCTACACGGCATAGCCCTGAATTTTCCAATGCCTATCTCTTTGCAAAAGAGAGATATTGGCAAGGAAAAGCTGTATTGAACCTTTGCATTTTTCTCCCAAACGAAAGACACAAGAATGAAAATTTTAAAGCCTCCTGTTAGTGCTTCATCTACTCGTTATAGCCCTGAATTTTCCAATGCCTATCTCTTTGCAAAAGAGAGATATCGGCAAGGAAAAGCTGTATTGTACCTTTGCATTTTTCTCCCAAACGAAGGACACTAGAAAGAAAATTTTAAAGCCTCCTGTTAGGCCATCATCTACACGGCATAGCCCTGAATTTTCCAATGCCTATCTCTTTGCAAAAGAGAGATATCGGCAAGGAAAAGCTGCAATGTACCTTTGCATTTTTCTCCCAAACGAAGGACAATAGAATGAAAATTTTAAAGCCTCCTGTTAGTGCTTCATCTACACGTTATAGCCCTGAATTTTCCAATACCTATCTCTTTGCAAAAGAGAGATATCGGCAAGGAAAAGCTGTATTGTACCTTTGCATTTTTCTCCCAAACGAAGGACACTAGAAAGAAAATTTTAAAGCCTCCTGTTAGGCCATCATCTACACGGCATAGCCCTGAATTTTCCAATGCCTATCTCTTTGCAAAAGAGAGATATTGGCAAGGAAAAGCTGTATTGAACCTTTGCATTTTTCTCCCAAACGAAGGACATTAGAATTAAAATTTTAAAGCCTCCTGTTAGTGCTTCATCTACACGTTATAGCCCTTCATTTTCCAATGCCTATCTCTTTGCAAAAGAGAGATATCGGCAAGGAAAAGCTGTATTGTACCTTTGAATTTTTCTCCCAAACGAAAGACACTAGAATGAAAATTTTAAAGCCTCCTGTTAGTGCTTCATCTACACGTAATAGCCCTGAATTCTCCAATGCCTATCTCTTTGCAAAAGAGAGATATCGGCAAGGAAAAGCTGCAATGTACCTTTGCATTTTTCTCCCAAACGAAGGACACTAGAAAGAAAATTTTAAAGCCTCCTGTTAGGCCATCATCTACACGGCATAGCCCTGAATTTTCCAATGCCTATCTCTTTGCAAAAGAGAGATATCGGCAAGGAAAAGCTGCAATGTACCTTTGCATTTTTCTCCCAAACGAAGGACACTAGAAAGAAAATTTTAAAGCCTCCTGTTAGGCCATCATCTACACGGCATAGCCCTGAATTTTCCAATGCCTATCTCTTTGCAAACGAGAGATATTGGCAAGGAAAAGCTGTATTGAACCTTTGCATTTTTCTCCCAAACGAAGGACACTTGAATTAAAATTTTAAAGCCTCCTGTTAGTGCTTCATCTACACGTTATAGCCCTGAATTTTCCAATGCCTATCTCTTTGCAAAAGAGAGATATCGGCAAGGAAAAGCTGTATTGTACCTTTGCATTTTTCTCCCAAACGAAAGACACTAGAATGAAAATTTTAAAGCCTCCTGTTAGTTCTTCATCTACACGTTATAGCCCTGAATTTTCCAATGCCTATCTCTTTGCAAAGGAGAGATATCGGCAATGAAAAGCTGCATTGTACCTTTCCATTTTTCTCCCAAACGAAGGACACTAGAATGACAATTTTAAAGCCTCCTGTTAGTGCTTCATCTACACGTTATAGTCCTGAATTTTCCAATGCCTATCTCTTTGCAAAAGAGAGCTATCGGCAAGGAAAAGCTGCAATGTACCTTTGCATTTTTCTCCCAAACGAAGGACACTAGAATGAAAATTTTAAAGCCTCCTGTTAGTGCTTCATCTACACGTTATAGCCCTGAATTTTCCAATGCCTATCTCTTTGCAAAAGAGAGATATCGGCAAGGAAAAGCTGCATTGTACCTTTGCATTTTTCTCCCAAACGAAGGACACTAGAATGAAAATGTTAAAGCCTCCTGTTAGTGCTTCATCTACACGTTATAGCCCTGAATTTTCCAATGCCTATCTCTTTGCAAAAGAGAGATATCGGCAAGGAAAAGCTGCAATGTACCTTTGCATTTTTCTCCCAAACGAAGGACACTAGAAAGAAAATTTTAAAGCCTCCTCTTAGGCCATCATCTACACGGCATAGCCCTGAATTTTCCAATGCCTATCTCTTTGCAAAAGAGAGATATTGGCAAGGAAAATCTGTATTGAACCTTTGCATCTTTCTCCCAAACGAAGGACACTAGAATTAAAATTTTAAAGCCTCCTGTTAGTGCTTCATCTACACGTTATAGCCCTGAATTTTCCAATGCCTATCTCTTTGCAAAAGAGAGATATCGGCAAGGAAAAGCTGTATTGTACCTTTGCATTTTTCTCCCAAACGAAAGACACTAGAATGAAAATTTTAAAGCCTCCTGTTAGTGCTTCATCTACACGTTATAGCCCTGAATTTTCCAATGCCTACCTCTTTGCAAAAGAGAGATATCGGCAAGGAAAAGCTGTATTGTACCTTTGCATTTTTCTCCCAAACGAAGGACACTAGAAAGAAAATTTTAAAGCCTCCTGTTAGGCCATCATCTACACGGCATAGCCCTGAATTTTCCAATGCCTATCTCTTTGCAAAAGAGAGATATCGGCAAGGAAAAGCTGCAATGTACCTTTGCATTTTTCTCCCAAACGAAGGACAATAGAATGAAAATTTTAAAGCCTCCTGTTAGTGCTTCGTCTACACGTTATAGCCCTGAATTTTCCAATGCCTATCTCTTTGCAAAAGAGAGATATCGGCAAGGAAAAGCTGCAATGTACCTTTGCATTTTTCTCCCAAACGAAGGACACTAGAAAGAAAATTTTAAAGCCTCCTGTTAGGCCATCATCTACACGGCATAGCCCTGAATTTTCCAATGCCTATCTCTTTGCAAAAGAGAGATATTGGCAAGGAAAAGCTGTATTGAACCTTTGCATTTTTCTCCCAAACGAAGGACACTAGAATTAAAATTTTAAAGCCTCCTGTTAGTGCTTCATCTACACGTTATAGCCCTGAATTTTCCAATGCCTATCTCTTTGCAAAAGAGAGATATCGGCAAGGAAAAGCTGCAATGTACCTTTGCATTTTTCTCCCAAACGAAGGACACTAGAAAGAAAATTTTAAAGCCTCCTGTTAGGCCATCATCTACACGGCATAGCCCTGAATTTTCCAATGCCTATCTCTTTGCAAAAGAGAGATATCGGCAAGGAAAAGCTGCAATGTACCTTTGCATTTTTCTCCCAAACGAAGGACACTAGAAAGAAAATTTTAAAGCCTCCTGTTAGGCCATCATCTACACGGCATAGCCCTGAATTTTCCAATGCCTATCTCTTTGCAAAAGAGAGATATTGGCAAGGAAAAGCTGTATTGAACCTTTGCATTTTTCTCCCAAACGAAAGACACAAGAATGAAAATTTTAAAGCCTCCTGTTAGTGCTTCATCTACTCGTTATAGCCCTGAATTTTCCAATGCCTATCTCTTTGCAAAAGAGAGATATCGGCAAGGAAAAGCTGTATTGTACCTTTGCATTTTTCTCCCAAACGAAGGACACTAGAAAGAAAATTTTAAAGCCTCCTGTTAGGCCATCATCTACACGGCATAGCCCTGAATTTTCCAATGCCTATCTCTTTGCAAAAGAGAGATATCGGCAAGGAAAAGCTGCAATGTACCTTTGCATTTTTCTCCCAAACGAAGGACAATAGAATGAAAATTTTAAGGCCTCCTGTTAGTGCTTCATCTACACGTTATAGCCCTGAATTTTCCAATGCCTATCTCTTTGCAAAAGAGAGATATCGGCAAGGAAAAGCTGTATTGTACCTTTGCATTTTTCTCCCAAACGAAGGACACTAGAAAGAAAATTTTAAAGCCTCCTGTTAGGCCATCATCTACACGGCATAGCCCTGAATTTTCCAATGCCTATCTCTTTGCAAAAGAGAGATATTGGCAAGGAAAAGCTGTATTGAACCTTTGCATTTTTCTCCCAAACGAAGGACATTAGAATTAAAATTTTAAAGCCTCCTGTTAGTGCTTCATCTACACGTTATAGCCCTTCATTTTCCAATGCCTATCTCTTTGCAAAAGAGAGATATCGGCAAGGAAAAGCTGTATTGTACCTTTGAATTTTTCTCCCAAACGAAAGACACTAGAATGAAAATTTTAAAGCCTCCTGTTAGTGCTTCATCTACACGTAATAGCCCTGAATTCTCCAATGCCTATCTCTTTGCAAAAGAGAGATATCGGCAAGGAAAAGCTGCAATGTACCTTTGCATTTTTCTCCCAAACGAAGGACACTAGAAAGAAAATTTTAAAGCCTCCTGTTAGGCCATCATCTACACGGCATAGCCCTGAATTTTCCAATGCCTATCTCTTTGCAAAAGAGAGATATCGGCAAGGAAAAGCTGCAATGTACCTTTGCATTTTTCTCCCAAACGAAGGACACTAGAAAGAAAATTTTAAAGCCTCCTGTTAGGCCATCATCTACACGGCATAGCCCTGAATTTTCCAATGCCTATCTCTTTGCAAACGAGAGATATTGGCAAGGAAAAGCTGTATTGAACCTTTGCATTTTTCTCCCAAACGAAGGACACTTGAATTAAAATTTTAAAGCCTCCTGTTAGTGCTTCATCTACACGTTATAGCCCTGAATTTTCCAATGCCTATCTCTTTGCAAAAGAGAGATATCGGCAAGGAAAAGCTGTATTGTACCTTTGCATTTTTCTCCCAAACGAAAGACACTAGAATGAAAATTTTAAAGCCTCCTGTTAGTTCTTCATCTACACGTTATAGCCCTGAATTTTCCAATGCCTATCTCTTTGCAAAGGAGAGATATCGGCAATGAAAAGCTGCATTGTACCTTTCCATTTTTCTCCCAAACGAAGGACACTAGAATGACAATTTTAAAGCCTCCTGTTAGTGCTTCATCTACACGTTATAGTCCTGAATTTTCCAATGCCTATCTCTTTGCAAAAGAGAGATATCGGCAAGGAAAAGCTGCAATGTACCTTTGCATTTTTCTCCCAAACGAAGGACACTAGAATGAAAATTTTAAAGCCTCCTGTTAGTGCTTCATCTACACGTTATAGCCCTGAATTTTCCAATGCCTATCTCTTTGCAAAAGAGAGATATCGGCAAGGAAAAGCTGCATTGTACCTTTGCATTTTTCTCCCAAACGAAGGACACTAGAATGAAAATGTTAAAGCCTCCTGTTAGTGCTTCATCTACACGTTATAGCCCTGAATTTTCCAATGCCTATCTCTTTGCAAAAGAGAGATATCGGCAAGGAAAAGCTGTATTGTACCTTTGCATTTTTCTCCCAAACGAAAGACACAAGAATGAAAATTTTAAAGCCTCCTGTTAGTGCTTCATCTACACGTTATAGCCCTGAATTTTCCAATGCCTATCTCTTTGCAAAAAAGAGATATCGGCAAGGAAAAGCTGTATTGTACCTTTGCATTTTTCTCCCAAACGAAAGACACTAGAATGAAAATTTTAAAGCCTCCTGTTAGTGCTTCATCTACACGTTATAGCCCTGAATTTTCCAATGCCTACCTCTTTGCAAAAGAGAGATATCGGCAAGGAAAAGCTGTATTGTACCTTTGCATTTTTCTCCCAAACGAAGGACACTAGAAAGAAAATTTTAAAGCCTCCTGTTAGGCCATCATCTACACGGCATATCCCTGAATTTTCCAATGCCTATCTCTTTGCAAAAGAGAGATATCGGCAAGGAAAAGCTGCAATGTACCTTTGCATTTTTCTCCCAAACGAAGGACAATAGAATGAAAATTTTAAAGCCTCCTGTTAGTGCTTCGTCTACACGTTATAGCCATGAATTTTCCAATGCCTATCTCTTTGCAAAAGAGAGATATCGGCAAGGAAAAGCTGCAATGTACCTTTGCATTTTTCTCCCAAACGAAGGACACTAGAAAGAAAATTTTAAAGCCTCCTGTTAGGCCATCATCTACACGGCATAGCCCTGAATTTTCCAATGCCTATCTCTTTGCAAAAGAGAGATATTGGCAAGGAAAAGCTGTATTGAACCTTTGCATTTTTCTCCCAAACGAAGGACACTAGAATTAAAATTTTAAAGCCTCCTGTTAGTGCTTCATCTACACGTTATAGCCCTGAATTTTCCAATGCCTATCTCTTTGCAAAAGAGAGATATCGGCAAGGAAAAGCTGTATTGTACCTTAGCATTTTTCTCCCAAACGAAGGACACTAGAATGAAAATTTTAAAGCCTCCTGTTAGGTCATCATCTACACGGCATAGCCCTGAATTTTCCAATGCCTATCTCTTTGCAAAAGAGAGATATCGGCAAGGAAAAGCTGCAATGTACCTTTGCATTTTTCTCCCAAACGAAGGACAATAGAATGAAAATTTTAAAGCCTCCTGTTAGTGCTTCGTCTACACGTTATAGCCCTGAATTTTCCAATGCCTATCTCTTTGCAAAAGAGAGATATCGGCAAGGAAAAGCTGCAATGTACCTTTGCATTTTTCTCCCAAACGAAGGACACTAGAAAGAAAATTTTAAAGCCTCCTGTTAGGTCATCATCTACACGGCATAGCCCTGAATTTTCCAATGCCTATCTCTTTGCAAAAGAGAGATATTGGCAAGGAAAAGCTGTATTGAACCTTTGCATTTTTCTCCCAAACGAAGGACACTAGAATTAAAATTTTAAAGCCTCCTGTTAGTGCTTCATCTACACGTTATAGCCCTGAATTTTCCAATGCCTATCTCTTTGCAAAAGAGAGATATCGGCAAGGAAAAGCTGTATTGTACCTTTGCATTTTTCTCCCAAACGAAAGACACTAGAATGAAAATTTTAAAGCCTCCTGTTAGTGCTTCATCTACACGTTATAGCCCTGAATTTTCCAATGCCTATCTCTTTGCAAAAGAGAGATATCGGCAAGGAAAAGCTGCATTGTACCTTAGCATTTTTCTCCCAAACGAAGGACACTAGAATGAAAATTTTAAAGCCTCCTGTTAGTGCTTCATCTACACGTTATAGCCCTGAATTTTCCAATGCCTATCTCTTTGCAAAAGAGAGATATCGGCAAGGAAAAGCTGTATTGTACCTTTGCATTTTTCTCCCAAACGAAAGACACAAGAATGAAAATTTTAAAGCCTCCTGTTAGTGCTTCATCTACACGTTATAGCCCTGAATTTTCCAATGCCTATCTCTTTGCAAAAGAGAGATATCGGCAAGGAAAAGCTGTATTGTACCTTTGCATTTTTCTCCCAAACGAAGGACACTAGAAAGAAAATTTTAAAGCCTCCTGTTAGGCCATCATCTACACGGCATAGCCCTGAATTTTCCAATGCCTATCTCTTTGCAAAAGAGAGATATCGGCAAGGAAAAGCTGCAATGTACCTTTGCATTTTTCTCCCAAACGAAGGACAATAGAATGAAAATTTTAAAGCCTCCTGTTAGTGCTTCGTCTACACGTAATAGCCCTGAATTTTCCAATGCCTATCTCTTTGCAAAAGAGAGATATCGGCAAGGAAAAGCTGCAATGTACCTTTGCATTTTTCTCCCAAACGAAGGACACTAGAAAGAAAATTTTAAAGCCTCCTGTTAGTGCTTCATCTACACGTTATAGCCCTGAATTTTCCAATGCCTATCTCTTTGCAAAAGAGAGATATCGGCAAGGAAAAGCTATATTGTACCTTGGCATTTTTCTCCCAAACGAAGGACACTAGAATGAAAATGTTAAAGCCTCCTGTTAGTGCTTCATCTACACGTTATAGCCCTGAATTTTCCAATGCCTATCTCTTTGCAAAAGAGAGATATCGGCAAGGAAAAGCTGCATTGTACCTTGGCATTTTTCTCCCAAACGAAGGACACTAGAATGAAAATTTTAAAGCCTCCTGTTAGTGCTTCATCTACACGTTATAGCCCTGAATTTTCCAATGCCTATCTCTTTGCAAAAGAGAGATATCGGCAAGGAAAAGCTGCATTGTACCTTTGCATTTTTCTCCCAAACGAAAGACACAAGAATGAAAATTTTAAAGCCTCCTGTTAGGCCATCATCTACACGGCATAGCCCTGAATTTTCCAATGCCTATCTCTTTGCAAAAGAGAGATATCGGCAAGGAAAAGCTGCAATGTACCTTTGCATTTTTCTCCCAAACGAAGGACAATAGAATGAAAATTTTAAAGCCTCCTGTTAGTGCTTCGTCTACACGTAATAGCCCTGAATTTTCCAATGCCTATCTCTTTGCAAAAGAGAGATATCGGCAAGGAAAAGCTGCAATGTACCTTTGCATTTTTCTCCCAAACGAAGGACACTAGAAAGAAAATTTTAAAGCCTCCTGTTAGTGCTTCATCTACACGTTATAGCCCTGAATTTTCCAATGCCTATCTCTTTGCAAAAGAGAGATATCGGCAAGGAAAAGCTATATTGTACCTTGGCATTTTTCTCCCAAACGAAGGACACTAGAATGAAAATGTTAAAGCCTCCTGTTAGTGCTTCATCTACACGTTATAGCCCTGAATTTTCCAATGCCTATCTCTTTGCAAAAGAGAGATATCGGCAAGGAAAAGCTGCATTGTACCTTGGCATTTTTCTCCCAAACGAAGGACACTAGAATGAAAATTTTAAAGCCTCCTGTTAGTGCTTCATCTACACGTTATAGCCCTGAATTTTCCAATGCCTATCTCTTTGCAAAAGAGAGATATCGGCAAGGAAAAGCTGCATTGTACCTTTGCATTTTTCTCCCAAACGAAAGACACAAGAATGAAAATTTTAAAGCCTCCTGTTAGTGCTTCATCTACACGTTATAGCCCTGAATTTTCCAATGCCTATCTCTTTGCAAAAGAGAGATATCGGCAAGGAAAAGCTGTATTGTACCTTTGCATTTTTCTCCCAAACGAAGGACACTAGAAAGAAAATTTTAAAGCCTCCTGTTAGGCCATCATCTACACGGCATAGCCCTGAATTTTCCAATGCCTATCTCTTTGCAAAAGAGAGATATCGGCAAGGAAAAGCTGCAATGTACCTTTGCATTTTTCTCCCAAACGAAGGACAATAGAATGAAAATTTTAAAGCCTCCTGTTAGTGCTTCGTCTACACGTTATAGCCCTGAATTTTCCAATGCCTATCTCTTTGCAAAAGAGAGATATCGGCAAGGAAAAGCTGCAATGTACCTTTGCATTTTTCTCCCAAACGAAGGACACTAGAAAGTAAATTTTAAAGCCTCCTGTTAGGCCATCATCTACACGGCATAGCCCTGAATTTTCCAATGCCTATCTCTTTGCAAAAGAGAGATATTGGCAAGGAAAAGCTGTATTGAACCTTTGCATTTTTCTCACAAACGAAAGACACAAGAATGAAAATTTTAAAACCTCCTGTTACTGCTTCATCTACACGTTATAGCCCTGAATTTTCCAATGCCTATCTCTTTGCAAAAGAGAGATATTGGCAAGGAAAAGCTGCATTGTACCTTTGCATTTTTCTCCCAAACGAAGGACACTAGAATGAAAATTTTAAAGCCTCCTGTTAGTGCTTCATCTACACGTTATAGCCCTGAATTTTCCAATGCCTATCTCTTTGCAAAAGAGAGATATCGGCAAGGAAAAGCTGTATTGTACCTTTGCATTTTTCTCCCAAACGAAAGACACAAGAATGAAAATTTTAAAGCCTCCTGTTAGTGCTTCATCTACACGTTATAGCCCTGAATTTTCCAATGCCTATCTCTTTGCAAAAGAGAGATATCGGCAAGGAAAAGCTGCAATGTACCTTTGCATTTTTCTCCCAAACGAAGGACACTAGAAAGAAAATTTTAAAGCCTCCTGTTAGGCCATCATCTACACGGCATAGCCCTGAATTTTCCAATGCCTATCTCTTTGCAAAAGAGAGATATCGGCAAGGAAAAGCTGCAATGTACCTTTGCATTTTTCTCCCAAACGAAGGACACTAGAAAGAAAATTTTAAAGCCTCCTCTTAGGCCATCATCTACACGGCATAGCCCTGAATTTTCCAATGCCTATCTCTTTGCAAAAGAGAGATATTGGCAAGGAAAATCTGTATTGAACCTTTGCATCTTTCTCCCAAACGAAGGACACTAGAATTAAAATTTTAAAGCCTCCTGTTAGTGCTTCATCTACACGTTATAGCCCTGAATTTTCCAATGCCTATCTCTTTGCAAAAGAGAGATATCGGCAAGGAAAAGCTGTATTGTACCTTTGCATTTTTCTCCCAAACGAAAGACACTAGAATGAAAATTTTAAAGCCTCCTGTTAGTGCTTCATCTACACGTTATAGCCCTGAATTTTCCAATGCCTACCTCTTTGCAAAAGAGAGATATCGGCAAGGAAAAGCTGTATTGTACCTTTGCATTTTTCTCCCAAACGAAGGACACTAGAAAGAAAATTTTAAAGCCTCCTGTTAGGCCATCATCTACACGGCATAGCCCTGAATTTTCCAATGCCTATCTCTTTGCAAAAGAGAGATATCGGCAAGGAAAAGCTGCAATGTACCTTTGCATTTTTCTCCCAAACGAAGGACAATAGAATGAAAATTTTAAAGCCTCCTGTTAGTGCTTCGTCTACACGTTATAGCCCTGAATTTTCCAATGCCTATCTCTTTGCAAAAGAGAGATATCGGCAAGGAAAAGCTGCAATGTACCTTTGCATTTTTCTCCCAAACGAAGGACACTAGAAAGAAAATTTTAAAGCCTCCTGTTAGGCCATCATCTACACGGCATAGCCCTGAATTTTCCAATGCCTATCTCTTTGCAAAAGAGAGATATTGGCAAGGAAAAGCTGTATTGAACCTTTGCATTTTTCTCCCAAACGAAGGACACTAGAATTAAAATTTTAAAGCCTCCTGTTAGTGCTTCATCTACACGTTATAGCCCTGAATTTTCCAATGCCTATCTCTTTGCAAAAGAGAGATATCGGCAAGGAAAAGCTGCAATGTACCTTTGCATTTTTCTCCCAAACGAAGGACACTAGAAAGAAAATTTTAAAGCCTCCTGTTAGGCCATCATCTACACGGCATAGCCCTGAATTTTCCAATGCCTATCTCTTTGCAAAAGAGAGATATCGGCAAGGAAAAGCTGCAATGTACCTTTGCATTTTTCTCCCAAACGAAGGACACTAGAAAGAAAATTTTAAAGCCTCCTGTTAGGCCATCATCTACACGGCATAGCCCTGAATTTTCCAATGCCTATCTCTTTGCAAAAGAGAGATATTGGCAAGGAAAAGCTGTATTGAACCTTTGCATTTTTCTCCCAAACGAAAGACACAAGAATGAAAATTTTAAAGCCTCCTGTTAGTGCTTCATCTACACGTTATAGCCCTGAATTTTCCAATGCCTATCTCTTTGCAAAAGAGAGATATCGGCAAGGAAAAGCTGCAATGTACCTTTGCATTTTTCTCCCAAACGAAGGACACTAGAAAGAAAATTTTAAAGCCTCCTGTTAGGCCATCATCTACACGGCATAGCCCTGAATTTTCCAATGCCTATCTCTTTGCAAAAGAGAGATATTGGCAAGGAAAAGCTGTATTGAACCTTTGCATTTTTCTCCCAAACGAAGGACATTAGAATTAAAATTTTAAAGCCTCCTGTTAGTGCTTCATCTACACGTTATAGCCCTTCATTTTCCAATGCCTATCTCTTTGCAAAAGAGAGATATCGGCAAGGAAAAGCTGTATTGTACCTTTGAATTTTTCTCCCAAACGAAAGACACTAGAATGAAAATTTTAAAGCCTCCTGTTAGTGCTTCATCTACACGTTATAGCCCTGAATTCTCCAATGCCTATCTCTTTGCAAAAGAGAGATATCGGCAAGGAAAAGCTGCAATGTACCTTTGCATTTTTCTCCCAAACGAAGGACACTAGAAAGAAAATTTTAAAGCCTCCTGTTAGGCCATCATCTACACGGCATAGCCCTGAATTTTCCAATGCCTATCTCTTTGCAAACGAGAGATATTGGCAAGGAAAAGCTGTATTGAACCTTTGCATTTTTCTCCCAAACGAAGGACACTAGAATTAAAATTTTAAAGCCTCCTGTTAGTGCTTCATCTACACGTTATAGCCCTGAATTTTCCAATGCCTATCTCTTTGCAAAAGAGAGATATCGGCAAGGAAAAGCTGTATTGTACCTTTGCATTTTTCTCCCAAACGAAAGACACTAGAATGAAAATTTTAAAGCCTCCTGTTAGTTCTTCATCTACACGTTATAGCCCTGAATTTTCCAATGCCTATCTCTTTGCAAAGGAGAGATATCGGCAAGGAAAAGCTGCATTGTACCTTTCCATTTTTCTCCCAAACGAAGGACACTAGAATGACAATTTTAAAGCCTCCTGTTAGTGCTTCATCTACACGTTGTAGTCCTGAATTTTCCAATGCCTATCTCTTTGCAAAAGAGAGATATCGGCAAGGAAAAGCTGCAATGTACCTTTGCATTTTTCTCCCAAACGAAGGACACTAGAATGAAAATTTTAAAGCCTCCTGTTAGTGCTTCATCTACACGTTATAGCCCTGAATTTTCCAATGCCTATCTCTTTGCAAAAGAGAGATATCGGCAAGGAAAAGCTGCATTGTACCTTTGCATTTTTCTCCCAAACGAAGGACACTAGAATGAAAATGTTAAAGCCTCCTGTTAGTGCTTCATCTACACGTTATAGCCCTGAATTTTCCAATGCCTATCTCTTTGCAAAAGAGAGATATCGGCAAGGAAAAGCTGTATTGTACCTTTGCATTTTTCTCCCAAACGAAAGACACAAGAATGAAAATTTTAAAGCCTCCTGTTAGTGCTTCATCTACACGTTATAGCCCTGAATTTTCCAATGCCTATCTCTTTGCAAAAAAGAGATATCGGCAAGGAAAAGCTGTATTGTACCTTTGCATTTTTCTCCCAAACGAAAGACACTAGAATGAAAATTTTAAAGCCTCCTGTTAGTGCTTCATCTACACGTTATAGCCCTGAATTTTCCAATGCCTACCTCTTTGCAAAAGAGAGATATCGGCAAGGAAAAGCTGTATTGTACCTTTGCATTTTTCTCCCAAACGAAGGACACTAGAAAGAAAATTTTAAAGCCTCCTGTTAGGCCATCATCTACACGGCATATCCCTGAATTTTCCAATGCCTATCTCTTTGCAAAAGAGAGATATCGGCAAGGAAAAGCTGCAATGTACCTTTGCATTTTTCTCCCAAACGAAGGACAATAGAATGAAAATTTTAAAGCCTCCTGTTAGTGCTTCGTCTACACGTTATAGCCATGAATTTTCCAATGCCTATCTCTTTGCAAAAGAGAGATATCGGCAAGGAAAAGCTGCAATGTACCTTTGCATTTTTCTCCCAAACGAAGGACACTAGAAAGAAAATTTTAAAGCCTCCTGTTAGGCCATCATCTACACGGCATAGCCCTGAATTTTCCAATGCCTATCTCTTTGCAAAAGAGAGATATTGGCAAGGAAAAGCTGTATTGAACCTTTGCATTTTTCTCCCAAACGAAGGACACTAGAATTAAAATTTTAAAGCCTCCTGTTAGTGCTTCATCTACACGTTATAGCCCTGAATTTTCCAATGCCTATCTCTTTGCAAAAGAGAGATATCGGCAAGGAAAAGCTGTATTGTACCTTTGCATTTTTCTCCCAAACGAAAGACACAAGAATGAAAATTTTAAAGCCTCCTGTTAGTGCTTCATCTACACGTTATAGCCCTGAATTTTCCAATGCCTATCTCTTTGCAAAAAAGAGATATCGGCAAGGAAAAGCTGTATTGTACCTTTGCATTTTTCTCCCAAACGAAAGACACAAGAATGAAAATTTTAAAGCCTCCTGTTAGTGCTTCATCTACACGTTATAGCCCTGAATTTTCCAATGCCTATCTCTTTGCAAAAAAGAGATATCGGCAAGGAAAAGCTGTATTGTACCTTTGCATTTTTCTCCCAAACGAAAGACACTAGAATGAAAATTTTAAAGCCTCCTGTTAGTGCTTCATCTACACGTTATAGCCCTGAATTTTCCAATGCCTACCTCTTTGCAAAAGAGAGATATCGGCAAGGAAAAGCTGTATTGTACCTTTGCATTTTTCTCCCAAACGAAGGACACTAGAAAGAAAATTTTAAAGCCTCCTGTTAGGCCATCATCTACACGGCATATCCCTGAATTTTCCAATGCCTATCTCTTTGCAAAAGAGAGATATCGGCAAGGAAAAGCTGCAATGTACCTTTGCATTTTTCTCCCAAACGAAGGACAATAGAATGAAAATTTTAAAGCCTCCTGTTAGTGCTTCGTCTACACGTTATAGCCATGAATTTTCCAATGCCTATCTCTTTGCAAAAGAGAGATATCGGCAAGGAAAAGCTGCAATGTACCTTTGCATTTTTCTCCCAAACGAAGGACACTAGAAAGAAAATTTTAAAGCCTCCTGTTAGGCCATCATCTACACGGCATAGCCCTGAATTTTCCAATGCCTATCTCTTTGCAAAAGAGAGATATTGGCAAGGAAAAGCTGTATTGAACCTTTGCATTTTTCTCCCAAACGAAGGACACTAGAATTAAAATTTTAAAGCCTCCTGTTAGTGCTTCATCTACACGTTATAGCCCTGAATTTTCCAATGCCTATCTCTTTGCAAAAGAGAGATATCGGCAAGGAAAAGCTGTATTGTACCTTTGCATTTTTCTCCCAAACGAAAGACACTAGAATGAAAATTTTAAAGCCTCCTGTTAGTTCTTCATCTACACGTTATAGCCCTGAATTTTCCAATGCCTATCTCTTTGCAAAGGAGAGATATCGGCAAGGAAAAGCTGCATTGTACCTTTCCATTTTTCTCCCAAACGAAGGACACTAGAATGACAATTTTAAAGCCTCCTGTTAGTGCTTCATCTACACGTTATAGTCCTGAATTTTCCAATGCCTATCTCTTTGCAAAAGAGAGATATCGGCAAGGAAAAGCTGCAATGTACCTTTGCATTTTTCTCCCAAACGAAGGACACTAGAATGAAAATTTTAAAGCCTCCTGTTAGTGCTTCATCTACACGTTATAGCCCTGAATTTTCCAATGCCTATCTCTTTGCAAAAGAGAGATATCGGCAAGGAAAAGCTGCATTGTACCTTTGCATTTTTCTCCCAAACGAAGGACACTAGAATGAAAATGTTAAAGCCTCCTGTTAGTGCTTCATCTACACGTTATAGCCCTGAATTTTCCAATGCCTATCTCTTTGCAAAAGAGAGATATCGGCAAGGAAAAGCTGTATTGTACCTTTGCATTTTTCTCCCAAACGAAAGACACAAGAATGAAAATTTTAAAGCCTCCTGTTAGTGCTTCATCTACACGTTATAGCCCTGAATTTTCCAATGCCTATCTCTTTGCAAAAAAGAGATATCGGCAAGGAAAAGCTGTATTGTACCTTTGCATTTTTCTCCCAAACGAAAGACACTAGAATGAAAATTTTAAAGCCTCCTGTTAGTGCTTCATCTACACGTTATAGCCCTGAATTTTCCAATGCCTACCTCTTTGCAAAAGAGAGATATCGGCAAGGAAAAGCTGTATTGTACCTTTGCATTTTTCTCCCAAACGAAGGACACTAGAAAGAAAATTTTAAAGCCTCCTGTTAGGCCATCATCTACACGGCATATCCCTGAATTTTCCAATGCCTATCTCTTTGCAAAAGAGAGATATCGGCAAGGAAAAGCTGCAATGTACCTTTGCATTTTTCTCCCAAACGAAGGACAATAGAATGAAAATTTTAAAGCCTCCTGTTAGTGCTTCGTCTACACGTTATAGCCATGAATTTTCCAATGCCTATCTCTTTGCAAAAGAGAGATATCGGCAAGGAAAAGCTGCAATGTACCTTTGCATTTTTCTCCCAAACGAAGGACACTAGAAAGAAAATTTTAAAGCCTCCTGTTAGGCCATCATCTACACGGCATAGCCCTGAATTTTCCAATGCCTATCTCTTTGCAAAAGAGAGATATTGGCAAGGAAAAGCTGTATTGAACCTTTGCATTTTTCTCCCAAACGAAGGACACTAGAATTAAAATTTTAAAGCCTCCTGTTAGTGCTTCATCTACACGTTATAGCCCTGAATTTTCCAATGCCTATCTCTTTGCAAAAGAGAGATATCGGCAAGGAAAAGCTGCATTGTACCTTAGCATTTTTCTCCCAAACGAAGGACACTAGAATGAAAATTTTAAAGCCTCCTGTTAGGTCATCATCTACACGGCATAGCCCTGAATTTTCCAATGCCTATCTCTTTGCAAAAGAGAGATATCGGCAAGGAAAAGCTGCAATGTACCTTTGCATTTTTCTCCCAAACGAAGGACACTAGAAAGAAAATTTTAAAGCCTCCTGTTAGGTCATCATCTACACGGCATAGCCCTGAATTTTCCAATGCCTATCTCTTTGCAAAAGAGAGATATTGGCAAGGAAAAGCTGTATTGAACCTTTGCATTTTTCTCCCAAACGAAGGACACTAGAATTAAAATTTTAAAGCCTCCTGTTAGTGCTTCATCTACACGTTATAGCCCTGAATTTTCCAATGCCTATCTCTTTGCAAAAGAGAGATATCGGCAAGGAAAAGCTGTATTGTACCTTTGCATTTTTCTCCCAAACGAAAGACACTAGAATGAAAATTTTAAAGCCTCCTGTTAATGCTTCATCTACACGTTATAGCCCTGAATTTTCCAATGCCTATCTCTTTGCAAAAGAGAGATATCGGCAAGGAAAAGCTGCATTGTACCTTAGCATTTTTCTCCCAAACGAAGGACACTAGAATGAAAATTTTAAAGCCTCCTGTTAGTGCTTCATCTACACGTTATAGCCCTGAATTTTCCAATGCCTATCTCTTTGCAAAAGAGAGATATCGGCAAGGAAAAGCTGTATTGTACCTTTGCATTTTTCTCCCAAACGAAAGACACAAGAATGAAAATTTTAAAGCCTCCTGTTAGTGCTTCATCTACACGTTATAGCCCTGAATTTTCCAATGCCTATCTCTTTGCAAAAGAGAGATATCGGCAAGGAAAAGCTGCAATGTACCTTTGCATTTTTCTCCCAAACGAAGGACACTAGAAAGAAAATTTTAAAGCCTCCTGTTAGGCCATCATCTACACGGCATAGCCCTGAATTTTCCAATGCCTATCTCTTTGCAAAAGAGAGATATCGGCAAGGAAAAGCTGCAATGTACCTTTACATTTTTCTCCCAAACGAAGGACACTAGAAAGAAAATTTTAAAGCCTCCTCTTAGGCCATCATCTACACGGCATAGCCCTGAATTTTCCAATGCCTATCTCTTTGCAAAAGAGAGATATTGGCAAGGAAAATCTGTATTGAACCTTTGCATCTTTCTCCCAAACGAAGGACACTAGAATTAAAATTTTAAAGCCTCCTGTTAGTGCTTCATCTACACGTTATAGCCCTGAATTTTCCAATGCCTATCTCTTTGCAAAAGAGAGATATCGGCAAGGAAAAGCTGTATTGTACCTTTGCATTTTTCTCCCAAACGAAAGACACTAGAATTAAAATTTTAAAGCCTCCTGTTAGTGCTTCATCTACACGTTATAGCCCTGAATTTTCCAATGCCTACCTCTTTGCAAAAGAGAGATATCGGCAAGGAAAAGCTGTATTGTACCTTTGCATTTTTCTCCCAAACGAAGGACACTAGAAAGAAAATTTTAAAGCCTCCTGTTAGGCCATCATCTACACGGCATAGCCCTGAATTTTCCAATGCCTATCTCTTTGCAAAAGAGAGATATCGGCAAGGAAAAGCTGCAATGTACCTTTGCATTTTTCTCCCAAACGAAGGACAATAGAATGAAAATTTTAAAGCCTCCTGTTAGTGCTTCGTCTACACGTTATAGCCCTGAATTTTCCAATGCCTATCTCTTTGCAAAAGAGAGATATCGGCAAGGAAAAGCTGCAATGTACCTTTGCATTTTTCTCCCAAACGAAGGACACTAGAAAGAAAATTTTAAAGCCTCCTGTTAGGCCATCATCTACACGGCATAGCCCTGAATTTTCCAATGCCTATCTCTTTGCAAAAGAGAGATATCGGCAAGGAAAAGCTGTATTGTACCTTTGCATTTTTCTCCCAAACGAAGGACACTAGAAAGAAAATTTTAAAGCCTCCTGTTAGGCCATCATCTACACGGCATAGCCCTGAATTTTCCAATGCCTATCTCTTTGCAAAAGAGAGATATTGGCAAGGAAAAGCTGTATTGAACCTTTGCATTTTTCTCCCAAACGAAGGACATTAGAATTAAAATTGTAAAGCCTCCTGTTAGTGCTTCATCTACACGTTATAGCCCTTCATTTTCCAATGCCTATCTCTTTGCAAAAGAGAGATATCGGCAAGGAAAAGCTGTATTGTACCTTTGAATTTTTCTCCCAAACGAAAGACACTAGAATGAAAATTTTAAAGCCTCCTGTTAGTGCTTCATCTACACGTTATAGCCCTGAATTCTCCAATGCCTATCTCTTTGCAAAAGAGAGATATCGGCAAGGAAAAGCTGCAATGTACCTTTGCATTTTTCTCCCAAACGAAGGACACTAGAAAGAAAATTTTAAAGCCTCCTGTTAGGCCATCATCTACACGGCATAGCCCTGAATTTTCCAATGCCTATCTCTTTGCAAAAGAGAGATATCGGCAAGGAAAAGCTGCAATGTACCTTTGCATTTTTCTCCCAAACGAAGGACACTAGAAAGAAAATTTTAAAGCCTCCTGTTAGGCCATCATCTACACGGCATAGCCCTGAATTTTCCAATGCCTATCTCTTTGCAAACGAGAGATATTGGCAAGGAAAAGCTGTATTGAACCTTTGCATTTTTCTCCCAAACGAAGGACACTAGAATTAAAATTTTAAAGCCTCCTGTTAGTGCTTCATCTACACGTTATAGCCCTGAATTTTCCAATGCCTACCTCTTTGCAAAAGAGAGATATCGGCAAGGAAAAGCTGTATTGTACCTTTGCATTTTTCTCCCAAACGAAGGACACTAGAAAGAAAATTTTAAAGCCTCCTGTTAGGCCATCATCTACACGGCATAGCCCTGAATTTTCCAATGCCTATCTCTTTGCAAAAGAGAGATATCGGCAAGGAAAAGCTGCAATGTACCTTTGCATTTTTCTCCCAAACGAAGGACAATAGAATGAAAATTTTAAAGCCTCCTGTTAGTGCTTCGTCTACACGTTATAGCCCTGAATTTTCCAATGCCTATCTCTTTGCAAAAGAGAGATATCGGCAAGGAAAAGCTGCAATGTACCTTTGCATTTTTCTCCCAAACGAAGGACACTAGAAAGAAAATTTTAAAGCCTCCTGTTAGGCCATCATCTACACGGCATAGCCCTGAATTTTCCAATGCCTATCTCTTTGCAAAAGAGAGATATCGGCAAGGAAAAGCTGTATTGTACCTTTGCATTTTTCTCCCAAACGAAGGACACTAGAAAGAAAATTTTAAAGCCTCCTGTTAGGCCATCATCTACACGGCATAGCCCTGAATTTTCCAATGCCTATCTCTTTGCAAAAGAGAGATATTGGCAAGGAAAAGCTGTATTGAACCTTTGCATTTTTCTCCCAAACGAAGGACATTAGAATTAAAATTTTAAAGCCTCCTGTTAGTGCTTCATCTACACGTTATAGCCCTTCATTTTCCAATGCCTATCTCTTTGCAAAAGAGAGATATCGGCAAGGAAAAGCTGTATTGTACCTTTGAATTTTTCTCCCAAACGAAAGACACTAGAATGAAAATTTTAAAGCCTCCTGTTAGTGCTTCATCTACACGTTATAGCCCTGAATTCTCCAATGCCTATCTCTTTGCAAAAGAGAGATATCGGCAAGGAAAAGCTGCAATGTACCTTTGCATTTTTCTCCCACACGAAGGACACTAGAAAGAAAATTTTAAAGCCTCCTGTTAGGCCATCATCTACACGGCATAGCCCTGAATTTTCCAATGCCTATCTCTTTGCAAAAGAGAGATATCGGCAAGGAAAAGCTGCAATGTACCTTTGCATTTTTCTCCCAAACGAAGGACACTAGAAAGAAAATTTTAAAGCCTCCTGTTAGGCCATCATCTACACGGCATAGCCCTGAATTTTCCAATGCCTATCTCTTTGCAAACGAGAGATATTGGCAAGGAAAAGCTGTATTGAACCTTTGCATTTTTCTCCCAAACGAAGGACACTAGAATTAAAATTTTAAAGCCTCCTGTTAGTGCTTCATCTACACGTTATAGCCCTGAATTTTCCAATGCCTATCTCTTTGCAAAAGAGAGATATCGGCAAGGAAAAGCTGTATTGTACCTTTGCATTTTTCTCCCAAACGAAAGACACTAGAATGAAAATTTTAAAGCCTCCTGTTAGTTCTTCATCTACACGTTATAGCCCTGAATTTTCCAATGCCTATCTCTTTGCAAAGGAGAGATATCGGCAAGGAAAAGCTGCATTGTACCTTTCCATTTTTCTCCCAAACGAAGGACACTAGAATGACAATTTTAAAGCCTCCTGTTAGTGCTTCATCTACACGTTATAGTCCTGAATTTTCCAATGCCTATCTCTTTGCAAAAGAGAGATATCGGCAAGGAAAAGCTGCAATGTACCTTTGCATTTTTCTCCCAAACGAAGGACACTAGAATGAAAATTTTAAAGCCTCCTGTTAGTGCTTCATCTACACGTTATAGCCCTGAATTTTCCAATGCCTATCTCTTTGCAAAAGAGAGATATCGGCAAGGAAAAGCTGCATTGTACCTTTGCATTTTTCTCCCAAACGAAGGACACTAGAATGAAAATGTTAAAGCCTCCTGTTAGTGCTTCATCTACACGTTATAGCCCTGAATTTTCCAATGCCTATCTCTTTGCAAAAGAGAGATATCGGCAAGGAAAAGCTGTATTGTACCTTTGCATTTTTCTCCCAAACGAAAGACACAAGAATGAAAATTTTAAAGCCTCCTGTTAGTGCTTCATCTACACGTTATAGCCCTGAATTTTCCAATGCCTATCTCTTTGCAAAAAAGAGATATCGGCAAGGAAAAGCTGTATTGTACCTTTGCATTTTTCTCCCAAACGAAAGACACTAGAATGAAAATTTTAAAGCCTCCTGTTAGTGCTTCATCTACACGTTATAGCCCTGAATTTTCCAATGCCTACCTCTTTGCAAAAGAGAGATATCGGCAAGGAAAAGCTGTATTGTACCTTTGCATTTTTCTCCCAAACGAAGGGCACTAGAAAGAAAATTTTAAAGCCTCCTGTTAGGCCATCATCTACACGGCATATCCCTGAATTTTCCAATGCCTATCTCTTTGCAAAAGAGAGATATCGGCAAGGAAAAGCTGCAATGTACCTTTGCATTTTTCTCCCAAACGAAGGACAATAGAATGAAAATTTTAAAGCCTCCTGTTAGTGCTTCGTCTACACGTTATAGCCATGAATTTTCCAATGCCTATCTCTTTGCAAAAGAGAGATATCGGCAAGGAAAAGCTGCAATGTACCTTTGCATTTTTCTCCCAAACGAAGGACACTAGAAAGAAAATTTTAAAGCCTCCTGTTAGGCCATCATCTACACGGCATAGCCCTGAATTTTCCAATGCCTATCTCTTTGCAAACGAGAGATATTGGCAAGGAAAAGCTGTATTGAACCTTTGCATTTTTCTCCCAAACGAAAGACACTAGAATGAAAATTTTAAAGCCTCCTGTTAGTGCTTCATCTACACGTTATAGCCCTGAATTTTCCAATGCCTATCTCTTTGCAAAAGAGAGATATCGGCAAGGAAAAGCTGCAATGTACCTTTGCATTTTTCTCCCAAACGAAGGACACTAGAAAGAAAATTTTAAAGCCTCCTGTTAGGCCATCATCTACACGGCATAGCCCTGAATTTTCCAATGCCTATCTCTTTGCAAAAGAGAGATATCGGCAAGGAAAAGCTGCAATGTACCTTTGCATTTTTCTCCCAAACGAAGGACAATAGAATGAAAATTTTAAAGCCTCCTGTTAGTGCTTCGTCTACACGTTATAGCCCTGAATTTTCCAATGCCTATCTCTTTGCAAAAGAGAGATATCGGCAAGGAAAAGCTGCAATGTACCTTTGCATTTTTCTCCCAAACGAAGGACACTAGAAAGAAAATTTTAAAGCCTCCTGTTAGGCCATCATCTACACGGCATAGCCCTGAATTTTCCAATGCCTATCTCTTTGCAAAAGAGAGATATCGGCAAGGAAAAGCTGTATTGTACCTTTGCATTTTTCTCCCAAACGAAGGACACTAGAAAGAAAATTTTAAAGCCTCCTGTTAGGCCATCATCTACACGGCATAGCCCTGAATTTTCCAATGCCTATCTCTTTGCAAAAGAGAGATATTGGCAAGGAAAAGCTGTATTGAACCTTTGCATTTTTCTCCCAAACGAAGGACATTAGAATTAAAATTTTAAAGCCTCCTGTTAGTGCTTCATCTACACGTTATAGCCCTTCATTTTCCAATGCCTATCTCTTTGCAAAAGAGAGATATCGGCAAGGAAAAGCTGTATTGTACCTTTGAATTTTTCTCCCAAACGAAAGACACTAGAATGAAAATTTTAAAGCCTCCTGTTAGTGCTTCATCTACACGTTATAGCCCTGAATTCTCCAATGCCTATCTCTTTGCAAAAGAGAGATATCGGCAAGGAAAAGCTGCAATGTACCTTTGCATTTTTCTCCCAAACGAAGGACACTAGAAAGAAAATTTTAAAGCCTCCTGTTAGGCCATCATCTACACGGCATAGCCCTGAATTTTCCAATGCCTATCTCTTTGCAAAAGAGAGATATCGGCAAGGAAAAGCTGCAATGTACCTTTGCATTTTTCTCCCAAACGAAGGACACTAGAAAGAAAATTTTAAAGCCTCCTGTTAGGCCATCATCTACACGGCATAGCCCTGAATTTTCCAATGCCTATCTCTTTGCAAACGAGAGATATTGGCAAGGAAAAGCTGTATTGAACCTTTGCATTTTTCTCCCAAACGAAGGACACTAGAATTAAAATTTTAAAGCCTCCTGTTAGTGCTTCATCTACACGTTATAGCCCTGAATTTTCCAATGCCTATCTCTTTGCAAAAGAGAGATATCGGCAAGGAAAAGCTGTATTGTACCTTTGCATTTTTCTCCCAAACGAAAGACACTAGAATGAAAATTTTAAAGCCTCCTGTTAGTTCTTCATCTACACGTTATAGCCCTGAATTTTCCAATGCCTATCTCTTTGCAAAGGAGAGATATCGGCAAGGAAAAGCTGCATTGTACCTTTCCATTTTTCTCCCAAACGAAGGACACTAGAATGACAATTTTAAAGCCTCCTGTTAGTGCTTCATCTACACGTTATAGTCCTGAATTTTCCAATGCCTATCTCTTTGCAAAAGAGAGATATCGGCAAGGAAAAGCTGCAATGTACCTTTGCATTTTTCTCCCAAACGAAGGACACTAGAATGAAAATTTTAAAGCCTCCTGTTAGTGCTTCATCTACACGTTATAGCCCTGAATTTTCCAATGCCTATCTCTTTGCAAAAGAGAGATATCGGCAAGGAAAAGCTGCATTGTACCTTTGCATTTTTCTCCCAAACGAAGGACACTAGAATGAAAATGTTAAAGCCTCCTGTTAGTGCTTCATCTACACGTTATAGCCCTGAATTTTCCAATGCCTATCTCTTTGCAAAAGAGAGATATCGGCAAGGAAAAGCTGTATTGTACCTTTGCATTTTTCTCCCAAACGAAAGACACAAGAATGAAAATTTTAAAGCCTCCTGTTAGTGCTTCATCTACACGTTATAGCCCTGAATTTTCCAATGCCTATCTCTTTGCAAAAAAGAGATATCGGCAAGGAAAAGCTGTATTGTACCTTTGCATTTTTCTCCCAAACGAAAGACACTAGAATGAAAATTTTAAAGCCTCCTGTTAGTGCTTCATCTACACGTTATAGCCCTGAATTTTCCAATGCCTACCTCTTTGCAAAAGAGAGATATCGGCAAGGAAAAGCTGTATTGTACCTTTGCATTTTTCTCCCAAACGAAGGACACTAGAAAGAAAATTTTAAAGCCTCCTGTTAGGTCATCATCTACACGGCATAGCCCTGAATTTTCCAATGCCTATCTCTTTGCAAAAGAGAGATATTGGCAAGGAAAAGCTGTATTGAACCTTTGCATTTTTCTCCCAAACGAAGGACACTAGAATTAAAATTTTAAAGCCTCCTGTTAGTGCTTCATCTACACGTTATAGCCCTGAATTTTCCAATGCCTATCTCTTTGCAAAAGAGAGATATCGGCAAGGAAAAGCTGTATTGTACCTTTGCATTTTTCTCCCAAACGAAAGACACTAGAATGAAAATTTTAAAGCCTCCTGTTAGTGCTTCATCTACACGTTAAAGCCCTGAATTTTCCAATGCCTATCTCTTTGCAAAAGAGAGATATCGGCAAGGAAAAGCTGTATTGTACCTTTGCATTTTTCTCCCAAACGAAAGACACAAGAATGAAAATTTTAAAGCCTCCTGTTAGTGCTTCATCTACACGTTATAGCCCTTCATTTTCCAATGCCTATCTCTTTGCAAAAGAGAGATATTGGCAAGGAAAAGCTGTATTGAACCTTTGCATTTTTCTCCCAAACGAAGGACATTAGAATTAAAATTTTAAAGCCTCCTGTTAGTGCTTCATCTACACGTTATAGCCCTTCATTTTCCAATGCCTATCTCTTTGCAAAAGAGAGATATCGGCAAGGAAAAGCTGTATTGTACCTTTGAATTTTTCTCCCAAACGAAAGACACTAGAATGAAAATTTTAAAGCCTCCTGTTAGTGCTTCATCTACACGTTATAGCCCTGAATTCTCCAATGCCTATCTCTTTGCAAAAGAGAGATATCGGCAAGGAAAAGCTGCAATGTACCTTTGCATTTTTCTCCCAAACGAAGGACACTAGAAAGAAAATTTTAAAGCCTCCTGTTAGGCCATCATCTACACGGCATAGCCCTGAATTTTCCAATGCCTATCTCTTTGCAAAAGAGAGATATCGGCAAGGAAAAGCTGCAATGTACCTTTGCATTTTTCTCCCAAACGAAGGACACTAGAAAGAAAATTTTAAAGCCTCCTGTTAGGCCATCATCTACACGGCATAGCCCTGAATTTTCCAATGCCTATCTCTTTGCAAACGAGAGATATTGGCAAGGAAAAGCTGTATTGAACCTTTGCATTTTTCTCCCAAACGAAGGACACTAGAATTAAAATTTTAAAGCCTCCTGTTAGTGCTTCATCTACACGTTATAGCCCTGAATTTTCCAATGCCTATCTCTTTGCAAAAGAGAGATATCGGCAAGGAAAAGCTGTATTGTACCTTTGCATTTTTCTCCCAAACGAAAGACACTAGAATGAAAATTTTAAAGCCTCCTGTTAGTTCTTCATCTACACGTTATAGCCCTGAATTTTCCAATGCCTATCTCTTTGCAAAGGAGAGATATCGGCAAGGAAAAGCTGCATTGTACCTTTCCATTTTTCTCCCAAACGAAGGACACTAGAATGACAATTTTAAAGCCTCCTGTTAGTGCTTCATCTACACGTTATAGTCCTGAATTTTCCAATGCCTATCTCTTTGCAAAAGAGAGATATCGGCAAGGAAAAGCTGCAATGTACCTTTGCATTTTTCTCCCAAACGAAGGACACTAGAATGAAAATTTTAAAGCCTCCTGTTAGTGCTTCATCTACACGTTATAGCCCTGAATTTTCCAATGCCTATCTCTTTGCAAAAGAGAGATATCGGCAAGGAAAAGCTGCATTGTACCTTTGCATTTTTCTCCCAAACGAAGGACACTAGAATGAAAATGTTAAAGCCTCCTGTTAGTGCTTCATCTACACGTTATAGCCCTGAATTTTCCAATGCCTATCTCTTTGCAAAAGAGAGATATCGGCAAGGAAAAGCTGTATTGTACCTTTGCATTTTTCTCCCAAACGAAAGACACAAGAATGAAAATTTTAAAGCCTCCTGTTAGTGCTTCATCTACACGTTATAGCCCTGAATTTTCCAATGCCTATCTCTTTGCAAAAAAGAGATATCGGCAAGGAAAAGCTGTATTGTACCTTTGCATTTTTCTCCCAAACGAAAGACACTAGAATGAAAATTTTAAAGCCTCCTGTTAGTGCTTCATCTACACGTTATAGCCCTGAATTTTCCAATGCCTACCTCTTTGCAAAAGAGAGATATCGGCAAGGAAAAGCTGTATTGTACCTTTGCATTTTTCTCCCAAACGAAGGGCACTAGAAAGAAAATTTTAAAGCCTCCTGTTAGGCCATCATCTACACGGCATATCCCTGAATTTTCCAATGCCTATCTCTTTGCAAAAGAGAGATATCGGCAAGGAAAAGCTGCAATGTACCTTTGCATTTTTCTCCCAAACGAAGGACAATAGAATGAAAATTTTAAAGCCTCCTGTTAGTGCTTCGTCTACACGTTATAGCCATGAATTTTCCAATGCCTATCTCTTTGCAAAAGAGAGATATCGGCAAGGAAAAGCTGCAATGTACCTTTGCATTTTTCTCCCAAACGAAGGACACTAGAAAGAAAATTTTAAAGCCTCCTGTTAGGCCATCATCTACACGGCATAGCCCTGAATTTTCCAATGCCTATCTCTTTGCAAACGAGAGATATTGGCAAGGAAAAGCTGTATTGAACCTTTGCATTTTTCTCCCAAACGAAAGACACAAGAATGAAAATTTTAAAGCCTCCTGTTAGTGCTTCATCTACACGTTATAGCCCTGAATTTTCCAATGCCTATCTCTTTGCAAAAAAGAGATATCGGCAAGGAAAAGCTGTATTGTACCTTTGCATTTTTCTCCCAAACGAAAGACACTAGAATGAAAATTTTAAAGCCTCCTGTTAGTGCTTCATCTACACGTTATAGCCCTGAATTTTCCAATGCCTACCTCTTTGCAAAAGAGAGATATCGGCAAGGAAAAGCTGTATTGTACCTTTGCATTTTTCTCCCAAACGAAGGGCACTAGAAAGAAAATTTTAAAGCCTCCTGTTAGGCCATCATCTACACGGCATATCCCTGAATTTTCCAATGCCTATCTCTTTGCAAAAGAGAGATATCGGCAAGGAAAAGCTGCAATGTACCTTTGCATTTTTCTCCCAAACGAAGGACAATAGAATGAAAATTTTAAAGCCTCCTGTTAGTGCTTCGTCTACACGTTATAGCCATGAATTTTCCAATGCCTATCTCTTTGCAAAAGAGAGATATCGGCAAGGAAAAGCTGCAATGTACCTTTGCATTTTTCTCCCAAACGAAGGACACTAGAAAGAAAATTTTAAAGCCTCCTGTTAGGCCATCATCTACACGGCATAGCCCTGAATTTTCCAATGCCTATCTCTTTGCAAACGAGAGATATTGGCAAGGAAAAGCTGTATTGAACCTTTGCATTTTTCTCCCAAACGAAGGACACTAGAATTAAAATTTTAAAGCCTCCTGTTAGTGCTTCATCTACACGTTATAGCCCTGAATTTTCCAATGCCTATCTCTTTGCAAAAGAGAGATATCGGCAAGGAAAAGCTGTATTGTACCTTTGCATTTTTCTCCCAAACGAAAGACACTAGAATGAAAATTTTAAAGCCTCCTGTTAGTTCTTCATCTACACGTTATAGCCCTGAATTTTCCAATGCCTATCTCTTTGCAAAGGAGAGATATCGGCAAGGAAAAGCTGCATTGTACCTTTCCATTTTTCTCCCAAACGAAGGACACTAGAATGACAATTTTAAAGCCTCCTGTTAGTGCTTCATCTACACGTTATAGTCCTGAATTTTCCAATGCCTATCTCTTTGCAAAAGAGAGATATCGGCAAGGAAAAGCTGCAATGTACCTTTGCATTTTTCTCCCAAACGAAGGACACTAGAATGAAAATTTTAAAGCCTCCTGTTAGTGCTTCATCTACACGTTATAGCCCTGAATTTTCCAATGCCTATCTCTTTGCAAAAGAGAGATATCGGCAAGGAAAAGCTGCATTGTACCTTTGCATTTTTCTCCCAAACGAAGGACACTAGAATGAAAATGTTAAAGCCTCCTGTTAGTGCTTCATCTACACGTTATAGCCCTGAATTTTCCAATGCCTATCTCTTTGCAAAAGAGAGATATCGGCAAGGAAAAGCTGTATTGTACCTTTGCATTTTTCTCCCAAACGAAAGACACAAGAATGAAAATTTTAAAGCCTCCTGTTAGTGCTTCATCTACACGTTATAGCCCTGAATTTTCCAATGCCTATCTCTTTGCAAAAAAGAGATATCGGCAAGGAAAAGCTGTATTGTACCTTTGCATTTTTCTCCCAAACGAAAGACACTAGAATGAAAATTTTAAAGCCTCCTGTTAGTGCTTCATCTACACGTTATAGCCCTGAATTTTCCAATGCCTACCTCTTTGCAAAAGAGAGATATCGGCAAGGAAAAGCTGTATTGTACCTTTGCATTTTTCTCCCAAACGAAGGGCACTAGAAAGAAAATTTTAAAGCCTCCTGTTAGGCCATCATCTACACGGCATATCCCTGAATTTTCCAATGCCTATCTCTTTGCAAAAGAGAGATATCGGCAAGGAAAAGCTGCAATGTACCTTTGCATTTTTCTCCCAAACGAAGGACAATAGAATGAAAATTTTAAAGCCTCCTGTTAGTGCTTCGTCTACACGTTATAGCCATGAATTTTCCAATGCCTATCTCTTTGCAAAAGAGAGATATCGGCAAGGAAAAGCTGCAATGTACCTTTGCATTTTTCTCCCAAACGAAGGACACTAGAAAGAAAATTTTAAAGCCTCCTGTTAGGCCATCATCTACACGGCATAGCCCTGAATTTTCCAATGCCTATCTCTTTGCAAAAGAGAGATATTGGCAAGGAAAAGCTGTATTGAACCTTTGCATTTTTCTCCCAAACGAAGGACACTAGAATTAAAATTTTAAAGCCTCCTGTTAGTGCTTCATCTACACGTTATAGCCCTGAATTTTCCAATGCCTATCTCTTTGCAAAAGAGAGATATCGGCAAGGAAAAGCTGCATTGTACCTTAGCATTTTTCTCCCAAACGAAGGACACTAGAATGAAAATTTTAAAGCCTCCTGTTAGGTCATCATCTACACGGCATAGCCCTGAATTTTCCAATGCCTATCTCTTTGCAAAAGAGAGATATCGGCAAGGAAAAGCTGCAATGTACCTTTGCATTTTTCTCCCAAACGAAGGACAATAGAATGAAAATTTTAAAGCCTCCTGTTAGTGCTTCGTCTACACGTTATAGCCCTGAATTTTCCAATGCCTATCTCTTTGCAAAAGAGAGATATCGGCAAGGAAAAGCTGCATTGTACCTTAGCATTTTTCTCCCAAACGAAGGACACTAGAATGAAAATTTTAAAGCCTCCTGTTAGTGCTTCATCTACACGTTATAGCCCTGAATTTTCCAATGCCTATCTCTTTGCAAAAGAGAGATATCGGCAAGGAAAAGCTGTATTGTACCTTTGCATTTTTCTCCCAAACGAAGGACACTAGAAAGAAAATTTTAAAGCCTCCTGTTAGGTCATCATCTACACGGCATAGCCCTGAATTTTCCAATGCCTATCTCTTTGCAAAAGAGAGATATTGGCAAGGAAAAGCTGTATTGAACCTTTGCATTTTTCTCCCAAACGAAGGACACTAGAATTAAAATTTTAAAGCCTCCTGTTAGTGCTTCATCTACACGTTATAGCCCTGAATTTTCCAATGCCTATCTCTTTGCAAAAGAGAGATATCGGCAAGGAAAAGCTGTATTGTACCTTTGCATTTTTCTCCCAAACGAAAGACACTAGAATGAAAATTTTAAAGCCTCCTGTTAATGCTTCATCTACACGTTATAGCCCTGAATTTTCCAATGCCTATCTCTTTGCAAAAGAGAGATATCGGCAAGGAAAAGCTGCATTGTACCTTAGCATTTTTCTCCCAAACGAAGGACACTAGAATGAAAATTTTAAAGCCTCCTGTTAGTGCTTCATCTACACGTTATAGCCCTGAATTTTCCAATGCCTATCTCTTTGCAAAAGAGAGATATCGGCAAGGAAAAGCTGTATTGTACCTTTGCATTTTTCTCCCAAACGAAAGACACAAGAATGAAAATTTTAAAGCCTCCTGTTAGGCCATCATCTACACGGCATAGCCCTGAATTTTCCAATGCCTATCTCTTTGCAAAAGAGAGATATTGGCAAGGAAAAGCTGTATTGAACCTTTGCATTTTTCTCCCAAACGAAGGACACTAGAATTAAAATTTTAAAGCCTCCTGTTAGTGCTTCATCTACACGTTATAGCCCTGAATTTTCCAATGCCTATCTCTTTGCAAAAGAGAGATATCGGCAAGGAAAAGCTGCAATGTACCTTTGCATTTTTCTCCCAAACGAAGGACACTAGAAAGAAAATTTTAAAGCCTCCTGTTAGGCCATCATCTACACGGCATAGCCCTGAATTTTCCAATGCCTATCTCTTTGCAAAAGAGAGATATTGGCAAGGAAAATCTGTATTGAACCTTTGCATCTTTCTCCCAAACGAAGGACACTAGAATTAAAATTTTAAAGCCTCCTGTTAGTGCTTCATCTACACGTTATAGCCCTGAATTTTCCAATGCCTATCTCTTTGCAAAAGAGAGATATCGGCAAGGAAAAGCTGTATTGTACCTTTGCATTTTTCTCCCAAACGAAAGACACTAGAATGAAAATTTTAAAGCCTCCTGTTAGTGCTTCATCTACACGTTATAGCCCTGAATTTTCCAATGCCTACCTCTTTGCAAAAGAGAGATATCGGCAAGGAAAAGCTGTATTGTACCTTTGCATTTTTCTCCCAAACGAAGGACACTAGAAAGAAAATTTTAAAGCCTCCTGTTAGGCCATCATCTACACGGCATAGCCCTGAATTTTCCAATGCCTATCTCTTTGCAAAAGAGAGATATTGGCAAGGAAAAGCTGTATTGAACCTTTGCATTTTTCTCCCAAACGAAGGACACTAGAATTAAAATTTTAAAGCCTCCTGTTAGTGCTTCATCTACACGTTATAGCCCTGAATTTTCCAATGCCTATCTCTTTGCAAAAGAGAGATATCGGCAAGGAAAAGCTGCAATGTACCTTTGCATTTTTCTCCCAAACGAAGGACACTAGAAAGAAAATTTTAAAGCCTCCTGTTAGGCCATCATCTACACGGCATAGCCCTGAATTTTCCAATGCCTATCTCTTTGCAAAAGAGAGATATCGGCAAGGAAAAGCTGCAATGTACCTTTGCATTTTTCTCCCAAACGAAGGACACTAGAAAGAAAATTTTAAAGCATCCTGTTAGGCCATCATCTACACGGCATAGCCCTGAATTTTCCAATGCCTATCTCTTTGCAAAAGAGAGATATTGGCAAGGAAAAGTTGTATTGAACCTTTGCATTTTTCTCCCAAACGAAAGACACAAGAATGAAAATTTTAAAGCCTCCTGTTAGTGCTTCATCTACACGTTATAGCCCTGAATTTTCCAATGCCTACCTCTTTGCAAAAGAGAGATATCGGCAAGGAAAAGCTGTATTGTACCTTTGCATTTTTCTCCCAAACGAAGGACACTAGAAAGAAAATTTTAAAGCCTCCTGTTAGGCCATCATCTACACGGCATAGCCCTGAATTTTCCAATGCCTATCTCTTTGCAAAAGAGAGATATTGGCAAGGAAAAGCTGTATTGAACCTTTGCATTTTTCTCCCAAACGAAGGACACTAGAATTAAAATTTTAAAGCCTCCTGTTAGTGCTTCATCTACACGTTATAGCCCTGAATTTTCCAATGCCTATCTCTTTGCAAAAGAGAGATATCGGCAAGGAAAAGCTGCAATGTACCTTTGCATTTTTCTCCCAAACGAAGGACACTAGAAAGAAAATTTTAAAGCCTCCTGTTAGGCCATCATCTACACGGCATAGCCCTGAATTTTCCAATGCCTATCTCTTTGCAAAAGAGAGATATCGGCAAGGAAAAGCTGCAATGTACCTTTGCATTTTTCTCCCAAACGAAGGACACTAGAAAGAAAATTTTAAAGCATCCTGTTAGGCCATCATCTACACGGCATAGCCCTGAATTTTCCAATGCCTATCTCTTTGCAAAAGAGAGATATTGGCAAGGAAAAGTTGTATTGAACCTTTGCATTTTTCTCCCAAACGAAAGACACAAGAATGAAAATTTTAAAGCCTCCTGTTAGTGCTTCATCTACACGTTATAGCCCTGAATTTTCCAATGCCTATCTCTTTGCAAAAGAGAGATATCGGCAAGGAAAAGCTGTATTGTACCTTTGCATTTTTCTCCCAAACGAAGGACACTAGAAAGAAAATTTTAAAGCCTCCTGTTAGGCCATCATCTACACGGCATAGCCCTGAATTTTCCAATGCCTATCTCTTTGCAAAAGAGAGATATTGGCAAGGAAAAGCTGTATTGAACCTTTGCATTTTTCTCCCAAACGAAGGACATTAGAATTAAAATTTTAAAGCCTCCTGTTAGTGCTTCATCTACACGTTATAGCCCTTCATTTTCCAATGCCTATCTCTTTGCAAAAGAGAGATATCGGCAAGGAAAAGCTGTATTGTACCTTTGAATTTTTCTCCCAAACGAAAGACACTAGAATGAAAATTTTAAAGCCTCCTGTTAGTGCTTCATCTACACGTTATAGCCCTGAATTCTCCAATGCCTATCTCTTTGCAAAAGAGAGATATCGGCAAGGAAAAGCTGCAATGTACCTTTGCATTTTTCTCCCAAACGAAGGACACTAGAAAGAAAATGTTAAAGCCTCCTGTTAGGCCATCATCTACACGGCATAGCCCTGAATTTTCCAATGCCTATCTCTTTGCAAACGAGAGATATTGGCAAGGAAAAGCTGTATTGAACCTTTGCATTTTTCTCCCAAACGAAGGACACTAGAATTAAAATTTTAAAGCCTCCTGTTAGTGCTTCATCTACACGTTATAGCCCTGAATTTTCCAATGCCTATCTCTTTGCAAAAGAGAGATATCGGCAAGGAAAAGCTGTATTGTACCTTTGCATTTTTCTCCCAAACGAAAGACACTAGAATGAAAATTTTAAAGCCTCCTGTTAGTTCTTCATCTACACGTTATAGCCCTGAATTTTCCAATGCCTATCTCTTTGCAAAGGAGAGATATCGGCAAGGAAAAGCTGCATTGTACCTTTCCATTTTTCTCCCAAACGAAGGACACTAGAATGACAATTTTAAAGCCTCCTGTTAGTGCTTCATCTACACGTTATAGTCCTGAATTTTCCAATGCCTATCTCTTTGCAAAAGAGAGATATCGGCAAGGAAAAGCTGCAATGTACCTTTGCATTTTTCTCCCAAACGAAAGACACAAGAATGAAAATTTTAAAGCCTCCTGTTAGTGCTTCATCTACACGTTATAGCCCTGAATTTTCCAATGCCTACCTCTTTGCAAAAGAGAGATATCGGCAAGGAAAAGCTGTATTGTACCTTTGCATTTTTCTCCCAAACGAAGGACACTAGAAAGAAAATTTTAAAGCCTCCTGTTAGGCCATCATCTACACGGCATATCCCTGAATTTTCCAATGTCTATCTCTTTGCAAAAGAGAGATATCGGCAAGGAAAAGCTGCAATGTACCTTTGCATTTTTCTCCCAAACGAAGGACAATAGAATGAAAATTTTAAAGCCTCCTGTTAGTGCTTCGTCTACACGTTATAGCCATGAATTTTCCAATGCCTATCTCTTTGCAAAAGAGAGATATCGGCAAGGAAAAGCTGCAATGTACCTTTGCATTTTTCTCCCAAATGAAGGACACTAGAAAGAAAATTTTAAAGCCTCCTGTTAGGCTATCATCTACACGGCATAGCCCTGAATTTTCCAATGCCTATCTCTTTGCAAAAGAGAGATATCGGCAAGGAAAAGCTGCAATGTACCTTTGCATTTTTCTCCCAAACGAAGGACAATAGAATGAAAATTTTAAAGCCTCCTGTTAGTGCTTCGTCTACACGTTATAGCCCTGAATTTTCCAATGCCTATCTCTTTGCAAAAGAGAGATATCGGCAAGGAAAAGCTGCATTGTACCTTAGCATTTTTCTCCCAAACGAAGGACACTAGAATGAAAATTTTAAAGCCTCCTGTTAGTGCTTCATCTACACGTTATAGCCCTGAATTTTCCAATGCCTATCTCTTTGCAAAAGAGAGATATCGGCAAGGAAAAGCTGTATTGTACCTTTGCATTTTTCTCCCAAACGAAGGACACTAGAAAGAAAATTTTAAAGCCTCCTGTTAGGTCATCATCTACACGGCATAGCCCTGAATTTTCCAATGCCTATCTCTTTGCAAAAGAGAGATATTGGCAAGGAAAAGCTGTATTGAACCTTTGCATTTTTCTCCCAAACGAAGGACACTAGAATTAAAATTTTAAAGCCTCCTGTTAGTGCTTCATCTACACGTTATAGCCCTGAATTTTCCAATGCCTATCTCTTTGCAAAAGAGAGATATCGGCAAGGAAAAGCTGTATTGTACCTTTGCATTTTTCTCCCAAACGAAAGACACTAGAATGAAAATTTTAAAGCCTCCTGTTAATGCTTCATCTACACGTTATAGCCCTGAATTTTCCAATGCCTATCTCTTTGCAAAAGAGAGATATCGGCAAGGAAAAGCTGCATTGTACCTTAGCATTTTTCTCCCAAACGAAGGACACTAGAATGAAAATTTTAAAGCCTCCTGTTAGTGCTTCATCTACACGTTATAGCCCTGAATTTTCCAATGCCTATCTCTTTGCAAAAGAGAGATATCGGCAAGGAAAAGCTGTATTGTACCTTTGCATTTTTCTCCCAAACGAAAGACACAAGAATGAAAATTTTAAAGCCTCCTGTTAGGCCATCATCTACACGGCATAGCCCTGAATTTTCCAATGCCTATCTCTTTGCAAAAGAGAGATATTGGCAAGGAAAAGCTGTATTGAACCTTTGCATTTTTCTCCCAAACGAAGGACACTAGAATTAAAATTTTAAAGCCTCCTGTTAGTGCTTCATCTACACGTTATAGCCCTGAATTTTCCAATGCCTATCTCTTTGCAAAAGAGAGATATCGGCAAGGAAAAGCTGCAATGTACCTTTGCATTTTTCTCCCAAACGAAGGACACTAGAAAGAAAATTTTAAAGCCTCCTGTTAGGCCATCATCTACACGGCATAGCCCTGAATTTTCCAATGCCTATCTCTTTGCAAAAGAGAGATATTGGCAAGGAAAATCTGTATTGAACCTTTGCATCTTTCTCCCAAACGAAGGACACTAGAATTAAAATTTTAAAGCCTCCTGTTAGTGCTTCATCTACACGTTATAGCCCTGAATTTTCCAATGCCTATCTCTTTGCAAAAGAGAGATATCGGCAAGGAAAAGCTGTATTGTACCTTTGCATTTTTCTCCCAAACGAAAGACACTAGAATGAAAATTTTAAAGCCTCCTGTTAGTGCTTCATCTACACGTTATAGCCCTGAATTTTCCAATGCCTACCTCTTTGCAAAAGAGAGATATCGGCAAGGAAAAGCTGTATTGTACCTTTGCATTTTTCTCCCAAACGAAGGACACTAGAAAGAAAATTTTAAAGCCTCCTGTTAGGCCATCATCTACACGGCATAGCCCTGAATTTTCCAATGCCTATCTCTTTGCAAAAGAGAGATATTGGCAAGGAAAAGCTGTATTGAACCTTTGCATTTTTCTCCCAAACGAAGGACACTAGAATTAAAATTTTAAAGCCTCCTGTTAGTGCTTCATCTACACGTTATAGCCCTGAATTTTCCAATGCCTATCTCTTTGCAAAAGAGAGATATCGGCAAGGAAAAGCTGCAATGTACCTTTGCATTTTTCTCCCAAACGAAGGACACTAGAAAGAAAATTTTAAAGCCTCCTGTTAGGCCATCATCTACACGGCATAGCCCTGAATTTTCCAATGCCTATCTCTTTGCAAAAGAGAGATATCGGCAAGGAAAAGCTGCAATGTACCTTTGCATTTTTCTCCCAAACGAAGGACACTAGAAAGAAAATTTTAAAGCATCCTGTTAGGCCATCATCTACACGGCATAGCCCTGAATTTTCCAATGCCTATCTCTTTGCAAAAGAGAGATATTGGCAAGGAAAAGTTGTATTGAACCTTTGCATTTTTCTCCCAAACGAAAGACACAAGAATGAAAATTTTAAAGCCTCCTGTTAGTGCTTCATCTACACGTTATAGCCCTGAATTTTCCAATGCCTACCTCTTTGCAAAAGAGAGATATCGGCAAGGAAAAGCTGTATTGTACCTTTGCATTTTTCTCCCAAACGAAGGACACTAGAAAGAAAATTTTAAAGCCTCCTGTTAGGCCATCATCTACACGGCATAGCCCTGAATTTTCCAATGCCTATCTCTTTGCAAAAGAGAGATATTGGCAAGGAAAAGCTGTATTGAACCTTTGCATTTTTCTCCCAAACGAAGGACACTAGAATTAAAATTTTAAAGCCTCCTGTTAGTGCTTCATCTACACGTTATAGCCCTGAATTTTCCAATGCCTATCTCTTTGCAAAAGAGAGATATCGGCAAGGAAAAGCTGCAATGTACCTTTGCATTTTTCTCCCAAACGAAGGACACTAGAAAGAAAATTTTAAAGCCTCCTGTTAGGCCATCATCTACACGGCATAGCCCTGAATTTTCCAATGCCTATCTCTTTGCAAAAGAGAGATATCGGCAAGGAAAAGCTGCAATGTACCTTTGCATTTTTCTCCCAAACGAAGGACACTAGAAAGAAAATTTTAAAGCATCCTGTTAGGCCATCATCTACACGGCATAGCCCTGAATTTTCCAATGCCTATCTCTTTGCAAAAGAGAGATATTGGCAAGGAAAAGTTGTATTGAACCTTTGCATTTTTCTCCCAAACGAAAGACACAAGAATGAAAATTTTAAAGCCTCCTGTTAGTGCTTCATCTACACGTTATAGCCCTGAATTTTCCAATGCCTATCTCTTTGCAAAAGAGAGATATCGGCAAGGAAAAGCTGTATTGTACCTTTGCATTTTTCTCCCAAACGAAGGACACTAGAAAGAAAATTTTAAAGCCTCCTGTTAGGCCATCATCTACACGGCATAGCCCTGAATTTTCCAATGCCTATCTCTTTGCAAAAGAGAGATATTGGCAAGGAAAAGCTGTATTGAACCTTTGCATTTTTCTCCCAAACGAAGGACATTAGAATTAAAATTTTAAAGCCTCCTGTTAGTGCTTCATCTACACGTTATAGCCCTTCATTTTCCAATGCCTATCTCTTTGCAAAAGAGAGATATCGGCAAGGAAAAGCTGTATTGTACCTTTGAATTTTTCTCCCAAACGAAAGACACTAGAATGAAAATTTTAAAGCCTCCTGTTAGTGCTTCATCTACACGTTATAGCCCTGAATTCTCCAATGCCTATCTCTTTGCAAAAGAGAGATATCGGCAAGGAAAAGCTGCAATGTACCTTTGCATTTTTCTCCCAAACGAAGGACACTAGAAAGAAAATGTTAAAGCCTCCTGTTAGGCCATCATCTACACGGCATAGCCCTGAATTTTCCAATGCCTATCTCTTTGCAAACGAGAGATATTGGCAAGGAAAAGCTGTATTGAACCTTTGCATTTTTCTCCCAAACGAAGGACACTAGAATTAAAATTTTAAAGCCTCCTGTTAGTGCTTCATCTACACGTTATAGCCCTGAATTTTCCAATGCCTATCTCTTTGCAAAAGAGAGATATCGGCAAGGAAAAGCTGTATTGTACCTTTGCATTTTTCTCCCAAACGAAAGACACTAGAATGAAAATTTTAAAGCCTCCTGTTAGTTCTTCATCTACACGTTATAGCCCTGAATTTTCCAATGCCTATCTCTTTGCAAAGGAGAGATATCGGCAAGGAAAAGCTGCATTGTACCTTTCCATTTTTCTCCCAAACGAAGGACACTAGAATGACAATTTTAAAGCCTCCTGTTAGTGCTTCATCTACACGTTATAGTCCTGAATTTTCCAATGCCTATCTCTTTGCAAAAGAGAGATATCGGCAAGGAAAAGCTGCAATGTACCTTTGCATTTTTCTCCCAAACGAAAGACACAAGAATGAAAATTTTAAAGCCTCCTGTTAGTGCTTCATCTACACGTTATAGCCCTGAATTTTCCAATGCCTACCTCTTTGCAAAAGAGAGATATCGGCAAGGAAAAGCTGTATTGTACCTTTGCATTTTTCTCCCAAACGAAGGACACTAGAAAGAAAATTTTAAAGCCTCCTGTTAGGCCATCATCTACACGGCATATCCCTGAATTTTCCAATGTCTATCTCTTTGCAAAAGAGAGATATCGGCAAGGAAAAGCTGCAATGTACCTTTGCATTTTTCTCCCAAACGAAGGACAATAGAATGAAAATTTTAAAGCCTCCTGTTAGTGCTTCGTCTACACGTTATAGCCATGAATTTTCCAATGCCTATCTCTTTGCAAAAGAGAGATATCGGCAAGGAAAAGCTGCAATGTACCTTTGCATTTTTCTCCCAAATGAAGGACACTAGAAAGAAAATTTTAAAGCCTCCTGTTAGGCTATCATCTACACGGCATAGCCCTGAATTTTCCAATGCCTATCTCTTTGCAAAAGAGAGATATTGGCAAGGAAAAGCTGTATTGAACCTTTGCATTTTTCTCCCAAACGAAGGACACTAGAATTAAAATTTTAAAGCCTCCTGTTAGTGCTTCATCTACACGTTATAGCCCTGAATTTTCCAATGCCTATCTCTTTGCAAAAGAGAGATATCGGCAAGGAAAAGCTGCATTGTACCTTAGCATTTTTCTCCCAAACGAAGGACACTAGAATGAAAATTTTAAAGCCTCCTGTTAGGTCATCATCTACACGGCATAGCCCTGAATTTTCCAATGCCTATCTCTTTGCAAAAGAGAGATATCGGCAAGGAAAAGCTGCAATGTACCTTTGCATTTTTCTCCCAAACGAAGGACAATAGAATGAAAATTTTAAAGCCTCCTGTTAGTGCTTCGTCTACACGTTATAGCCCTGAATTTTCCAATGCCTATCTCTTTGCAAAAGAGAGATATCGGCAAGGAAAAGCTGCAATGTACCTTTGCATTTTTCTCCCAAACGAAGGACACTAGAAAGAAAATTTTAAAGCCTCCTGTTAGGTCATCATCTACACGGCATAGCCCTGAATTTTCCAATGCCTATCTCTTTGCAAAAGAGAGATATTGGCAAGGAAAAGCTGTATTGAACCTTTGCATTTTTCTCCCAAACGAAGGACACTAGAATTAAAATTTTAAAGCCTCCTGTTAGTGCTTCATCTACACGTTATAGCCCTGAATTTTCCAATGCCTATCTCTTTGCAAAAGAGAGATATCGGCAAGGAAAAGCTGTATTGTACCTTTGCATTTTTCTCCCAAACGAAAGACACTAGAATGAAAATTTTAAAGCCTCCTGTTAAGTGCTTCATCTACACGTTATAGCCCTGAATTTTCCAATGCCTATCTCTTTGCAAAAGAGAGATATCGGCAAGGAAAAGCTGCATTGTACCTTAGCATTTTTCTCCCAAACGAAGGACACTAGAATGAAAATTTTAAAGCCTCCTGTTAGTGCTTCATCTACACGTTATAGCCCTGAATTTTCCAATGCCTATCTCTTTGCAAAAGAGAGATATCGGCAAGGAAAAGCTGTATTGTACCTTTGCATTTTTCTCCCAAACGAAAGACACAAGAATGAAAATTTTAAAGCCTCCTGTTAGTGCTTCATCTACACGTTATAGCCCTGAATTTTCCAATGCCTATCTCTTTGCAAAAGAGAGATATCGGCAAGGAAAAGCTGTATTGTACCTTTGCATTTTTCTCCCAAACGAAGGACACTAGAAAGAAAATTTTAAAGCCTCCTGTTAGGCCATCATCTACACGGCATAGCCCTGAATTTTCCAATGCCTATCTCTTTGCAAAAGAGAGATATCGGCAAGGAAAAGCTGCAATGTACCTTTGCATTTTTCTCCCAAACGAAGGACAATAGAATGAAAATTTTAAAGCCTCCTGTTAGTGCTTCGTCTACACGTTATAGCCCTGAATTTTCCAATGCCTATCTCTTTGCAAAAGAGAGATATCGGCAAGGAAAAGCTGCAATGTACCTTTGCATTTTTCTCCCAAACGAAGGACACTAGAAAGAAAATTTTAAAGCCTCCTGTTAGTGCTTCATCTACACGTTATAGCCCTGAATTTTCCAATGCCTATCTCTTTGCAAAAGAGAGATATCGGCAAGGAAAAGCTATATTGTACCTTGGCATTTTTCTCCCAAACGAAGGACACTAGAATGAAAATGTTAAAGCCTCCTGTTAGTGCTTCATCTACACGTTATAGCCCTGAATTTTCCAATGCCTATCTCTTTGCAAAAGAGAGATATCGGCAAGGAAAAGCTGCATTGTACCTTGGCATTTTTCTCCCAAACGAAGGACACTAGAATGAAAATTTTAAAGCCTCCTGTTAGTGCTTCATCTACACGTTATAGCCCTGAATTTTCCAATGCCTATCTCTTTGCAAAAGAGAGATATCGGCAAGGAAAAGCTGCATTGTACCTTTGCATTTTTCTCCCAAACGAAAGACACAAGAATGAAAATTTTAAAGCCTCCTGTTAGTGCTTCATCTACACGTTATAGCCCTGAATTTTCCAATGCCTATCTCTTTGCAAAAGAGAGATATCGGCAAGGAAAAGCTGTATTGTACCTTTGCATTTTTCTCCCAAACGAAGGACACTAGAAAGAAAATTTTAAAGCCTCCTGTTAGGCCATCATCTACACGGCATAGCCCTGAATTTTCCAATGCCTATCTCTTTGCAAAAGAGAGATATCGGCAAGGAAAAGCTGCAATGTACCTTTGCATTTTTCTCCCAAACGAAGGACAATAGAATGAAAATTTTAAAGCCTCCTGTTAGTGCTTCGTCTACACGTTATAGCCCTGAATTTTCCAATGCCTATCTCTTTGCAAAAGAGAGATATCGGCAAGGAAAAGCTGCAATGTACCTTTGCATTTTTCTCCCAAACGAAGGACACTAGAAAGTAAATTTTAAAGCCTCCTGTTAGGCCATCATCTACACGGCATAGCCCTGAATTTTCCAATGCCTATCTCTTTGCAAAAGAGAGATATTGGCAAGGAAAAGCTGTATTGAACCTTTGCATTTTTCTCACAAACGAAAGACACAAGAATGAAAATTTTAAAACCTCCTGTTACTGCTTCATCTACACGTTATAGCCCTGAATTTTCCAATGCCTATCTCTTTGCAAAAGAGAGATATCGGCAAGGAAAAGCTGTATTGTACCTTTGCATTTTTCTCCCAAACGAAGGACACTAGAAAGAAAATTTTAAAGCCTCCTGTTAGGCCATCATCTACACGGCATAGCCCTGAATTTTCCAATGCCTATCTCTTTGCAAAAGAGAGATATCGGCAAGGAAAAGCTGCAATGTACCTTTGCATTTTTCTCCCAAACGAAGGACAATAGAATGAAAATTTTAAAGCCTCCTGTTAGTGCTTCGTCTACACGTTATAGCCCTGAATTTTCCAATGCCTATCTCTTTGCAAAAGAGAGATATCGGCAAGGAAAAGCTGCAATGTACCTTTGCATTTTTCTCCCAAACGAAGGACACTAGAAAGAAAATTTTAAAGCCTCCTGTTAGGCCATCATCTACACGGCATAGCCCTGAATTTTCCAATGCCTATCTCTTTGCAAAAGAGAGATATCGGCAAGGAAAAGCTGCAATGTACCTTTGCATTTTTCTCCCAAACGAAGGACACTAGAAAGAAAATTTTAAAGCCTCCTGTTAGGCCATCATCTACACGGCATAGCCCTGAATTTTCCAATGCCTATCTCTTTGCAAAAGAGAGATATCGGCAAGGAAAAGCTGCAATGTACCTTTGCATTTTTCTCCCAAACGAAGGACACTAGAAAGAAAATTTTAAAGCCTCCTGTTAGGCCATCATCTACACGGCATAGCCCTGAATTTTCCAATGCCTATCTCTTTGCAAAAGAGAGATATTGGCAAGGAAAAGCTGTATTGAACCTTTGCATTTTTCTCACAAACGAAGGACACTAGAATTAAAATTTTAAAGCCTCCTGTTAGTGCTTCATCTACACGTTATAGCCCTGAATTTTCCAATGCCTATCTCTTTGCAAAAGAGAGATATCGGCAAGGAAAAGCTGTATTGTACCTTTGCATTTTTCTCCCAAACGAAAGACTCTAGAATGAAAATTTTAAAGCCTCCTGTTAGTGCTTCATCTACACGTTATAGCCCTGAATTTTCCAATGCCTATCTCTTTGCAAAAGAGAGATATCGGCAAGGAAAAGCTGCATTGTACCTTTGCATTTTTCTCCCAAACGAAGGACACTAGAATGAAAATTTTAAAGCCTCCTGTTAGTGCTTCATCTACACGTTATAGCCCTGAATTTTCCAATGCCTATCTCTTTGCAAAAGAGAGATATCGGCAAGGAAATGCTGCATTGTACCTTTGCATTTTTCTCCCAAACGAAGGACACTAGAATGAAAATTTTAAAGCCTCCTGTTAGTGCTTCATCTACACGTTATAGCCCTGAATTTTCCAATGCCTATCTCTTTGCAAAAGAGAGATATCGGCAAGGAAAAGCTGCATTGTACCTTTGCATTTTTCTCCCAAACGAAGGACACTAGAATGAAAATTTTAAAGCCTCCTGTTAGTGCTTCATCTACACGTTATAGCCCTGAATTTTCCAATGCCTATCTCTTTGCAAAAGAGAGATATCGGCAAGGAAAAGCTGTTTTGTACCTTTGCATTTTTCTCCCAAACGAAAGACACAAGAATGAAAATTTTAAAGCCTCCTGTTAGTGCTTCATCTACACGTTATAGCCCTGAATTTTCCAATGCCTATCTCTTTGCAAAAGAGAGATATCGGCAAGGAAAAGCTGCATTGTACCTTTGCATTTTTCTCCCAAACGAAAGACACTAGAATGAAAATTTTAAAGCCTCCTGTTAGTGCTTCATCTACACGTTATAGCCCTGAATTTTCCAATGCCTATCTCTTTGCAAAAGAGAGATATCGGCAAGGAAAAGCTGCATTGTACCTTTGCATTTTTCTCCCAAACGAAGGACACTAGAATGAAAATTTTAAAGCCTCCTGTTAGTGCTTCATCTACACGTTATAGCCCTGATTTTTCTAATGCCTATCTCTTTGCACAAGAGAGATATCGGCAAGGAAAAGCTATATTGTACCTTTGCATTTTTCTCCCAAACGAAGGACACTAGAATTAAAAATTTAAAGCCTCCTGTTAGTGCTTCATCTACACGTTATAGCCCTGAATTTTCCAATGCCTATCTCTATGCAAAAGAGAGATATCGGCAAGGAAAAGCTGCAATGTACCTTTGCATTTTTCTCCCAAACGAAGGACACTAGAAAGAAAATTTTAAAGCCTCCTGTTAGGCCATCATCTACACGGCATAGCCCTGAATTTTCCAATGCCTATCTCTTTGCAAAAGAGAGATATTGGCAAGGAAAAGCTGTATTGAACCTTTGCATTTTTCTCCCAAACGAAGGACACTAGAATGAAAATTTTAAAGCCTCCTGTTAGTGCTTCATCTACACGTTATAGCCCTGAATTTTCCAATGCCTATCTCTTTGCAAAAGAGAGATATCGGCAAGGAAAAGCTGTATTGTACCTTTGCATTTTTCTCCCAAACGAAAGACACTAGAATGAAAATTTTAAAGCCTCCTGTTAGTGCTTCATCTACACGTTATAGCCCTGAATTTTCCAATGCCTATCTCTTTGCAAAAGAGAGATATCGGCAAGGAAAAGCTGCATTGTACCTTTGCATTTTTCTCCCAAACGAAGGACACTAGAATGAAATTTTAAAGCCTCCTGTTAGTGCTTCATCTACACGTTATAGCCCTGAATTTTCCAATGCCTATCTCTTTGCAAAAGAGAGATATCGGCAAGGAAAAGATGTATTGTACCTTTGCATTTTTCTCCCAAACGAAAGACACTAGAATGAAAATTTTAAAGCCTCCTGTTAGTGCTTCATCTACACGTTATAGCCCTGAATTTTCCAATGCCTATCTCTTTGCAAAAGAGAGATATCGGCAAGGAAAAGATGTATTGTACCTTTGCATTTTTCTCCCAAACGAAAGACACTAGAATGAAAATTTTAAAGCCTCCTGTTTGTGCTTCATCTACACGTTATAGCCCTGAATTTTCCAATGCCTATCTCTTTGCAAAAGAGAGATATCGGCAAGGAAAAGCTGCATTGTACCTTTGCATTTTTCTCCCAAACGAAAGACACTAAAATGAAAATTTTAAAGCCTCCTGTTAGTGCTTCATCTACACGTTATAGCCCTGAATTTTCCAATGCCTATCTCTTTGCAAAAGAGAGATATCGGCAAGGAAAAGCTGCATTGTACCTTAGCATTTTTCTCCCAAACGAAGGACACTAGAAAGAAAATTTTAAAGCCTCCTGTTAGGTCATCATCTACACGGCATAGCCCTGAATTTTCCAATGCCTATCTCTTTGCAAAAGAGAGATATTGGCAAGGAAAAGCTGTATTGAACCTTTGCATTTTTCTCCCAAACGAAGGACACTAGAATGAAAATTTTAAAGCCTCCTGTTAGTGCTTCATCTACACGTTATAGCCCTGAATTTTCCAATGCCTATCTCTTTGCAAAAGAGAGATATCGGCAAGGAAAAGCTGTATTGTACCTTTGCATTTTTTCTCCCAAACGAAAGACACTAGAATGAAAATTTTAAAGCCTCCTGTTAGTGCTTCATCTACACGTTATAGCCCTGAATTTTCCAATGCCTATCTCTTTGCAAAAGAGAGATATCGGCAAGGAAAAGCTGCATTGTACCTTAGCATTTTTCTCCCAAACGAAGGACACTAGAATGAAAATTTTAAAGCCTCCTGTTAGTGCTTCATCTACACGTTATAAGCCCTGAATTTCCAATGCCTATCTCTTTGCAAAAGAGAGATATCGGCAAGGAAAAGCTGTATTGTACCTTTGCATTTTTCTCCCAAACGAAAGACACAAGAATGAAAATTTTAAAGCCTCCTGTTAGTGCTTCATCTACACGTTATAGCCCTGAATTTTCCAATGCCTATCTCTTTGCAAAAGAGAGATATCGGCAAGGAAAAGCTGTATTGTACCTTTGCATTTTTCTCCCAAACGAAGGACACTAGAAAGAAAATTTTAAAGCCTCCTGTTAGGCCATCATCTACACGGCATAGCCCTGAATTTTCCAAAGCCTATCTCTTTGCAAAAGAGAGATATCGGCAAGGAAAAGCTGCAATGTACCTTTGCATTTTTCTCCCAAACGAAGGACAATAGAATGAAAATTTTAAAGCCTCCTGTTAGTGCTTCGTCTACACGTTATAGCCCTGAATTTTCCAATGCCTATCTCTTTGCAAAAGAGAGATATCGGCAAGGAAAAGCTGCAATGTACCTTGGCATTTTTCTCCCAAACGAAGGACACTAGAATGAAAATGTTAAAGCCTCCTGTTAGTGCTTCATCTACACGTTATAGCCCTGAATTTTCCAATGCCTATCTCTTTGCAAAAGAGAGATATCGGCAAGGAAAAGCTGCATTGTACCTTAGCATTTTTCTCCCAAACGAAGGACACTAGAATGAAAATTTTAAAGCCTCCTGTTAGTGCTTCATCTACACGTTATAGCCCTGAATTTTCCAATGCCTATCTCTTTGCAAAAGAGAGATATCGGCAAGGAAAAGCTGTATTGTACCTTTGCATTTTTCTCCCAAACGAAAGACACAAGAATGAAAATTTTAAAGCCTCCTGTTAGTGCTTCATCTACACGTTATAGCCCTGAATTTTCCAATGCCTATCTCTTTGCAAAAGAGAGATATCGGCAAGGAAAAGCTGTATTGTACCTTTGCATTTTTCTCCCAAACGAAGGACACTAGAAAGAAAATTTTAAAGCCTCCTGTTAGGCCATCATCTACACGGCATAGCCCTGAATTTTCCAATGCCTATCTCTTTGCAAAAGAGAGATATCGGCAAGGAAAAGCTGCAATGTACCTTTGCATTTTTCTCCCAAACGAAGGACAATAGAATGAAAATTTTAAAGCCTCCTGTTAGTGCTTCGTCTACACGTTATAGCCCTGAATTTTCCAATGCCTATCTCTTTGCAAAAGAGAGATATCGGCAAGGAAAAGCTGCAATGTACCTTTGCATTTTTCTCCCAAACGAAGGACACTAGAAAGAAAATTTTAAAGCCTCCTGTTAGTGCTTCATCTACACGTTATAGCCCTGAATTTTCCAATGCCTATCTCTTTGCAAAAGAGAGATATCGGCAAGGAAAAGCTATATTGTACCTTGGCATTTTTCTCCCAAACGAAGGACACTAGAATGAAAATGTTAAAGCCTCCTGTTAGTGCTTCATCTACACGTTATAGCCCTGAATTTTCCAATGCCTATCTCTTTGCAAAAGAGAGATATCGGCAAGGAAAAGCTGCATTGTACCTTGGCATTTTTCTCCCAAACGAAGGACACTAGAATGAAAATTTTAAAGCCTCCTGTTAGTGCTTCATCTACACGTTATAGCCCTGAATTTTCCAATGCCTATCTCTTTGCAAAAGAGAGATATCGGCAAGGAAAAGCTGCATTGTACCTTTGCATTTTTCTCCCAAACGAAAGACACAAGAATGAAAATTTTAAAGCCTCCTGTTAGTGCTTCATCTACACGTTATAGCCCTGAATTTTCCAATGCCTATCTCTTTGCAAAAGAGAGATATCGGCAAGGAAAAGCTGTATTGTACCTTTGCATTTTTCTCCCAAACGAAGGACACTAGAAAGAAAATTTTAAAGCCTCCTGTTAGGCCATCATCTACACGGCATAGCCCTGAATTTTCCAATGCCTATCTCTTTGCAAAAGAGAGATATCGGCAAGGAAAAGCTGCAATGTACCTTTGCATTTTTCTCCCAAACGAAGGACAATAGAATGAAAATTTTAAAGCCTCCTGTTAGTGCTTCGTCTACACGTTATAGCCCTGAATTTTCCAATGCCTATCTCTTTGCAAAAGAGAGATATCGGCAAGGAAAAGCTGCAATGTACCTTTGCATTTTTCTCCCAAACGAAGGACACTAGAAAGTAAATTTTAAAGCCTCCTGTTAGGCCATCATCTACACGGCATAGCCCTGAATTTTCCAATGCCTATCTCTTTGCAAAAGAGAGATATTGGCAAGGAAAAGCTGTATTGAACCTTTGCATTTTTCTCACAAACGAAAGACACAAGAATGAAAATTTTAAAACCTCCTGTTACTGCTTCATCTACACGTTATAGCCCTGAATTTTCCAATGCCTATCTCTTTGCAAAAGAGAGATATCGGCAAGGAAAAGCTGTATTGTACCTTTGCATTTTTCTCCCAAACGAAGGACACTAGAAAGAAAATTTTAAAGCCTCCTGTTAGGCCATCATCTACACGGCATAGCCCTGAATTTTCCAATGCCTATCTCTTTGCAAAAGAGAGATATCGGCAAGGAAAAGCTGCAATGTACCTTTGCATTTTTCTCCCAAACGAAGGACAATAGAATGAAAATTTTAAAGCCTCCTGTTAGTGCTTCGTCTACACGTTATAGCCCTGAATTTTCCAATGCCTATCTCTTTGCAAAAGAGAGATATCGGCAAGGAAAAGCTGCAATGTACCTTTGCATTTTTCTCCCAAACGAAGGACACTAGAAAGAAAATTTTAAAGCCTCCTGTTAGGCCATCATCTACACGGCATAGCCCTGAATTTTCCAATGCCTATCTCTTTGCAAAAGAGAGATATCGGCAAGGAAAAGCTGCAATGTACCTTTGCATTTTTCTCCCAAACGAAGGACACTAGAAAGAAAATTTTAAAGCCTCCTGTTAGGCCATCATCTACACGGCATAGCCCTGAATTTTCCAATGCCTATCTCTTTGCAAAAGAGAGATATCGGCAAGGAAAAGCTGCAATGTACCTTTGCATTTTTCTCCCAAACGAAGGACACTAGAAAGAAAATTTTAAAGCCTCCTGTTAGGCCATCATCTACACGGCATAGCCCTGAATTTTCCAATGCCTATCTCTTTGCAAAAGAGAGATATTGGCAAGGAAAAGCTGTATTGAACCTTTGCATTTTTCTCACAAACGAAGGACACTAGAATTAAAATTTTAAAGCCTCCTGTTAGTGCTTCATCTACACGTTATAGCCCTGAATTTTCCAATGCCTATCTCTTTGCAAAAGAGAGATATCGGCAAGGAAAAGCTGTATTGTACCTTTGCATTTTTCTCCCAAACGAAAGACTCTAGAATGAAAATTTTAAAGCCTCCTGTTAGTGCTTCATCTACACGTTATAGCCCTGAATTTTCCAATGCCTATCTCTTTGCAAAAGAGAGATATCGGCAAGGAAAAGCTGCATTGTACCTTTGCATTTTTCTCCCAAACGAAGGACACTAGAATGAAAATTTTAAAGCCTCCTGTTAGTGCTTCATCTACACGTTATAGCCCTGAATTTTCCAATGCCTATCTCTTTGCAAAAGAGAGATATCGGCAAGGAAATGCTGCATTGTACCTTTGCATTTTTCTCCCAAACGAAGGACACTAGAATGAAAATTTTAAAGCCTCCTGTTAGTGCTTCATCTACACGTTATAGCCCTGAATTTTCCAATGCCTATCTCTTTGCAAAAGAGAGATATCGGCAAGGAAAAGCTGCATTGTACCTTTGCATTTTTCTCCCAAACGAAGGACACTAGAATGAAAATTTTAAAGCCTCCTGTTAGTGCTTCATCTACACGTTATAGCCCTGAATTTTCCAATGCCTATCTCTTTGCAAAAGAGAGATATCGGCAAGGAAAAGCTGTTTTGTACCTTTGCATTTTTCTCCCAAACGAAAGACACAAGAATGAAAATTTTAAAGCCTCCTGTTAGTGCTTCATCTACACGTTATAGCCCTGAATTTTCCAATGCCTATCTCTTTGCAAAAGAGAGATATCGGCAAGGAAAAGCTGCATTGTACCTTTGCATTTTTCTCCCAAACGAAAGACACTAGAATGAAAATTTTAAAGCCTCCTGTTAGTGCTTCATCTACACGTTATAGCCCTGAATTTTCCAATGCCTATCTCTTTGCAAAAGAGAGATATCGGCAAGGAAAAGCTGCATTGTACCTTTGCATTTTTCTCCCAAACGAAGGACACTAGAATGAAAATTTTAAAGCCTCCTGTTAGTGCTTCATCTACACGTTATAGCCCTGATTTTTCTAATGCCTATCTCTTTGCACAAGAGAGATATCGGCAAGGAAAAGCTATATTGTACCTTTGCATTTTTCTCCCAAACGAAGGACACTAGAATTAAAAATTTAAAGCCTCCTGTTAGTGCTTCATCTACACGTTATAGCCCTGAATTTTCCAATGCCTATCTCTATGCAAAAGAGAGATATCGGCAAGGAAAAGCTGCAATGTACCTTTGCATTTTTCTCCCAAACGAAGGACACTAGAAAGAAAATTTTAAAGCCTCCTGTTAGGCCATCATCTACACGGCATAGCCCTGAATTTTCCAATGCCTATCTCTTTGCAAAAGAGAGATATTGGCAAGGAAAAGCTGTATTGAACCTTTGCATTTTTCTCCCAAACGAAGGACACTAGAATGAAAATTTTAAAGCCTCCTGTTAGTGCTTCATCTACACGTTATAGCCCTGAATTTTCCAATGCCTATCTCTTTGCAAAAGAGAGATATCGGCAAGGAAAAGCTGTATTGTACCTTTGCATTTTTCTCCCAAACGAAAGACACTAGAATGAAAATTTTAAAGCCTCCTGTTAGTGCTTCATCTACACGTTATAGCCCTGAATTTTCCAATGCCTATCTCTTTGCAAAAGAGAGATATCGGCAAGGAAAAGCTGCATTGTACCTTTGCATTTTTCTCCCAAACGAAGGACACTAGAATGAAAATTTTAAAGCCTCCTGTTAGTGCTTCATCTACACGTTATAGCCCTGAATTTTCCAATGCCTATCTCTTTGCAAAAGAGAGATATCGGCAAGGAAAAGATGTATTGTACCTTTGCATTTTTCTCCCAAACGAAAGACACTAGAATGAAAATTTTAAAGCCTCCTGTTAGTGCTTCATCTACACGTTATAGCCCTGAATTTTCCAATGCCTATCTCTTTGCAAAAGAGAGATATCGGCAAGGAAAAGATGTATTGTACCTTTGCATTTTTCTCCCAAACGAAAGACACTAGAATGAAAATTTTAAAGCCTCCTGTTTGTGCTTCATCTACACGTTATAGCCCTGAATTTTCCAATGCCTATCTCTTTGCAAAAGAGAGATATCGGCAAGGAAAAGCTGCATTGTACCTTTGCATTTTTCTCCCAAACGAAAGACACTAAAATGAAAATTTTAAAGCCTCCTGTTAGTGCTTCATCTACACGTTATAGCCCTGAATTTTCCAATGCCTATCTCTTTGCAAAAGAGAGATATCGGCAAGGAAAAGCTGCATTGTACCTTAGCATTTTTCTCCCAAACGAAGGACACTAGAAAGAAAATTTTAAAGCCTCCTGTTAGGTCATCATCTACACGGCATAGCCCTGAATTTTCCAATGCCTATCTCTTTGCAAAAGAGAGATATTGGCAAGGAAAAGCTGTATTGAACCTTTGCATTTTTCTCCCAAACGAAGGACACTAGAATGAAAATTTTAAAGCCTCCTGTTAGTGCTTCATCTACACGTTATAGCCCTGAATTTTCCAATGCCTATCTCTTTGCAAAAGAGAGATATCGGCAAGGAAAAGCTGTATTGTACCTTTGCATTTTTCTCCCAAACGAAAGACACTAGAATGAAAATTTTAAAGCCTCCTGTTAGTGCTTCATCTACACGTTATAGCCCTGAATTTTCCAATGCCTATCTCTTTGCAAAAGAGAGATATCGGCAAGGAAAAGCTGCATTGTACCTTAGCATTTTTCTCCCAAACGAAGGACACTAGAATGAAAATTTTAAAGCCTCCTGTTAGTGCTTCATCTACACGTTATAGCCCTGAATTTTCCAATGCCTATCTCTTTGCAAAAGAGAGATATCGGCAAGGAAAAGCTGTATTGTACCTTTGCATTTTTCTCCCAAACGAAAGACACAAGAATGAAAATTTTAAAGCCTCCTGTTAGTGCTTCATCTACACGTTATAGCCCTGAATTTTCCAATGCCTATCTCTTTGCAAAAGAGAGATATCGGCAAGGAAAAGCTGTATTGTACCTTTGCATTTTTCTCCCAAACGAAGGACACTAGAAAGAAAATTTTAAAGCCTCCTGTTAGGCCATCATCTACACGGCATAGCCCTGAATTTTCCAAAGCCTATCTCTTTGCAAAAGAGAGATATCGGCAAGGAAAAGCTGCAATGTACCTTTGCATTTTTCTCCCAAACGAAGGACAATAGAATGAAAATTTTAAAGCCTCCTGTTAGTGCTTCGTCTACACGTTATAGCCCTGAATTTTCCAATGCCTATCTCTTTGCAAAAGAGAGATATCGGCAAGGAAAAGCTGCAATGTACCTTGGCATTTTTCTCCCAAACGAAGGACACTAGAATGAAAATGTTAAAGCCTCCTGTTAGTGCTTCATCTACACGTTATAGCCCTGAATTTTCCAATGCCTATCTCTTTGCAAAAGAGAGATATCGGCAAGGAAAAGCTGCATTGTACCTTGGCATTTTTCTCCCAAACGAAGGACACTAGAATGAAAATTTTAAAGCCTCCTGTTAGTGCTTCATCTACACGTTATAGCCCTGAATTTTCCAATGCCTATCTCTTTGCAAAAGAGAGATATCGGCAAGGAAAAGCTGCATTGTACCTTTGCATTTTTCTCCCAAACGAAAGACACAAGAATGAAAATTTTAAAGCCTCCTGTTAGTGCTTCATCTACACGTTATAGCCCTGAATTTTCCAATGCCTATCTCTTTGCAAAAGAGAGATATCGGCAAGGAAAAGCTGTATTGTACCTTTGCATTTTTCTCCCAAACGAAGGACAATAGAATGAAAATTTTAAAGCCTCCTGTTAGTGCTTCGTCTACACGTTATAGCCCTGAATTTTCCAATGCCTATCTCTTTGCAAAAGAGAGATATCGGCAAGGAAAAGCTGCAATGTACCTTTGCATTTTTCTCCCAAACGAAGGACACTAGAAAGAAAATTTTAAAGCCTCCTGTTAGGCCATCATCTACACGGCATAGCCCTGTATTTTCCAATGCCTATCTCTTTGCAAAAGAGAGATATTGGCAAGGAAAAGCTGTATTGAACCTTTGCATTTTTCTCACAAACGAAAGACACAAGAATGAAAATTTTAAAGCCTCCTGTTAGTGCTTCATCTACACGTTATAGCCCTGAATTTTCCAATGCCTATCTCTTTGCAAAAGAGAGATATCGGCAAGGAAAAGCTGTATTGTACCTTTGCATTTTTCTCCCAAACGAAGGACACTAGAATGAAAATTTTAAAGCCTCCTGTTAGGCCATCATCTACACGGCATAGCCCTGAATTTTCCAATGCCTATCTCTTTGCAAAAGAGAGATATCGGCAAGGAAAAGCTGCAATGTACCTTTGCATTTTTCTCCCAAACGAAGGACAATAGAATGAAAATTTTAAAGCCTCCTGTTAGTGCTTCGTCTACACGTTTTAGCCCTGAATTTTCCAATGCCTATCTCTTTGCAAAAGAGAGATATCGGCAAGGAAAAGCTGCAATGTACCTTTGCATTTTTCTCCCAAACGAAGGACACTAGAAAGAAAATTTTAAAGCCTCCTGTTAGGCCATCATCTACACGGCATAGCCCTGAATTTTCCAATGCCTATCTCTTTGCAAAAGAGAGATATCGGCAAGGAAAAGCTGCAATGTACCTTTGCATTTTTCTCCCAAACGAAGGACACTAGAAAGAAAATTTAAAGCCTCCTGTTAGGCCATCATCTACACGGCATAGCCCTGAATTTTCCAATGCCTATCTCTTTGCAAAAGAGAGATATCGGCAAGGAAAAGCTGCAATGTACCTTTGCATTTTTCTCCCAAACGAAGGACACTAGAAAGAAAATTTTAAAGCCTCCTGTTAGGCCATCATCTACACGGCATAGCCCTGAATTTTCCAATGCCTATCTCTTTGCAAAAGAGAGATATTGGCAAGGAAAAGCTGTATTGAACCTTTGCATTTTTCTCACAAACGAAGGACACTAGAATTAAAATTTTAAAGCCTCCTGTTAGTGCTTCATCTACACGTTATAGCCCTGAATTTTCCAATGCCTATCTCTTTGCAAAAGAGAGATATCGGCAAGGAAAAGCTGTATTGTACCTTTGCATTTTTCTCCCAAACGAAAGACACTAGAATGAAAATTTTAAAGCCTCCTGTTAGTGCTTCATCTACACGTTATAGCCCTGAATTTTCCAATGCCTATCTCTTTGCAAAAGAGAGATATCGGCAAGGAAAAGCTGCATTGTACCTTTGCATTTTTCTCCCAAACGAAGGACACTAGAATGAAAATTTTAAAGCCTCCTATTAGTGCTTCATCTACACGTTATAGCCCTGAATTTTCCAATGCCTATCTCTTTGCAAAAGAGAGATATCGGCAAGGAAATGCTGCATTGTACCTTTGCATTTTTCTCCCAAACGAAGGACACTAGAATGAAAATTTTAAAGCCTCCTGTTAGTGCTTCATCTACACGTTATAGCCCTGAATTTTCCAATGCCTATCTCTTTGCAAAAGAGAGATATCGGCAAGGAAAAGCTGCATTGTACCTTTGCATTTTTCTCCCAAACGAAGGACACTAGAATGAAAATTTTAAAGCCTCCTGTTAGTGCTTCATCTACACGTTATAGCCCTGAATTTTCCAATGCCTATCTCTTTGCAAAAGAGAGATATCGGCAAGGAAAAGCTGTTTTGTACCTTTGCATTTTTCTCCCAAACGAAAGACACAAGAATGAAAATTTTAAAGCCTCCTGTTAGTGCTTCATCTACACGTTATAGCCCTGAATTTTCCAATGCCTATCTCTTTCTAAAAGAGAGATATCGGCAAGGAAAAGCTGTATTGTACCTTTGCATTTTTCTCCCAAACGAAAGACACTAGAATGAAAATTTTAAAGCCTCCTGTTAGTGCTTCATCTACACGTTATAGCCCTGAATTTTCCAATGCCTATCTCTTTGCAAAAGAGAGATATCGGCAAGGAAAAGCTGCATTGTACCTTTGCATTTTTCTCCTAAACGAAGGACACTAGAATGAAAATTTTAAAGCCTCCTGTTAGTGCTTCATCTACACGTTATAGCCCTGATTTTTCTAATGCCTATCTCTTTGCACAAGAGAGATATCGGCAAGGAAAAGCTATATTGTACCTTTGCATTTTTCTCCCAAACGAAGGACACTAGAATTAAAAATTTAAAGCCTCCTGTTAGTGCTTAATCTACACGTTATAGCCCTGAATTTTCCAATGCCTATCTCTATGCAAAAGAAGATATCGGCAAGGAAAAGCTGCAATGTACCTTTGCATTTTTCTCCCAAACGAAGGACACTAGAAAGAAAATTTTAAAGCCTCCTGTTAGGCCATCATCTACACGGCATAGCCCTGAATTTTCCAATGCCTATCTCTTTGCAAAAGAGAGATATTGGCAAGGAAAAGCTGTATTGAACCTTTGCATTTTTCTCCCAAACGAAGGACACTAGAATGAAAATTTTAAAGCCTCCTGTTAGTGCTTCATCTACACGTTATAGCCCTGAATTTTCCAATGCCTATCTCTTTGCAAAAGAGAGATATCGGCAAGGAAAAGCTGTATTGTACCTTTGCATTTTTCTCCCAAACGAAAGACACTAGAATGAAAATTTTAAAGCCTCCTGTTAGTGCTTCATCTACACGTTATAGCCCTGAATTTTCCAATGCCTATCTCTTTGCAAAAGAGAGATATCGGCAAGGAAAAGCTGTACTGTACCTTTGCATTTTTCTCCCAAACGAAAGACACTAGAATGAAAATTTTAAAGCCTCCTGTTAGTGCTTCATCTACACGTTATAGCCCTGAATTTTCCAATGCCTATCTCTTTGCAAAAGAGAGATATCGGCAAGGAAAAGATGTATTGTACCTTTGCATTTTTCTCCCAAACGAAAGACACTAGAATGAAAATTTTAAAGCCTCCTGTTAGTGCTTCATCTACACGTTATAGCCCTGAATTTTCCAATGCCTATCTCTTTGCAAAAGAGAGATATCGGCAAGGAAAAGCTGCATTGTACCTTTGCATTTTTCTCCCAAACGAAAGACACTAAAATGAAAATTTTAAAGCCTCCTGTTAGTGCTTCATCTACACGTTATAGCCCTGAATTTTCCAATGCCTATCTCTTTGCAAAAGAGAGATATCGGCAAGGAAAAGCTGCATTGTACCTTTGCATTTTTCTCCCAAACGAAAGACACTAGAATGAAAATTTTAAAGCCTCCTGTTAGTGCTTCATCTACACGTTATAGCCCTGAATTTTCTAATGCCTATCTCTTTGCAAAAGAGAGATATAGGCAAGGAAAAGCTATATTGTACCTTTGCATTTTTCTCCCAAACGAAGGACACTAGAATGAAAATGTTAAAGCCTCCTGTTAGTGCTTCATCTACACGTTATAGCCCTGAATTTTCCAATGCCTATCTCTTTGCAAAAGAGAGATATCGGCAAGGAAAAGCTGTATTGTACCTTTGCATTTTTCTCCCAAACGAAGGACACTAGAATGAAAATTTTAAAGCCTCCTGTTAGTGCTTCATCTACACGTTATAGCCCTGAATTTTCCAATGCCTATCTCTTTGCAAAAGAGAGATATCGGCAAGGAAAAGCTGTATTGTACCTTTGCATTTTTCTCCCAAACGAAGGACACTAGAATGAAAATTTTAAAGCCTCCTGTTAGTGCTTCATCTACTCGTTATAGCCCTGAATATTCCAATGCCTATCTCTTTGCAAAAGAGAGATATCGGCAAGGAAAAGCTGCATTGTACCTTTGCATTTTTCTCCCAAACGAAGGACACTAGAATGAAAATTTTAAAGCCTCCTGTTAGTGCTTCGTCTACACGTTATAGCCCTGAATTTTCCAATGCCTATCTCTTTGCAAAAGAGAGATATCGGCAAGGAAAAGCTGCATTGTACCTTTGCATTTTTCTCCCAAACGAAGGACACTAGAATGAAAATTTGAAAGCCTCCTGTTAGTGCTTCATCTACACCTTATAGCCCTGAATTTTCCAATGCCTATCACTTTGCAAAAGAGAGATATCGGCAAGGAAAAGCTGCATTGTACCTTTGCATTTTTCTCCCAAACGAAGGACACTAGAATGAAAATTTTAAAGCCTCCTGTTAGTGCTTCGTCTACACGTTATAGCCCTGAATTTTCCAATGCCTATCTCTTTGCAAAAGAGAGATATCGGCAAGGAAAAGCTGTATTGTACCTTTGCATTTTTCTCCCAAACGAAGGACACTAGAATGAACATTTTAAAGCCTCCTGTTAGTGCTTCGTCTACACGTTATAGCCCTGAATTTTCCAATGCCTATCTCTTTGCAAAAGAGAGATATCGGCAAGGAAAAGCTGTATTGTACCTTTGCATGTTTCTCCCAAACGAAGGACACTAGAATGAAAATTTTAAAGCCTCCTGTTAGTGCTTCATCTACACGTTATAGCATTAATTTTCCAATGCCTATCTCTTTGCAAAAGAGAGATATCGGCAAGGAAAAGCTGTATTGTACCTTTGCATTTTTCTCCCAAACGAAAGACACTAGAATGAAAATTTTAAAGCCTCCTGTTAGTGCTTCATTTACACGTTATAGCCCTGAATTTTCCAATGCCTATCTCTTTGCAAAAGAGAGATATCGGCAAGGAAAAGCTGCATTGTACCTTTGCATTTTTCTCCCAAACGAAGGACACTAGAATGAAAATTTTAAAGCCTCCTGTTAGTGCTTCGTCTACACGTTATAGCCCTGAATTTTCCAATGCCTATCTCTTTGCAAAAGAGAGATATCGGCAAGGAAAAGCTGTATTGAACCTTTGCATTTTTCTCCCAAACGAAAGACACTAGAATGAAAATTTTAAAGCCTCCTGTTAGTGCTTCATCTACACGTTATAGCCCTGAATTTTCCAATGCCTATCTCTTTGCAAAAGAGAGATATCGGCAAGGAAAAGCTGTATTGTACCTTTGCATTTTTCTCCCAAACGAAGGACACTAGAATGAAAATTTTAAAGCCTCCTGTTAGTGCTTCATCTACTCGTTATAGCCCTGAATATTCCAATGCCTATCTCTTTGCAAAAGAGAGATATCGGCAAGGAAAAGCTGCATTGTACCTTTGCATTTTTCTCCCAAACGAAGGACACTAGAATGAAAATTTTAAAGCCTCCTGTTAGTGCTTCGTCTACACGTTATAGCCCTGAATTTTCCAATGCCTATCTCTTTGCAAAAGAGAGATATCGGCAAGGAAAAGCTGCATTGTACCTTTGCATTTTTCTCCCAAACGAAGGACACTAGAATGAAAATTTGAAAGCCTCCTGTTAGTGCTTCATCTACACGTTATAGCCCTGAATTTTCCAATGCCTATCACTTTGCAAAAGAGAGATATCGGCAAGGAAAAGCTGCATTGTACCTTTGCATTTTTCTCCCAAACGAAGGACACTAGAATGAAAATTTTAAAGCCTCCTGTTAGTGCTTCGTCTACACGTTATAGCCCTGAATTTTCCAATGCCTATCTCTTTGCAAAAGAGAGATATCGGCAAGGAAAAGCTGTATTGTACCTTTGCATTTTTCTCCCAAACGAAGGACACTAGAATGAACATTTTAAAGCCTCCTGTTAGTGCTTCGTCTACACGTTATAGCCCTGAATTTTCCAATGCCTATCTCTTTGCAAAAGAGAGATATCGGCAAGGAAAAGCTGTATTGTACCTTTGCATGTTTCTCCCAAACGAAGGACACTAGAATGAAAATTTTAAAGCCTCCTGTTAGTGCTTCATCTACACGTTATAGCATTAATTTTCCAATGCCTATCTCTTTGCAAAAGAGAGATATCGGCAAGGAAAAGCTGTATTGTACCTTTGCATTTTTCTCCCAAACGAAAGACACTAGAATGAAAATTTTAAAGCCTCCTGTTAGTGCTTCATTTACACGTTATAGCCCTGAATTTTCCAATGCCTATCTCTTTGCAAAAGAGAGATATCGGCAAGGAAAAGCTGCATTGTACCTTTGCATTTTTCTCCCAAACGAAGGACACTAGAATGAAAATTTTAAAGCCTCCTGTTAGTGCTTCGTCTACACGTTATAGCCCTGAATTTTCCAATGCCTATCTCTTTGCAAAAGAGAGATATCGGCAAGGAAAAGCTGTATTGAACCTTTGCATTTTTCTCCCAAACGAAGGACACTAGAATGAAAATTTTAAAGCCTCCTGTTAGTGCTTCATCTACACGTTATAGCCCTGAATTTTCCAATGCCTATCTCATTGCAAAAGAGAGATATCGGCAAGGAAAAGCTGTATTGTACCTTTGCATTTTTCTCCCAAACGAAAGACACTAGAATGAAAATTTTAAAGCCTCCTGTTAGTGCTTCATTTACACGTTATAGCACTGAATTTTCCAATGCCTATCTCTTTGCAAAAGAGAGATATCGGCAAGGAAAAGCTGCATTGTACCTTTGCATTTTTCTCCCAAACGAAGGACACTAGAATGAAAATTTTAAAGCCTCCTGTTAGTGCTTCGTCTACACGTTATAGCCCTGAATTTTCCAATGCCTATCTCTTTGCAAAAGAGAGATATCGGCAAGGAAAAGCTGTATTGAACCTTTGCATTTTTCTCCCAAACGAAGGACACTAGAATGAAAATTTTAAAGCCTCCTGTTAGTGCTTCATCTACACGTTATAGCCCTGAATTTTCCAATGCCTATCTCTTTGCAAAAGAGAGATATCGGCAAGGAAAGCTGTATTGTACCTTTGCATTTTTCTCCCAAACGAAAGACACTAGAATGAAAATTTTAAAGCCTCCTGTTAGTGCTTCATCTACACGTTATAGCCCTGAATTTTCCAATGCCTATCTCTTTGCAAAAGAGAGATATCGGCAAGGAAAAGCTGCATTGTACCTTTGCATTTTTCTCCCAAACGAAAGACACTAGAATGAAAATTTTAAAGCCTCCTGTTAGTGCTTCATCTACACGTTATAGCCCTGAATTTTCCAATGCCTATCTCTTTGCAAAAGAGAGATATCGGCAAGGAAAAGCTGTATTGTACCTTTGCATGTTTCTCCCAAACGAAGGACACTAGAATGAAAATTTTAAAGCCTCCTGTTAGTGCTTCATCTACACGTTATAGCATTAATTTTCCAATGCCTATCTCTTTGCAAAAGAGAGATATCGGCAAGGAAAAGCTGTATTGTACCTTTGCATTTTTCTCCCAAACGAAAGACACTAGAATGAAAATTTTAAAGCCTCCTGTTAGTGCTTCATTTACACGTTATAGCCCTGAATTTTCCAATGCCTATCTCTTTGCAAAAGAGATATCGGCAAGGAAAAGCTGCATTGTACCTTTGCATTTTTCTCCCAAACGAAGGACACTAGAATGAAAATTTTAAAGCCTCCTGTTAGTGCTTCGTCTACACGTTATAGTCCTGAATTTTCCAATGCCTATCTCTTTGCAAAAGAGAGATATCGGCAAGGAAAAGCTGTATTGAACCTTTGCATTTTTCTCCCAAACGAAGGACACTAGAATGAAAATTTTAAAGCCTCCTGTTAGTGCTTCATCTACACGTTATAGCCCTGAATTTTCCAATGCCTATCTCTTTGCAAAAGAGAGATATCGGCAAGGAAAAGCTGTATTGTACCTTTGCATTTTTCTCCCAAACGAAAGACACTAGAATGAAAATTTTAAAGCCTCCTGTTAGTGCTTCATTTACACGTTATAGCCCTGAATTTTCCAATGCCTATCTCTTTGCAAAAGAGAGATATGGGCAAGGAAAAGCTGCATTGTACCTTTGCATTTTTCTCCCAAACGAAGGACACTAGAATGAAAATTTTAAAGCCTCCTGTTAGTGCTTCGTCTACACGTTATAGCCCTGAATTTTCCAATGCCTATCTCTTTGCAAAAGAGAGATATCGGCAAGGAAAGCTGTATTGTACCTTTGCATTTTTCTCCCAAACGAAAGACACTAGAATGAAAATTTTAAAGCCTCCTGTTAGTGCTTCATCTACACGTTATAGCCCTGAATTTTCCAATGCCTATCTCTTTGCAAAAGAGAGATATCGGCAAGGAAAGCTGTATTGTACCTTTGCATTTTTCTCCCAAACGAAAGACACTAGAATGAAAATTTTAAAGCCTCCTGTTAGTGCTTCATCTACACGTTATAGCCCTGAATTTTCCAATGCCTATCTCTTTGCAAAAGAGAGATATCGGCAAGGAAAGCTGTATTGTACCTTTGCATTTTTCTCCCAAACGAAAGACACTAGAATGAAAATTTTAAAGCCTCCTGTTAGTGCTTCATCTACACGTTATAGCCCTGAATTTTCCAATGCCTATCTCTTTGCAAAAGAGAGATATCGGCAAGGAAAGCTGTATTGTACCTTTGCATTTTTCTCCCAAACGAAAGACACTAGAATGAAAATTTTAAAGCCTCCTGTTAGTGCTTCATCTACACGTTATAGCATTAATTTTCCAATGCCTATCTCTTTGCAAAAGAGAGATATCGGCAAGGAAAAGCTGTATTGTACCTTTGCATTTTTCTCCCAAACGAAAGACACTAGAATGAAAATTTTAAAGCCTCCTGTTAGTGCTTCATCTACACGTTATAGCCCTGAATTTTCCAATGCCTATCTCTTTGCAAAAGAGAGATATTGGCAAGGAAAAGCTGCATTGTACCTTTGCATTTTTCTCCCAAACGAAGGACACTAGAATGAAAATTTTAAAGCCTCCTGTTAGTGCTTCGTCTACACGTTATAGCCCTGAATTTTCCAATGCCTATCTCTTTGCAAAAGAGAGATATCGGCAAGGAAAAGCTGTATTGAACCTTTGCATTTTTCTCCCAAACGAAGGACACTAGAATGAAAATTTTAAAGCCTCCTGTTAGTGCTTCATCTACACGTTATAGCCCTGAATTTTCCAATGCCTATCTCTTTGCAAAAGAGAGATATCGGCAAGGAAAAGCTGTATTGTACCTTTGCATTTTTCTCCCAAACGAAAGACACTAGAATGAAAATTTTAAAGCCTCCTGTTAGTGCTTCATTTACACGTTATAGCCCTGAATTTTCCAATGCCTATCTCTTTGCAAAAGAGAGATATGGGCAAGGAAAAGCTGCATTGTACCTTTGCATTTTTCTCCCAAACGAAGGACACTAGAATGAAAATTTTAAAGCCTGCTGTTAGTGCTTCGTCTACACGTTATAGCCCTGAATTTTCCAATGCCTATCTCTTTGCAAAAGAGAGATATCGGCAAGGAAAAGCTGTATTGAACCTTTGCATTTTTCTCCCAAACGAAGGACACTAGAATGAAAATTTTAAAGCCTCCTGTTAGTGCTTCATCTACACGTTATAGCCCTGAATTTTCCAATGCCTATCTCTTTGCAAAAGAGAGATATCGGCAAGGAAAAGCTGTATTGTACCTTTGCATTTTTCTCCCAAACGAAAGACACTAGAATGAAAATTTTAAAGCCTCCTGTTAGTGCTTCATCTACACGTTATAGCCCTGAATTTTCCAATGCCTATCTATTTGCAAAAGAGAGATATCGGCAAGGAAAAGCTGCATTGTACCTTTGCATTTTTCTCCCAAACGAAGGACACTAGAATGAAAATTTTAAAGCCTCCTGTTAGTGCTTCATCTACACGTTATAGCCCTGAATTTTCCAATGCCTATCTCTTTGCAAAAGAGAGATATCGGCAAGGAAAAGCTGCATTGTACCTTTGCATTTTTTTCCCAAACGAAGGACACTAGAATGAAAATTTTAAAGCCTCCTGTAAGTGCTTCATCTACACGTTATAGCCCTGAATTTTCCAATGCCTATCTCTTTGCAAAAGAGAGATATCGGCAAGGAAAAGCTGCATTGTACCTTTGCATTTTTCTCCCAAACGAAGGACACTAGAATGAAAATTTTAAAGTGCTTTGTCTACACGTTATAGCCCTGAATTTTCCAATGCCTATCTCTTTGCAAAAGAGAGATATCGGCAAGGAAAAGCTGTATTGTACCTTTGCATTTTTCTCCCAAACGAAGGACACTAGAATGAAAATTTTACAGCCTCCTGTTAGTGCTTCATCTACACGTTATAGCCCTGAATTTTCCAATGCCTATCTCTTTGCAAAAGAGAGATATCGGCAAGGAAAAGCTGCATTGTACCTTTGCATTTTTCTCCCAAACGAAGGACACTAGAATGAAAATTTTAAAGCCTCCTGTTAGTGCTTCGTCTACACGTTATAGCCCTGAATTTTCCAATGCCTATCTCTTTGCAAAAGAGAGATATCGGCAAGGAAAAGCTGTATTGTACCTTTGCATTTTTCTCCCAAACGAAGGACACTAGAATGAAAATTTTAAAGCCTCCTGTTAGTGCTTCATCTACACGTTATAGCCCTGAATTTTCCAATGCCTATCTCTTTGCAAAAGAGAGATATCGGCAAGGAAAAGCTGCATTGTACCTTTGCATTTTTTTCCCAAACGAAGGACACTAGAATGAAAATTTTAAAGCCTCCTGTTAGTGCTTCATCTACACGTTATAGCCCTGAATTTTCCAATGCCTATCTCTTTGCAAAAGAGAGATATCGGCAAGGAAAAGCTGTATTGTACCTTTGCATTTTTCTCCCAAACGAAGGACACTAGAATGAAAATTTTACAGCCTCCTGTTAGTGCTTCATCTACACGTTATAGCCCTGAATTTTCCAATGCCTATCTCTTTGCAAAAGAGAGATATCGGCAAGGAAAAGCTGTATTGAACCTTTGCATTTTTCTCCCAAACGAAGGACACTAGAATGAAAATTTTAAAGCCTCCTGTTAGTGCTTCATCTACACGTTATAGCCCTGAATTTTCCAATGCCTATCTCTTTGCAAAAGAGAGATATCGGCAAGGAAAAGCTGTATTGTACCTTTGCATTTTTCTCCCAAACGAAAGACACTAGAATGAAAATTTTAAAGCCTCCTGTTAGTGCTTCATCTACACGTTATAGCCCTGAATTTTCCAATGCCTATCTCTTTGCAAAAGAGAGATATCGGCAAGGAAAAGCTGTATTGTACCTTTGCATTTTTCTCCCAAACGAAAGACACTAGAATGAAAATTTTAAAGCCTCCTGTTAGTGCTTCATCTACACGTTATAGCCCTGAATTTTCCAATGCCTATCTCTTTGCAAAAGAGAGATATCGGCAAGGAAAAGCTGTATTGTACCTTTGCATTTTTCTCCCAAACGAAGGACACTAGAATGAAAATTTTAAAGCCTCCTATTAGTGCTTCATCTACACGTTATAGCCCTGAATTTTCCAATGCCTATCTCTTTGCAAGAGAGATATCGGCAAGGAAAAGCTGCATTGTACCTTTGCATTTTTCTCCCAAACGAAGGACACTAGAATGAAAATTTTAAAGCCTCCTGTTAGTGCTTCATCTACACGTTATAGCCCTGAATTTTCCAATGCCTATCTCTTTGCAAAAGAGAGATATCGGCAAGGAAAAGCTGCATTGTACCTTTGCATTTTTCTCCCAAACGAAAGACACTAGAATGAAAATTTTAAAGCCTCCTGTTAGTGCTTCGTCTACACGTTATAGCCCTGAATTTTCCAATGCCTATCTCTTTGCAAAAGAGAGATATCGGCAAGGAAAAGCTGTATTGTACCTTTGCATTTTTCTCCCAAACGAAGGACACTAGAATGAAAATTTTAAAGCCTCCTGTTAGTGCTTCATCTACACGTTATAGCCCTGAATTTTCCAATGCCTATCTCTTTGCAAAAGAGAGATATCGGCAAGGAAAAGCTGCATTGTACCTTTGCATTTTTTTCCCAAACGAAGGACACTACAATGAAAATTTTAAAGCCTCCTGTTAGTGCTTCATCTACACGTTATAGCCCTGAATTTTCCAATGCCTATCTCTTTGCAAAAGAGAGATATCGGCAAGGAAAAGCTGCATTGTACCTTTGCATTTTTCTCCCAAACGAAGGACACTAGAATGAAAATTTTAAAGTGCTTCGTCTACACGTTATAGCCCTGTATTTTCCAATGCCTATCTCTTTGCAAAAGAGAGATATCGGCAAGGAAAAGCTGTATTGTACCTTTGCATTTTTCTCCCAAACGAAGGACACTAGAATGAAAATTTTACAGCCTCCTGTTAGTGCTTCATCTACACGTTATAGCCCTGAATTTTCCAATGCCTATCTCTTTGCAAAAGAGAGATATCGGCAAGGAAAAGCTGTATTGTACCTTTGCATTTTTCTCCCAAACGAAGGACACTAGAATGAAAATTTTAAAGCCTCCTGTTAGTGCTTCATCTACACGGTATAGCCCTGAATGTTCCAATGCCTATCTCTTTGCAAAAGAGAGATATTGGCAAGGAAAAGCTGTATTGAACCTTTGCATTTTTCTCCCAAACGAAGGACACTAGAATGAAAATTTTAAAGCCTCCTGGTAGTGCTTCATCTACACGTTATAGCCCTGAATTTTCCAATGCCTATCTCTTTGCAAAAGAGAGATATCGGCAATGAAAAGCTGTATTGTACCTTTGCATTTTTCTCCCAAACGAAAGACACTAGAATGAAAATTTTAAAGCCTCCTGTTAGTGCTTCATCTACACGTTATAGCCCTGAATTTTCCAATGCCTATCTCTTTGCAAAAGAGAGATATCGGCAAGGAAAAGCTGCATTGTACCTTTGCATTTTTCTCCCAAACGAAGGACACTAGAATGATAATTTTAAAGCCTCCTGTTAGTGCTTCGTCTACATGTTATAGCCCTGAATTTTCCAATGCCTATCTCTTTGCAAAAGAGAGATATCGGCAAGGAAAAGCTGTATTGTACCTTTGCATTTTTCTCCCAAACGAAGGACACTAGAATGAAAATTTGAAAGCCTCCTGTTAGTGCTTCATCTACACGTTATAGCCCTGAATTTTCCAATGCCTATCTCTTTGCAAAAGAGAGATATCGGCAAGGAAAAGCTGCATTGTACCTTTGCATTTTTCTCCCAAACGAAGGACACTAGAATGAAAATTTTAAAGCCTCCTGTTAGTGCTTCATCTACACGTTATAGCCCTGAATTTTCCAATGCCTATCTCTTTGCAAAAGAGAGATATCGGCAAGGAAAAGCTGCATTGTACCTTTGCATTTTTCTCCCAAACGAAGGATACTAGAATGAAAATTTTAAAGTGCTTCGTCTACACGTTATAGCCCTGCATTTTCCAATGCCTATCTCTTTGCAAAAGAGAGATATCGGCAAGGAAAAGCTGTATTGTACCTTTGCATTTTTCTCCCAAACGAAGGACACTAGAATGAAAATTTTAAAGCCTCCTGTTAGTGCTTCATCTACACGTTATAGCCCTGAATTTTCCAATGCCTATCTCTTTGCAAAAGAGAGATATCGGCAAGGAAAAGCTGCATTGTACCTTTGCATTTTTCTCCCAAACGAAAGACACTAGAATGAAAATTTTAAAGCCTCCTGTTAGTGCTTCATCTACACGTTATAGCCCTGAATTTTCCAATGCCTATCTCTTTGCAAAAGAGAGATATCGGCAAGGAAAAGCTGCATTGTACCTTTGCATTTTTCTCCCAAACGAAGGACACTAGAATGAAAATTTTAAAGCCTCCTGTTAGTGCTTCATCTACACGTTATAGCCCTGAATTTTCTAATGCCTATCTCTTTGCAAAAGAGAGATATCGGCAAGGAAAAGCTATATTGTACCTTTGCATTTTTCTCCCAAACGAAGGACACTAGAATGAAAATTTTAAAGCCTCCTGTTAGTGCTTCATCTACACGTTATAGCCCTGAATTTTCCAATGCCTATCTCTTTGCAAAAGAGAGATATCGGCAAGGAAAAGCTGCATTGTACCTTTGCATTTTTCTCCCAAACGAAGGACACTAGAATGAAAATTTAAAAGCCTCCTGTTAGTGCTTCATCTACACGTTATAGCCCTGAATTTTCCAATGCGCAGCTCTTTGCAAAAGAGAGATATTGGCAAGGAAAATCTGTCTTGTACTTTTGCATTTTTCTCCCAAACGAAGGACACTAGAATGAAAATTTTAAAGCCTACTGTTAGTGCTTCATCTACACGGTATAGCCCTGAATTTTCCAATGCGCAGCTCTTTGCAAAAGAGAGATATTGGCAAGGAAAAGCTGTCTTGTACCTTTGCATTTTTCTCCCAGACGAAGGACACTAGAAAGAAAATTTTAAAGCCTCCTGTTAGGCCATCATCTACACGGCATAGCCCTGAATTTTCCAATACGCAGCTCTTTGCAAAAGAGAGATATTGGCAAGGAAAAGCTGTCTTGTACCTTTGCATTTTTCTCCCAAACGAAGGACACTAGAATGAAAATTTTAAAGCCTCCTGTTAGTGCTTCATCTACACGTTATAGCCCTGAATTTTCCAATGCCTATCTCTTTGCAAAAGAGAGATATCGGCAAGGAAAAGCTGCATTGTACCTTTGCATTTTTCTCCCAAACGAAGGACACTAGAATGAAAATTTGAAAGCCTCCTGTTAGTGCTTCATCTACACGGTATAGCCCCGAATTTTCCAATGCCTAGCTCTTTGCAAAAGAGAGATATCGGCAAGGAAAAGCTATATTGAACCTTTGCATTTTTCTCCAAAACGAAGGACACTAGAATAAAAATTTAAAAGCCTCCTGTTAGTGCTTCATCTACACGTTATAGCCCTGAATTTTCCAATGCGCAGCTCTTTGCAAAAGAGAGATATTGGCAAGGAAAATCTGTCTTGTACTTTTGCATTTTTCTCCCAAACGAAGGACACTAGAAAGAAAATTTTAAAGCCTCCTGTTAGGCCATCATCTACACGGCATAGCCCTGAATTTTCCAATGCGCAGCTCTTTGCAAAAGAGAGATATTGGCAAGGAAAAGCTGTCTTGTACCTTTGCATTTTTCTCCCAAACGAAGGACACTAGAATGAAAATTTTAAAGCCTACTGTTAGTGCTTCATCTACACGGTATAGCCCTGAATTTTCCAATGCGCAGCTCTTTGCAAAAGAGAGATATTGGCAAGGAAAAGCTGTCTTGTACCTTTGCATTTTTCTCCCAAACGAAGGACACTAGAAAGAAAATTTTAAAGCCTCCTGTTAGGCCATCATCTACACGGCATAGCCCTGAATTTTCCAATACGCAGCTCTTTGCAAAAGAGAGATATTGGCAAGGAAAAGCTGTCTTGTACCTTTGCATTTTTCTCCCAAACGAAGGACACTAGAATGAAAATTTTAAAGCCTCCTGTTAGTGCTTCATCTACACGTTATAGCCCTGAATTTTCCAATGCCTATCTCTTTGCAAAAGAGAGATATCGGCAAGGAAAAGCTGCATTGTACCTTTGCATTTTTCTCCCAAACGAAGGACACTAGAATGAAAATTTTAAAGCCTCCTGTTAGTGCTTCGTCTACACGTTATAGCCCTGAATTTTCCAATGCCTATCTCTTTGCAAAAGAGAGATATCGGCAAGGAAAAGCTGTATTGTACCTTTGCATTTTTCTCCCAAACGAAGGACACTAGAATGAAAATTTTAAAGCCTCCTGTTAGTGCTTCATCTACACGTTATAGCCCTGAATTTTCCAATGCCTATCTCTTTGCAAAAGAGAGATATCGGCAAGGAAAAGCTGCATTGTACCTTTGCATTGTTTTCCCAAACGAAGGACACTAGAATGAAAATTTTAAAGCCTCCTGTAAGTGCTTCATCTACACGTTATAGCCCTGAATTTTCCAATGCCTATCTCTTTGCAAAAGAGAGATATCGGCAAGGAAAAGCTGTATTGTACCTTTGCATTTTTCTCCCAAACGAAGGACACTAGAATGAAAATTTTACAGCCTCCTGTTAGTGCTTCATCTACACGTTATAGCCCTGAATTTTCCAATGCCTATCTCTTTGCAAAAGAGAGATATCGGCAAGGAAAAGCTGTATTGAACCTTTGCATTTTTCTCCCAAACGAAGGACACTAGAATGAAAATTTTAAAGCCTCCTGTTAGTGCTTCATCTACACGTTATAGCCCTGAATTTTCCAATGCCTATCTCTTTGCAAAAGAGAGATATCGGCAAGGAAAAGCTGTATTGTACCTTTGCATTTTTCTCCCAAACGAAAGACACTAGAATGAAAATTTTAAAGCCTCCTGTTAGTGCTTCATCTACACGTTATAGCCCTGAATTTTCCAATGCCTATCTCTTTGCAAAAGAGAGATATCGGCAAGGAAAAGCTGTATTGTACCTTTGCATTTTTCTCCCAAACTAAAGACACTAGAATGAAAATTTTAAAGCCTCCTGTTAGTGCTTCATCTACACGTTATAGCCCTGAATTTTCCAATGCCTATCTCTTTGCAAAAGAGAGATATCGGCAAGGAAAAGCTGTATTGTACCTTTGCATTTTTCTCCCAAACGAAGGACACTAGAATGAAAATTTTAAAGCCTCCTATTAGTGCTTCATCTACACGTTATAGCCCTGAATTTTCCAATGCCTATCTCTTTGCAAGAGAGATATCGGCAAGGAAAAGCTGCATTGTACCTTTGCATTTTTCTCCCAAACGAAGGACACTAGAATGAAAATTTTAAAGCCTCCTGTTAGTGCTTCATCTACACGTTATAGCCCTGAATATTCCAATGCCTATCTCTTTGCAAAAGAGAGATATCGGCAAGGAAAAGCTGTATTGTACCTTTGCATTTTTCTCCCAAACGAAGGACACTAGAATGAAAATTTTACAGCCTCCTGTTAGTGCTTCATCTACACGTTATAGCCCTGAATTTTCCAATGCCTATCTCTTTGCAAAAGAGAGATATCGGCAAGGAAAAGCTGCATTGTACCTTTGCATTTTTCTCCCAAACGAAAGACACTAGAATGAAAATTTTAAAGCCTCCTGTTAGTGCTTCGTCTACACGTTATAGCCCTGAATTTTCCAATGCCTATCTCTTTGCAAAAGAGAGATATCGGCAAGGAAAAGCTGCATTGTACCTTTGCATTTTTTTCCCAAACGAAGGACACTAGAATGAAAATTTTAAAGCCTCCTGTTAGTGCTTCATCTACACGTTATAGCCCTGAATTTTCCAATGCCTATCTCTTTGCAAAAGAGAGATATCGGCAAGGAAAATCTGCATTGTACCTTTGCATTTTTCTCCCAAACGAAGGACACTAGAATGAAAATTTTAAAGTGCTTCGTCTACACGTTATAGCCCTGAATTTTCCAATGCCTATCTCTTTGCAAAAGAGAGATATCGGCAAGGAAAAGCTGTATTGTACCTTTGCATTTTTCTCCCAAACGAAGGACACTAGAATGAAAATTTTACAGCCTCCTGTTAGTGCTTCATCTACACGTTATAGCCCTGAATTTTCCAATGCCTATCTCTTTGCAAAAGAGAGATATCGGCAAGGAAAAGCTGTATTGTACCTTTGCATTTTTCTCCCAAACGAAGGACACTAGAATGAAAATTTTAAAGCCTCCTGTTAGTGCTTCATCTACACGGTATAGCCCTGAATGTTCCAATGCCTATCTCTTTGCAAAAGAGAGATATTGGCAAGGAAAAGCTGTATTGAACCTTTGCATTTTTCTCCCAAACGAAGGACACTAGAATGAAAATTTTAAAGCCTCCTGGTAGTGCTTCATCTACACGTTATAGCCCTGAATTTTCCAATGCCTATCTCTTTGCAAAAGAGAGATATCGGCAATGAAAAGCTGTATTGTACCTTTGCATTTTTCTCCCAAACGAAAGACACTAGAATGAAAATTTTAAAGCCTCCTGTTAGTGCTTCATCTACACGTTATAGCCCTGAATTTTCCAATGCCTATCTCTTTGCAAAAGAGAGATATCGGCAAGGAAAAGCTGCATTGTACCTTTGCATTTTTCTCCCAAACGAAGGACACTAGAATGATAATTTTAAAGCCTCCTGTTAGTGCTTCGTCTACATGTTATAGCCCTGAATTTTCCAATGCCTATCTCTTTGCAAAAGAGAGATATCGGCAAGGAAAAGCTGTATTGTACCTTTGCATTTTTCTCCCAAACGAAGGACACTAGAAAGAAAATTTTAAAGCCTCCTGTTAGGCCATCATCTACACGGCATAGCCCAGAATTTTCCAATACGCAGCTCTTTGCAAAAGAGAGATATTGGCAAGGAAAAGCTGTCTTGTACCTTTGCATTTTTCTCCCAAACGAAGGACACTAGAATGAAAATTTTAAAGCCTCCTGTTAGTGCTTCATCTACACGTTATAGCCCTGAATTTTCCAATGCCTATCTCTTTGCAAAAGAGAGATATCGGCAAGGAAAAGCTGCATTGTACCTTTGCATTTTTCTCCCAAACGAAGGACACTAGAATGAAAATTTTAAAGCCTCCTGTTAGTGCTTCGTCTACACGTTATAGCCCTGAATTTTCCAATGCCTATCTCTTTGCAAAAGAGAGATATCGGCAAGGAAAAGCTGTATTGTACCTTTGCATTTTTCTCCCAAACGAAGGACACTAGAATGAAAATTTTAAAGCCTCCTGTTAGTGCTTCATCTACACGTTATAGCCCTGAATTTTCCAATGCCTATCTCTTTGCAAAAGAGAGATATCGGCAAGGAAAAGCTGCATTGTACCTTTGCATTGTTTTCCCAAACGAAGGACACTAGAATGAAAATTTTAAAGCCTCCTGTTAGTGCTTCATCTACACGTTATAGCCCTGAATTTTCCAATGCCTATCTCTTTGCAAAAGAGAGATATCGGCAAGGAAAAGCTGTATTGTACCTTTGCATTTTTCTCCCAAACGAAGGACACTAGAATGAAAATTTTACAGCCTCCTGTTAGTGCTTCATCTACACGTTATAGCCCTGAATTTTCCAATGCCTATCTCTTTGCAAAAGAGAGATATCGGCAAGGAAAAGCTGTATTGAACCTTTGCATTTTTCTCCCAAACGAAGGACACTAGAATGAAAATTTTAAAGCCTCCTGTTAGTGCTTCATCTACACGTTATAGCCCTGAATTTTCCAATGCCTATCTCTTTGCAAAAGAGAGATATCGGCAAGGAAAAGCTGTATTGTACCTTTGCATTTTTCTCCCAAACGAAAGACACTAGAATGAAAATTTTAAAGCCTCCTGTTAGTGCTTCATCTACACGTTATAGCCCTGAATTTTCCAATGCCTATCTCTTTGCAAAAGAGAGATATCGGCAAGGAAAAGCTGTATTGTACCTTTGCATTTTTCTCCCAAACGAAAGACACTAGAATGAAAATTTTAAAGCCTCCTGTTAGTGCTTCATCTACACGTTATAGCCCTGAATTTTCCAATGCCTATCTCTTTGCAAAAGAGAGATATCGGCAAGGAAAAGCAGTATTGTACCTTTGCATTTTTCTCCCAAACGAAGGACACTAGAATGAAAATTTTAAAGCCTCCTATTAGTGCTTCATCTACACGTTATAGCCCTGAATTTTCCAATGCCTATCTCTTTGCAAGAGAGATATCGGCAAGGAAAAGCTGCATTGTACCTTTGCATTTTTCTCCCAAACGAAGGACACTAGAATGAAAATTTTAAAGCCTCCTGTTAGTGCTTCATCTACACGTTATAGCCCTGAATTTTCCAATGCCTATCTCTTTGCAAAAGAGAGATATCGGCAAGGAAAAGCTGTATTGTACCTTTGCATTTTTCTCCCAAACGAAGGACACTAGAATGAAAATTTTACAGCCTCCTGTTAGTGCTTCATCTACACGTTATAGCCCTGAATTTTCCAATGCCTATCTCTTTGCAAAAGAGAGATATCGGCAAGGAAAAGCTGCATTGTACCTTTGCATTTTTCTCCCAAACGAAAGACACTAGAATGAAAATTTTAAAGCCTCCTGTTAGTGCTTCGTCTACACGTTATAGCCCTGAATTTTCCAATGCCTATCTCTTTGCAAAAGAGAGATATCGGCAAGGAAAAGCTGTATTGTACCTTTGCATTTTTCTCCCAAACGAAGGACACTAGAATGAAAATTTTAAAGCCTCCTGTTAGTGCTTCATCTACACGTTATAGCCCTGAATTTTCCAATGCCTATCTCTTTGCAAAAGAGAGATATCGGCAAGGAAAAGCTGCATTGTACCTTTGCATTTTTTTCCCAAACGAAGGACACTAGAATGAAAATTTTAAAGCCTCCTGTTAGTGCTTCATCTACACGTTATAGCCCTGAATTTTCCAATGCCTATCTCTTTGCAAAAGAGAGATATCGGCAAGGAAAAGCTGCATTGTACCTTTGCATTTTTCTCCCAAACGAAGGACACTAGAATGAAAATTTTAAAGTGCTTCGTCTACACGTTATAGCCCTGAATTTTCCAATGCCTATCTCTTTGCAAAAGAGAGATATCGGCAAGGAAAAGCTGTATTGTACCTTTGCATTTTTCTCCCAAACGAAGGACACTAGAATGAAAATTTTACAGCCTCCTGTTAGTGCTTCATCTACACGTTATAGCCCTGAATTTTCCAATGCCTATCTCTTTGCAAAAGAGAGATATCGGCAAGGAAAAGCTGTATTGTACCTTTGCATTTTTCTCCCAAACGAAGGACACTAGAATGAAAATTTTAAAGCCTCCTGTTAGTGCTTCATCTACACGGTATAGCCCTGAATGTTCCAATGCCTATCTCTTTGCAAAAGAGAGATATTGGCAAGGAAAAGCTGTATTGAACCTTTGCATTTTTCTCCCAAACGAAGGACACTAAAATGAAAATTTTAAAGCCTCCTGGTAGTGCTTCATCTACACGTTATAGCCCTGAATTTTCCAATGCCTATCTCTTTGCAAAAGAGAGATATCGGCAATGAAAAGCTGTATTGTACCTTTGCATTTTTCTCCCAAACGAAAGACACTAGAATGAAAATTTTAAAGCCTCCTGTTAGTGCTTCATCTACACGTTATAGCCCTGAATTTTCCAATGCCTATCTCTTTGCAAAAGAGAGATATCGGCAAGGAAAAGCTGCATTGTACCTTTGCATTTTTCTCCCAAACGAAGGACACTAGAATGATAATTTTAAAGCCTCCTGTTAGTGCTTCGTCTACATGTTATAGCCCTGAATTTTCCAATGCCTATCTCTTTGCAAAAGAGAGATATCGGCAAGGAAAAGCTGTATTGTACCTTTGCATTTTTCTCCCAAACGAAGGACACTAGAATGAAAATTTTAAAGCCTCCTGTTAGTGCTTCATCTACACGTTATAGCCCTGAATTTTCCAATGCCTATCTCTTTGCAAAAGAGAGATATCGGCAAGGAAAAGCTGCATTGTACCTTTGCATTTTTCTCCCAAACGAAGGACACTAGAATGAAAATTTTAAAGCCTCCTGTTAGTGCTTCATCTACACGTTATAGCCCTGAATTTTCCAATGCCTATCTCTTTGCAAAAGAGAGATATCGGCAAGGAAAAGCTGCATTGTACCTTTGCATTTTTCTCCCAAACGAAGGATACTAGAATGAAAATTTTAAAGTGCTTCGTCTACACGTTATAGCCCTGCATTTTCCAATGCCTATCTCTTTGCAAAAGAGAGATATCGGCAAGGAAAAGCTGTATTGTACCTTTGCATTTTTCTCCCAAACGAAGGACACTAGAATGAAAATTTTAAAGCCTCCTGTTAGTGCTTCATCTACACGTTATAGCCCTGAATTTTCCAATGCCTATCTCTTTGCAAAAGAGAGATATCGGCAAGGAAAAGCTGCATTGTACCTTTGCATTTTTCTCCCAAACGAAAGACACTAGAATGAAAATTTTAAAGCCTCCTGTTAGTGCTTCATCTACACGTTATAGCCCTGAATTTTCCAATGCCTATCTCTTTGCAAAAGAGAGATATCGGCAAGGAAAAGCTGCATTGTACCTTTGCATTTTTCTCCCAAACGAAGGACACTAGAATGAAAATTTTAAAGCCTCCTGTTAGTGCTTCATCTACACGTTATAGCCCTGAATTTTCTAATGCCTATCTCTTTGCAAAAGAGAGATATCGGCAAGGAAAAGCTATATTGTACCTTTGCATTTTTCTCCCAAACGAAGGACACTAGAATGAAAATTTTAAAGCCTCCTGTTAGTGCTTCATCTACACGTTATAGCCCTGAATTTTCCAATGCCTATCTCTTTGCAAAAGAGAGATATCGGCAAGGAAAAGCTGCATTGTACCTTTGCATTTTTCTCCCAAACGAAGGACACTAGAATGAAAATTTGAAAGCCTCCTGTTAGTGCTTCATCTACACGGTATAGCCCCGAATTTTCCAATGCCTAGCTCTTTGCAAAAGAGAGATATCGGCAAGGAAAAGCTATATTGAACCTTTGCATTTTTCTCCAAAACGAAGGACACTAGAATAAAAATTTAAAAGCCTCCTGTTAGTGCTTCATCTACACGTTATAGCCCTGAATTTTCCAATGCGCAGCTCTTTGCAAAAGAGAGATATTGGCAAGGAAAATCTGTCTTGTACTTTTGCATTTTTCTCCCAAACGAAGGACACTAGAAAGAAAATTTTAAAGCCTCCTGTTAGGCCATCATCTACACGGCATAGCCCTGAATTTTCCAATGCGCAGCTCTTTGCAAAAGAGAGATATTGGCAAGGAAAAGCTGTCTTGTACCTTTGCATTTTTCTCCCAAACGAAGGACACTAGAATGAAAATTTTAAAGCCTACTGTTAGTGCTTCATCTACACGGTATAGCCCTGAATTTTCCAATGCGCAGCTCTTTGCAAAAGAGAGATATTGGCAAGGAAAAGCTGTCTTGTACCTTTGCATTTTTCTCCCAAACGAAGGACACTAGAAAGAAAATTTTAAAGCCTCCTGTTAGGCCATCATCTACACGGCATAGCCCTGAATTTTCCAATACGCAGCTCTTTGCAAAAGAGAGATATTGGCAAGGAAAAGCTGTCTTGTACCTTTGCATTTTTCTCCCAAACGAAGGACACTAGAATGAAAATTTTAAAGCCTCCTGTTAGGCCATCATCTACATGGCATAGCCCTGAATTTTCCAATGCGCAGCTCTTTGCAAAAGAGAGATATTGGCAAGGAAAAGCTGTCTTGTACCTTTGCATTTTTCTCCCAAACGAAGGACACTAGAAAGAAAATTTTAAAGCCTCCTGTTAGGCCATCATCTACACGGCATAGCCCTGAATTTTCCAATGCGCAGCTCTTTGCAAAAGAGAGATATTGGCAAGGAAAAGCTGTCTTGTACCATTGGATTTTTCTCCCAAACGAAGGACACTAGAATGAAAATTTTAAAGCCTCCTTTTAGTGCTTCATCTACACGGTATAGCCCTGAATTTTCCAATGCGTAGCTCTTTGCAAAAGAGAGATATTGGCAAGGAAAAGCTGTCTTGTACCTTTGCATTTTTCTCCCAAACGAAGGACACTAGAAATAAAATTTTAAAGCCTCCTGTTAGGCCATCATCTACACGGCATAGCCCTGAATTTTCCAATGCGCAGCTCTTTGCAAAAGAGAGATATTGGCAAGGAAAAGCTGTCTTGTACCTTTGCATTTTTCTCCCAAACGAAGGACACTAGAAAGAAAATTTTAAAGCCTCCTGTTAGGCCATCATCTACACGGCATAGCCCTGAATTTTCCAATGCGCAGCTCTTTGCAAAAGAGAGATATTGGCAAGGAAAAGCTGTCTTGTACCTTTGCATTTTTCTCCCAAACGAAGGACACTAGAAAGAAAATTTTAAAGCCTCCTGTTAGGCCATCATCTACACGGCATAGCCCTGAATTTTCCAATGCGCAGCTCTTTGCAAAAGAGAGATATTGGCAAGGAAAAGCTGTCTTGTACCCAGGGGCGGAACTGTGGGAGGCAGTGGAGTCGGCTGCCGCCGGGCTCCTGGCCTCAAGGGGGCGCTTCTCCACTGTCTCCCTCTGCTTTTTTTTTTTTTGTAAATCATTCTTGCAGACGGAGGGGGCCGGGCGGATTGGTCCAGCAGGACACCATGCGAGTTCCTGCTAGCAGGATCCCATGCAAACATCTGCGGGCCGGCTGAAGCTTGCTGCTGGCCTCCACGCTTTCGGGTTTGCGTTCCAGCAGCTGGAACACAACACAGAAGCTATTACCTGCTCCGTCCTGCTGCCACTTCCGGGTGCCGTTAGCCGGGAGCAGTGTGTGCGGCTGCTGGGCTCGAGCTGTGTGTTAGTGGAAACGATGTGACAGGCACACCTGTTTCCACTGCCATTTGCTGTGTAGGGGCCGGACAGAGCTGCCAGGGTGGTCAGAGGTGAAGCTGCTTAGTCACCAGCGTCAGGTAATTAACTGTCTCGGGACATCTGCACACTCACTGACATCTGATCTGCGCAGCCACAGTCATCTGTGTTGTGTGCAGCCCACTGCCTATTCATCTCCCCCTCCTGCAGCTTCTGCTGTTAACTGTTTGTATACTGCCATTCCTATAGCCAGGGCCCAGGGTGGGAGCACAGGAACTGATACTGTATGTGGTGGGAGTCGTCAGCCGTAGGGATTGTGTCAGTGCACATGGTTTATTTATGTAACACATCAGACCCCCGTGTTCTGCATACACAGTTACACACACACAGTAGGTAAAGGGCTGCTGTAGCTGGGCCTGGCACTGCAGGGTTAACTTCCCCTTTCATCTGCTTCAGACAGTGTGCTGGGAGATGAGGATCTTCTGAAGATGGAAGACGATCTGATTGGAAAGTATGGGGGCAGGTGGAAGGTGTACTGTGCCTTGCTGAACACTGTCTGCAAGTGCAGCAGGAAAGGTCCCATCCATGAAGGTAAGAGGACACAGAGGGAGGGGGCATGGTAAAAAGGATCACTATTGCATACATGCCTTCATGGGCAATTAATAGCAATGACATTGGCAGCATCCATTTTTATTAGTAAGTATTGGCTGCAATTAGTTTTTATTTTTATTTTGTTATTGATGGCCAATACAGTTGCTCATTACGTTGGCAATATGTAATCAAGGGGGTAATTCAGACCTGATCGTAGATGTGCGAAAAAACACACATCTACGATCATTTTCTCTGACATGCGGAAGGACGCCAAGCACAGGGCAAGTCTACCCCGCATGCCGGGTCCTGCCACCCCCCCCCTCCGGCCCTTCCCCGCACGCAGACATGCGAAAGCATCACACAGCGGTGGTGCTTTTGCATGGTTTGAGTAGTCCTCTGCCTATGCAGCCTGCAAAGGCAGACAGCTACCCACCGTGTTTTGGGTCGCTGCGTTTGCGTTGACGCCCCGTTTCCGCCCACCTCCAGGTGTTAAACTGCTTTGTGTAGGTGTACTATAAAGGTATGCTGGTGTCTATTTTATTGTAATGACTGACTTGGAGTGCGTCCCCTTTGTATGTGTATCTATATTACTATTGGGAAAGGTACCTGAGCATGCTGCTACTGTTCACCCTTAGTGCCGGATAGTAACATATGGTATGTGTGTGTGTATATGTAGGGGGGCACCAACATTTATCATGCCTCCGGGCGACTGGGACGAACTTACGCCACTGCTTGTACCATTGGATTTTTCTCCCAAACGAAGGACACTAGAATGAAAATTTTAAAGCCTCCTGTTAGTGCTTCATCTACACGGTATAGCCCTGAATTTTCCAATGCGTAGCTCTTTGCAAAATAGAGATATTGGCAAGGAAAAGCTGTCTTGTACCTTTGCATTTTTCTCCCAAACGAAGGACACTAGAATGAAAATTTTAAAGCCTCCTGTTAGTGCTTCATCTACACGGTATAGCCCTTAATTTTCCAATGCGCAGCTCTTTGCAAAAGAGAGATATTGGCAAGGAAAAGGTGTCTTGTACCTTTGCATTTTTCTCCCAAACGAAGGACACTAGAAAGAAAATTTTAAAGCCTCCTGTTAGGCCATCATCTACACGGCATAGCCCTGAATTTTCCAATACGCAGCTCTCTGCAAAAGAGAGATATTGGCAAGGGAAAGCTGTCTTGTACCTTTGCATTTTTCTCCCAAACGAAGGACACTAGAATGAAAATTTTAAAGCCTCCTGTTAGGGCTTCATCTACACGGTATAGCCCTGAATTTTCCAATACGCAGCTCTTTGCAAAAGAGAGATATTGGCAAGGAAAAGCTGTCTTGTACCTTTGCATTTTTCTCCCAAACGAAGGACACTAGAAAGAAAATTTTAAAGCCTCCTGTTAGGCCATCATCTACACGGCATAGCCCTGAATTTTCCAATGCGCCCCAATAAATGTACATCAGTTATATTAAATATTAATTGTAGGACGTTTGGGGGTGCAACCAGAGACAAGTAATGTTATGCAGGAAAGGAGAAGAGAAAAGAATGTCTCTTTTGCTGGCGCACAAATGATGATTTAAAAATTTACTTTTAATAAATTCATTAAAATTGTCTAAACACGAAATAAAGTACAATAAGTTTGTATAATGTAATTACCATATATAATAAATTGAAATACATTTATTAATATCAAGGTTCGCTACCTGTGTTGTGTCTTTATTATTGATCCAAATTGACTATATCAATTAGTCTGATACTGAATTACTGGACACTATGTAATATTAGTTGAATGTATATTAGTAATTCACTTGACAAATGTCAGAACCTGACAATAGTTCTACATATCATACACTTACAGCACTCTTTCCACAATATTTTCCCTTTATTCCAGATCAAATGGTATAATCCCCCACAGTAATTATTCCTGTTATAGTATAGTACAGTATGGTTGCTGGGGACGTCTTTAATGAAAAGAGAGGGAACATCTAATGTGTCTCCTTATGGGTAAAATACTTGCAAGCTAAGTGCTATGAATAGCATCAGCATGTAGATAAATGCTGAGTGTTAGGTGAGTAATGCAGATAAATAGGGATATCTAATAATTCTATAGAATAGTGGGTGAATTATTAGATATCCCTATTTATCTGCACCTCTAAGCACACTATTTGACTGTCCACACCCTGCTGTGCCTATTACCCATCTCCTCCACCACCCTCAACACTGACCCACACATCATTCACCCACAAAGATACAATAAAGGTAGTTTGGATAAATTAGCTAAATGAAATGGATTTAACCAATTTATCTAAATGACCATTTTTGGATGTTTTCCAGTGTTTGGGAGCAAATGGTCAATTGTCATTTGCTGCCACATATTAGCATAATTTTGTTTCAACTAGAAAAAAAAATTGGACAGATAATCTAAGTGTGGATCCAGTTTAATGCTGATTTCAGAGCCAACTATAGACTTGATTGAGGTACTGTGTCCCCGGTACCAAATACCAAAAGAAATAATATTGTGAGGTGTTCAAAAAAGACTGAAAATGAGTGGAAATTATGGTTATTGAGGTTAATAATACTATGGGATCAAAATGACCCCCAAATTCTATGATTTAAGCTGTTTTTTAGGGTTTTTTGAAAAAAAAAACCTGAATCCAAAACACACCCGAATCCGACAAAAAAATTTCGGTGAGGTTTTGCCAAAACGCGTCCGAACCCAAAACACGGCCGCGGAACCGAACCCAAAACCAAAACACAAAACCCGAAAAATTTCCGGTGCACATCACTACTTAATTAGAACTTCGGTCAATGTGAATTAACCATTGGACTCAACCATGGTTATCCTTAAAACCCAGGGGTCTATTTAAGATCGATCTTAATCGATGTTGGGCTTCCAGGTTGAAAAAAACACACACATTTACTAACATTTTAAAATTTATATAAAAAATTATCTGTTCGTAAATGCAGTGCACATGGTTTTGCCCAACTGCTAACAAAAATCCTGCTGCGATCAACTCAGAATTACCCCCCATGTGCACTGCAGGGAAGGCAGATTTAACATGTGCAGAGAGAGGCCCTCATTCCGAGTTGATCGCTCGCAAGCTGCTTTTAGCATCATTGCACACGCTAAGCCGCCGCCTACTGGGAGTGAATCTTAGCATCTTAAAATTGCGAACGAAAGATTCGCAATATTGCGAAAAGACATCTCTGTGCAGTTTCTGAGTAGCTCGAGACTTACTCTGCCAGTGCGATCAGTTCAGTGCTTGTCGTTCCTGGTTTGACGTCACAAACACACCCAGCGTTCGCCCAGACACTCCTCCGTTTCTCCAGCCACTCCTGCGTTTTTCCCAGAAACGGTAGCGTTTTTTCCCACACGCCCATAAAATGACCAGTTTCCGCCCAGAAACACCCACTTCCTGTCAATCACACTCCGATCACCAGAACGAAGAAAAAACCTTGTAATGCCGTGAGTAAAATTCCTAACTGTATAGCAAATTTACTTGGCGCAGTCGCAGTGCGAACATTGCGCATGCGCAATAATCGGAAAATCGCTGCGATGCGAAGAAAATTACCGAGCGAACAACTCGGAATGACCACCAGAGTTAGATTTGGGTGTGGTGTGTTCAATCTGCAATCTGATTTGCAGTGTAAAAATAAAGCAGTCAGTATTTACCCTGCACAGAAACAAATTAACTCACCCAAATCTAACTCTTTCTGCACATGTTATATCTGCCTCCCCTGCAGTACACATGGTTTTGCCCAACTGCTAACAAAATTCCTGCTGCGATCAACTTGGAATTACCCCCATCGATTGGTGTTTTCACACTGCTCGTTCCAACCGCAAAAACTATGAAGAGGATGGGGGCATATACGCAGGGTCCATCCTGTGCATGTGCCTACATTTTCTCCGGGTGCCCCACAGAAAATGCGAATGCCTCTGCCTGTCAATCAGTAGAGGGCGTACCTTCGCAGGTATATCGCGATCATGAGCCATGTCTCCCATTTTTGTCATTATAGGTGCTCTGTGAGCTGCTGACCATGCCCCAGCCCCTCTGTCTCCCGTGAATAGACATTGGGGCTTATTCAGACCAGATCGCTTCAATTTATTTTCACCCAGCGGGCAATCAGGTCTGCACTGCACATGCGTATGCGCCACAATGCGTAGGTGCGACGGTCCGGAGATCACAAGAAGATTGACAAGAAGAGGGTGTTTGTGGGTGAATGTTTCTAGGGAGTGTCTGGAAAAACACTGGAGGGACCCGGCGTTTTGTGGGAGGATTTGTGACGTCACCTCAATGGCTGAGTAAGTGCTGAGCTGTGCAGCTCTTGTGCACATGTGATCACACACCTGCACAGCAAATTTTCCCTTCCGCTGTAGGCGGCAACTACCTGATCACAGGGATGCAAAAAACACACCCTAGCAATCAGGTCTGAATTACACACAATGTGCATATTTGCAGAGCAACAAGCTACAGGGAGCCTTCCACCTCCCCCCCCCTTCCTCATGACTATGGGACACTGGGGGGGGGGTTGTTTGGGTTAGCTGGACATTCCCAAAAAAAGTGACTGTCCTGCAAAAATTGGGTTAGTTGGGAGGTATGTGCAAATACATTTATTGTTTTGCATGCAGGGTAAATACTGGCTTCTTTGACATTTAGCCACAAATGCTGCACAGTTGAATTACAGTATTACACTGCAATTAACAGTTATGCTAGGACATTCCTTCTCCCAAAATCTACCTCTCTCTGCATGTTACATCTGTCCCACAGTGGCGTGCGGTGAGGTCAGTGGCTAGTGAGGCACTACAGCCATAATGTCCGCCGAATCCTGCCGATGACCCTTAGCCAATGCCCGCTACTGCCTCTGAGCCGATACCCACTGCCACCGCCAATGGCTTACAAACTCTCCCACAATCAACTGACCCAGCCCTCCACCACTAATTTCTATCTCAGTCCGATGCCGCCAATGCCCGCCTGCTCATTGTTCTTGTGATATATTATAAATTTTTAAAGAAAAAAAAATGAGTGTTTGGGACTGGGAAGGGTGAGGGAGGAGGACATGAATGCAATTTTGTTGTCAATGGCTTCCATTAACTTAAAGGAGAAGGGTCTGAATGGGTTAAAAAAAAATGTGTGAGGTCCCCCCTCCTTAGTATAACCAGCCTCTTTGAGCCGGTCCTGGTTATTTAAATACTGGGGGGAAAATTGGACAGAGGTTCCCCGTATTTAGACAACCAGCACCGGGCTCTTAGACGGGTCCTGGTTCCAAAAATACGTGGGACAAAAGATGTAGGGGTCCCCCATATTTTTAAAACCAGCACCGGGCTTCACTAGCCAGAGAGATAATGCCACAGCCGGGGGACACTTTTATGTAGGTCCCTGCGGCCCTGGCATTACCCCTCCAACTAGTCACCCCTGGCTGGGGTTCCCTGGAGGAGTGGGGACCCCTTAAATCAAGAGGTTCCTCCCCTCGAGGCACCCAAGGGCCAGGGGTGAAGCCCAAGGCTGTCCCCAGCACCCCTGGGTGGTGGGTGCCGGGCTGATAGCCATATGTGTAAAAAAAGAATATTGTTTTTTTGTTGTGGAACTACAAGGCCCAGCAAGCCTCCCGCACTTGCTGGTACTTGGAGAACCTCAAGTACCAGCAGGCGGGGAAATAACGGGCTCGCTGGTACCTGTAGTTCTACAACAACAAAAAATACCCAAATTAAAACACAAACACACACACCGTGACAGTAAAATTATTGAGACAGGCTGTAGCATGTGAATGCATGAAACCCTATAAAAGTGATGGATTGGGTGACTATTACAATACCCACTGTTGCTGTCTGAAAAATGATGGATTTATAGATTGCTCTGCCGAGATATGTTTTTTTCTAAAATGCACCACAGGTATGGATGGATAGTATACTTGACGACACAGAGGTAGGTAGAGCAGTGGCCTACTGTACCGTACTGCTATATATTATATTATTTATTATTATTATTATTATCCTTTATTTATATGGCGCCACAAGGGTTCCGCAGCACCCAATTACAGAGTACATAAACAAATAATCAAACAGGAAAACAGCAACTTACAGTTGATGACAATATAGGACAAGTACAGGGTAAATAAACATAGCTACATCAGCAGATGACACTGGAATAAGTATCAGGTGGCAGAAGACTGCTGGATTTGGTGCAGCTGAAGATTATTAAAGTAAGAAAAGAGTAAGCACATGAGGGAAGAGGACCCTGCTCGTGAGAGCTTACATTCTAAAGGGGAGGGGTAGACAGACAGGGGTGAGACAGATGGTGTACATAGAGAGCGTGGAACAGAGGTTTAGGATGAGATTTGGCTGGGTTTGGTGAAGAAGTGGGTCTTGAGAGCCCATTTGAAGTTTTGTAGAGAGGTGGAGAGTCTGAGGGGGAGAGGTAGGGAATTCCAGAGAAGTGGTGCAGCACGTGAAAAATCTTGGAGGTAGGAGTGGGAGGAAGTAATCTGTAGGCAGGAGAGTCGGCGTGCATTAGCAGAGCGAAGAGGACGGGTGGGAGTGTAAAGCGAGATAAGATCAGAGATGTAGATGGGAGAGGAGTGGGTGAGGGCTTTGTAAGCAAGTGTGAGAAGCTTGAAATGGATTCTGAAAGGGAAGGGGAGCCAGTGAAGCACTAGTAAGAGAGGAGAGGTGGACATAGTGCATTTGGTGAGGAAAATGAGCCAGGCAGCAGCATTGAGGATAGATTGGAGTGGAGAGAGGTATTTGTCAGGAATGCCAGTCAGGAGGAGATTACAGTAGTCCAGTCTGGAGATGACCAGTGAGTGGATAAGAGTCTTAGTAGCATCCTGGGTCAGAAAGGGTCTGATCCTGGAAATATTTTTTAGATGAAAACGGCAGGTTTGTGAGAGGTGCTGAATGTGTGGTTTGAAGGAGAGGGAGGAGTCAAGGATTACTCCAAGACAGCGCACTTGTGGGGTAGAGGAGATAGTAGTGCCATCAATAGATAATGAGATTGTAGGAGGTGAGGTTATGCGGGAGGGAGGGAAGATGATCAGCTCGGTCTTAGACATGTTAAGTTTAAGAAAGCGCTGGGACATCCAGGAAGTGATAGCAGAGAGACAGTTGGAGATACGAGTGAGGAGAGTAGGGGAGAGGTCTGGAGAGGAAAGATAGATTTGAGTGTCATCAGCATAGAGATGATATTGGAAACCAAAAGAACTAATGAGCTTACCTAGTGAGGACGTATAGAGAGAGAAGAGGACCAAGGACAGAACCTTGGGGTACCCCTACAGTTAGTGGAAGTGAGGGGGAGGTGGAGTCATGAGAGGAGACATAGAATGAACGGTCAGAAAGGTAGGACGACAACCAAGAGAGGGCAGTGTTACGCAGACCAATGGAGTGAAGGATTTGCAGTAGGAGAGGATGGTCCACAGTGTCAAAAGCAGCAGAGAGATCAAGTAGAATAAGTAGAGAGTAGTGTCCCTTAGATTTAGCAGCATGGAGGTCATTGCATACTTTTGTAAGGGCAGTTTCAGTGGAGTGGAGAGGACGGAAGCCAGACTGGAATGGGTCAAGCAGTGAGTGTGAGGAAAGAAAAGAAGTAAGGCGGTTGTAGACAATACGCTCAAGGAGTTTGGAGGCAAAAGGGAGAAGAGAGATGGGTCGGTAGTTGGAGAGAGTGTTTGGATGAAGGGTAGGTTTTTTAAGAATAGGAGAGATGAGAGCGTGCTTGAAGGCAGAGGGGACAGTGCCTGATGAGAGGGAGAGATTGCAAAGGAGGCGGGAGGGGATTGGGTCAAGTGGGGAGGTGGTGAGGGGACAGGAACGAATGAGGGCCATGACTTCCTCTCCAGATGCATGGAAGAAAGATGACTGAGTTGGTGCGAGGGATGGGGAGGGTTGGTAAGGGATGGGAGAAGGCTGGTTACTGATAGTCTGGTGTGATGTGATGTCCTGACGTATGGAGTTAATTTTAGATGTGAAGTAAGTGGCAAAGTCAAGAGCAGAGAGTGAGGAAGGGAGACGAGGTGGAGGTGGGCAGAGGAGTGAGTTGAGAGTGGCAAAGAGGCGCCGGGGGTTGGAAGACTGGGAGGAGATGAGGTTCTTGAAGTATGACTGTTTAGCAAGAGAAAGGGCAGCACTGAAGGATGAGAGCAAAAGTTTGAAATGGAGGAAGTCTGCCTTAGAGCGTGATTTCCTCCAGTGTCGCTCAGCAGTACGTGAGCATTTTTGCAGATATCTGGTGCATTTGGTGTGCCAGGGTTGAGGTGTTAATTTGCGAGGGTGAATAGTGGTTGGTGGAGCAACAGAGTCAAGAGCAGAAGTAAGGGAAGCATTGTATGTGGAAGTGGCTTGTTCAGGGCATGAGAGAGAGAGAGAATAGGAGAGAGAAGTGAGTCAAACAGGGAGGAAAGGAATGTGGTGTCAATAGCTTCAATGTTACGCTTAGTGATGGTAGCCTTAGGAGGTAGAGATGGGGAAGTCGAGAGAGATAGGTTGAAGGAGAGCAGGTGGTGGTCAGAGAGGGGAAATGGGGAGTTGGAAAAATCAGAAATATCACAGCGGTGAGTGAAGACCAGATCCAGTGAGCTCCCATTCACATGGGAGGGTGAGGAGGTCCACTGGGAGAGACCAAGTGAAGAGGTGAGGTTAAGGAGTTTAGAGGCAGGGGATTGTGTGGGGATGTCAATAGGGATGTTGAAATCACCTAGGATAATGGTGGGAATGTCAGAAGAGAGGAAGTGAGGAAGCCAGGAAGCAAAGTTGTCGATGAATTTGGAAGCAGTGCCAGGGGGGCGGTAAATGACAGCTACTCTAAGATGGACTGGTTGGAAGAGGCATATGGAGTGGACCTCATATGTAGAGAATATAAGGGATGGTTCTGGTGGTATGAGTTGGTAGGAGTAACTAGAAGGTAAAAGGACCCCAACACCACCCCCATGGCGACCCCCAGGTCGGGGGGGGGGTGTGAATGTAAGGCCCCCAGCAGAGAGAGCAGCAGCAGAAGTAGTGTCAGAGGGCGTAATCCAAGTTTCAGTAATGGCTAGTAGGTGTAGGGAGTTGGAAATGAAAAGGTCATGAGTCAAATCTACATGGAGCAGCTGGAGGGGACAAGAGCAGGTTTGCAAAATATAGATAGAAGAGCATATATGCTGGCGCATTCTCCATGATTGTGTCAGCTTATGTTTTGGTGCACTGCACTTTCCTCCACTAAGTTTTAGCTATTTTGGTTAAACGCAAGTGTAGTTGCTTCTCGCCCTTTTGGCTGTGATCTTGTATCGTGGTTGAAGAGTCTGCTGGAGGGATTGTTTTCTTCATTGGCGAGAGACTGAAGATATTCCAGGATGGAAGGCTTGGGAACACTATCCGTTTTTAAGTTGTGGAAGAGTTGAAAGACCGGATTGGACTACATTCTATAGTAAAGGATATCTTTGTATTTATTAATCCTCCCTTTATATGTGTCTGTCTTTCAATAAAGCTTCGGGCTTGTGATTCCCTCACCCTCTTACACTCCACACCCATAGCCTTATTAACTGTTGTATTATTGTGTTGTTTAAATGTATAGTGCAGTTCATGATTTATAGTGTAGGCTGGCCTGTGCTGTAGTTCTTGAACTGTACTATACCGACAGCATTTGTATTGTGTTTTATCTGTGCTGCAACACAGTACTTATGTGTGTAATGTTTATGTATGTTTTTTTGCTTCTTTATGTCAATAAAGACTGCTTTTTCAATCCAATATCTGAAAACAATCAATGTTTATCTTTGATGGCAATAGAAGTGGTATGATATTTGCTGCTTTTGAAAGGCAATATCTGATATGTCCCCTATCTGGGAACCATATATTAAATGGCTTTTCAGAAAAGGGAGTTGGTAGAAGAGCTTTGTCTTCCAACCCCCGGCGCCTCTTTGCCACTCTCAACTCACTCCTCTGCCCACCTCCACCTCGTCTCCCTTCCTCACTCTCTGCTCTTGACTTTGCCACTTACTTCACATCCAAAATTGACTCCATACGTCAGGACATCACATCACACCAGACTATCAGTAACCAGCCTTCTCCCAACCCTTACCAACCCTCCCCATCCCTCGCACCAACTCTGTCATCTTTCTCCCATGCATCTGGAGAGGAAGTCATGGCCCTCATTCGTTCCTGTCCCCTCACCACCTCCCCACTTGACCCAATCCCCTCCCGCCTCCTTTGCCACCTCTCTTCTTCTGCTTTTTCCCATCTTTCCCACCTTCTCAATCTCTCCCTCTCATCAGGCACTGTCCCCTCTGCCTTCAAGCACGCTCTCATCTCTCCTATTCTTAAAAAACCTACCCTTGATCCAAACACTCTCTCCAACTACCGACCCATCTCTCTCCTCCCTTTTGCCTCCAAACTCCTTGAGCGTATTGTCTACAACCGCCTTACTTCCTTTCTTTCCTCACACTCACTGCTTGACCCATTCCAGTCTGGCTTCCGTCCTCTCCACTCCACTGAAACTGCCCTTACAAAAGTATGCAATGACCTCCATGCTGCTAAATCTAAGGGACACTACTCTCTACTTATTCTACTTGATCTCTCTGCTGCTTTTGACACTGTGGACCATCCTCTCCTACTGCAAATCCTTCACTCCATTGGTCTGCGTAACACAGCCCTCTCTTGGTTGTTGTCCTACCTTTCTGACCGTTCATTCTCTGTCTCCTCTCATGACTCCACCTCCCCCTCACTTCCACTAACTGTAGGGGTACCCCAAGGTTCTGTCCTTGGTCCTCTTCTCTTCTCTCTCTATACGTCCTCACTAGGTAAGCTCATTAGTTCTTTTGGTTTCCAATATCATCTCTATGCTGATGACACTCAAATCTATCTTTCCTCTCCAGACCTCTCCCCTACTCTCCTCACTCGTATCTCCAACTGTCTCTCTGCTATCTCTTCCTGGATGTCCCAGCTCTTTCTTAAACTTAACATGTCTAAGACCGAGCTGATCATCTTCCCTCCCTCCCGCATAACCTCACCTCCTACAATCTCATTATCTATTGATGGCACTACTATCTCCTCTACCCCCCAAGTGCGCTGTCTTGGAGTAATCCTTGACTCCTCCCTCTCCTTCAAACCACACATTCAGCACCTCTCACAAACCTGCCGTTTTCATCTAAAAAATATTTCCAGGATCAGACCCTTTCTGACCCAGGATGCTACTAAGACTCTTATCCACTCACTGGTCATCTCCAGACTGGACTGCTGTAATCTCTTCCTGACTGGCATTCCTGACAAATACCTCTCTCCACTCCAATCTATCCTCAATGCTGCTTCCCGGCTCATTTTCCTCACCAAACGCACTACGTCCACCTCTCCTCTCTTACTAGTCCTTTAATATACTATTAAACAAATTAAAATGGTAAAAGTTATTGTACTGTAAGTAAAAATAAAAGAGCCAACATATCAATCCCAGTTTTGGATTACTTTAATTAACAAAAAAAAATGCATATAGCAGAGGATAGTTTCAATCTGCCTACCTCTGGGTTATGTGCCCAGCATGCTTCCATTGCTGTACTCTGCTGCACATGTAAGTGCAATAGATCCTGAAGCACTCACTCGTCATGGGAAAGTACCAATGTGTTTCTTCGTTGGTTGATGGAAGAAACATCTTACAAAAACTCTCCAGATTATTGACTTTTTAAAGTTTTTCTAGGAAACGTTTTAGATGAATGCTTATTAGCCTTTGTCAGTATGGACTTTTGCAAAGTGTCTCTGTGGCGCAATCAGTTAGTGTGTATGGCTATTAACCAAAAGGTTGGTGGTTCAATCCCACCCAGGGACGTAATTGACCTTGTTATCAGATTTTGGTGATTTTTAAGTAGACAAGTCAAAATTTCAAACCCCCTCTTATGGTGTAGGGTACCTGGCCTTCTCTGATGTAATCAGAGTTAGATTTGATTCAGTGATTTTATAAAAACAGCTAGGAAGCACAATTTAGCAGTGGGTTGCAGAGAAAAAGAAATATGCTGGCAAAAAAAATCCAATTGAGTGATTAAACAGCTCTTCATTTTCTGGCTTTATTTTTATGCTAACAAATTTGTTCTCTGAAAAGTGTCCACAAAGCCAAGTCTCTGATTAACACCTTTGTAAGGATGGTTTTTCACCTATTACTAAATTAAACTTGCTTCATTGGAAAGGCAGCAAGATTCATCCTCATTTCAATGTCTACTGAAATAATACAGGTTGACACCAGGAAACATTAACGCCACTGCATCCTTGCTCCTTTCTCATGTGGAAGTCTGTTTAATGTGAAAACAAGGTGATATCTAATTAGCACACAGGTAAGGAATTAAGAACATCTTTATTTAAGGGTGAAAATGTTTCTCACAAAATCGTTGCCCCAATGCATCATTGAAATTCAAGCTGGAAAGATGATTTTAATATATCACTTGTACATTTTGTATTGCTCTTCTGGTGACAATGTAGTTTGTTTTTGTCAATTACCATTTTAATAATAGGGTAAAGAAAATTAAGTGGATTTTTAAAAGAAAACAATACTTTCAATATACTATTAAAACAAATTAAAATGGTAAAAGTTATTGTACTTTAATGAAAAATAAAAGAGCAAAAATATCAATCCCAGTTTTGGATTACTTTAATTAACAAAAAAAATGCATATAGCAGAGGATAGTTTTAATCTGCCTACCTCTGGGTTATGGGCCCAGCATGCTTCCATTGCAATACTCTGCTGCACATGTAAGTGCAAGAGATCCTGAAGCACTCACTCATCATGGGAAAGTACCAATGTGTTTCTTCGTTGGTGGATGGAAGAAACATCTTACAAAAACTCTCCAGATTATTGACTTTTTAAAGTTTTTCTAGGAAACGTTTTAGATGAATGCTTATTAGCCTTTGTCAGTATGTACTTTTGCAAAGTGTCTCTGTGGCGCAATCAGTTAGTGTGTACGGCTATAAACCAAAAGGTTGGTGGTTCAATCCCACCCAGGGACGTAATTGACCTTGTTATCAGATTTTGGTGATCTTTAAGTAGACAAGTCAAAATTTCAAATCCCCTCTTATGGTGTAGGGTACCTGGCCTTCTCTGATGTAATCAGAGTTAGATTTGATTCAGTGATTTTATAAAAACAGCTAGGAAGCACAATTTAGCAATGGGTTGCAGAGAAAAAAAATATGCTGGCAGAAAAATCCAATTGAGTGATTAAACAGCTCTTCATTTTCAGCCTTTATTTTTATGCTAACAAATTTGTTCTCTAAAAAGTGTCCACAAAGCCAAGTCTCTGATTAACACCTTTGTAGGGATGGTTTTTCACCTATTACTAAATTAAACTTGCTTCATTGGAAAGGCAGCAAGATGCATCCTCATTTCAATGTCTACTGAAATAATACAGGTTGACACCAGGAAACATTAACGCCACTGCATCCTTGCTGCTTTCTCATGTAGCAGTCTGTTTAATGTGAAAACAAGGTGATATCTAATTAGCACACAGGTAAGGAATTAAGAAAATCTTTATTTAAGGGTGAAGATGTTTCTCACAAAATCGTTGCCCCAATGCATCATTGAAATTCAAGCTGGAAAGATGATTTTAATATATCACTTGTACATTTTGTATTGCTCTTCTGGTGACAATGTAGTTTGTTTTTGTCAATTACCCTTTTAATAATAGGGTAAAGAAAATTAAGTGGATTTTTTAAAGAAAACTATACTGTCAATATACTATTAAAACAAATTAAAATGGTAAAAGTTATTGTACTTTAAGTAAAAATAAAAGAGCAAAAATATCAATCCCAGTTTTGATTACTTTAATTAACAAAAAAAATGCATATAGCAGAGGATAGTTTCAATCTGCCTACCTCTGGGTAATGGGCCCAGCATGCTTCCATTGCAGTACTCTGCTGCACATGTAAGTGCAAGAGATCATGAAGCACTCACTCATCATGGGAAAGTACCAATGTGTTTCTTCATTGGTTGATGGAAGAAACATCTTACAAAAACTCTCCAGATTATTGACTTTTTAAAGTTTTTCTAGGAAACGTTCTAGATGTATGCTTATTAGACTTTGTCAGTATTTACTTTTTGCAAAGTGTCTCTGTGGCGCAATCGGTTAGTGTGTCCGGCTACTAACCAAAAGGTTGGTGGTTCAATTCCAACCAGGGACGTAATTGACCTTGTTATCCGATTTTGGTGATCTTCAAGTAGACAAGTCAAAATTTCAAACCCCCTGTTATGGTGTAGGGTACCTGGCCTTCTCTGATGTAATCAGAGTTAGATTTGATTCAGTGATTTTATAAAAACAGCTAGGAAGCACACTTTAGCAGTGGGTTGCAGAGAAAAAGAAATATGCTGGCAAAAAAAATCCAATTGAGTGATTAAACAGCTCTTCATTTTCTGGCTTTATTTTTATGCTAACAAATTTGTTCTTTGAAAAGTGTCTACAAAGCCAAGTCTCTGATTAACACCTTTGTAGGGATGGTTTTTCACCTATTACTAAATTAAACTTGCTTCATTGGAAAGGCAGCAAGATACATCCTCATTTCAATGTCTACTGAAATAATACAGGTTGACACCAGGAAACATTAACGCCACTGTGTCCTTGCTGCTTTCTCATGTGGAAGTCTGTTTAATGTGAAAACAAGGTGATATCTAATTAGCACACAGGTAAGGAATTAAGAAAATCTTTATTTAAGGGTGAAGATGTTTCTCACAAAATCGTTGCCCCAATGCATCATTGAAATTCAAGCTGGAAAGATGATTTTAATATATCACTTGTACATTTTGTATTGCTCTTCTGGTGACAATGTAGTTTGTTTTTGTCAATTACCATTTTAATAATAGGGTAAAGAAAATTAAGTGGATTTTTGAAAGAAAACAATACTGTCAATATACTATTAAAACAAATTAAAATGGTAAAAGTTATTGTACTTTAAGTAAAAATAAAAGAGCCAAAATATCAATCCCAGTTTTGGATTACTTTAATTAACAAAAAAAAATGCATATAGCAGAGGATAGTTTCAATCTGCCTACCGCTGGGTTATGGGCCCAGCATGCTTCCATTGCTGTACTCTGCTGCACATGTAAGTGCAAGAGATCATGAAGCACTCACTCATCATGGGAAAGTACCAATGTGTTTCTTCGTTGGTTGATGGAAGAAACATCTTACAAAAACTCTCCAGATTATTGACTTTTTAAAGTTTTTCTAGGAAACGTTTTAGATGAATGCTTATTAGCCTTTGTCAGTATGGACTTTTGCAAAGTGTCACTGTGGCGCAATCAGTTAGTGTGCACGGCTATTAACCAAAAGGTTGGTGGTTCAATCCCACCCAGGGACGTAATTGACCTTGTTATCAGATTTTGGTGATCTTTAAGTAGACAAGTCAAAATTTCAAACCCCCTCTTATGGTGTAGGGTACCTGGCCTTCTCTGATGTAATCAGAGTAAGATTTGATTCAGTGATTTTATAAAAACAGCTAGGAAGCACAATTTAGCAGTGGGTTGCAGAGAAAAAGAAATATGCTGGCAAAAAAATCCAATTGAGTGATTAAACAGCTCTTCATTTTCTGGCTTTATTTTTATGCTAACAAATTTGTTCTCTGAAAAGTGTCCACAAAGCCAAGTCTCTTATTAACACCTTTGTAAGGATGGTTTTTCACCTATTACTAAATTAAACTTGCTTCATTGGAAAGGCAGCAAGATGCATCCTCATTTCAATGTCTACTGAAATAATACAGGTTGACACCAGGAAACATTAACGCCACTGCATCCTTGCTGCTTTCTCATGTGGAAGTCTGTTTAATGTGAAAACAAGGTGATATCTAATTAGCACACAGGTAAGGAATTAAGAAAATCTTTATTTAAGGGTGAAGATGTTTCTCACAAAATCGTTGCCCCAATGCATCATTGAAATTCAAGCTGGAAAGATGATTTTAATATATCACTTGTACATTTTGTATTGCTCTTCTGGTGACAATGTAGTTTGTTTTTGTCAATTACCATTTTAATAATAGGGTAAAGAAAATTAAGTGGATTTTTGAAAGAAAACAATACTGTCAATATACTATTAAAACAAATTAAAATGGTAAAAGTTATTGTACTTTAAGTAAAAATAAAAGAGCCAAAATATCAATCCCAGTTTTGGATTACTTTAATTAACAAAAAAAAATGCATATAGCAAAGGATAGTTTCAATCTGCCTACCGCTGGGTTATGGGCCCAGCATGCTTCCATTGCTGTACTCTGCTGCACATGTAAGTGCAAGAGATCCTGAAGCACTCACTCATCATGGGAAAGTACCAATGTGTTTCTTCGTTGGTTGATGGAAGAAACATTTTACAAAAACTCTCCAGATTATTGACTTTTTAAAGTTTTTCTAGGAAACGTTTTAGATGAATGCTTATTAGCCTTTGTCAGTATGTACTTTTGCAAAGTGTCTTTGTGGCGCAATCAGTTAGTGTGCACGGCTATTAACCAAAAGGTTGGTGGTTCAATCCCACCCAGGGACGTAATTGACCTTGTTATCAGATTTTGGTGATCTTTAAGTAGACAAGTCAAAATTTCAAATCCCCCTGTTCTGGTGTAGGGTACCTGGCCTTCTCTGATGTAATCAGAGTTAGATTTGATTCAGTGATTTTATAAAAACAGCTAGGAAGCACAATTTAGCAGTGGGTTGCAGAGAAAAAGAAATATGCTGGCAAAAAAAATCCAATTGAGTGATTAAACAGCTCTTAATTTTCTGGCTTTATTTTTATGCTAACAAATTTGTTCTCTGAAAAGTGTCCACAAAGCCAAGTCTCTGATTAACACCTTTGTAAGGATGGTTTTTAACCTATTACTAAATTAAACTTGCTTCATTGGAAAGGCAGCAAGATGCATCCTCATTTCAATGTCTACTGAAATAATACAGGTTGACACCAGGAAACATTAACGCCACTGCATCCTTGCTGCTTTCTCATGTGGAAGTCTGTTTAATGTGAAAACAAGGTGATATATAATTAGCACACAGGTAAGGAATTAAGAAAATCTTTATTTAAGGGTGAAAATGTTTCTCACAAAATCGTTGCCCCAATGCATCATTGAAATTCAAGCTGGAAAGATGATTTTAATATATCACTTGTACATTTTGTATTGCTCTTCTGGTGACAATGTAATTTGTTTTTGTCAATTACCCTTTTAATAATAGGGTAAAGAAAATTAAGTGGATTTTTTAAAGAAAACTATACTGTCAATATACTATTAAAACAAATTAAAATGGTAAAAGTTATTGTACTTTAAGTAAAAATAAAAGAGCAAAAATATCAATCCCAGTTTTGATTACTTAAATTAACAAAAAAAATGCATATAGCAAAGGATAGTTTCAATCTGCCTACCTCTGGGTTATGGGCCCAGCATGCTTCCATTGCAGTACTCTGCTGCACATGTAAGTGCAAGAGATCCTGAAGCACTCAGTCATCATGGGAAAGTACCAATGTGTTTCTTCGTTGGTTGATGGAAGAAACATCTTACAAAAACTCTCCAGATTATTGACTTTTTAAAGTTTTTCTAGGAAACGTTCTAGATGTATGCTTATTAGCCTTTGTCAGTATGGAGTTTTTGCAAAGTGTCTCTGTGGCGCAATCGGTTAGTGTGTCCGGCTACTAACCAAAAGGTTGGTGGTTCAATCCCACCCAGGGACGTAATTGACCTTGTTATCAAGTTTTGGTGATCTTTAAGTAGACAAGTCAACATTTCAAACCCCCTGTTATGGTGTAGGGTACCTGGCCTTCTCTGATGTAATCAGAGTTAGATTTGATTAATTGATTTTATAAAAACAGCTAGGAAGCACAATTTAGCAGTGGGTTGCAGAGAAAAAGAAATATGCTGGCAAAAAAAATCCAATTGAGTGATTAAACAGCTCTTCATTTTCTGGCTTTATTTTTATGCTAACAAATTTGTTCTCTGAAAAGTGTCCACAAAGCCAAGTCTCTGATTAACACCTTTGTAGGGATGGTTTTTCACCTATTACTAAATTAAACTTGCTTCATTGGAAAGGCAGCAAGATGCATCCTCATTTCAATGTCTACTGAAATAATACAGGTTGACACCAGGAAACATTAACGCCACTGCATCCTTGCTGCTTTCTCATGTAGCAGTCTGTTTAATGTGAAAACAAGGTGATATCTAATTAGCACACAGGTAAGGAATTAAGAAAATCTTTATTTAAGGGTGAAGATGTTTCTCACAAAATCGTTGCCCCAATGCATCATTGAAATTCAAGCTGGAAAGATGATTTTAATATATCACTTGTACATTTTGTATTGCTCTTCTGGTGACAATGTAGTTTGTTTTTGTCAATTACCCTTTTAATAATAGGGTAAAGAAAATTAAGTGGATTTTTTAAAGAAAACTATACTGTCAATATACTATTAAAACAAATTAAAATGGTAAAAGTTATTGTACTTTAAGTAAAAATAAAAGAGCAAAAATATCAATCCCAGTTTTGATTACTTTAATTAACAAAAAAAATGCATATAGCAGAGGATAGTTTCAATCTGCCTACCTCTGGGTAATGGGCCCAGCATGCTTCCATTGCAGTACTCTGCTGCACATGTAAGTGCAAGAGATCATGAAGCACTCACTCATCATGGGAAAGTACCAATGTGTTTCTTCATTGGTTGATGGAAGAAACATCTTACAAAAACTCTCCAGATTATTGACTTTTTAAAGTTTTTCTAGGAAACGTTCTAGATGTATGCTTATTAGACTTTGTCAGTATGTACTTTTCGCAAAGTGTCTCTGTGGCGCAATCGGTTAGTGTGTCCGGCTACTAACCAAAAGGTTGGTGGTTCAATTCCAACCAGGGACGTAATTGACCTTGTTATCAGATTTTGGTGATCTTTAAGTAGACAAGTCAAAATTTCAAACCCCCTGTTATGGTGTAGGGTACCTGGCCTTCTCTGATGTAATCAGAGTTAGATTTGATTCAGTGATTTTATAAAAACAGCTAGGAAGCACACTTTAGCAGTGGGTTGCAGAGAAAAAGAAATATGCTGGCAAAAAAAATCCAATTGAGTGATTAAACAGCTCTTCATTTTCTGGCTTTATTTTTATGCTAACAAATTTGTTCTTTGAAAAGTGTCCACAAAGCCAAGTCTCTGATTAACACCTTTGTAGGGATGGTTTTTCACCTATTACTAAATTAAACTTGCTTCATTGGAAAGGCAGCAAGATACATCCTCATTTCAATGTCTACTGAAATAATACAGGTTGACACCAGGAAACATTAACGCCACTGTGTCCTTGCTGCTTTCTCATGTGGAAGTCTGTTTAATGTGAAAACAAGGTGATATCTAATTAGCACACAGGTAAGGAATTAAGAAAATCTTTATTTAAGGGTGAAGATGTTTCTCACAAAATCGTTGCCCCAATGCATCATTGAAATTCAAGCTGGAAAGATGATTTTAATATATCACTTGTACATTTTGTATTGCTCTTCTGGTGACAATGTAGTTTGTTTTTGTCAATTACCATTTTAATAATAGGGTAAAGAAAATTAAGTGGATTTTTGAAAGAAAACAATACTGTCAATATACTATTAAAACAAATTAAAATGGTAAAAGTTATTGTACTTTAAGTAAAAATAAAAGAGCCAAAATATCAATCCCAGTTTTGGATTACTTTAATTAACAAAAAAAAATGCATATAGCAGAGGATAGTTTCAATCTGCCTACCGCTGGGTTATGGGCCCAGCATGCTTCCATTGCTGTACTCTGCTGCACATGTAAGTGCAAGAGATCATGAAGCACTCACTCATCATGGGAAAGTACCAATGTGTTTCTTCGTTGGTTGATGGAAGAAACATCTTACAAAAACTCTCCAGATTATTGACTTTTTAAAGTTTTTCTAGGAAACGTTTTAGATGAATGCTTATTAGCCTTTGTCAGTATGGACTTTTGCAAAGTGTCACTGTGGCGCAATCAGTTAGTGTGCACGGCTATTAACCAAAAGGTTGGTGGTTCAATCCCACCCAGGGACGTAATTGACCTTGTTATCAGATTTTGGTGATCTTTAAGTAGACAAGTCAAAATTTCAAACCCCCTCTTATGGTGTAGGGTACCTGGCCTTCTCTGATGTAATCAGAGTTAGATTTGATTCAGTGATTTTATAAAAACAGCTAGGAAGCACAATTTAGCAGTGGGTTGCAGAGAAAAAGAAATATGCTGGCAAAAAAATCCAATTGAGTGATTAAACAGCTCTTCATTTTCTGGCTTTATTTTTATGCTAACAAATTTGTTCTCTGAAAAGTGTCCACAAAGCCAAGTCTCTGATTAACACCTTTGTAAGGATGGTTTTTCACCTATTACTAAATTAAACTTGCTTCATTGGAAAGGCAGCAAGATGCATCCTCATTTCAATGTCTACTGAAATAATACAGGTTGACACCAGGAAACATTAACGCCACTGCATCCTTGCTGCTTTCTCATGTGGAAGTCTGTTTAATGTGAAAACAAGGTGATATCTAATTAGCACACAGGTAAGGAATTAAGAAAATCTTTATTTAAGGGTGAAAATGTTTCTCACAAAATCGTTGCCCCAATGCATCATTGAAATTCAAGCTGGAAAGATGATTTTAATATATCACTTGTACATTTTGTATTGCTCTTCTGGTGACAATGTAGTTTGTTTTTGTCAATTACCATTTTAATAATAGGGTAAAGAAAATTAAGTGGATTTTTAAAAGAAAACAATACTTTCAATATACTATTAAAACAAATTAAAATGGTAAAAGTTATTGTACTTTAAGTAAAAATAAAAGAGCAAAAATATCAATCCCAGTTTTGATTACTTAAATCAACAACAAAAAATGCATATAGCAAAGGATAGTTTCAATCTGCCTACCTCTTGGTTATGGGCCCAGCATGCTTCCATTGCAGTACTCTGCTGCACATGTAAGTGCAAGAGATCCTGAAGCACTCACTCATCATGGGAAAGTACCAATGTGTTTCTTCGTTGGTTGATGGAAGAAACATCTTACAAAAACTCTCCAGATTATTGACTTTTTAAAGTTTTTCTAGGAAACGTTCTAGATGTATGCTTATTAGCCTTTGTCAGTATGTACTTTTTACAAAGTGTCTCTGTGGCGTAATCGGTTAGTGTGTCTGGCTACTAACCGAAAGGTTGGTGGTTCAATCCCACCCAGGGACGTAATTGACATTGTTATCAGATTTTGGTGATCTTTAAGTAGACAAGTCAAAATTTCAAACTCCCTGTTATGGTGTAGGGTACCTGGCCTTCTCTGATGTAATCAGAGTTAGATTTGATTCAGTGATTTTATAAAAACAGATAGGAAGCACAATTTAGCAGTGGGTTGCAGAGAAAAAGAAATATGCTGGCAAAAAAAAAAAACAATTGAGTGATTTAAACAGCTCTTCATTTTCTGGCTTTATTTTTATGCTAACAAATTTGTTCTCTGAAAAGTGTCCACAAAGCCAAGTCTCTGATTAACACCTTTGTATGGATGGTTTTTCACCTATTACTAAATTAAACTTGCTTCATTGGAAAGGCAGCAAGATGCATCTTCATTTCAATGTCTACTGAAATAATACAGGTTGACACCAGGAAACATTACCGCCACTGCATCCTTGCTGCTTTCTCATGTAGAAGTCTGTTTAATGTGAAAACAAGGTGATATCTAATTAGCACACAGGTAAGGGATTAAGAAAATCTTTATTTAAGGGTGAAAATGCTTCTCACAAAATCGTTGCCCCAATGCATCATTGAAATTCAAGCTGGAAAGATGATTTTTTTTTTTCAAAACAATGTTTATTGAAGAAAGGTAGAGATAGATGTACAAAATTCCATGTCTGGATTCATAGTGGAGAGGTACAAATAACAGAAATACGAGGTAGGTCAGGGTCATACAAGAAAGTCTCGGTATGTGGAAAATACATGCATAATTACATATAGTACATGTAAGAATTTGGTAATAAATGATATCTATAGGATATATTCCACTCCTATTGTCTAGGGTTACCATTTTGCTTAGTGAAATGTGAGATCTGGTATTAAAGAGACATGAAGGTTTCTAGTGGAAGTAAAGACTTGTAATAAGCCTCAGTATCTGACCATATAGACCCTTAGCAGCTGAGAGACCACTACAGACAAGGAGAAAGAAAACAGAAAGTGAAGAGATAATAACCCTTCTTCAAATAATTTTCTATTTTATAAAGAAGATTGGTTAGGTAGAAAAATCGAATTCGTATAGATTGTAGAGGGAAGAGAAATGAGAGGAGAAAGAAAGAAAGAGAGGGGGTGGGAGATGGAAGGGAAGGGGGGGGTGGACAAGACATGAAGACAGGACAACATACAGCATCGTTCTCTAAAGGGAAAACCATACCATAAGGTTGTCAGGTTGGATATATGTCCTGTGGACTGCGATAAGTAGACATTATTTACCGGCTCAACACATTTCAAGCTTAACATAGTTAATAACATTAATCAATCTGTCTATACAAATACCAAGTGGTGGGTTCGAAAATTTTCTGGATTCTGAGCTGAGTGGCATTATCAAAGCTTTGTATAACAGTTTCCCATTTCCTATAGAATCTAGGGGCCCCTGACTCTATATCCGGTACTAGAGCCTGTCGCTCGTAAAATATGTTGTTTAGCAGAGAGGTTCTCATTTCTGTAATAGATGGAGGTTGTCTGTGTAACCAATGGGTGAGGATTAATTTTTTAGCGATAGTGAGGATAACTGTCAGGGCAGGTATAATCTTCTGTTTGTGTGGTCCCAGGTCCCAATCTGAAAAGCAGTAAAATAGACATGCGGTAGGGAGCTTGGTGATTCGAACTGAAAAGATATCATTAACATGGTTTATCAGTTTGTCCCAGAAAGTTCTTATTTTCCTGCAGTCCCAGAAGTTATGATAGTATGTGGCCTCAGCCATCCCACATTTAAAACATCGACCCGTAGAGGCCAGGGTGAAATAGGAATGCTGTTTCGGGGAGATGTAGGCTCTATTTAAGAATTTGAGGTGCGTTTCCTGCAAAGCTGCGGATTTTAAATATTTAAATGTGGGGGACAGTTTGGACATAAGTACCGACATAGCCGGGAAATCAGGTATGTCCCGCTGCCAGCGCGAGTGGAGAGCACTTTGCAAGGGTGTTTTCCCTGAGTCTATGAGAATAGAATATAAATTACGCAGCCTATATCCTATGGTCAGATTAAAACGCAAGAGAGGGGTAAGAGGGTCAATGGCCGTATCAAGGGCCATTCCAGGTGGTAACGACTGTGCAAAATGACGGGATTGGAGGTACATATAAAATTGGGAGTTGGGTAGACCATATCTATCTGATAATGCAGAGAAAGAGTAGAGCTTACCCCCAGGGTCAAAGATATCTCGAATGCACGAGATGCCCTTCTCTTTCCACGTCAAGTAAGCACGGCCGTCCAAACCAGGAGGAAATTGTGGGTTGCCCCAAAAGGTGGTGTAAGGGGAGTTAGAGGAATTCCTGTGCAATCGTTTATTGATAGATTTCCAGGCTTTATAAGTGTCATGAAAGAGTATGTTGGATTTTATATGGGAAGGAATCAGTGAGGTAGGTGCATGAAGGAGAGCAGCTGGGGAGAAAGGATGGAAAAGGTGTTCCTCTATGTTGGGGAGAGTATATACGGAACCACCAGAAAACCAATCCACCATGTATCGATACATAGCTGCATTTGAAAAAGCAGAGATGTCTGGCATCCCAAAACCACCCTCCGGCCTCGGCAGTCGCAAAATATGGCGGGATACCCTAGATTTCTTTTTTGCCCAGATAAATCTTGTAAACAGGGAGTCAAATCGTTGGATATCTGACTTGGAAAGTTGCAAGGGAAGCATTTGGAGGACATAGGATAATTTGGGGAAAATAAAGCTTTTAATAACCACTACCCTACCAGACAATGATAGAGGTAAATCCATCCATCCGTTCAATAATTTCTCCGCCGAGGAGTATATCTGGTGGAAATTAGCAGAGTATAGGGCGTCCAGATTAGGGGGAATCATGATGCCTAAGTATTTAAGTGGAGAGCGGCAAATTGTGAATTGTGTCAGCGTGGGGGATAGAAGGTTTGTGGAGTGACCAGGGCCTAGAGGGAGGAGGCGTGACTTGTCATAGTTCACGCGAAATCCCGAGAAAGAGCTAAAATTATCTATAATGTGCTTTATAGCAGGGATGGAAAATTGGGGGTTAGAGATAAATAAAAGCATGTCATCGGCAAATAGACTGAGTTTCACTTCAGTCGACCCAACACCAATACCAGTATATTCTAGAGACATGCGCAGTGCAGTGGCTAGGGGTTCTATAGCTATAGCAAATAGAAGAGGTGAAAGGGGGCAACCTTGTCTGGTCCCTCTATGGAGGGGGATGGGAGAGGACATATAATTGTTAGAGAGGATTTGAGAGGAAGAGTCATGATAGAGAAGACGTACTGCATGGATGAAGGCCTCCGGGAATCCAAACCTGTGCATGGTGTCAAAAAGGTGATCCCATGTGACTAGGTCAAAAGCCTTCTCAGCATCAAGGGAGAGAAGGGCATAGGGGTTCTGGTCTCCCGAGGTCTCCAACCACTGCATGACAGTCAGTATCTTACGCACATTCACCGTAGAGTGGCGCCCCCAAATAAACCCTGTCTGGTCTTCCTGGATCAGAGAGGGCAAGAGAAGCTTTACCCGGTCTGCCAAGATCTTGGTATATATCTTGTAATCCGTATTCAATAAGGATATAGGTCTATATGAACTGGGAAGCAGGGGGTTTCTCCCTGGTTTATGGAGGATTTTTAGAATCGCAGCGTTGAAGTATAGTGGAGGAGGTGTTCCGGACAACAGCAAGTTGAATAGTTTACAAAGGGGTTTGACCAATTGAGGGGCCAGTATTTTATAGTATTCATTGGTTAGACCGTCAGGTCCAGGGGTTTTGTTTGGTTTCAAACAGTGAATTGCATGGAGCACCTCCTCCTCAGTAATGGGGTTCAGTAGGGGTTGGGATGAGGTAGAAGATAGAGAGGGAAGCGTAAGGGAAGACCAGAAAGAGTATTGTTGTTGGTAATCAATAGAGGGTTCAGAATATAGTGAGGAATAAAAAGACTGCAGAACCTCAGACACCTGGTCACAATCATGTACCACAGTGCCGTCAGCCCTAGTTAGAGCATGGATAAGTGTTGGGGGATGTTGACCTTTCAGGAGATTTGAAAGCAATCGACTAGATCGATTGCCGAATTTATGAAATCTACATTGAGACATAAATGTTAATTTAGATTCGGTTTGGGTTAAGAGTTTGTCAAAAAGGGATTTCTGTTCATGGTAGAGTTTTCTGGTAATTGGGGTGGGGGACTGCGTGAACGCTTGGTAGGCGTCAGTAAGTTTAGATTGAGCATCAAGGTACAGAGCTTGTGTGTCTTTCTTATGTTTGGAGGTGAAGGAGATGATAGCACCTCTTAGTACTGTCTTAGACGTCTGCCAGAACAGGAGCGGTGATTCCTTCTCTGCAGTTATATTACAATGTGTGAAGTCAGCCCATGATGCCTCCAGCATATTTCTAAATTGAATGGAATTGGTCAGGTGGGATGGGAAGCGCCATTGTCTGACAGGGCCTCTATTGGGGAAGGTGGCGAGAGCCATCCAGCAGACCGCATGATCCGACAAGGACACCGGTTCAATTTCAGAAGTTTGCACCCTGGTAAACATAGAAGCCGAGATGAGCAGATAATCGATTCTCGACAGTGTACCATGAGCAGCCGATAAACAAGTGTATTCACGGTCGACCGGATGACAGGCTCGCCACACGTCCACCAAGTGCAGCTGTGACATTAGATATGGTAAACCATATTTGGGAGTATAACGGCTAGATCTGGATTTGGTGTTCCTATCAAGAGCATTGGATACAGTAGAGTTAAAGTCACCTGCGAGTATCACCTGTTTATGAGAGTGTGGGTGCAGTTTAGCGGCAATGGACAGAAAAAAGGGTTGGGGATCGATATTGGGGGCGTATACATTACACAGTAGAAAGCGTGAGTCATCTAGAGTGGCGTCTACAATGAGGTATCTGCCTTCAGTATCAGATTGGGAGGAGTGAAGGTCTACTTGGACGGAGCGTCTAATCAAAATGAGTACCCCACGGGCCTTGGCAGTAAATGGGGCGGACGCCAGCACTCTCCAGCCCAGGCAATTGAGCTTGTCAATCTCAGGGGGAAGGAGATGAGACTCCTGGAGGAATGCAACATCTACATGTAGTTTAGATAAGTAAAGTAAGATTTTCTTCCTCTTTATGGGGGAGTGGAAGCCACCTACATTATATGTGCAAATTTTTAAACTGGTCATCATTCTGCTGAAGAAAGGTATGGTTCATGGCAATAAATAAAACTGATAATATCATATCTACAAAATACATTGCTATCATGGACACAGAAAACCAACAGGACAAGACACAGAGAGGAGAGAACAATGGGTAGAAAAAGTGGGGGAAAGTAAAGCAAAGGATCCAGAAAAGAATGGATCAAAGGATTAGCATCAAAAGTGCACTTCAGGTACAAAGATAATCTAAATTGACCTATAGTTCGCCAATTGGAGAACCAGATAAGAACTCCAGGCTTGCCCCAGCCCTGGTACTGAGAAATAATAAGCATAGCTTATATATGGCATAAACAAAACATAACTTAGAATAATATGTGGAAAACTTTAGGTGGAAGGCGCCTTAAAAGAAGGATCCCATTCAGAATGGGATTAATGATGAAATGGCACCCGCCATAGCATTTACGCCGGTAAGAGAGGCGTCTCCTCCCACCAATAATTTCAAGAACTTCTAGCGATTAACAGCTATAACATAAACAGATATATCAAAGTAATAGAGTAATCGCCAGTAAAGGAGGAGATAACCACGCTAAGGAATTTTATAGCCGTGGTTAGCAGTCAGGAGTCGAGTCCGTTGAGGGCTGGCGCAGTGAGGAACGGCCGTTCTCCTCTTCCAGTAGATATGCTTCCGCATCAGCCACGGTGGAGAAGTCTGTAAATGAAGATCCTTTGAACAGGCGTAATCGTGCTGGGTATATAAGAGCGAATTTTCTATTTGCTTTTGCTAGGCGGGAACAAAGTGGGGTGAATTCACGTCGTGCCCTGGCCACCTCTGCCGAATAATCTTGGAAGATAAAAATCTTCACATCGTTCCATTGTAAGTTCCGCTTACGGCGAGACGCAGACCAGATGGTGTCTTTGTGGATGTAATTTAGACAACGGAAAATAACAGCTCGGGGTCGGGAATCCTGCGTAGGCCTTGCAGGACCAATGCGATGGGCCCTCTCCACAATCATACCCGTGCAGGAATCTTGGATATCAAGCAGATCTGGCAGCGTGTCTTGTATGAAGGAAAGGAGTGCTGGCCCTTTAAGGGCTTCGGGTAGCCCAACAACCCTCAGATTATTTCGACGTGATCTATTCTCGAGATCGTCGACCTTATTAAGAAGCTGGTAATGGGATTTCTGAAGAAAGGCGCACTGTTCCTTTAAATCGGCAACGTCATGAAATGTCTCCCCAAGGCGCTGTTCATTAGCCTGCACCCGTTTGGAAAGCTGTTTAAACTGTGATTTGATGTCATGCACTGCCTGTGTGACTTTGGCAGCATGAGATTCCATAATAGGATTAATGGAGTCCTGAATTGCCTTTACCATGTCAGAGTATGTAATTGGGCCCTCAGCCTGCTCTGTAGTCTTATTAGACTTCTGTGTAGAGGGGGCAGCATGTACAGGGAGAGCTGTGTTCACAGAGGAGTCAGAGGAGGAATGTAACTCACGATCTGTGTGTATTTGCTGCTGCTGCGGATGTGTCTGCTGTCCGGCGGCCATCTTGGATTCCCCTTTCGTTTTTGCAGGACGTTGTTTGAGGGGCTTAGCCGCTTCTGGGGCGGCCAGGAAGCGCTCCATCAGGTGCCAGAGGTGTTCCCACAGGCAGGTGAGCGGTTCTGGAGCGGGCTGTAACGCTATGTGCAGCGTACGGGCTAGCGCGGGCTGGGGCGGCACACGGAGCTCACACTGCTGCTGCTGCACGCATCGGCGCCGTACCCGGAAGTCTGGAAAGATGATTTTAATATATCACTTGTACATTTTGTATTGCTCTTCTGGTGACAATGTAGTTTGTTTTTGTCAATTACCATTTTATTAATAGGGTAAAGAAAATTAAGTGGATTTTTTAAAGAAAACTATACTGTCAATATACTATTAAAACAAATTTAAATGGTAAAAGTTATTGTACTTTAAGTAAAAATAAAAGAGCCAAAATATCAATCCCAATTTTGGATTACTTTAATTAACAAAAAAAAATGCATATAGCAGAGGATAGTTTCAATCTGCCTACCGCTGGGTTATGGGCCCAGCATGCTTCCATTGCTGTACTCTGCTGCACATGTAAGTGCAAGAGATCCTGAAGCACTCACTCATCATGGGAAAGTACCAATGTGTTTCTTCGTTGGTTGATGGAAGAAACATCTTACAAAAACTCTCCAGATTATTGACTTTTTAAAGTTTTTCTAGGAAACGTTTTAGATGAATGCTTATTAGCCTTTGTCAGTATAGACTTTTGCAAAGTGTCTCTGTGGCGCAATCGGTTAGTGTGTACGGCTATAAACCAAAAGGTTGGTGGTTCAATCCCACCCAGGGACGTAATTGACCTTGTTATCAGATTTTGGTGATCTTTAAGTAGACAAGTCAAAATTTCAAACCCCCTCTTATGGTGTAGGGTACCTGGCCTTCTCTGATGTAATCAGAGTTAGATTTGATTCAGTGATTTTATAAAAACAGCTAGGAAGCACAATTTAGCAGTGGGTTGCAGAGAAAAAGAAATATGCTGGTAAAAAAATCCAATTGAGTGATTAAACAGCTCTTAATTTTCTGGCTTTATTTTTATGCTAACAAATTTGTTCTCTGAAAAGTGTCCACAAAGCCAAGTCTCTGATTAACACCTTTGTAGGGATGGTTTTTCACCTATTACTAAATTAAATTTGCTTCATTGGAAAGGCAGCAAGATGCATCCTCATTTCAATGTCTACTGAAATAATACGGGTTGACACCAGGAAACATTAACGCCACTGCATCCTTGCTGCTTTCTCATGTGGAAGTCTGTTTAATGTGAAAACAAGGTGATATCTAATTAGCACACAGGTAAGGAATTAAGAAAATCTTTATTTAAGGGTGAAGATGTTGCTAACAAAATCGTTGCCCCAATGCATCATTGAAATTCAAGCTGAAAAGATGATTTTAATATATCACTTGTACATTTTGTATTGCTCTTCTGGTGACAATGTAGTTTGTTTTTGTCAATTACCATTTTAATAATAGGGTAAAGAAAATTAAGTGGATTTTTGAAAGAAAACAATACTGTCAATATACTATTAAAACAAATTAAAATGGTAAAAGTTATTGTACTTTAAGTAAAAATAAAAGAACCAAAATATCAATCCCAGTTTTGGATTACTTTAATTAACAAAAAAAAATGCATATAGCAGAGGATAGTTTCAATCTGCCTATCTCTGGGTTATGGGCCCAGCATGCTTCCATTGCAGTACTCTGCTGCACATGTAAGTGCAATAGATCATGAAGCACTCACTCATCATGGGAAAGTACCAATGTGTTTCTTCATTGGTTGATGGAAGAAACATCTTACAAAAACTCTCCAGATTATTGACTTTTTAAAGTTTTTCTAGGAAACGTTCTAGATAAATGCTTATTAGCCTTTGTCAGTATGTACTTTTTGCAAAGTGTCTCTGTGGCGCAATCGGTTAGTGTGTTTGACTATTAACCAAAAGGTTGGTGGTTCAATCCCACCCAGGGACGTAATTGACCTTGTGATCAGATTTTGGTGATCTTTAAGTAGACAAGTCAAAATTTCAAACCCCCTGTTATGGTGTAGGGTACCTGGCCTTCTCTGATGTAATCAGAGTTAGATTTGATTCAGTGATTTTATAAAAACAGCTAGGAAGCACAATTTAGCAGTGGGTTGCAGAGAAAAAGAAATATGCTGGCAAAAAAATCCAATTGAGTGATTAAACAGCTCTTCATTTTCTGGCTTTACTTTTATGCTAACAAAGTTGTTCTCTGAAAAGTGTCCACAAAGCCAAGTCTCTGATTAACACCTTTGTAGGGATGGTTTTTCACCTATTACTTAATTAAACTTGCTTCATTGGAAAGGCAGCAAGAAACACTAGACTAATTGGAGGTGCGCCCTAAAGCAAATTACAATGTTAGGATTAGGGGGTTCGGAAAGACCTCTAGTGTATACTGTCACGATCCGGGTATCTGGACGCCATAACTTACCTTTCAGATGCCTCCTAAGGCTGGCTCAGCGCTCCAGGACCGGATCCCATCTGTTATTCTGATGTCCCCATTCCTGCCTCCTCTCCTGTCACTCTGAGACGCTGTCACAGCGGCGCCATGTTACATCTTGAATGGCATCTCCCGCGGCCTCCGCCGCCGTCCCTGAGTTTCTGCATGCAGGATGTCAGAGTGGCGCTTATGTCAGCCGCGGCCTCCGCTGTTGCCCGCGTGGTTCAAATGTGCACTCATCAGTCTGGCGTCTCCTGTTTACTGTTGCCGGCGCCGCCATTGCTGTTAAAGTTCCCACATGGATTATCAAACCAATCTTCCCTCCAAGTGTCTGCATGGGCGCAGCCATGTTGGATTCTGTCACCTGTTCATTTCCACCAATCCGCTGTTTCCATTGTAATCTGCATAATTGCCTAGCCAATCCCTTCCTTGCTGCAGGTATAAGTATTCTGTGCCTGAGCAAGGAAGGCGTCAGTGATTTGGTTGTCAAACCTAGTTCCAGTTTGTCTCTCTCCCGTGGTTGTTTTCCAGGTTCCAGTTACCATCTCCAAACCTCCACTAAAGAGACCCGCTCTAGTCTACCACCTGTGGTGCAGCCTGACTCTCCAGTCCTCTGGGACTCATCTGTTTCCAGTTACAGATTTACCTGCTTCCAGCCTAGCTTCCAGCAGAGATCAGCTCTTCTTAAAGTACCGGTATCATTTCCGCAGATTACCACTCACCACCGGCACTATTATTTCACCGCTCTCAAACTCCATATATCAATCATATTTCATCGCTCTCAAGCTTAATTTATTATTTGGCTGGTTCCATCCAGCAATCCACTCCGTGCTTACATCAGTCTGGTTTCAGCCAGTACCCACAGCAGCCATTTTATCCACAGCAGCCCAGCTTTTCCTGGAACACCAGCTAGTATGATCCTGGGCTATCTCCATTGCTACAGTCGGGCCTGGTAAGGACTTTCCAACTAGAAGATAATAAGAACTGTCTCATACTACCAGAGCCCTGTGGTCCTTGTCCTCCTGTAGTACCCAGGAACTGTATTATTTCTCTGCTGATTTTATGTTTCTCTTTTATTACTGCTGTGATGCATGGAGTTTGTCAAAATAAACATCATTGACTTTTATCCTGGTTGTCGTGGGCACGCCTTCGGGCAATTCTTCTACATTTAACTTACATGTCCAGGGGTCTGATACAACCTCCCAGGTTCCACTACACCTCAGCCCCTACAACTGAGGCTGCCTCCAGTCAGCTCAGGCCCTCAGTTGTGACATATACACTGTATATACATTTTAAGATAGGAAGGTACAAATTACATATTCACATTGCATCTATGGGCTGGATTCAAATGTCCCTTTCCTCCCTCAATCGTGCCCGTCAGCAGCTATTCTATTCTATATAAGGAGCCACGAGTCGCCGCCATTTTCACTTGTGCATTGGAGATGATAGGGAGAGGACGTGCAGCGTTTTCTCAGTTTCTGTGTTCAGTGTGCTGCAAATATCTGTGCTCAGTGTGCTTGCAAATATCTGTGCTCAGTGTGCTGAAAATATCTACGTTCTCTGCCTGAAAAATGCTCCATATCTGTGCTGCATTGTATTATATAGTATGAGGACAGGGCAAAATTTTGCTGACCACCAGTATATAATATATAGCAGTACGGTACAGTAGGCCACTGCTCTACCTACCTCTGTGTCGTCAAGTATACTATCCATCCATACCTGTGGTGTATTTTAGTAGTTGTGCGCAGTATATATAGTAGGAGGACAGGGCAGAATTTTGCTGACCACCAGTATATAATATATAGCAATACGGTACAGTAGGCCACTGCTCTACCTACCTCTGTGTCGTCAAGTATACTATCCATCCATACCTGTGGTGTATTTTAGTAGTTGTGCGCACTATATATAGTAGGAGGACAGTGCAAAATTTTGCTGACCACCAGACTTCTACTTAAGTCCAATGGTGTAGGATGTGCAAAGCTGTTTGGCTGTGCATTTATTGATCTAAGCATGCATTTTTATCAAAGCGTGATAAAATTGACACATAACGCAGCGTTCAATCAGCGTTAATTTATCTTCAGCTGATATCGATTGTGAATTGACGTTTCTTCTCTTCTTGTCACCTACAGGTAATTACAATTGACTACAACCACCAATCTATTCTGCTGCACTATATCTATATATGCAAAGCTAATTCTGCTGGGTAATGCAAATTGAAACATTATTGCATAGTATGTGATTTTGAAGTACTTTTTTAAAGTTTTGAATGATATAGACCCAGTTTAATTTTTGTGGAATGCCTGGTTGTAGCTTTTAAGGTAATTTATTGCCTGGCATTTGAGGGGGTGGGGTGTGGTTACAGATTTAAATTATTGGTTTCACTTGTAATAGTCTTCTACTTAAGTCCAATGGTGTAGGCTGTGCAAAGCCATTTGGCTGTGCATTTATTGATCTAAGCGTGCATTTTTATAAAAGCGTGATAAAATTGACACATAACAGCAGTGTTCAATTAGCGTTCAATCGAAGTGAAAAAGAAGGAAAACAGAAGCACACCAATCTAACAAAACAAAGAAAACTGAAGAACTAATAACAAATGTGAGTCACTTACTCCTCAGATCACTCACCTCCTGATTGTTGCATCTGATTACATAGCACAGAACTACCTTACTTGGACATTTCATAAACCATCCATTTCACCTACAAATGCCTGTATCTGTATTATTGTAATTTTGTTTTTTAAGCACAGCTGCACCAATGCAATTTTACCTGCAAACACTTAAAACATCTAACATAATTACCATTGCTTCTTAAACCTCTCACAATCCTTTCATTTCTTACACTCCAAATACATTTCTGCACCCACTTTATCTACGCTTTTGACTCATTTCATACTAAATTGAGCCTACACTGCTTTTCTCACCTGCATTTCTACAATTCTTCTGCTCGGATTCCCTTACAGTCTCCTCTCCTACTTCCACTTTCCCTCAACCTATTTACCTTCTTAACACTATGTGAATGCTTTCTTATACTCCCCACATCACTCAGTGTCTACCTAATAATGTATCTTTATCCTTCCCCCCCCCCAGTCTCCTCCACCTCCTCCTCTGTCTCCCCTCCATCCCTCTGTTTCCTTCCCCCACCTTTCCTGTTACCCCACTTTCATTCACCTCTGCCCCATGGTCCTGCTACCCCACAACTCAGCCCTGCTCCCTCTCTCCCTTCCCTGTCACCTCCCCACACCCCCATCCACATCACACTGACCTCCCTCCCTGCCCATCTCCTGCAGTTTCCCCTCCTATCTCAGGCACCCGTACCATCACTACTCTCTCATCATCCCTGCCCTCAAAGTTAATCCCACCTCATCGCTACAGCAACCCTGAAAATCTAATTCACATCTCTCCCACAAACTCATACCCCCTATCCTGTGCCCTCTGGAATGCCAGATCCGTTTGTAACAAACTGGTCCCCACTCATGACCTTTTCATTTCCAACTCCCTACACCTACTAGCCATTACTGAAACTTGGATTACGCCCTCTGACACTACTTCTGCTGCTGCTCTCTCTGCTGGGGGCCTTACATTCACACACACCCCCCGACCTGGGGGTCGCCATGGGGGTGGTGTTGGGGTCCTTTTACCTTCTAGTTACTCCTACCAACTCATACCACCAGAACCATCCCTTATATTATCTACATTTGAGGTCCACTCCATATGTCTCTTCCAACCAGTCCATCTTAGAGTAGCTGTCATTTACCGCCCCCCTGGCACTGCTTCCAAATTCATCGACAACTTTGCTTCCTGGCTTCCTCACTTCCTCTCTTCTGACATTCCCACCATTATCCTAGGCGATTTCAACATCCCTATTGACATCCCCACACAATCCCCTGCCTCTAAACTCCTTAACCTCACCTCTTCACTTGGTCTCTCCCAGTGGACCTCCTCACCCTCCCATGTGAATGGGAGCTCACTGGATCTGGTCTTCACTCACCGCTGTGATATTTCTGATTTTTCCAACTCCCCATTTCCCCTCTCTGACCACCACCTGCTCTCCTTCAACCTATCTCTCTCGACTTCCCCATCTCAACCTCCTAAGGCTACCATCACTAAGCGTAACATTGAAGCTATTGACACCACATTCCTTTCCTCCCTGTTTGACTCACTTCTCTCTCCTATTCTCTCTCTCTCTCATGCCCTGAACAAGCCACTTCCACATACAATGCTTCCCTTACTTCTGCTCTTGACTCTGTTGCTCCACCAACCACTGTTCACCCTCGCAAATTAACACCTCAACCCTGGCACACCAAATGCACCAGATATCTGCAAAAATGCTCACGTACTGCTGAGCGACACTGGAGGAAATCACGCTCTAAGGCAGACTTCCTCCATTTCAAACTTATGCTCTCATCCTTCAGTGCTGCCCTTTCTCTTGCTAAACAGTCATACTTCAAGAACCTCATCTCCTCCCTGTCTTCCAACCCCCGGCGCCTCTTTGCCACTCTCAACTCACTCATCTGCCCACCTCCACCTCGTCTCCCTTCCTCACTCTCTGCTCTTGACTTTGCCACTTACTTCACATCCAAAATTGACTCCATACGTCAGGACATCACATCACACCAGACTATCAGTAACCAGCCTTCTCCCATCCCTTACAAACCCTCCCCATCCCTCGCACCAACTCTGTCATCTTTCTCCCATGCATCTGGAGAGGAAGTCATGGCCCTCATTCGTTCCTGTCCCCTCACCACCTCCCCACTTGACCCTATCCCCTCCCGCCTCCTCTGCCACATCTCTTCTTCTGCTTGTTCCCATCTTTCCCACCTTCTCAATCTCTCCCTCTCATCAGGCACTGTCCCCTCTGCCTTCAAGCACGCTCTCATCTCTCCTATTCTTAAAAAAACCTACCCTTGATCCAAACACTCTCTCCAACTACCGACCCATCTCTCTTCTCCCTTTTGCCTCCAAACTCCTTGAGCGTATTGTCTACAACCGCCTTACTTCCTTTCTTTCCTCACACTCACTGCTTGACCCATTCCAGTCTGGCTTCCGTCCTCTCCACTCCACTGAAACTGCCCTTACAAAAGTATGCAATGACCTCCATGCTGCTAAATCTAAGGGACACTACTCTCTACTTATTGGCCCTCATTCCGAGTTGATCGGTCGCAAGGCGAATTTAGCAGAGTTACACACGCTAAGCCGCCGCCTACTGGGAGTGAATCTTAGCTTCTTAAAATTGCGACCGATGTATGCGCAATATTGCGATTACTAACTACTTAGCAGTTTCAGAGTAGCTCCAGACTTACTCTGCCTGTGCGATCATTTCAGTGCTTGTCGTTCCTGGTTGACGTCACAAACACACCCAGCGTTCGCCCAGGCACTCCCACCGTTTCTCCAGCCACTCCTGCGTTTTTTCCGGAAACGGTAGCGTTTTCAGCCACACGCCCCTAAAACGCCGTGTTTCCGCCCAGTAACACCCATTTCCTGTCAATCACATTACGATCGCCGGAGCGAAGAAAAAGCCGTGAGTAAAAATACTTTCTTCATAGTAAAGTTACTTGACGCAGTCGCAGTGCGAACTTTGCGCATGCGTACTAAGCGGATTTTCACTGCGATGCGATGAAAAAGAACGAGCGAACAACTCGGAATGAGGGCCATTCTACTTGATCTCTCTGCTGCTTTTGACACTGTGGACCATCCTCTCCTACTGCAAATCCTTCACTCCATTGGTCTGCGTAACACTGCCCTCTCTTGGTTGTCGTCCTACCTTTCTGACCGTTCATTCTCTGTCTCCTCTCATGACTCCACCTCCCCCTCACTTCCACTAACTGTAGGGGTACCCCAAGGTTCTGTCCTTGGTCCTCTTCTCTCTCTATACGTCCTCACTAGGTAAGCTCATTAGTTCTTTTGGTTTCCAATATCATCTCTATGCTGATGACACTCAAATCTATCTTTCCTCTCCAGACCTCTCCCCTACTCTCCTCACTCGTATCTCCAACTGTCTCTCTGCTATCTCTTCCTGGATGTCCCAGCGCTTTCTTAAACTTAACATGTCTAAGACCGAGCTGATCATCTTCCCTCCCTCCCGCATAACCTCACCTCCTACAATCTCATTATCTATTGATGGCACTACTATCTCCTCTACCCCCCAAGTGCGCTGTCTTGGAGTAATCCTTGACTCCTCCCTCTCCTTCAAACCACACATTCAGCACCTCTCACAAACCTGCCGTTTTCATCTAAAAAATATTTCCAGGATCAGACCCTTTCTGACCCAGGATGCTACTAAGACTCTTATCCACTCACTGGTCATCTCCAGACTGGACTACTGTAATCTCCTCCTGACTGGCATTCCTGACAAATACCTCTCTCCACTCCAATCTATCCTCAATGCTGCTGCTTTGCAAAAGAGAGATATCGGCAAGGAAAAGCTGCATTGTACCTTTGCATTTTTCTCCCAAACGAAAGACACTAGAATGAAAATTTTAAAGCCTCCTGTTAGTGCTTCATCTACACGTTATAGCCCTGAATTTTCCAATGCCTATCTCTTTGCAAAAGAGAGATATCGGCAAGGAAAAGCTGCATTGTACCTTTGCATTTTTCTCCCAAACGAAGGACACTAGAATGAAAATTTTAAAGCCTCCTGTTAGTGCTTCATCTACACGTTATAGCCCTGATTTTTCTAATGCCTATCTCTTTGCACAAGAGAGATATCGGCAAGGAAAAGCTATATTGTACCTTTGCATTTTTCTCCCAAACGAAGGACACTAGAATTAAAAATTTAAAGCCTCCTGTTAGTGCTTCATCTACACGTTATAGCCCTGAATTTTCCAATGCCTATCTCTATGCAAAAGAGAGATATCGGCAAGGAAAAGCTGCAATGTACCTTTGCATTTTTCTCCCAAACGAAGGACACTAGAAAGAAAATTTTAAAGCCTCCTGTTAGGCCATCATCTACACGGCATAGCCCTGAATTTTCCAATGCCTATCTCTTTGCAAAAGAGAGATATTGGCAAGGAAAAGCTGTATTGAACCTTTGCATTTTTCTCCCAAACGAAGGACACTAGAATGAAAATTTTAAAGCCTCCTGTTAGTGCTTCATCTACACGTTATAGCCCTGAATTTTCCAATGCCTATCTCTTTGCAAAAGAGAGATATCGGCAAGGAAAAGCTGTATTGTACCTTTGCATTTTTCTCCCAAACGAAAGACACTAGAATGAAAATTTTAAAGCCTCCTGTTAGTGCTTCATCTACACGTTATAGCCCTGAATTTTCCAATGCCTATCTCTTTGCAAAAGAGAGATATCGGCAAGGAAAAGCTGCATTGTACCTTTGCATTTTTCTCCCAAACGAAGGACACTAGAATGAAAATTTTAAAGCCTCCTGTTAGTGCTTCATCTACACGTTATAGCCCTGAATTTTCCAATGCCTATCTCTTTGCAAAAGAGAGATATCGGCAAGGAAAAGATGTATTGTACCTTTGCATTTTTCTCCCAAACGAAAGACACTAGAATGAAAATTTTAAAGCCTCCTGTTAGTGCTTCATCTACACGTTATAGCCCTGAATTTTCCAATGCCTATCTCTTTGCAAAAGAGAGATATCGGCAAGGAAAAGATGTATTGTACCTTTGCATTTTTCTCCCAAACGAAAGACACTAGAATGAAAATTTTAAAGCCTCCTGTTTGTGCTTCATCTACACGTTATAGCCCTGAATTTTCCAATGCCTATCTCTTTGCAAAAGAGAGATATCGGCAAGGAAAAGCTGCATTGTACCTTTGCATTTTTCTCCCAAACGAAAGACACTAAAATGAAAATTTTAAAGCCTCCTGTTAGTGCTTCATCTACACGTTATAGCCCTGAATTTTCCAATGCCTATCTCTTTGCAAAAGATAGATATCGGCAAGGAAAAGCTGCATTGTACCTTAGCATTTTTCTCCCAAACGAAGGACACTAGAAAGAAAATTTTAAAGCCTCCTGTTAGGTCATCATCTACACGGCATAGCCCTGAATTTTCCAATGCCTATCTCTTTGCAAAAGAGAGATATTGGCAAGGAAAAGCTGTATTGAACCTTTGCATTTTTCTCCCAAACGAAGGACACTAGAATGAAAATTTTAAAGCCTCCTGTTAGTGCTTCATCTACACGTTATAGCCCTGAATTTTCCAATGCCTATCTCTTTGCAAAAGAGAGATATCGGCAAGGAAAAGCTGTATTGTACCTTTGCATTTTTCTCCCAAACGAAAGACACTAGAATGAAAATTTTAAAGCCTCCTGTTAGTGCTTCATCTACACGTTATAGCCCTGAATTTTCCAATGCCTATCTCTTTGCAAAAGAGAGATATCGGCAAGGAAAAGCTGCATTGTACCTTAGCATTTTTCTCCCAAACGAAGGACACTAGAATGAAAATTTTAAAGCCTCCTGTTAGTGCTTCATCTACACGTTATAGCCCTGAATTTTCCAATGCCTATCTCTTTGCAAAAGAGAGATATCGGCAAGGAAAAGCTGTATTGTACCTTTGCATTTTTCTCCCAAACGAAAGACACAAGAATGAAAATTTTAAAGCCTCCTGTTAGTGCTTCATCTACACGTTATAGCCCTGAATTTTCCAATGCCTATCTCTTTGCAAAAGAGAGATATCGGCAAGGAAAAGCTGTATTGTACCTTTGCATTTTTCTCCCAAACGAAGGACACTAGAAAGAAAATTTTAAAGCCTCCTGTTAGGCCATCATCTACACGGCATAGCCCTGAATTTTCCAAAGCCTATCTCTTTGCAAAAGAGAGATATCGGCAAGGAAAAGCTGCAATGTACCTTTGCATTTTTCTCCCAAACGAAGGACAATAGAATGAATATTTTAAAGCCTCCTGTTAGTGCTTCGTCTACACGTTATAGCCCTGAATTTTCCAATGCCTATCTCTTTGCAAAAGAGAGATATCGGCAAGGAAAAGCTGCAATGTACCTTTGCATTTTTCTCCCAAACGAAGGACACTAGAAAGAAAATTTTAAAGCCTCCTGTTAGTGCTTCATCTACACGTTATAGCCCTGAATTTTCCAATGCCTATCTCTTTGCAAAAGAGAGATATCGGCAAGGAAAAGCTATATTGTACCTTGGCATTTTTCTCCCAAACGAAGGACACTAGAATGAAAATGTTAAAGCCTCCTGTTAGTGCTTCATCTACACGTTATAGCCCTGAATTTTCCAATGCCTATCTCTTTGCAAAAGAGAGATATCGGCAAGGAAAAGCTGCATTGTACCTTGGCATTTTTCTCCCAAACGAAGGACACTAGAATGAAAATTTTAAAGCCTCCTGTTAGTGCTTCATCTACACGTTATAGCCCTGAATTTTCCAATGCCTATCTCTTTGCAAAAGAGAGATATCGGCAAGGAAAAGCTGCATTGTACCTTTGCATTTTTCTCCCAAACGAAAGACACAAGAATGAAAATTTTAAAGCCTCCTGTTAGTGCTTCATCTACACGTTATAGCCCTGAATTTTCCAATGCCTATCTCTTTGCAAAAGAGAGATATCGGCAAGGAAAAGCTGTATTGTACCTTTGCATTTTTCTCCCAAACGAAGGACAATAGAATGAAAATTTTAAAGCCTCCTGTTAGTGCTTCGTCTACACGTTATAGCCCTGAATTTTCCAATGCCTATCTCTTTGCAAAAGAGAGATATCGGCAAGGAAAAGCTGCAATGTACCTTTGCATTTTTCTCCCAAACGAAGGACACTAGAAAGAAAATTTTAAAGCCTCCTGTTAGGCCATCATCTACACGGCATAGCCCTGTATTTTCCAATGCCTATCTCTTTGCAAAAGAGAGATATTGGCAAGGAAAAGCTGTATTGAACCTTTGCATTTTTCTCACAAACGAAAGACACAAGAATGAAAATTTTAAAGCCTCCTGTTAGTGCTTCATCTACACGTTATAGCCCTGAATTTTCCAATGCCTATCTCTTTGCAAAAGAGAGATATCGGCAAGGAAAAGCTGTATTGTACCTTTGCATTTTTCTCCCAAACGAAGGACACTAGAATGAAAATTTTAAAGCCTCCTGTTAGGCCATCATCTACACGGCATAGCCCTGAATTTTCCAATGCCTATCTCTTTGCAAAAGAGAGATATCGGCAAGGAAAAGCTGCAATGTACCTTTGCATTTTTCTCCCAAACGAAGGACAATAGAATGAAAATTTTAAAGCCTCCTGTTAGTGCTTCGTCTACACGTTTTAGCCCTGAATTTTCCAATGCCTATCTCTTTGCAAAAGAGAGATATCGGCAAGGAAAAGCTGCAATGTACCTTTGCATTTTTCTCCCAAACGAAGGACACTAGAAAGAAAATTTTAAAGCCTCCTGTTAGGCCATCATCTACACGGCATAGCCCTGAATTTTCCAATGCCTATCTCTTTGCAAAAGAGAGATATCGGCAAGGAAAAGCTGCAATGTACCTTTGCATTTTTCTCCCAAACGAAGGACACTAGAAAGAAAATTTAAAGCCTCCTGTTAGGCCATCATCTACACGGCATAGCCCTGAATTTTCCAATGCCTATCTCTTTGCAAAAGAGAGATATCGGCAAGGAAAAGCTGCAATGTACCTTTGCATTTTTCTCCCAAACGAAGGACACTAGAAAGAAAATTTTAAAGCCTCCTGTTAGGCCATCATCTACACGGCATAGCCCTGAATTTTCCAATGCCTATCTCTTTGCAAAAGAGAGATATTGGCAAGGAAAAGCTGTATTGAACCTTTGCATTTTTCTCACAAACGAAGGACACTAGAATTAAAATTTTAAAGCCTCCTGTTAGTGCTTCATCTACACGTTATAGCCCTGAATTTTCCAATGCCTATCTCTTTGCAAAAGAGAGATATCGGCAAGGAAAAGCTGTATTGTACCTTTGCATTTTTCTCCCAAACGAAAGACACTAGAATGAAAATTTTAAAGCCTCCTGTTAGTGCTTCATCTACACGTTATAGCCCTGAATTTTCCAATGCCTATCTCTTTGCAAAAGAGAGATATCGGCAAGGAAAAGCTGCATTGTACCTTTGCATTTTTCTCCCAAACGAAGGACACTAGAATGAAAATTTTAAAGCCTCCTATTAGTGCTTCATCTACACGTTATAGCCCTGAATTTTCCAATGCCTATCTCTTTGCAAAAGAGAGATATCGGCAAGGAAATGCTGCATTGTACCTTTGCATTTTTCTCCCAAACGAAGGACACTAGAATGAAAATTTTAAAGCCTCCTGTTAGTGCTTCATCTACACGTTATAGCCCTGAATTTTCCAATGCCTATCTCTTTGCAAAAGAGAGATATCGGCAAGGAAAAGCTGCATTGTACCTTTGCATTTTTCTCCCAAACGAAGGACACTAGAATGAAAATTTTAAAGCCTCCTGTTAGTGCTTCATCTACACGTTATAGCCCTGAATTTTCCAATGCCTATCTCTTTGCAAAAGAGAGATATCGGCAAGGAAAAGCTGTTTTGTACCTTTGCATTTTTCTCCCAAACGAAAGACACAAGAATGAAAATTTTAAAGCCTCCTGTTAGTGCTTCATCTACACGTTATAGCCCTGAATTTTCCAATGCCTATCTCTTTCTAAAAGAGAGATATCGGCAAGGAAAAGCTGTATTGTACCTTTGCATTTTTCTCCCAAACGAAAGACACTAGAATGAAAATTTTAAAGCCTCCTGTTAGTGCTTCATCTACACGTTATAGCCCTGAATTTTCCAATGCCTATCTCTTTGCAAAAGAGAGATATCGGCAAGGAAAAGCTGCATTGTACCTTTGCATTTTTCTCCTAAACGAAGGACACTAGAATGAAAATTTTAAAGCCTCCTGTTAGTGCTTCATCTACACGTTATAGCCCTGATTTTTCTAATGCCTATCTCTTTGCACAAGAGAGATATCGGCAAGGAAAAGCTATATTGTACCTTTGCATTTTTCTCCCAAACGAAGGACACTAGAATTAAAAATTTAAAGCCTCCTGTTAGTGCTTAATCTACACGTTATAGCCCTGAATTTTCCAATGCCTATCTCTATGCAAAAGAAGATATCGGCAAGGAAAAGCTGCAATGTACCTTTGCATTTTTCTCCCAAACGAAGGACACTAGAAAGAAAATTTTAAAGCCTCCTGTTAGGCCATCATCTACACGGCATAGCCCTGAATTTTCCAATGCCTATCTCTTTGCAAAAGAGAGATATTGGCAAGGAAAAGCTGTATTGAACCTTTGCATTTTTCTCCCAAACGAAGGACACTAGAATGAAAATTTTAAAGCCTCCTGTTAGTGCTTCATCTACACGTTATAGCCCTGAATTTTCCAATGCCTATCTCTTTGCAAAAGAGAGATATCGGCAAGGAAAAGCTGTATTGTACCTTTGCATTTTTCTCCCAAACGAAAGACACTAGAATGAAAATTTTAAAGCCTCCTGTTAGTGCTTCATCTACACGTTATAGCCCTGAATTTTCCAATGCCTATCTCTTTGCAAAAGAGAGATATCGGCAAGGAAAAGCTGTACTGTACCTTTGCATTTTTCTCCCAAACGAAAGACACTAGAATGAAAATTTTAAAGCCTCCTGTTAGTGCTTCATCTACACGTTATAGCCCTGAATTTTCCAATGCCTATCTCTTTGCAAAAGAGAGATATCGGCAAGGAAAAGATGTATTGTACCTTTGCATTTTTCTCCCAAACGAAAGACACTAGAATGAAAATTTTAAAGCCTCCTGTTAGTGCTTCATCTACACGTTATAGCCCTGAATTTTCCAATGCCTATCTCTTTGCAAAAGAGAGATATCGGCAAGGAAAAGCTGCATTGTACCTTTGCATTTTTCTCCCAAACGAAAGACACTAGAATGAAAATTTTAAAGCCTCCTGTTAGTGCTTCATCTACACGTTATAGCCCTGAATTTTCTAATGCCTATCTCTTTGCAAAAGAGAGCTATCGGCAAGGAAAAGCTATATTGTACCTTTGCATTTTTCTCCCAAACGAAGGACACTAGAATGAAAATGTTAAAGCCTCCTGTTAGTGCTTCATCTACACGTTATAGCCCTGAATTTTCCAATGCCTATCTCTTTGCAAAAGAGAGATATCGGCAAGGAAAAGCTGTATTGTACCTTTGCATTTTTCTCCCAAACGAAGGACACTAGAATGAAAATTTTAAAGCCTCCTGTTAGTGCTTCATCTACACGTTATAGCCCTGAATTTTCCAATGCCTATCTCTTTGCAAAAGAGAGATATCGGCAAGGAAAAGCTGTATTGTACCTTTGCATTTTTCTCCCAAACGAAGGACACTAGAATGAAAATTTTAAAGCCTCCTGTTAGTGCTTCATCTACTCGTTATAGCCCTGAATATTCCAATGCCTATCTCTTTGCAAAAGAGAGATATCGGCAAGGAAAAGCTGCATTGTACCTTTGCATTTTTCTCCCAAACGAAGGACACTAGAATGAAAATTTTAAAGCCTCCTGTTAGTGCTTCGTCTACACGTTATAGCCCTGAATTTTCCAATGCCTATCTCTTTGCAAAAGAGAGATATCGGCAAGGAAAAGCTGCATTGTACCTTTGCATTTTTCTCCCAAACGAAGGACACTAGAATGAAAATTTGAAAGCCTCCTGTTAGTGCTTCATCTACACCTTATAGCCCTGAATTTTCCAATGCCTATCACTTTGCAAAAGAGAGATATCGGCAAGGAAAAGCTGCATTGTACCTTTGCATTTTTCTCCCAAACGAAGGACACTAGAATGAAAATTTTAAAGCCTCCTGTTAGTGCTTCGTCTACACGTTATAGCCCTGAATTTTCCAATGCCTATCTCTTTGCAAAAGAGAGATATCGGCAAGGAAAAGCTGTATTGTACCTTTGCATTTTTCTCCCAAACGAAGGACACTAGAATGAACATTTTAAAGCCTCCTGTTAGTGCTTCGTCTACACGTTATAGCCCTGAATTTTCCAATGCCTATCTCTTTGCAAAAGAGAGATATCGGCAAGGAAAAGCTGTATTGTACCTTTGCATGTTTCTCCCAAACGAAGGACACTAGAATGAAAATTTTAAAGCCTCCTGTTAGTGCTTCATCTACACGTTATAGCATTAATTTTCCAATGCCTATCTCTTTGCAAAAGAGAGATATCGGCAAGGAAAAGCTGTATTGTACCTTTGCATTTTTCTCCCAAACGAAAGACACTAGAATGAAAATTTTAAAGCCTCCTGTTAGTGCTTCATTTACACGTTATAGCCCTGAATTTTCCAATGCCTATCTCTTTGCAAAAGAGAGATATCGGCAAGGAAAAGCTGCATTGTACCTTTGCATTTTTCTCCCAAACGAAGGACACTAGAATGAAAATTTTAAAGCCTCCTGTTAGTGCTTCGTCTACACGTTATAGCCCTGAATTTTCCAATGCCTATCTCTTTGCAAAAGAGAGATATCGGCAAGGAAAAGCTGTATTGAACCTTTGCATTTTTCTCCCAAACGAAGGACACTAGAATGAAAATTTTAAAGCCTCCTGTTAGTGCTTCATCTACACGTTATAGCCCTGAATTTTCCAATGCCTATCTCATTGCAAAAGAGAGATATCGGCAAGGAAAAGCTGTATTGTACCTTTGCATTTTTCTCCCAAACGAAAGACACTAGAATGAAAATTTTAAAGCCTCCTGTTAGTGCTTCATTTACACGTTATAGCCCTGAATTTTCCAATGCCTATCTCTTTGCAAAAGAGAGATATCGGCAAGGAAAAGCTGCATTGTACCTTTGCATTTTTCTCCCAAACGAAGGACACTAGAATGAAAATTTTAAAGCCTCCTGTTAGTGCTTCGTCTACACGTTATAGCCCTGAATTTTCCAATGCCTATCTCTTTGCAAAAGAGAGATATCGGCAAGGAAAAGCTGTATTGAACCTTTGCATTTTTCTCCCAAACGAAGGACACTAGAATGAAAATTTTAAAGCCTCCTGTTAGTGCTTCATCTACACGTTATAGCCCTGAATTTTCCAATGCCTATCTCTTTGCAAAAGAGAGATATCGGCAAGGAAAGCTGTATTGTACCTTTGCATTTTTCTCCCAAACGAAAGACACTAGAATGAAAATTTTAAAGCCTCCTGTTAGTGCTTCATCTACACGTTATAGCCCTGAATTTTCCAATGCCTATCTCTTTGCAAAAGAGAGATATCGGCAAGGAAAAGCTGCATTGTACCTTTGCATTTTTCTCCCAAACGAAAGACACTAGAATGAAAATTTTAAAGCCTCCTGTTAGTGCTTCATCTACACGTTATAGCCCTGAATTTTCCAATGCCTATCTCTTTGCAAAAGAGAGATATCGGCAAGGAAAAGCTGTATTGTACCTTTGCATGTTTCTCCCAAACGAAGGACACTAGAATGAAAATTTTAAAGCCTCCTGTTAGTGCTTCATCTACACGTTATAGCATTAATTTTCCAATGCCTATCTCTTTGCAAAAGAGAGATATCGGCAAGGAAAAGCTGTATTGTACCTTTGCATTTTTCTCCCAAACGAAAGACACTAGAATGAAAATTTTAAAGCCTCCTGTTAGTGCTTCATTTACACGTTATAGCCCTGAATTTTCCAATGCCTATCTCTTTGCAAAAGAGATATCGGCAAGGAAAAGCTGCATTGTACCTTTGCATTTTTCTCCCAAACGAAGGACACTAGAATGAAAATTTTAAAGCCTCCTGTTAGTGCTTCGTCTACACGTTATAGTCCTGAATTTTCCAATGCCTATCTCTTTGCAAAAGAGAGATATCGGCAAGGAAAAGCTGTATTGAACCTTTGCATTTTTCTCCCAAACGAAGGACACTAGAATGAAAATTTTAAAGCCTCCTGTTAGTGCTTCATCTACACGTTATAGCCCTGAATTTTCCAATGCCTATCTCTTTGCAAAAGAGAGATATCGGCAAGGAAAAGCTGTATTGTACCTTTGCATTTTTCTCCCAAACGAAAGACACTAGAATGAAAATTTTAAAGCCTCCTGTTAGTGCTTCATTTACACGTTATAGCCCTGAATTTTCCAATGCCTATCTCTTTGCAAAAGAGAGATATGGGCAAGGAAAAGCTGCATTGTACCTTTGCATTTTTCTCCCAAACGAAGGACACTAGAATGAAAATTTTAAAGCCTCCTGTTAGTGCTTCGTCTACACGTTATAGCCCTGAATTTTCCAATGCCTATCTCTTTGCAAAAGAGAGATATCGGCAAGGAAAGCTGTATTGTACCTTTGCATTTTTCTCCCAAACGAAAGACACTAGAATGAAAATTTTAAAGCCTCCTGTTAGTGCTTCATCTACACGTTATAGCCCTGTATTTTCCAATGCCTATCTCTTTGCAAAAGAGAGATATCGGCAAGGAAAGCTGTATTGTACCTTTGCATTTTTCTCCCAAACGAAAGACACTAGAATGAAAATTTTAAAGCCTCCTGTTAGTGCTTCATCTACACGTTATAGCCCTGAATTTTCCAATGCCTATCTCTTTGCAAAAGAGAGATATCGGCAAGGAAAGCTGTATTGTACCTTTGCATTTTTCTCCCAAACGAAAGACACTAGAATGAAAATTTTAAAGCCTCCTGTTAGTGCTTCATCTACACGTTATAGCCCTGAATTTTCCAATGCCTATCTCTTTGCAAAAGAGAGATATCGGCAAGGAAAGCTGTATTGTACCTTTGCATTTTTCTCCCAAACGAAAGACACTAGAATGAAAATTTTAAAGCCTCCTGTTAGTGCTTCATCTACACGTTATAGCATTAATTTTCCAATGCCTATCTCTTTGCAAAAGAGAGATATCGGCAAGGAAAAGCTGTATTGTACCTTTGCATTTTTCTCCCAAACGAAAGACACTAGAATGAAAATTTTAAAGCCTCCTGTTAGTGCTTCATCTACACGTTATAGCCCTGAATTTTCCAATGCCTATCTCTTTGCAAAAGAGAGATATTGGCAAGGAAAAGCTGCATTGTACCTTTGCATTTTTCTCCCAAACGAAGGACACTAGAATGAAAATTTTAAAGCCTCCTGTTAGTGCTTCGTCTACACGTTATAGCCCTGAATTTTCCAATGCCTATCTCTTTGCAAAAGAGAGATATCGGCAAGGAAAAGCTGTATTGAACCTTTGCATTTTTCTCCCAAACGAAGGACACTAGAATGAAAATTTTAAAGCCTCCTGTTAGTGCTTCATCTACACGTTATAGCCCTGAATTTTCCAATGCCTATCTCTTTGCAAAAGAGAGATATCGGCAAGGAAAAGCTGTATTGTACCTTTGCATTTTTCTCCCAAACGAAAGACACTAGAATGAAAATTTTAAAGCCTCCTGTTAGTGCTTCATTTACACGTTATAGCCCTGAATTTTCCAATGCCTATCTCTTTGCAAAAGAGAGATATGGGCAAGGAAAAGCTGCATTGTACCTTTGCATTTTTCTCCCAAACGAAGGACACTAGAATGAAAATTTTAAAGCCTGCTGTTAGTGCTTCGTCTACACGTTATAGCCCTGAATTTTCCAATGCCTATCTCTTTGCAAAAGAGAGATATCGGCAAGGAAAAGCTGTATTGAACCTTTGCATTTTTCTCCCAAACGAAGGACACTAGAATGAAAATTTTAAAGCCTCCTGTTAGTGCTTCATCTACACGTTATAGCCCTGAATTTTCCAATGCCTATCTCTTTGCAAAAGAGAGATATCGGCAAGGAAAAGCTGTATTGTACCTTTGCATTTTTCTCCCAAACGAAAGACACTAGAATGAAAATTTTAAAGCCTCCTGTTAGTGCTTCATCTACACGTTATAGCCCTGAATTTTCCAATGCCTATCTATTTGCAAAAGAGAGATATCGGCAAGGAAAAGCTGCATTGTACCTTTGCATTTTTCTCCCAAACGAAGGACACTAGAATGAAAATTTTAAAGCCTCCTGTTAGTGCTTCATCTACACGTTATAGCCCTGAATTTTCCAATGCCTATCTCTTTGCAAAAGAGAGATATCGGCAAGGAAAAGCTGCATTGTACCTTTGCATTTTTTTCCCAAACGAAGGACACTAGAATGAAAATTTTAAAGCCTCCTGTTAGTGCTTCATCTACACGTTATAGCCCTGAATTTTCCAATGCCTATCTCTTTGCAAAAGAGAGATATCGGCAAGGAAAAGCTGCATTGTACCTTTGCATTTTTCTCCCAAACGAAGGACACTAGAATGAAAATTTTAAAGTGCTTTGTCTACACGTTATAGCCCTGAATTTTCCAATGCCTATCTCTTTGCAAAAGAGAGATATCGGCAAGGAAAAGCTGTATTGTACCTTTGCATTTTTCTCCCAAACGAAGGACACTAGAATGAAAATTTTACAGCCTCCTGTTAGTGCTTCATCTACACGTTATAGCCCTGAATTTTCCAATGCCTATCTCTTTGCAAAAGAGAGATATCGGCAAGGAAAAGCTGCATTGTACCTTTGCATTTTTCTCCCAAACGAAGGACACTAGAATGAAAATTTTAAAGCCTCCTGTTAGTGCTTCGTCTACACGTTATAGCCCTGAATTTTCCAATGCCTATCTCTTTGCAAAAGAGAGATATCGGCAAGGAAAAGCTGTATTGTACCTTTGCATTTTTCTCCCAAACGAAGGACACTAGAATGAAAATTTTAATGCCTCCTGTTAGTGCTTCATCTACACGTTATAGCCCTGAATTTTCCAATGCCTATCTCTTTGCAAAAGAGAGATATCGGCAAGGAAAAGCTGCATTGTACCTTTGCATTTTTTTCCCAAACGAAGGACACTAGAATGAAAATTTTAAAGCCTCCTGTTAGTGCTTCATCTACACGTTATAGCCCTGAATTTTCCAATGCCTATCTCTTTGCAAAAGAGAGATATCGGCAAGGAAAAGCTGTATTGTACCTTTGCATTTTTCTCCCAAACGAAGGACACTAGAATGAAAATTTTACAGCCTCCTGTTAGTGCTTCATCTACACGTTATAGCCCTGAATTTTCCAATGCCTATCTCTTTGCAAAAGAGAGATATCGGCAAGGAAAAGCTGTATTGAACCTTTGCATTTTTCTCCCAAACGAAGGACACTAGAATGAAAATTTTAAAGCCTCCTGTTAGTGCTTCATCTACACGTTATAGCCCTGAATTTTCCAATGCCTATCTCTTTGCAAAAGAGAGATATCGGCAAGGAAAAGCTGTATTGTACCTTTGCATTTTTCTCCCAAACGAAAGACACTAGAATGAAAATTTTAAAGCCTCCTGTTAGTGCTTCATCTACACGTTATAGCCCTGAATTTTCCAATGCCTATCTCTTTGCAAAAGAGAGATATCGGCAAGGAAAAGCTGTATTGTACCTTTGCATTTTTCTCCCAAACGAAAGACACTAGAATGAAAATTTTAAAGCCTCCTGTTAGTGCTTCATCTACACGTTATAGCCCTGAATTTTCCAATGCCTATCTCTTTGCAAAAGAGAGATATCGGCAAGGAAAAGCTGTATTGTATCTTTGCATTTTTCTCCCAAACGAAGGACACTAGAATGAAAATTTTAAAGCCTCCTATTAGTGCTTCATCTACACGTTATAGCCCTGAATTTTCCAATGCCTATCTCTTTGCAAGAGAGATATCGGCAAGGAAAAGCTGCATTGTACCTTTGCATTTTTCTCCCAAACGAAGGACACTAGAATGAAAATTTTAAAGCCTCCTGTTAGTGCTTCATCTACACGTTATAGCCCTGAATTTTCCAATGCCTATCTCTTTGCAAAAGAGAGATATCGGCAAGGAAAAGCTGCATTGTACCTTTGCATTTTTCTCCCAAACGAAAGACACTAGAATGAAAATTTTAAAGCCTCCTGTTAGTGCTTCGTCTACACGTTATAGCCCTGAATTTTCCAATGCCTATCTCTTTGCAAAAGAGAGATATCGGCAAGGAAAAGCTGTATTGTACCTTTGCATTTTTCTCCCAAACGAAGGACACTAGAATGAAAATTTTAAAGCCTCCTGTTAGTGCTTCATCTACACGTTATAGCCCTGAATTTTCCAATGCCTATCTCTTTGCAAAAGAGAGATATCGGCAAGGAAAAGCTGCATTGTACCTTTGCATTTTTTTCCCAAACGAAGGACACTAGAATGAAAATTTTAAAGCCTCCTGTTAGTGCTTCATCTACACGTTATAGCCCTGAATTTTCCAATGCCTATCTCTTTGCAAAAGAGAGATATCGGCAAGGAAAAGCTGCATTGTACCTTTGCATTTTTCTCCCAAACGAAGGACACTAGAATGAAAATTTTAAAGTGCTTCGTCTACACGTTATAGCCCTGAATTTTCCAATGCCTATCTCTTTGCAAAAGAGAGATATCGGCAAGGAAAAGCTGTATTGTACCTTTGCATTTTTCTCCCAAACGAAGGACACTAGAATGAAAATTTTACAGCCTCCTGTTAGTGCTTCATCTACACGTTATAGCCCTGAATTTTCCAATGCCTATCTCTTTGCAAAAGAGAGATATCGGCAAGGAAAAGCTGTATTGTACCTTTGCATTTTTCTCCCAAACGAAGGACACTAGAATGAAAATTTTAAAGCCTCCTGTTAGTGCTTCATCTACACGGTATAGCCCTGAATGTTCCAATGCCTATCTCTTTGCAAAAGAGAGATATTGGCAAGGAAAAGCTGTATTGAACCTTTGCATTTTTCTCCCAAACGAAGGACACTAGAATGAAAATTTTAAAGCCTCCTGGTAGTGCTTCATCTACACGTTATAGCCCTGAATTTTCCAATGCCTATCTCTTTGCAAAAGAGAGATATCGGCAATGAAAAGCTGTATTGTACCTTTGCATTTTTCTCCCAAACGAAAGACACTAGAATGAAAATTTTAAAGCCTCCTGTTAGTGCTTCATCTACACGTTATAGCCCTGAATTTTCCAATGCCTATCTCTTTGCAAAAGAGAGATATCGGCAAGGAAAAGCTGCATTGTACCTTTGCATTTTTCTCCCAAACGAAGGACACTAGAATGAAAATTTTAAAGCCTCCTGTTAGTGCTTCATCTACACGTTATAGCCCTGAATTTTCCAATGCCTATCTCTTTGCAAAAGAGAGATATCGGCAAGGAAAAGCTGCATTGTACCTTTGCATTTTTCTCCCAAACGAAGGACACTAGAATGAAAATTTTAAAGCCTCCTGTTAGTGCTTCATCTACACGTTATAGCCCTGAATTTTCCAATGCCTATCTCTTTGCAAAAGAGAGATATCGGCAAGGAAAAGCTGCATTGTACCTTTGCATTTTTCTCCCAAACGAAGGATACTAGAATGAAAATTTTAAAGTGCTTCGTCTACACGTTATAGCCCTGCATTTTCCAATGCCTATCTCTTTGCAAAAGAGAGATATCGGCAAGGAAAAGCTGTATTGTACCTTTGCATTTTTCTCCCAAACGAAGGACACTAGAATGAAAATTTTAAAGCCTCCTGTTAGTGCTTCATCTACACGTTATAGCCCTGAATTTTCCAATGCCTATCTCTTTGCAAAAGAGAGATATCGGCAAGGAAAAGCTGTATTGTACCTTTGCATTTTTCTCCCAAACGAAAGACACTAGAATGAAAATTTTAAAGCCTCCTGTTAGTGCTTCATCTACACGTTATAGCCCTGAATTTTCCAATGCCTATCTCTTTGCAAAAGAGAGATATCGGCAAGGAAAAGCTGCATTGTACCTTTGCATTTTTCTCCCAAACGAAGGACACTAGAATGAAAATTTTAAAGCCTCCTGTTAGTGCTTCATCTACACGTTATAGCCCTGAATTTTCTAATGCCTATCTCTTTGCAAAAGAGAGATATCGGCAAGGAAAAGCTATATTGTACCTTTGCATTTTTCTCCCAAACGAAGGACACTAGAATGAAAATTTTAAAGCCTCCTGTTAGTGCTTCATCTACACGTTATAGCCCTGAATTTTCCAATGCCTATCTCTTTGCAAAAGAGAGATATCGGCAAGGAAAAGCTGCATTGTACCTTTGCATTTTTCTCCCAAACGAAGGACACTAGAATGAAAATTTAAAAGCCTCCTGTTAGTGCTTCATCTACACGTTATAGCCCTGAATTTTCCAATGCGCAGCTCTTTGCAAAAGAGAGATATTGGCAAGGAAAATCTGTCTTGTACTTTTGCATTTTTCTCCCAAACGAAGGACACTAGAAAGAAAATTTTAAAGCCTCCTGTTAGGCCATCATCTACACGGCATAGCCCTGAATTTTCCAATGCGCAGCTCTTTGCAAAAGAGAGATATTGGCAAGGAAAAGCTGTCTTGTACCTTTGCATTTTTCTCCCAAACGAAGGACACTAGAATGAAAATTTTAAAGCCTACTGTTAGTGCTTCATCTACACGGTATAGCCCTGAATTTTCCAATGCGCAGCTCTTTGCAAAAGAGAGATATTGGCAAGGAAAAGCTGTCTTGTACCTTTGCATTTTTCTCCCAGACGAAGGACACTAGAAAGAAAATTTTAAAGCCTCCTGTTAGGCCATCATCTACACGGCATAGCCCTGAATTTTCCAATACGCAGCTCTTTGCAAAAGAGAGATATTGGCAAGGAAAAGCTGTCTTGTACCTTTGCATTTTTCTCCCAAACGAAGGACACTAGAATGAAAATTTTAAAGCCTCCTGTTAGTGCTTCATCTACACGTTATAGCCCTGAATTTTCCAATGCCTATCTCTTTGCAAAAGAGAGATATCGGCAAGGAAAAGCTGCATTGTACCTTTGCATTTTTCTCCCAAACGAAGGACACTAGAATGAAAATTTGAAAGCCTCCTGTTAGTGCTTCATCTACACGGTATAGCCCCGAATTTTCCAATGCCTAGCTCTTTGCAAAAGAGAGATATCGGCAAGGAAAAGCTATATTGAACCTTTGCATTTTTCTCCAAAACGAAGGACACTAGAATAAAAATTTAAAAGCCTCCTGTTAGTGCTTCATCTACACGTTATAGCCCTGAATTTTCCAATGCGCAGCTCTTTGCAAAAGAGAGATATTGGCAAGGAAAATCTGTCTTGTACTTTTGCATTTTTCTCCCAAACGAAGGACACTAGAAAGAAAATTTTAAAGCCTCCTGTTAGGCCATCATCTACACGGCATAGCCCTGAATTTTCCAATGCGCAGCTCTTTGCAAAAGAGAGATATTGGCAAGGAAAAGCTGTCTTGTACCTTTGCATTTTTCTCCCAAACGAAGGACACTAGAATGAAAATTTTAAAGCCTACTGTTAGTGCTTCATCTACACGGTATAGCCCTGAATTTTCCAATGCGCAGCTCTTTGCAAAAGAGAGATATTGGCAAGGAAAAGCTGTCTTGTACCTTTGCATTTTTCTCCCAAACGAAGGACACTAGAAAGAAAATTTTAAAGCCTCCTGTTAGGCCATCATCTACACGGCATAGCCCTGAATTTTCCAATACGCAGCTCTTTGCAAAAGAGAGATATTGGCAAGGAAAAGCTGTCTTGTACCTTTGCATTTTTCTCCCAAACGAAGGACACTAGAATGAAAATTTTAAAGCCTCCTGTTAGTGCTTCATCTACACGTTATAGCCCTGAATTTTCCAATGCCTATCTCTTTGCAAAAGAGAGATATCGGCAAGGAAAAGCTGCATTGTACCTTTGCATTTTTCTCCCAAACGAAGGACACTAGAATGAAAATTTTAAAGCCTCCTGTTAGTGCTTCGTCTACACGTTATAGCCCTGAATTTTCCAATGCCTATCTCTTTGCAAAAGAGAGATATCGGCAAGGAAAAGCTGTATTGTACCTTTGCATTTTTCTCCCAAACGAAGGACACTAGAATGAAAATTTTAAAGCCTCATGTTAGTGCTTCATCTACACGTTATAGCCCTGAATTTTCCAATGCCTATCTCTTTGCAAAAGAGAGATATCGGCAAGGAAAAGCTGCATTGTACCTTTGCATTGTTTTCCCAAACGAAGGACACTAGAATGAAAATTTTAAAGCCTCCTGTTAGTGCTTCATCTACACGTTATAGCCCTGAATTTTCCAATGCCTATCTCTTTGCAAAAGAGAGATATCGGCAAGGAAAAGCTGTATTGTACCTTTGCATTTTTCTCCCAAACGAAGGACACTAGAATGAAAATTTTACAGCCTCCTGTTAGTGCTTCATCTACACGTTATAGCCCTGAATTTTCCAATGCCTATCTCTTTGCAAAAGAGAGATATCGGCAAGGAAAAGCTGTATTGAACCTTTGCATTTTTCTCCCAAACGAAGGACACTAGAATGAAAATTTTAAAGCCTCCTGTTAGTGCTTCATCTACACGTTATAGCCCTGAATTTTCCAATGCCTATCTCTTTGCAAAAGAGAGATATCGGCAAGGAAAAGCTGTATTGTACCTTTGCATTTTTCTCCCAAACGAAAGACACTAGAATGAAAATTTTAAAGCCTCCTGTTAGTGCTTCATCTACACGTTATAGCCCTGAATTTTCCAATGCCTATCTCTTTGCAAAAGAGAGATATCGGCAAGGAAAAGCTGTATTGTACCTTTGCATTTTTCTCCCAAACTAAAGACACTAGAATGAAAATTTTAAAGCCTCCTGTTAGTGCTTCATCTACACGTTATAGCCCTGAATTTTCCAATGCCTATCTCTTTGCAAAAGAGAGATATCGGCAAGGAAAAGCTGTATTGTACCTTTGCATTTTTCTCCCAAACGAAGGACACTAGAATGAAAATTTTAAAGCCTCCTATTAGTGCTTCATCTACACGTTATAGCCCTGAATTTTCCAATGCCTATCTCTTTGCAAGAGAGATATCGGCAAGGAAAAGCTGCATTGTACCTTTGCATTTTTCTCCCAAACGAAGGACACTAGAATGAAAATTTTAAAGCCTCCTGTTAGTGCTTCATCTACACGTTATAGCCCTGAATTTTCCAATGCCTATCTCTTTGCAAAAGAGAGATATCGGCAAGGAAAAGCTGCATTGTACCTTTGCATTTTTCTCCCAAACGAAAGACACTAGAATGAAAATTTTAAAGCCTCCTGTTAGTGCTTCGTCTACACGTTATAGCCCTGAATTTTCCAATGCCTATCTCTTTGCAAAAGAGAGATATCGGCAAGGAAAAGCTGCATTGTACCTTTGCATTTTTTTCCCAAACGAAGGACACTAGAATGAAAATTTTAAAGCCTCCTGTTAGTGCTTCATCTACACGTTATAGCCCTGAATTTTCCAATGCCTATCTCTTTGCAAAAGAGAGATATCGGCAAGGAAAATCTGCATTGTACCTTTGCATTTTTCTCCCAAACGAAGGACACTAGAATGAAAATTTTAAAGTGCTTCGTCTACACGTTATAGCCCTGAATTTTCCAATGCCTATCTCTTTGCAAAAGAGAGATATCGGCAAGGAAAAGCTGTATTGTACCTTTGCATTTTTCTCCCAAACGAAGGACACTAGAATGAAAATTTTACAGCCTCCTGTTAGTGCTTCATCTACACGTTATAGCCCTGAATTTTCCAATGCCTATCTCTTTGCAAAAGAGAGATATCGGCAAGGAAAAGCTGTATTGTACCTTTGCATTTTTCTCCCAAACGAAGGACACTAGAATGAAAATTTTAAAGCCTCCTGTTAGTGCTTCATCTACACGGTATAGCCCTGAATGTTCCAATGCCTATCTCTTTGCAAAAGAGAGATATTGGCAAGGAAAAGCTGTATTGAACCTTTGCATTTTTCTCCCAAACGAAGGACACTAGAATGAAAATTTTAAAGCCTCCTGGTAGTGCTTCATCTACACGTTATAGCCCTGAATTTTCCAATGCCTATCTCTTTGCAAAAGAGAGATATCGGCAATGAAAAGCTGTATTGTACCTTTGCATTTTTCTCCCAAACGAAAGACACTAGAATGAAAATTTTAAAGCCTCCTGTTAGTGCTTCATCTACACGTTATAGCCCTGAATTTTCCAATGCCTATCTCTTTGCAAAAGAGAGATATCGGCAAGGAAAAGCTGCATTGTACCTTTGCATTTTTCTCCCAAACGAAGGACACTAGAATGATAATTTTAAAGCCTCCTGTTAGTGCTTCGTCTACATGTTATAGCCCTGAATTTTCCAATGCCTATCTCTTTGCAAAAGAGAGATATCGGCAAGGAAAAGCTGTATTGTACCTTTGCATTTTTCTCCCAAACGAAGGACACTAGAAAGAAAATTTTAAAGCCTCCTGTTAGGCCATCATCTACACGGCATAGCCCTGAATTTTCCAATACGCAGCTCTTTGCAAAAGAGAGATATTGGCAAGGAAAAGCTGTCTTGTACCTTTGCATTTTTCTCCCAAACGAAGGACACTAGAATGAAAATTTTAAAGCCTCCTGTTAGTGCTTCATCTACACGTTATAGCCCTGAATTTTCCAATGCCTATCTCTTTGCAAAAGAGAGATATCGGCAAGGAAAAGCTGCATTGTACCTTTGCATTTTTCTCCCAAACGAAGGACACTAGAATGAAAATTTTAAAGCCTCCTGTTAGTGCTTCGTCTACACGTTATAGCCCTGAATTTTCCAATGCCTATCTCTTTGCAAAAGAGAGATATCGGCAAGGAAAAGCTGTATTGTACCTTTGCATTTTTCTCCCAAACGAAGGACACTAGAATGAAAATTTTAAAGCCTCCTGTTAGTGCTTCATCTACACGTTATAGCCCTGAATTTTCCAATGCCTATCTCTTTGCAAAAGAGAGATATCGGCAAGGAAAAGCTGCATTGTACCTTTGCATTGTTTTCCCAAACGAAGGACACTAGAATGAAAATTTTAAAGCCTCCTGTTAGTGCTTCATCTACACGTTATAGCCCTGAATTTTCCAATGCCTATCTCTTTGCAAAAGAGAGATATCGGCAAGGAAAAGCTGTATTGTACCTTTGCATTTTTCTCCCAAACGAAGGACACTAGAATGAAAATTTTACAGCCTCCTGTTAGTGCTTCATCTACACGTTATAGCCCTGAATTTTCCAATGCCTATCTCTTTGCAAAAGAGAGATATCGGCAAGGAAAAGCTGTATTGAACCTTTGCATTTTTCTCCCAAACGAAGGACACTAGAATGAAAATTTTAAAGCCTCCTGTTAGTGCTTCATCTACACGTTATAGCCCTGAATTTTCCAATGCCTATCTCTTTGCAAAAGAGAGATATCGGCAAGGAAAAGCTGTATTGTACCTTTGCATTTTTCTCCCAAACGAAAGACACTAGAATGAAAATTTTAAAGCCTCCTGTTAGTGCTTCATCTACACGTTATAGCCCTGAATTTTCCAATGCCTATCTCTTTGCAAAAGAGAGATATCGGCAAGGAAAAGCTGTATTGTACCTTTGCATTTTTCTCCCAAACGAAAGACACTAGAATGAAAATTTTAAAGCCTCCTGTTAGTGCTTCATCTACACGTTATAGCCCTGAATTTTCCAATGCCTATCTCTTTGCAAAAGAGAGATATCGGCAAGGAAAAGCAGTATTGTACCTTTGCATTTTTCTCCCAAACGAAGGACACTAGAATGAAAATTTTAAAGCCTCCTATTAGTGCTTCATCTACACGTTATAGCCCTGAATTTTCCAATGCCTATCTCTTTGCAAGAGAGATATCGGCAAGGAAAAGCTGCATTGTACCTTTGCATTTTTCTCCCAAACGAAGGACACTAGAATGAAAATTTTAAAGCCTCCTGTTAGTGCTTCATCTACACGTTATAGCCCTGAATTTTCCAATGCCTATCTCTTTGCAAAAGAGAGATATCGGCAAGGAAAAGCTGTATTGTACCTTTGCATTTTTCTCCCAAACGAAGGACACTAGAATGAAAATTTTACAGCCTCCTGTTAGTGCTTCATCTACACGTTATAGCCCTGAATTTTCCAATGCCTATCTCTTTGCAAAAGAGAGATATCGGCAAGGAAAAGCTGCATTGTACCTTTGCATTTTTCTCCCAAACGAAAGACACTAGAATGAAAATTTTAAAGCCTCCTGTTAGTGCTTCGTCTACACGTTATAGCCCTGAATTTTCCAATGCCTATCTCTTTGCAAAAGAGAGATATCGGCAAGGAAAAGCTGTATTGTACCTTTGCATTTTTCTCCCAAACGAAGGACACTAGAATGAAAATTTTAAAGCCTCCTGTTAGTGCTTCATCTACACGTTATAGCCCTGAATTTTCCAATGCCTATCTCTTTGCAAAAGAGAGATATCGGCAAGGAAAAGCTGCATTGTACCTTTGCATTTTTTTCCCAAACGAAGGACACTAGAATGAAAATTTTAAAGCCTCCTGTTAGTGCTTCATCTACACGTTATAGCCCTGAATTTTCCAATGCCTATCTCTTTGCAAAAGAGAGATATCGGCAAGGAAAAGCTGCATTGTACCTTTGCATTTTTCTCCCAAACGAAGGACACTAGAATGAAAATTTTAAAGTGCTTCGTCTACACGTTATAGCCCTGAATTTTCCAATGCCTATCTCTTTGCAAAAGAGAGATATCGGCAAGGAAAAGCTGTATTGTACCTTTGCATTTTTCTCCCAAACGAAGGACACTAGAATGAAAATTTTACAGCCTCCTGTTAGTGCTTCATCTACACGTTATAGCCCTGAATTTTCCAATGCCTATCTCTTTGCAAAAGAGAGATATCGGCAAGGAAAAGCTGTATTGTACCTTTGCATTTTTCTCCCAAACGAAGGACACTAGAATGAAAATTTTAAAGCCTCCTGTTAGTGCTTCATCTACACGGTATAGCCCTGAATGATCCAATGCCTATCTCTTTGCAAAAGAGAGATATCGGCAAGGAAAAGCTGCATTGTACCTTTGCATTTTTCTCCCAAACGAAGGACACTAGAATGATAATTTTAAAGCCTCCTGTTAGTGCTTCGTCTACATGTTATAGCCCTGAATTTTCCAATGCCTATCTCTTTGCAAAAGAGAGATATCGGCAAGGAAAAGCTGTATTGTACCTTTGCATTTTTCTCCCAAACGAAGGACACTAGAATGAAAATTTTAAAGCCTCCTGTTAGTGCTTCATCTACACGTTATAGCCCTGAATTTTCCAATGCCTATCTCTTTGCAAAAGAGAGATATCGGCAAGGAAAAGCTGCATTGTACCTTTGCATTTTTCTCCCAAACGAAGGACACTAGAATGAAAATTTTAAAGCCTCCTGTTAGTGCTTCATCTACACGTTATAGCCCTAAATTTTCCAATGCCTATCTCTTTGCAAAAGAGAGATATCGGCAAGGAAAAGCTGCATTGTACCTTTGCATTTTTCTCCCAAACGAAGGATACTAGAATGAAAATTTTAAAGTGCTTCGTCTACACGTTATAGCCCTGCATTTTCCAATGCCTATCTCTTTGCAAAAGAGAGATATCGGCAAGGAAAAGCTGTATTGTACCTTTGCATTTTTCTCCCAAACGAAGGACACTAGAATGAAAATTTTAAAGCCTCCTGTTAGTGCTTCATCTACACGTTATAGCCCTGAATTTTCCAATGCCTATCTCTTTGCAAAAGAGAGATATCGGCAAGGAAAAGCTGCATTGTACCTTTGCATTTTTCTCCCAAACGAAAGACACTAGAATGAAAATTTTAAAGCCTCCTGTTAGTGCTTCATCTACACGTTATAGCCCTGAATTTTCCAATGCCTATCTCTTTGCAAAAGAGAGATATCGGCAAGGAAAAGCTGCATTGTACCTTTGCATTTTTCTCCCAAACGAAGGACACTAGAATGAAAATTTTAAAGCCTCCTGTTAGTGCTTCATCTACACGTTATAGCCCTGAATTTTCTAATGCCTATCTCTTTGCAAAAGAGAGATATCGGCAAGGAAAAGCTATATTGTACCTTTGCATTTTTCTCCCAAACGAAGGACACTAGAATGAAAATTTTAAAGCCTCCTGTTAGTGCTTCATCTACACGTTATAGCCCTGAATTTTCCAATGCCTATCTCTTTGCAAAAGAGAGATATCGGCAAGGAAAAGCTGCATTGTACCTTTGCATTTTTCTCCCAAACGAAGGACACTAGAATGAAAATTTGAAAGCCTCCTGTTAGTGCTTCATCTACACGGTATAGCCCCGAATTTTCCAATGCCTAGCTCTTTGCAAAAGAGAGATATCGGCAAGGAAAAGCTATATTGAACCTTTGCATTTTTCTCCAAAACGAAGGACACTAGAATAAAAATTTAAAAGCCTCCTGTTAGTGCTTCATCTACACGTTATAGCCCTGAATTTTCCAATGCGCAGCTCTTTGCAAAAGAGAGATATTGGCAAGGAAAATCTGTCTTGTACTTTTGCATTTTTCTCCCAAACGAAGGACACTAGAAAGAAAATTTTAAAGCCTCCTGTTAGGCCATCATCTACACGGCATAGCCCTGAATTTTCCAATGCGCAGCTCTTTGCAAAAGAGAGATATTGGCAAGGAAAAGCTGTCTTGTACCTTTGCATTTTTCTCCCAAACGAAGGACACTAGAATGAAAATTTTAAAGCCTACTGTTAGTGCTTCATCTACACGGTATAGCCCTGAATTTTCCAATGCGCAGCTCTTTGCAAAAGAGAGATATTGGCAAGGAAAAGCTGTCTTGTACCTTTGCATTTTTCTCCCAAACGAAGGACACTAGAAAGAAAATTTTAAAGCCTCCTGTTAGGCCATCATCTACACGGCATAGCCCTGAATTTTCCAATACGCAGCTCTTTGCAAAAGAGAGATATTGGCAAGGAAAAGCTGTCTTGTACCTTTGCATTTTTCTCCCAAACGAAGGACACTAGAATGAAAATTTTAAAGCCTCCTGTTAGGCCATCATCTACATGGCATAGCCCTGAATTTTCCAATGCGCAGCTCTTTGCAAAAGAGAGATATTGGCAAGGAAAAGCTGTCTTGTACCTTTGCATTTTTCTCCCAAACGAAGGACACTAGAAAGAAAATTTTAAAGCCTCCTGTTAGGCCATCATCTACACGGCATAGCCCTGAATTTTCCAATGCGCAGCTCTTTGCAAAAGAGAGATATTGGCAAGGAAAAGCTGTCTTGTACCATTGGATTTTTCTCCCAAACGAAGGACACTAGAATGAAAATTTTAAAGCCTCCTGTTAGTGCTTCATCTACACGGTATAGCCCTGAATTTTCCAATGCGTAGCTCTTTGCAAAAGAGAGATATTGGCAAGGAAAAGCTGTCTTGTACCTTTGCATTTTTCTCCCAAACGAAGGACACTAGAAATAAAATTTTAAAGCCTCCTGTTAGGCCATCATCTACACGGCATAGCCCTGAATTTTCCAATGCGCAGCTCTTTGCAAAAGAGAGATATTGGCAAGGAAAAGCTGTCTTGTACCTTTGCATTTTTCTCCCAAACGAAGGACACTAGAAAGAAAATTTTAAAGCCTCCTGTTAGGCCATCATCTACACGGCATAGCCCTGAATTTTCCAATGCGCAGCTCTTTGCAAAAGAGAGATATTGGCAAGGAAAAGCTGTCTTGTACCTTTGCATTTTTCTCCCAAACGAAGGACACTAGAAAGAAAATTTTAAAGCCTCCTGTTAGGCCATCATCTACACGGCATAGCCCTGAATTTTCCAATGCGCAGCTCTTTGCAAAAGAGAGATATTGGCAAGGAATAGCTGTCTTGTACCCAGGGGCGGAACTGTGGGAGGCAGTGGAGTCGGCTGCCGCCGGGCTCCTGGCCTCAAGGGGGCGCTTCTCCACTGTCTCCCTCTGCTTTTTTTTTTTTTGTAAATCATTCTTGCAGACGGAGGGGGCCGGGCGGATTGGTCCAGCAGGACACCATGCGAGTTCCTGCTAGCAGGATCCCATGCAAACATCTGCGGGCCGGCTGAAGCTTGCTGCTGGCCTCCACGCTTTCGGGTTTGCGTTCCAGCAGCTGGAACACAACACAGAAGCTATTACCTGCTCCGTCCTGCTGCCACTTCCGGGTGCCGTTAGCCGGGAGCAGTGTGTGCGGCTGCTGGGCTCGAGCTGTGTGTTAGTGGAAACGATGTGACAGGCACACCTGTTTCCACTGCCATTTGCTGTGTAGGGGCCGGACAGAGCTGCCAGGGTGGTCAGAGGTGAAGCTGCTTAGTCACCAGCGTCAGGTAATTAACTGTCTCGGGACATCTGCACACTCACTGACATCTGATCTGCGCAGCCACAGTCATCTGTGTTGTGTGCAGCCCACTGCCTATTCATCTCCCCCTCCTGCAGCTTCTGCTGTTAACTGTTTGTATACTGCCATTCCTATAGCCAGGGCCCAGGGTGGGAGCACAGGAACTGATACTGTATGTGGTGGGAGTCGTCAGCCGTAGGGATTGTGTCAGTGCACATGGTTTATTTATGTAACACATCAGACCCCCGTGTTCTGCATACACAGTTACACACACACAGTAGGTAAAGGGCTGCTGTAGCTGGGCCTGGCACTGCAGGGTTAACTTCCCCTTTCATCTGCTTCAGACAGTGTGCTGGGAGATGAGGATCTTCTGAAGATGGAAGACGATCTGATTGGAAAGTATGGGGGCAGGTGGAAGGTGTACTGTGCCTTGCTGAACACTGTCTGCAAGTGCAGCAGGAAAGGTCCCATCCATGAAGGTAAGAGGACACAGAGGGAGGGGGCATGGTAAAAAGGATCACTATTGCATACATGCCTTCATGGGCAATTAATAGCAATGACATTGGCAGCATCCATTTTTATTAGTAAGTATTGGCTGCAATTAGTTTTTATTTTTATTTTGTTATTGATGGCCAATACAGTTGCTCATTACGTTGGCAATATGTAATCAAGGGGGTAATTCAGACCTGATCGTAGATGTGCGAAAAAACACACATCTACGATCATTTTCTCTGACATGCGGAAGGACGCCAAGCACAGGGCAAGTCTACCCCGCATGCCGGGTCCTGCCACCCCCCCCCTCCGGCCCTTCCCCGCACGCAGACATGCGAAAGCATCACACAGCGGTGGTGCTTTTGCATGGTTTGAGTAGTCCTCTGCCTATGCAGCCTGCAAAGGCAGACAGCTACCCACCGTGTTTTGGGTCGCTGCGTTTGCGTTGACGCCCCGTTTCCGCCCACCTCCAGGTGTTAAACTGCTTTGTGTAGGTGTACTATAAAGGTATGCTGGTGTCTATTTTATTGTAATGACTGACTTGGAGTGCGTCCCCTTTGTATGTGTATCTATATTACTATTGGGAAAGGTACCTGAGCATGCTGCTACTGTTCACCCTTAGTGCCGGATAGTAACATATGGTATGTGTGTGTGTATATGTAGGGGGGCACCAACATTTATCATGCCTCCGGGCGACTGGGACGAACTTACGCCACTGCTTGTACCATTGGATTTTTCTCCCAAACGAAGGACACTAGAATGAAAATTTTAAAGCCTCCTGTTAGTGCTTCATCTACACGGTATAGCCCTGAATTTTCCAATGCGTAGCTCTTTGCAAAATAGAGATATTGGCAAGGAAAAGCTGTCTTGTACCTTTGCATTTTTCTCCCAAACGAAGGACACTAGAATGAAAATTTTAAAGCCTCCTGTTAGTGCTTCATCTACACGGTATAGCCCTTAATTTTCCAATGCGCAGCTCTTTGCAAAAGAGAGATATTGGCAAGGAAAAGGTGTCTTGTACCTTTGCATTTTTCTCCCAAACGAAGGACACTAGAAAGAAAATTTTAAAGCCTCCTGTTAGGCCATCATCTACACGGCATAGCCCTGAATTTTCCAATACGCAGCTCTCTGCAAAAGAGAGATATTGGCAAGGGAAAGCTGTCTTGTACCTTTGCATTTTTCTCCCAAACGAAGGACACTAGAATGAAAATTTTAAAGCCTCCTGTTAGGGCTTCATCTACACGGTATAGCCCTGAATTTTCCAATACGCAGCTCTTTGCAAAAGAGAGATATTGGCAAGGAAAAGCTGTCTTGTACCTTTGCATTTTTCTCCCAAACGAAGGACACTAGAAAGAAAATTTTAAAGCCTCCTGTTAGGCCATCATCTACACGGCATAGCCCTGAATTTTCCAATGCGCCCCAATAAATGTACATCAGTTATATTAAATATTAATTGTAGGACGTTTGGGGGTGCAACCAGAGACAAGTAATGTTATGCAGGAAAGGAGAAGAGAAAAGAATGTCTCTTTTGCTGGCGCACAAATGATGATTTAAAAATTTACTTTTAATAAATTCATTAAAATTGTCTAAACACGAAATAAAGTACAATAAGTTTGTATAATGTAATTACCATATATAATAAATTGAAATACATTTATTAATATCAAGGTTCGCTACCTGTGTTGTGTCTTTATTATTGATCCAAATTGACTATATCAATTAGTCTGATACTGAATTACTGGACACTATGTAATATTAGTTGAATGTATATTAGTAATTCACTTGACAAATGTCAGAACCTGACAATAGTTCTACATATCATACACTTACAGCACTCTTTCCACAATATTTTCCCTTTATTCCAGATCAAATGGTATAATCCCCCACAGTAATTATTCCTGTTATAGTATAGTACAGTATGGTTGCTGGGGACGTCTTTAATGAAAAGAGAGGGAACATCTAATGTGTCTCCTTATGGGTAAAATACTTGCAAGCTAAGTGCTATGAATAGCATCAGCATGTAGATAAATGCTGAGTGTTAGGTGAGTAATGCAGATAAATAGGGATATCTAATAATTCTATAGAATAGTGGGTGAATTATTAGATATCCCTATTTATCTGCACCTCTAAGCACACTATTTGACTGTCCACACCCTGCTGTGCCTATTACCCATCTCCTCCACCACCCTCAACACTGACCCACACATCATTCACCCACAAAGATACAATAAAGGTAGTTTGGATAAATTAGCTAAATGAAATGGATTTAACCAATTTATCTAAATGACCATTTTTGGATGTTTTCCAGTGTTTGGGAGCAAATGGTCAATTGTCATTTGCTGCCACATATTAGCATAATTTTGTTTCAACTAGAAAAAAAAATTGGACAGATAATCTAAGTGTGGATCCAGTTTAATGCTGATTTCAGAGCCAACTATAGACTTGATTGAGGTACTGTGTCCCCGGTACCAAATACCAAAAGAAATAATATTGTGAGGTGTTCAAAAAAGACTGAAAATGAGTGGAAATTATGGTTATTGAGGTTAATAATACTATGGGATCAAAATGACCCCCAAATTCTATGATTTAAGCTGTTTTTTAGGGTTTTTTGAAAAAAAAAACCTGAATCCAAAACACACCCGAATCCGACAAAAAAATTTCGGTGAGGTTTTGCCAAAACGCGTCCGAACCCAAAACACGGCCGCGGAACCGAACCCAAAACCAAAACACAAAACCCGAAAAATTTCCGGTGCACATCACTACTTAATTAGAACTTCGGTCAATGTGAATTAACCATTGGACTCAACCATGGTTATCCTTAAAACCCAGGGGTCTATTTAAGATCGATCTTAATCGATGTTGGGCTTCCAGGTTGAAAAAAACACACACATTTACTAACATTTTAAAATTTATATAAAAAATTATCTGTTCGTAAATGCAGTGCACATGGTTTTGCCCAACTGCTAACAAAAATCCTGCTGCGATCAACTCAGAATTACCCCCCATGTGCACTGCAGGGAAGGCAGATTTAACATGTGCAGAGAGAGGCCCTCATTCCGAGTTGATCGCTCGCAAGCTGCTTTTAGCATCATTGCACACGCTAAGCCGCCGCCTACTGGGAGTGAATCTTAGCATCTTAAAATTGCGAACGAAAGATTCGCAATATTGCGAAAAGACATCTCTGTGCAGTTTCTGAGTAGCTCGAGACTTACTCTGCCAGTGCGATCAGTTCAGTGCTTGTCGTTCCTGGTTTGACGTCACAAACACACCCAGCGTTCGCCCAGACACTCCTCCGTTTCTCCAGCCACTCCTGCGTTTTTCCCAGAAACGGTAGCGTTTTTTCCCACACGCCCATAAAATGACCAGTTTCCGCCCAGAAACACCCACTTCCTGTCAATCACACTCCGATCACCAGAACGAAGAAAAAACCTTGTAATGCCGTGAGTAAAATTCCTAACTGTATAGCAAATTTACTTGGCGCAGTCGCAGTGCGAACATTGCGCATGCGCAATAATCGGAAAATCGCTGCGATGCGAAGAAAATTACCGAGCGAACAACTCGGAATGACCACCAGAGTTAGATTTGGGTGTGGTGTGTTCAATCTGCAATCTGATTTGCAGTGTAAAAATAAAGCAGTCAGTATTTACCCTGCACAGAAACAAATTAACTCACCCAAATCTAACTCTTTCTGCACATGTTATATCTGCCTCCCCTGCAGTACACATGGTTTTGCCCAACTGCTAACAAAATTCCTGCTGCGATCAACTTGGAATTACCCCCATCGATTGGTGTTTTCACACTGCTCGTTCCAACCGCAAAAACTATGAAGAGGATGGGGGCATATACGCAGGGTCCATCCTGTGCATGTGCCTACATTTTCTCCGGGTGCCCCACAGAAAATGCGAATGCCTCTGCCTGTCAATCAGTAGAGGGCGTACCTTCGCAGGTATATCGCGATCATGAGCCATGTCTCCCATTTTTGTCATTATAGGTGCTCTGTGAGCTGCTGACCATGCCCCAGCCCCTCTGTCTCCCGTGAATAGACATTGGGGCTTATTCAGACCAGATCGCTTCAATTTATTTTCACCCAGCGGGCAATCAGGTCTGCACTGCACATGCGTATGCGCCACAATGCGTAGGTGCGACGGTCCGGAGATCACAAGAAGATTGACAAGAAGAGGGTGTTTGTGGGTGAATGTTTCTAGGGAGTGTCTGGAAAAACACTGGAGGGACCCGGCGTTTTGTGGGAGGATTTGTGACGTCACCTCAATGGCTGAGTAAGTGCTGAGCTGTGCAGCTCTTGTGCACATGTGATCACACACCTGCACAGCAAATTTTCCCTTCCGCTGTAGGCGGCAACTACCTGATCACAGGGATGCAAAAAACACACCCTAGCAATCAGGTCTGAATTACACACAATGTGCATATTTGCAGAGCAACAAGCTACAGGGAGCCTTCCACCTCCCCCCCCCCTTCCTCATGACTATGGGACACTGGGGGGGGGGTTGTTTGGGTTAGCTGGACATTCCCAAAAAAAGTGACTGTCCTGCAAAAATTGGGTTAGTTGGGAGGTATGTGCAAATACATTTATTGTTTTGCATGCAGGGTAAATACTGGCTTCTTTGACATTTAGCCACAAATGCTGCACAGTTGAATTACAGTATTACACTGCAATTAACAGTTATGCTAGGACATTCCTTCTCCCAAAATCTACCTCTCTCTGCATGTTACATCTGTCCCACAGTGGCGTGCGGTGAGGTCAGTGGCTAGTGAGGCACTACAGCCATAATGTCCGCCGAATCCTGCCGATGACCCTTAGCCAATGCCCGCTACTGCCTCTGAGCCGATACCCACTGCCACCGCCAATGGCTTACAAACTCTCCCACAATCAACTGACCCAGCCCTCCACCACTAATTTCTATCTCAGTCCGATGCCGCCAATGCCCGCCTGCTCATTGTTCTTGTGATATATTATAAATTTTTAAAGAAAAAAAAATGAGTGTTTGGGACTGGGAAGGGTGAGGGAGGAGGACATGAATGCAATTTTGTTGTCAATGGCTTCCATTAACTTAAAGGAGAAGGGTCTGAATGGGTTAAAAAAAAATGTGTGAGGTCCCCCCTCCTTAGTATAACCAGCCTCTTTGAGCCGGTCCTGGTTATTTAAATACTGGGGGGAAAATTGGACAGAGGTTCCCCGTATTTAGACAACCAGCACCGGGCTCTTAGACGGGTCCTGGTTCCAAAAATACGTGGGACAAAAGATGTAGGGGTCCCCCATATTTTTAAAACCAGCACCGGGCTTCACTAGCCAGAGAGATAATGCCACAGCCGGGGGACACTTTTATGTAGGTCCCTGCGGCCCTGGCATTACCCCTCCAACTAGTCACCCCTGGCTGGGGTTCCCTGGAGGAGTGGGGACCCCTTAAATCAAGAGGTTCCTCCCCTCGAGGCACCCAAGGGCCAGGGGTGAAGCCCAAGGCTGTCCCCAGCACCCCTGGGTGGTGGGTGCCGGGCTGATAGCCATATGTGTAAAAAAAGAATATTGTTTTTTTGTTGTGGAACTACAAGGCCCAGCAAGCCTCCCGCACTTGCTGGTACTTGGAGAACCTCAAGTACCAGCAGGCGGGGAAATAACGGGCTCGCTGGTACCTGTAGTTCTACAACAACAAAAAATACCCAAATTAAAACACAAACACACACACCGTGACAGTAAAATTATTGAGACAGGCTGTAGCATGTGAATGCATGAAACCCTATAAAAGTGATGGATTGGGTGACTATTACAATACCCACTGTTGCTGTCTGAAAAATGATGGATTTATAGATTGCTCTGCCGAGATATGTTTTTTTCTAAAATGCACCACAGGTATGGATGGATAGTATACTTGACGACACAGAGGTAGGTAGAGCAGTGGCCTACTGTACCGTACTGCTATATATTATATTATTTATTATTATTATTATTATCCTTTATTTATATGGCGCCACAAGGGTTCCGCAGCACCCAATTACAGAGTACATAAACAAATAATCAAACAGGAAAACAGCAACTTACAGTTGATGACAATATAGGACAAGTACAGGGTAAATAAACATAGCTACATCAGCAGATGACACTGGAATAAGTATCAGGTGGCAGAAGACTGCTGGATTTGGTGCAGCTGAAGATTATTAAAGTAAGAAAAGAGTAAGCACATGAGGGAAGAGGACCCTGCTCGTGAGAGCTTACATTCTAAAGGGGAGGGGTAGACAGACAGGGGTGAGACAGATGGTGTACATAGAGAGCGTGGAACAGAGGTTTAGGATGAGATTTGGCTGGGTTTGGTGAAGAAGTGGGTCTTGAGAGCCCATTTGAAGTTTTGTAGAGAGGTGGAGAGTCTGAGGGGGAGAGGTAGGGAATTCCAGAGAAGTGGTGCAGCACGTGAAAAATCTTGGAGGTAGGAGTGGGAGGAAGTAATCTGTAGGCAGGAGAGTCGGCGTGCATTAGCAGAGCGAAGAGGACGGGTGGGAGTGTAAAGCGAGATAAGATCAGAGATGTAGATGGGAGAGGAGTGGGTGAGGGCTTTGTAAGCAAGTGTGAGAAGCTTGAAATGGATTCTGAAAGGGAAGGGGAGCCAGTGAAGCACTAGTAAGAGAGGAGAGGTGGACATAGTGCATTTGGTGAGGAAAATGAGCCAGGCAGCAGCATTGAGGATAGATTGGAGTGGAGAGAGGTATTTGTCAGGAATGCCAGTCAGGAGGAGATTACAGTAGTCCAGTCTGGAGATGACCAGTGAGTGGATAAGAGTCTTAGTAGCATCCTGGGTCAGAAAGGGTCTGATCCTGGAAATATTTTTTAGATGAAAACGGCAGGTTTGTGAGAGGTGCTGAATGTGTGGTTTGAAGGAGAGGGAGGAGTCAAGGATTACTCCAAGACAGCGCACTTGTGGGGTAGAGGAGATAGTAGTGCCATCAATAGATAATGAGATTGTAGGAGGTGAGGTTATGCGGGAGGGAGGGAAGATGATCAGCTCGGTCTTAGACATGTTAAGTTTAAGAAAGCGCTGGGACATCCAGGAAGTGATAGCAGAGAGACAGTTGGAGATACGAGTGAGGAGAGTAGGGGAGAGGTCTGGAGAGGAAAGATAGATTTGAGTGTCATCAGCATAGAGATGATATTGGAAACCAAAAGAACTAATGAGCTTACCTAGTGAGGACGTATAGAGAGAGAAGAGGACCAAGGACAGAACCTTGGGGTACCCCTACAGTTAGTGGAAGTGAGGGGGAGGTGGAGTCATGAGAGGAGACATAGAATGAACGGTCAGAAAGGTAGGACGACAACCAAGAGAGGGCAGTGTTACGCAGACCAATGGAGTGAAGGATTTGCAGTAGGAGAGGATGGTCCACAGTGTCAAAAGCAGCAGAGAGATCAAGTAGAATAAGTAGAGAGTAGTGTCCCTTAGATTTAGCAGCATGGAGGTCATTGCATACTTTTGTAAGGGCAGTTTCAGTGGAGTGGAGAGGACGGAAGCCAGACTGGAATGGGTCAAGCAGTGAGTGTGAGGAAAGAAAAGAAGTAAGGCGGTTGTAGACAATACGCTCAAGGAGTTTGGAGGCAAAAGGGAGAAGAGAGATGGGTCGGTAGTTGGAGAGAGTGTTTGGATGAAGGGTAGGTTTTTTAAGAATAGGAGAGATGAGAGCGTGCTTGAAGGCAGAGGGGACAGTGCCTGATGAGAGGGAGAGATTGCAAAGGAGGCGGGAGGGGATTGGGTCAAGTGGGGAGGTGGTGAGGGGACAGGAACGAATGAGGGCCATGACTTCCTCTCCAGATGCATGGAAGAAAGATGACTGAGTTGGTGCGAGGGATGGGGAGGGTTGGTAAGGGATGGGAGAAGGCTGGTTACTGATAGTCTGGTGTGATGTGATGTCCTGACGTATGGAGTTAATTTTAGATGTGAAGTAAGTGGCAAAGTCAAGAGCAGAGAGTGAGGAAGGGAGACGAGGTGGAGGTGGGCAGAGGAGTGAGTTGAGAGTGGCAAAGAGGCGCCGGGGGTTGGAAAACTGGGAGGAGATGAGGTTCTTGAAGTATGACTGTTTAGCAAGAGAAAGGGCAGCACTGAAGGATGAGAGCAAAAGTTTGAAATGGAGGAAGTCTGCCTTAGAGCGTGATTTCCTCCAGTGTCGCTCAGCAGTACGTGAGCATTTTTGCAGATATCTGGTGCATTTGGTGTGCCAGGGTTGAGGTGTTAATTTGCGAGGGTGAATAGTGGTTGGTGGAGCAACAGAGTCAAGAGCAGAAGTAAGGGAAGCATTGTATGTGGAAGTGGCTTGTTCAGGGCATGAGAGAGAGAGAGAATAGGAGAGAGAAGTGAGTCAAACAGGGAGGAAAGGAATGTGGTGTCAATAGCTTCAATGTTACGCTTAGTGATGGTAGCCTTAGGAGGTAGAGATGGGGAAGTCGAGAGAGATAGGTTGAAGGAGAGCAGGTGGTGGTCAGAGAGGGGAAATGGGGAGTTGGAAAAATCAGAAATATCACAGCGGTGAGTGAAGACCAGATCCAGTGAGCTCCCATTCACATGGGAGGGTGAGGAGGTCCACTGGGAGAGACCAAGTGAAGAGGTGAGGTTAAGGAGTTTAGAGGCAGGGGATTGTGTGGGGATGTCAATAGGGATGTTGAAATCACCTAGGATAATGGTGGGAATGTCAGAAGAGAGGAAGTGAGGAAGCCAGGAAGCAAAGTTGTCGATGAATTTGGAAGCAGTGCCAGGGGGGCGGTAAATGACAGCTACTCTAAGATGGACTGGTTGGAAGAGGCATATGGAGTGGACCTCATATGTAGAGAATATAAGGGATGGTTCTGGTGGTATGAGTTGGTAGGAGTAACTAGAAGGTAAAAGGACCCCAACACCACCCCCATGGCGACCCCCAGGTCGGGGGGTGTGTGTGAATGTAAGGCCCCCAGCAGAGAGAGCAGCAGCAGAAGTAGTGTCAGAGGGCGTAATCCAAGTTTCAGTAATGGCTAGTAGGTGTAGGGAGTTGGAAATGAAAAGGTCATGAGTCAAATCTACATGGAGCAGCTGGAGGGGACAAGAGCAGGTTTGCAAAATATAGATAGAAGAGCATATATGCTGGCGCATTCTCCATGATTGTGTCAGCTTATGTTTTGGTGCACTGCACTTTCCTCCACTAAGTTTTAGCTATTTTGGTTAAACGCAAGTGTAGTTGCTTCTCGCCCTTTTGGCTGTGATCTTGTATCGTGGTTGAAGAGTCTGCTGGAGGGATTGTTTTCTTCATTGGCGAGAGACTGAAGATATTCCAGGATGGAAGGCTTGGGAACACTATCCGTTTTTAAGTTGTGGAAGAGTTGAAAGACCGGATTGGACTACATTCTATAGTAAAGGATATCTTTGTATTTATTAATCCTCCCTTTATATGTGTCTGTCTTTCAATAAAGCTTCGGGCTTGTGATTCCCTCACCCTCTTACACTCCACACCCATAGCCTTATTAACTGTTGTATTATTGTGTTGTTTAAATGTATAGTGCAGTTCATGATTTATAGTGTAGGCTGGCCTGTGCTGTAGTTCTTGAACTGTACTATACCGACAGCATTTGTATTGTGTTTTATCTGTGCTGCAACACAGTACTTATGTGTGTAATGTTTATGTATGTTTTTTTGCTTCTTTATGTCAATAAAGACTGCTTTTTCAATCCAATATCTGAAAACAATCAATGTTTATCTTTGATGGCAATAGAAGTGGTATGATATTTGCTGCTTTTGAAAGGCAATATCTGATATGTCCCCTATCTGGGAACCATATATTAAATGGCTTTTCAGAAAAGGGAGTTGGTAGAAGAGCTTTGTCTTCCAACCCCCGGCGCCTCTTTGCCACTCTCAACTCACTCCTCTGCCCACCTCCACCTCGTCTCCCTTCCTCACTCTCTGCTCTTGACTTTGCCACTTACTTCACATCCAAAATTGACTCCATACGTCAGGACATCACATCACACCAGACTATCAGTAACCAGCCTTCTCCCAACCCTTACCAACCCTCCCCATCCCTCGCACCAACTCTGTCATCTTTCTCCCATGCATCTGGAGAGGAAGTCATGGCCCTCATTCGTTCCTGTCCCCTCACCACCTCCCCACTTGACCCAATCCCCTCCCGCCTCCTTTGCCACCTCTCTTCTTCTGCTTTTTCCCATCTTTCCCACCTTCTCAATCTCTCCCTCTCATCAGGCACTGTCCCCTCTGCCTTCAAGCACGCTCTCATCTCTCCTATTCTTAAAAAACCTACCCTTGATCCAAACACTCTCTCCAACTACCGACCCATCTCTCTCCTCCCTTTTGCCTCCAAACTCCTTGAGCGTATTGTCTACAACCGCCTTACTTCCTTTCTTTCCTCACACTCACTGCTTGACCCATTCCAGTCTGGCTTCCGTCCTCTCCACTCCACTGAAACTGCCCTTACAAAAGTATGCAATGACCTCCATGCTGCTAAATCTAAGGGACACTACTCTCTACTTATTCTACTTGATCTCTCTGCTGCTTTTGACACTGTGGACCATCCTCTCCTACTGCAAATCCTTCACTCCATTGGTCTGCGTAACACAGCCCTCTCTTGGTTGTTGTCCTACCTTTCTGACCGTTCATTCTCTGTCTCCTCTCATGACTCCACCTCCCCCTCACTTCCACTAACTGTAGGGGTACCCCAAGGTTCTGTCCTTGGTCCTCTTCTCTTCTCTCTCTATACGTCCTCACTAGGTAAGCTCATTAGTTCTTTTGGTTTCCAATATCATCTCTATGCTGATGACACTCAAATCTATCTTTCCTCTCCAGACCTCTCCCCTACTCTCCTCACTCGTATCTCCAACTGTCTCTCTGCTATCTCTTCCTGGATGTCCCAGCTCTTTCTTAAACTTAACATGTCTAAGACCGAGCTGATCATCTTCCCTCCCTCCCGCATAACCTCACCTCCTACAATCTCATTATCTATTGATGGCACTACTATCTCCTCTACCCCCCAAGTGCGCTGTCTTGGAGTAATCCTTGACTCCTCCCTCTCCTTCAAACCACACATTCAGCACCTCTCACAAACCTGCCGTTTTCATCTAAAAAATATTTCCAGGATCAGACCCTTTCTGACCCAGGATGCTACTAAGACTCTTATCCACTCACTGGTCATCTCCAGACTGGACTGCTGTAATCTCTTCCTGACTGGCATTCCTGACAAATACCTCTCTCCACTCCAATCTATCCTCAATGCTGCTTCCCGGCTCATTTTCCTCACCAAACGCACTACGTCCACCTCTCCTCTCTTACTAGTCCTTTAATATACTATTAAACAAATTAAAATGGTAAAAGTTATTGTACTGTAAGTAAAAATAAAAGAGCCAACATATCAATCCCAGTTTTGGATTACTTTAATTAACAAAAAAAAATGCATATAGCAGAGGATAGTTTCAATCTGCCTACCTCTGGGTTATGTGCCCAGCATGCTTCCATTGCTGTACTCTGCTGCACATGTAAGTGCAATAGATCCTGAAGCACTCACTCGTCATGGGAAAGTACCAATGTGTTTCTTCGTTGGTTGATGGAAGAAACATCTTACAAAAACTCTCCAGATTATTGACTTTTTAAAGTTTTTCTAGGAAACGTTTTAGATGAATGCTTATTAGCCTTTGTCAGTATGGACTTTTGCAAAGTGTCTCTGTGGCGCAATCAGTTAGTGTGTATGGCTATTAACCAAAAGGTTGGTGGTTCAATCCCACCCAGGGACGTAATTGACCTTGTTATCAGATTTTGGTGATTTTTAAGTAGACAAGTCAAAATTTCAAACCCCCTCTTATGGTGTAGGGTACCTGGCCTTCTCTGATGTAATCAGAGTTAGATTTGATTCAGTGATTTTATAAAAACAGCTAGGAAGCACAATTTAGCAGTGGGTTGCAGAGAAAAAGAAATATGCTGGCAAAAAAAATCCAATTGAGTGATTAAACAGCTCTTCATTTTCTGGCTTTATTTTTATGCTAACAAATTTGTTCTCTGAAAAGTGTCCACAAAGCCAAGTCTCTGATTAACACCTTTGTAAGGATGGTTTTTCACCTATTACTAAATTAAACTTGCTTCATTGGAAAGGCAGCAAGATTCATCCTCATTTCAATGTCTACTGAAATAATACAGGTTGACACCAGGAAACATTAACGCCACTGCATCCTTGCTCCTTTCTCATGTGGAAGTCTGTTTAATGTGAAAACAAGGTGATATCTAATTAGCACACAGGTAAGGAATTAAGAACATCTTTATTTAAGGGTGAAAATGTTTCTCACAAAATCGTTGCCCCAATGCATCATTGAAATTCAAGCTGGAAAGATGATTTTAATATATCACTTGTACATTTTGTATTGCTCTTCTGGTGACAATGTAGTTTGTTTTTGTCAATTACCATTTTAATAATAGGGTAAAGAAAATTAAGGGGATTTTTAAAAGAAAACAATACTTTCAATATACTATTAAAACAAATTAAAATGGTAAAAGTTATTGTACTTTAATGAAAAATAAAAGAGCAAAAATATCAATCCCAGTTTTGGATTACTTTAATTAACAAAAAAAATGCATATAGCAGAGGATAGTTTTAATCTGCCTACCTCTGGGTTATGGGCCCAGCATGCTTCCATTGCAATACTCTGCTGCACATGTAAGTGCAAGAGATCCTGAAGCACTCACTCATCATGGGAAAGTACCAATGTGTTTCTTCGTTGGTGGATGGAAGAAACATCTTACAAAAACTCTCCAGATTATTGACTTTTTAAAGTTTTTCTAGGAAACGTTTTAGATGAATGCTTATTAGCCTTTGTCAGTATGTACTTTTGCAAAGTGTCTCTGTGGCGCAATCAGTTAGTGTGTACGGCTATAAACCAAAAGGTTGGTGGTTCAATCCCACCCAGGGACGTAATTGACCTTGTTATCAGATTTTGGTGATCTTTAAGTAGACAAGTCAAAATTTCAAATCCCCTCTTATGGTGTAGGGTACCTGGCCTTCTCTGATGTAATCAGAGTTAGATTTGATTCAGTGATTTTATAAAAACAGCTAGGAAGCACAATTTAGCAATGGGTTGCAGAGAAAAAAAATATGCTGGCAGAAAAATCCAATTGAGTGATTAAACAGCTCTTCATTTTCAGCCTTTATTTTTATGCTAACAAATTTGTTCTCTAAAAAGTGTCCACAAAGCCAAGTCTCTGATTAACACCTTTGTAGGGATGGTTTTTCACCTATTACTAAATTAAACTTGCTTCATTGGAAAGGCAGCAAGATGCATCCTCATTTCAATGTCTACTGAAATAATACAGGTTGACACCAGGAAACATTAACGCCACTGCATCCTTGCTGCTTTCTCATGTAGCAGTCTGTTTAATGTGAAAACAAGGTGATATCTAATTAGCACACAGGTAAGGAATTAAGAAAATCTTTATTTAAGGGTGAAGATGTTTCTCACAAAATCGTTGCCCCAATGCATCATTGAAATTCAAGCTGGAAAGATGATTTTAATATATCACTTGTACATTTTGTATTGCTCTTCTGGTGACAATGTAGTTTGTTTTTGTCAATTACCCTTTTAATAATAGGGTAAAGAAAATTAAGTGGATTTTTTAAAGAAAACTATACTGTCAATATACTATTAAAACAAATTAAAATGGTAAAAGTTATTGTACTTTAAGTAAAAATAAAAGAGCAAAAATATCAATCCCAGTTTTGATTACTTTAATTAACAAAAAAAATGCATATAGCAGAGGATAGTTTCAATCTGCCTACCTCTGGGTAATGGGCCCAGCATGCTTCCATTGCAGTACTCTGCTGCACATGTAAGTGCAAGAGATCATGAAGCACTCACTCATCATGGGAAAGTACCAATGTGTTTCTTCATTGGTTGATGGAAGAAACATCTTACAAAAACTCTCCAGATTATTGACTTTTTAAAGTTTTTCTAGGAAACGTTCTAGATGTATGCTTATTAGACTTTGTCAGTATTTACTTTTTGCAAAGTGTCTCTGTGGCGCAATCGGTTAGTGTGTCCGGCTACTAACCAAAAGGTTGGTGGTTCAATTCCAACCAGGGACGTAATTGACCTTGTTATCCGATTTTGGTGATCTTCAAGTAGACAAGTCAAAATTTCAAACCCCCTGTTATGGTGTAGGGTACCTGGCCTTCTCTGATGTAATCAGAGTTAGATTTGATTCAGTGATTTTATAAAAACAGCTAGGAAGCACACTTTAGCAGTGGGTTGCAGAGAAAAAGAAATATGCTGGCAAAAAAAATCCAATTGAGTGATTAAACAGCTCTTCATTTTCTGGCTTTATTTTTATGCTAACAAATTTGTTCTTTGAAAAGTGTCTACAAAGCCAAGTCTCTGATTAACACCTTTGTAGGGATGGTTTTTCACCTATTACTAAATTAAACTTGCTTCATTGGAAAGGCAGCAAGATACATCCTCATTTCAATGTCTACTGAAATAATACAGGTTGACACCAGGAAACATTAACGCCACTGTGTCCTTGCTGCTTTCTCATGTGGAAGTCTGTTTAATGTGAAAACAAGGTGATATCTAATTAGCACACAGGTAAGGAATTAAGAAAATCTTTATTTAAGGGTGAAGATGTTTCTCACAAAATCGTTGCCCCAATGCATCATTGAAATTCAAGCTGGAAAGATGATTTTAATATATCACTTGTACATTTTGTATTGCTCTTCTGGTGACAATGTAGTTTGTTTTTGTCAATTACCATTTTAATAATAGGGTAAAGAAAATTAAGTGGATTTTTGAAAGAAAACAATACTGTCAATATACTATTAAAACAAATTAAAATGGTAAAAGTTATTGTACTTTAAGTAAAAATAAAAGAGCCAAAATATCAATCCCAGTTTTGGATTACTTTAATTAACAAAAAAAAATGCATATAGCAGAGGATAGTTTCAATCTGCCTACCGCTGGGTTATGGGCCCAGCATGCTTCCATTGCTGTACTCTGCTGCACATGTAAGTGCAAGAGATCATGAAGCACTCACTCATCATGGGAAAGTACCAATGTGTTTCTTCGTTGGTTGATGGAAGAAACATCTTACAAAAACTCTCCAGATTATTGACTTTTTAAAGTTTTTCTAGGAAACGTTTTAGATGAATGCTTATTAGCCTTTGTCAGTATGGACTTTTGCAAAGTGTCACTGTGGCGCAATCAGTTAGTGTGCACGGCTATTAACCAAAAGGTTGGTGGTTCAATCCCACCCAGGGACGTAATTGACCTTGTTATCAGATTTTGGTGATCTTTAAGTAGACAAGTCAAAATTTCAAACCCCCTCTTATGGTGTAGGGTACCTGGCCTTCTCTGATGTAATCAGAGTAAGATTTGATTCAGTGATTTTATAAAAACAGCTAGGAAGCACAATTTAGCAGTGGGTTGCAGAGAAAAAGAAATATGCTGGCAAAAAAATCCAATTGAGTGATTAAACAGCTCTTCATTTTCTGGCTTTATTTTTATGCTAACAAATTTGTTCTCTGAAAAGTGTCCACAAAGCCAAGTCTCTTATTAACACCTTTGTAAGGATGGTTTTTCACCTATTACTAAATTAAACTTGCTTCATTGGAAAGGCAGCAAGATGCATCCTCATTTCAATGTCTACTGAAATAATACAGGTTGACACCAGGAAACATTAACGCCACTGCATCCTTGCTGCTTTCTCATGTGGAAGTCTGTTTAATGTGAAAACAAGGTGATATCTAATTAGCACACAGGTAAGGAATTAAGAAAATCTTTATTTAAGGGTGAAGATGTTTCTCACAAAATCGTTGCCCCAATGCATCATTGAAATTCAAGCTGGAAAGATGATTTTAATATATCACTTGTACATTTTGTATTGCTCTTCTGGTGACAATGTAGTTTGTTTTTGTCAATTACCATTTTAATAATAGGGTAAAGAAAATTAAGTGGATTTTTGAAAGAAAACAATACTGTCAATATACTATTAAAACAAATTAAAATGGTAAAAGTTATTGTACTTTAAGTAAAAATAAAAGAGCCAAAATATCAATCCCAGTTTTGGATTACTTTAATTAACAAAAAAAAATGCATATAGCAAAGGATAGTTTCAATCTGCCTACCGCTGGGTTATGGGCCCAGCATGCTTCCATTGCTGTACTCTGCTGCACATGTAAGTGCAAGAGATCCTGAAGCACTCACTCATCATGGGAAAGTACCAATGTGTTTCTTCGTTGGTTGATGGAAGAAACATTTTACAAAAACTCTCCAGATTATTGACTTTTTAAAGTTTTTCTAGGAAACGTTTTAGATGAATGCTTATTAGCCTTTGTCAGTATGTACTTTTGCAAAGTGTCTTTGTGGCGCAATCAGTTAGTGTGCACGGCTATTAACCAAAAGGTTGGTGGTTCAATCCCACCCAGGGACGTAATTGACCTTGTTATCAGATTTTGGTGATCTTTAAGTAGACAAGTCAAAATTTCAAATCCCCCTGTTCTGGTGTAGGGTACCTGGCCTTCTCTGATGTAATCAGAGTTAGATTTGATTCAGTGATTTTATAAAAACAGCTAGGAAGCACAATTTAGCAGTGGGTTGCAGAGAAAAAGAAATATGCTGGCAAAAAAAATCCAATTGAGTGATTAAACAGCTCTTCATTTTCTGGCTTTATTTTTATGCTAACAAATTTGTTCTCTGAAAAGTGTCCACAAAGCCAAGTCTCTGATTAACACCTTTGTAAGGATGGTTTTTCACCTATTACTAAATTAAACTTGCTTCATTGGAAAGGCAGCAAGATTCATCCTCATTTCAATGTCTACTGAAATAATACAGGTTGACACCAGGAAACATTAACGCCACTGCATCCTTGCTCCTTTCTCATGTGGAAGTCTGTTTAATGTGAAAACAAGGTGATATCTAATTAGCACACAGGTAAGGAATTAAGAACATCTTTATTTAAGGGTGAAAATGTTTCTCACAAAATCGTTGCCCCAATGCATCATTGAAATTCAAGCTGGAAAGATGATTTTAATATATCACTTGTACATTTTGTATTGCTCTTCTGGTGACAATGTAGTTTGTTTTTGTCAATTACCATTTTAATAATAGGGTAAAGAAAATTAAGGGGATTTTTAAAAGAAAACAATACTTTCAATATACTATTAAAACAAATTAAAATGGTAAAAGTTATTGTACTTTAATGAAAAATAAAAGAGCAAAAATATCAATCCCAGTTTTGGATTACTTTAATTAACAAAAAAAATGCATATAGCAGAGGATAGTTTTAATCTGCCTACCTCTGGGTTATGGGCCCAGCATGCTTCCATTGCAATACTCTGCTGCACATGTAAGTGCAAGAGATCCTGAAGCACTCACTCATCATGGGAAAGTACCAATGTGTTTCTTCGTTGGTGGATGGAAGAAACATCTTACAAAAACTCTCCAGATTATTGACTTTTTAAAGTTTTTCTAGGAAACGTTTTAGATGAATGCTTATTAGCCTTTGTCAGTATGTACTTTTGCAAAGTGTCTCTGTGGCGCAATCAGTTAGTGTGTACGGCTATAAACCAAAAGGTTGGTGGTTCAATCCCACCCAGGGACGTAATTGACCTTGTTATCAGATTTTGGTGATCTTTAAGTAGACAAGTCAAAATTTCAAATCCCCTCTTATGGTGTAGGGTACCTGGCCTTCTCTGATGTAATCAGAGTTAGATTTGATTCAGTGATTTTATAAAAACAGCTAGGAAGCACAATTTAGCAATGGGTTGCAGAGAAAAAAAATATGCTGGCAGAAAAATCCAATTGAGTGATTAAACAGCTCTTCATTTTCAGCCTTTATTTTTATGCTAACAAATTTGTTCTCTAAAAAGTGTCCACAAAGCCAAGTCTCTGATTAACACCTTTGTAGGGATGGTTTTTCACCTATTACTAAATTAAACTTGCTTCATTGGAAAGGCAGCAAGATGCATCCTCATTTCAATGTCTACTGAAATAATACAGGTTGACACCAGGAAACATTAACGCCACTGCATCCTTGCTGCTTTCTCATGTAGCAGTCTGTTTAATGTGAAAACAAGGTGATATCTAATTAGCACACAGGTAAGGAATTAAGAAAATCTTTATTTAAGGGTGAAGATGTTTCTCACAAAATCGTTGCCCCAATGCATCATTGAAATTCAAGCTGGAAAGATGATTTTAATATATCACTTGTACATTTTGTATTGCTCTTCTGGTGACAATGTAGTTTGTTTTTGTCAATTACCCTTTTAATAATAGGGTAAAGAAAATTAAGTGGATTTTTTAAAGAAAACTATACTGTCAATATACTATTAAAACAAATTAAAATGGTAAAAGTTATTGTACTTTAAGTAAAAATAAAAGAGCAAAAATATCAATCCCAGTTTTGATTACTTTAATTAACAAAAAAAATGCATATAGCAGAGGATAGTTTCAATCTGCCTACCTCTGGGTAATGGGCCCAGCATGCTTCCATTGCAGTACTCTGCTGCACATGTAAGTGCAAGAGATCATGAAGCACTCACTCATCATGGGAAAGTACCAATGTGTTTCTTCATTGGTTGATGGAAGAAACATCTTACAAAAACTCTCCAGATTATTGACTTTTTAAAGTTTTTCTAGGAAACGTTCTAGATGTATGCTTATTAGACTTTGTCAGTATTTACTTTTTGCAAAGTGTCTCTGTGGCGCAATCGGTTAGTGTGTCCGGCTACTAACCAAAAGGTTGGTGGTTCAATTCCAACCAGGGACGTAATTGACCTTGTTATCCGATTTTGGTGATCTTCAAGTAGACAAGTCAAAATTTCAAACCCCCTGTTATGGTGTAGGGTACCTGGCCTTCTCTGATGTAATCAGAGTTAGATTTGATTCAGTGATTTTATAAAAACAGCTAGGAAGCACACTTTAGCAGTGGGTTGCAGAGAAAAAGAAATATGCTGGCAAAAAAAATCCAATTGAGTGATTAAACAGCTCTTCATTTTCTGGCTTTATTTTTATGCTAACAAATTTGTTCTTTGAAAAGTGTCTACAAAGCCAAGTCTCTGATTAACACCTTTGTAGGGATGGTTTTTCACCTATTACTAAATTAAACTTGCTTCATTGGAAAGGCAGCAAGATACATCCTCATTTCAATGTCTACTGAAATAATACAGGTTGACACCAGGAAACATTAACGCCACTGTGTCCTTGCTGCTTTCTCATGTGGAAGTCTGTTTAATGTGAAAACAAGGTGATATCTAATTAGCACACAGGTAAGGAATTAAGAAAATCTTTATTTAAGGGTGAAGATGTTTCTCACAAAATCGTTGCCCCAATGCATCATTGAAATTCAAGCTGGAAAGATGATTTTAATATATCACTTGTACATTTTGTATTGCTCTTCTGGTGACAATGTAGTTTGTTTTTGTCAATTACCATTTTAATAATAGGGTAAAGAAAATTAAGTGGATTTTTGAAAGAAAACAATACTGTCAATATACTATTAAAACAAATTAAAATGGTAAAAGTTATTGTACTTTAAGTAAAAATAAAAGAGCCAAAATATCAATCCCAGTTTTGGATTACTTTAATTAACAAAAAAAAATGCATATAGCAGAGGATAGTTTCAATCTGCCTACCGCTGGGTTATGGGCCCAGCATGCTTCCATTGCTGTACTCTGCTGCACATGTAAGTGCAAGAGATCATGAAGCACTCACTCATCATGGGAAAGTACCAATGTGTTTCTTCGTTGGTTGATGGAAGAAACATCTTACAAAAACTCTCCAGATTATTGACTTTTTAAAGTTTTTCTAGGAAACGTTTTAGATGAATGCTTATTAGCCTTTGTCAGTATGGACTTTTGCAAAGTGTCACTGTGGCGCAATCAGTTAGTGTGCACGGCTATTAACCAAAAGGTTGGTGGTTCAATCCCACCCAGGGACGTAATTGACCTTGTTATCAGATTTTGGTGATCTTTAAGTAGACAAGTCAAAATTTCAAACCCCCTCTTATGGTGTAGGGTACCTGGCCTTCTCTGATGTAATCAGAGTAAGATTTGATTCAGTGATTTTATAAAAACAGCTAGGAAGCACAATTTAGCAGTGGGTTGCAGAGAAAAAGAAATATGCTGGCAAAAAAATCCAATTGAGTGATTAAACAGCTCTTCATTTTCTGGCTTTATTTTTATGCTAACAAATTTGTTCTCTGAAAAGTGTCCACAAAGCCAAGTCTCTTATTAACACCTTTGTAAGGATGGTTTTTCACCTATTACTAAATTAAACTTGCTTCATTGGAAAGGCAGCAAGATGCATCCTCATTTCAATGTCTACTGAAATAATACAGGTTGACACCAGGAAACATTAACGCCACTGCATCCTTGCTGCTTTCTCATGTGGAAGTCTGTTTAATGTGAAAACAAGGTGATATCTAATTAGCACACAGGTAAGGAATTAAGAAAATCTTTATTTAAGGGTGAAGATGTTTCTCACAAAATCGTTGCCCCAATGCATCATTGAAATTCAAGCTGGAAAGATGATTTTAATATATCACTTGTACATTTTGTATTGCTCTTCTGGTGACAATGTAGTTTGTTTTTGTCAATTACCATTTTAATAATAGGGTAAAGAAAATTAAGTGGATTTTTGAAAGAAAACAATACTGTCAATATACTATTAAAACAAATTAAAATGGTAAAAGTTATTGTACTTTAAGTAAAAATAAAAGAGCCAAAATATCAATCCCAGTTTTGGATTACTTTAATTAACAAAAAAAAATGCATATAGCAAAGGATAGTTTCAATCTGCCTACCGCTGGGTTATGGGCCCAGCATGCTTCCATTGCTGTACTCTGCTGCACATGTAAGTGCAAGAGATCCTGAAGCACTCACTCATCATGGGAAAGTACCAATGTGTTTCTTCGTTGGTTGATGGAAGAAACATTTTACAAAAACTCTCCAGATTATTGACTTTTTAAAGTTTTTCTAGGAAACGTTTTAGATGAATGCTTATTAGCCTTTGTCAGTATGTACTTTTGCAAAGTGTCTTTGTGGCGCAATCAGTTAGTGTGCACGGCTATTAACCAAAAGGTTGGTGGTTCAATCCCACCCAGGGACGTAATTGACCTTGTTATCAGATTTTGGTGATCTTTAAGTAGACAAGTCAAAATTTCAAATCCCCCTGTTCTGGTGTAGGGTACCTGGCCTTCTCTGATGTAATCAGAGTTAGATTTGATTCAGTGATTTTATAAAAACAGCTAGGAAGCACAATTTAGCAGTGGGTTGCAGAGAAAAAGAAATATGCTGGCAAAAAAAATCCAATTGAGTGATTAAACAGCTCTTAATTTTCTGGCTTTATTTTTATGCTAACAAATTTGTTCTCTGAAAAGTGTCCACAAAGCCAAGTCTCTGATTAACACCTTTGTAAGGATGGTTTTTAACCTATTACTAAATTAAACTTGCTTCATTGGAAAGGCAGCAAGATGCATCCTCATTTCAATGTCTACTGAAATAATACAGGTTGACACCAGGAAACATTAACGCCACTGCATCCTTGCTGCTTTCTCATGTGGAAGTCTGTTTAATGTGAAAACAAGGTGATATATAATTAGCACACAGGTAAGGAATTAAGAAAATCTTTATTTAAGGGTGAAAATGTTTCTCACAAAATCGTTGCCCCAATGCATCATTGAAATTCAAGCTGGAAAGATGATTTTAATATATCACTTGTACATTTTGTATTGCTCTTCTGGTGACAATGTAGTTTGTTTTTGTCAATTACCCTTTTAATAATAGGGTAAAGAAAATTAAGTGGATTTTTTAAAGAAAACTATACTGTCAATATACTATTAAAACAAATTAAAATGGTAAAAGTTATTGTACTTTAAGTAAAAATAAAAGAGCAAAAATATCAATCCCAGTTTTGATTACTTAAATTAACAAAAAAAATGCATATAGCAAAGGATAGTTTCAATCTGCCTACCTCTGGGTTATGGGCCCAGCATGCTTCCATTGCAGTACTCTGCTGCACATGTAAGTGCAAGAGATCCTGAAGCACTCAGTCATCATGGGAAAGTACCTATGTGTTTCTTCGTTGGTTGATGGAAGAAACATCTTACAAAAACTCTCCAGATTATTGACTTTTTAAAGTTTTTCTAGGAAACGTTCTAGATGTATGCTTATTAGCCTTTGTCAGTATGGACTTTTTGCAAAGTGTCTCTGTGGCGCAATCGGTTAGTGTGTCCGGCTACTAACCAAAAGGTTGGTGGTTCAATCCCACCCAGGGACGTAATTGACCTTGTTATCAAGTTTTGGTGATCTTTAAGTAGACAAGTCAACATTTCAAACCCCCTGTTATGGTGTAGGGTACCTGGCCTTCTCTGATGTAATCAGAGTTAGATTTGATTAATTGATTTTATAAAAACAGCTAGGAAGCACAATTTAGCAGTGGGTTGCAGAGAAAAAGAAATATGCTGGCAAAAAAAATCCAATTGAGTGATTAAACAGCTCTTCATTTTCTGGCTTTATTTTTATGCTAACAAATTTGTTCTCTGAAAAGTGTCCACAAAGCCAAGTCTCTGATTAACACCTTTGTAGGGATGGTTTTTCACCTATTACTAAATTAAACTTGCTTCATTGGAAAGGCAGCAAGATGCATCCTCATTTCAATGTCTACTGAAATAATACAGGTTGACACCAGGAAACATTAACGCCACTGCATCCTTGCTGCTTTCTCATGTAGCAGTCTGTTTAATGTGAAAACAAGGTGATATCTAATTAGCACACAGGTAAGGAATTAAGAAAATCTTTATTTAAGGGTGAAGATGTTTCTCACAAAATCGTTGCCCCAATGCATCATTGAAATTCAAGCTGGAAAGATGATTTTAATATATCACTTGTACATTTTGTATTGCTCTTCTGGTGACAATGTAGTTTGTTTTTGTCAATTACCCTTTTAATAATAGGGTAAAGAAAATTAAGTGGATTTTTTAAAGAAAACTATACTGTCAATATACTATTAAAACAAATTAAAATGGTAAAAGTTATTGTACTTTAAGTAAAAATAAAAGAGCAAAAATATCAATCCCAGTTTTGATTACTTTAATTAACAAAAAAAATGCATATAGCAGAGGATAGTTTCAATCTGCCTACCTCTGGGTAATGGGCCCAGCATGCTTCCATTGCAGTACTCTGCTGCACATGTAAGTGCAAGAGATCATGAAGCACTCACTCATCATGGGAAAGTACCAATGTGTTTCTTCATTGGTTGATGGAAGAAACATCTTACAAAAACTCTCCAGATTATTGACTTTTTAAAGTTTTTCTAGGAAACGTTCTAGATGTATGCTTATTAGACTTTGTCAGTATGTACTTTTCGCAAAGTGTCTCTGTGGCGCAATCGGTTAGTGTGTCCGGCTACTAACCAAAAGGTTGGTGGTTCAATTCCAACCAGGGACGTAATTGACCTTGTTATCAGATTTTGGTGATCTTTAAGTAGACAAGTCAAAATTTCAAACCCCCTGTTATGGTGTAGGGTACCTGGCCTTCTCTGATGTAATCAGAGTTAGATTTGATTCAGTGATTTTATAAAAACAGCTAGGAAGCACACTTTAGCAGTGGGTTGCAGAGAAAAAGAAATATGCTGGCAAAAAAAATCCAATTGAGTGATTAAACAGCTCTTCATTTTCTGGCTTTATTTTTATGCTAACAAATTTGTTCTTTGAAAAGTGTCTACAAAGCCAAGTCTCTGATTAACACCTTTGTAGGGATGGTTTTTCACCTATTACTAAATTAAACTTGCTTCATTGGAAAGGCAGCAAGATACATCCTCATTTCAATGTCTACTGAAATAATACAGGTTGACACCAGGAAACATTAACGCCACTGTGTCCTTGCTGCTTTCTCATGTGGAAGTCTGTTTAATGTGAAAACAAGGTGATATCTAATTAGCACACAGGTAAGGAATTAAGAAAATCTTTATTTAAGGGTGAAGATGTTTCTCACAAAATCGTTGCCCCAATGCATCATTGAAATTCAAGCTGGAAAGATGATTTTAATATATCACTTGTACATTTTGTATTGCTCTTCTGGTGACAATGTAGTTTGTTTTTGTCAATTACCATTTTAATAATAGGGTAAAGAAAATTAAGTGGATTTTTGAAAGAAAACAATACTGTCAATATACTATTAAAACAAATTAAAATGGTAAAAGTTATTGTACTTTAAGTAAAAATAAAAGAGCCAAAATATCAATCCCAGTTTTGGATTACTTTAATTAACAAAAAAAAATGCATATAGCAGAGGATAGTTTCAATCTGCCTACCGCTGGGTTATGGGCCCAGCATGCTTCCATTGCTGTACTCTGCTGCACATGTAAGTGCAAGAGATCATGAAGCACTCACTCATCATGGGAAAGTACCAATGTGTTTCTTCGTTGGTTGATGGAAGAAACATCTTACAAAAACTCTCCAGATTATTGACTTTTTAAAGTTTTTCTAGGAAACGTTTTAGATGAATGCTTATTAGCCTTTGTCAGTATGGACTTTTGCAAAGTGTCACTGTGGCGCAATCAGTTAGTGTGCACGGCTATTAACCAAAAGGTTGGTGGTTCAATCCCACCCAGGGACGTAATTGACCTTGTTATCAGATTTTGGTGATCTTTAAGTAGACAAGTCAAAATTTCAAACCCCCTCTTATGGTGTAGGGTACCTGGCCTTCTCTGATGTAATCAGAGTAAGATTTGATTCAGTGATTTTATAAAAACAGCTAGGAAGCACAATTTAGCAGTGGGTTGCAGAGAAAAAGAAATATGCTGGCAAAAAAATCCAATTGAGTGATTAAACAGCTCTTCATTTTCTGGCTTTATTTTTATGCTAACAAATTTGTTCTCTGAAAAGTGTCCACAAAGCCAAGTCTCTTATTAACACCTTTGTAAGGATGGTTTTTCACCTATTACTAAATTAAACTTGCTTCATTGGAAAGGCAGCAAGATGCATCCTCATTTCAATGTCTACTGAAATAATACAGGTTGACACCAGGAAACATTAACGCCACTGCATCCTTGCTGCTTTCTCATGTGGAAGTCTGTTTAATGTGAAAACAAGGTGATATCTAATTAGCACACAGGTAAGGAATTAAGAAAATCTTTATTTAAGGGTGAAGATGTTTCTCACAAAATCGTTGCCCCAATGCATCATTGAAATTCAAGCTGGAAAGATGATTTTAATATATCACTTGTACATTTTGTATTGCTCTTCTGGTGACAATGTAGTTTGTTTTTGTCAATTACCATTTTAATAATAGGGTAAAGAAAATTAAGTGGATTTTTGAAAGAAAACAATACTGTCAATATACTATTAAAACAAATTAAAATGGTAAAAGTTATTGTACTTTAAGTAAAAATAAAAGAGCCAAAATATCAATCCCAGTTTTGGATTACTTTAATTAACAAAAAAAAATGCATATAGCAAAGGATAGTTTCAATCTGCCTACCGCTGGGTTATGGGCCCAGCATGCTTCCATTGCTGTACTCTGCTGCACATGTAAGTGCAAGAGATCCTGAAGCACTCACTCATCATGGGAAAGTACCAATGTGTTTCTTCGTTGGTTGATGGAAGAAACATTTTACAAAAACTCTCCAGATTATTGACTTTTTAAAGTTTTTCTAGGAAACGTTTTAGATGAATGCTTATTAGCCTTTGTCAGTATGTACTTTTGCAAAGTGTCTTTGTGGCGCAATCAGTTAGTGTGCACGGCTATTAACCAAAAGGTTGGTGGTTCAATCCCACCCAGGGACGTAATTGACCTTGTTATCAGATTTTGGTGATCTTTAAGTAGACAAGTCAAAATTTCAAATCCCCCTGTTCTGGTGTAGGGTACCTGGCCTTCTCTGATGTAATCAGAGTTAGATTTGATTCAGTGATTTTATAAAAACAGCTAGGAAGCACAATTTAGCAGTGGGTTGCAGAGAAAAAGAAATATGCTGGCAAAAAAAATCCAATTGAGTGATTAAACAGCTCTTAATTTTCTGGCTTTATTTTTATGCTAACAAATTTGTTCTCTGAAAAGTGTCCACAAAGCCAAGTCTCTGATTAACACCTTTGTAAGGATGGTTTTTAACCTATTACTAAATTAAACTTGCTTCATTGGAAAGGCAGCAAGATGCATCCTCATTTCAATGTCTACTGAAATAATACAGGTTGACACCAGGAAACATTAACGCCACTGCATCCTTGCTGCTTTCTCATGTGGAAGTCTGTTTAATGTGAAAACAAGGTGATATATAATTAGCACACAGGTAAGGAATTAAGAAAATCTTTATTTAAGGGTGAAAATGTTTCTCACAAAATCGTTGCCCCAATGCATCATTGAAATTCAAGCTGGAAAGATGATTTTAATATATCACTTGTACATTTTGTATTGCTCTTCTGGTGACAATGTAGTTTGTTTTTGTCAATTACCCTTTTAATAATAGGGTAAAGAAAATTAAGTGGATTTTTTAAAGAAAACTATACTGTCAATATACTATTAAAACAAATTAAAATGGTAAAAGTTATTGTACTTTAAGTAAAAATAAAAGAGCAAAAATATCAATCCCAGTTTTGATTACTTAAATTAACAAAAAAAATGCATATAGCAAAGGATAGTTTCAATCTGCCTACCTCTGGGTTATGGGCCCAGCATGCTTCCATTGCAGTACTCTGCTGCACATGTAAGTGCAAGAGATCCTGAAGCACTCAGTCATCATGGGAAAGTACCTATGTGTTTCTTCGTTGGTTGATGGAAGAAACATCTTACAAAAACTCTCCAGATTATTGACTTTTTAAAGTTTTTCTAGGAAACGTTCTAGATGTATGCTTATTAGCCTTTGTCAGTATGGACTTTTTGCAAAGTGTCTCTGTGGCGCAATCGGTTAGTGTGTCCGGCTACTAACCAAAAGGTTGGTGGTTCAATCCCACCCAGGGACGTAATTGACCTTGTTATCAAGTTTTGGTGATCTTTAAGTAGACAAGTCAACATTTCAAACCCCCTGTTATGGTGTAGGGTACCTGGCCTTCTCTGATGTAATCAGAGTTAGATTTGATTAATTGATTTTATAAAAACAGCTAGGAAGCACAATTTAGCAGTGGGTTGCAGAGAAAAAGAAATATGCTGGCAAAAAAAATCCAATTGAGTGATTAAACAGCTCTTCATTTTCTGGCTTTATTTTTATGCTAACAAATTTGTTCTCTGAAAAGTGTCCACAAAGCCAAGTCTCTGATTAACACCTTTGTAGGGATGGTTTTTCACCTATTACTAAATTAAACTTGCTTCATTGGAAAGGCAGCAAGATGCATCCTCATTTCAATGTCTACTGAAATAATACAGGTTGACACCAGGAAACATTAACGCCACTGCATCCTTGCTGCTTTCTCATGTAGCAGTCTGTTTAATGTGAAAACAAGGTGATATCTAATTAGCACACAGGTAAGGAATTAAGAAAATCTTTATTTAAGGGTGAAGATGTTTCTCACAAAATCGTTGCCCCAATGCATCATTGAAATTCAAGCTGGAAAGATGATTTTAATATATCACTTGTACATTTTGTATTGCTCTTCTGGTGACAATGTAGTTTGTTTTTGTCAATTACCCTTTTAATAATAGGGTAAAGAAAATTAAGTGGATTTTTTAAAGAAAACTATACTGTCAATATACTATTAAAACAAATTAAAATGGTAAAAGTTATTGTACTTTAAGTAAAAATAAAAGAGCAAAAATATCAATCCCAGTTTTGATTACTTTAATTAACAAAAAAAATGCATATAGCAGAGGATAGTTTCAATCTGCCTACCTCTGGGTAATGGGCCCAGCATGCTTCCATTGCAGTACTCTGCTGCACATGTAAGTGCAAGAGATCATGAAGCACTCACTCATCATGGGAAAGTACCAATGTGTTTCTTCATTGGTTGATGGAAGAAACATCTTACAAAAACTCTCCAGATTATTGACTTTTTAAAGTTTTTCTAGGAAACGTTCTAGATGTATGCTTATTAGACTTTGTCAGTATGTACTTTTCGCAAAGTGTCTCTGTGGCGCAATCGGTTAGTGTGTCCGGCTACTAACCAAAAGGTTGGTGGTTCAATTCCAACCAGGGACGTAATTGACCTTGTTATCAGATTTTGGTGATCTTTAAGTAGACAAGTCAAAATTTCAAACCCCCTGTTATGGTGTAGGGTACCTGGCCTTCTCTGATGTAATCAGAGTTAGATTTGATTCAGTGATTTTATAAAAACAGCTAGGAAGCACACTTTAGCAGTGGGTTGCAGAGAAAAAGAAATATGCTGGCAAAAAAAATCCAATTGAGTGATTAAACAGCTCTTCATTTTCTGGCTTTATTTTTATGCTAACAAATTTGTTCTTTGAAAAGTGTCCACAAAGCCAAGTCTCTGATTAACACCTTTGTAGGGATGGTTTTTCACCTATTACTAAATTAAACTTGCTTCATTGGAAAGGCAGCAAGATACATCCTCATTTCAATGTCTACTGAAATAATACAGGTTGACACCAGGAAACATTAACGCCACTGTGTCCTTGCTGCTTTCTCATGTGGAAGTCTGTTTAATGTGAAAACAAGGTGATATCTAATTAGCACACAGGTAAGGAATTAAGAAAATCTTTATTTAAGGGTGAAGATGTTTCTCACAAAATCGTTGCCCCAATGCATCATTGAAATTCAAGCTGGAAAGATGATTTTAATATATCACTTGTACATTTTGTATTGCTCTTCTGGTGACAATGTAGTTTGTTTTTGTCAATTACCATTTTAATAATAGGGTAAAGAAAATTAAGTGGATTTTTGAAAGAAAACAATACTGTCAATATACTATTAAAACAAATTAAAATGGTAAAAGTTATTGTACTTTAAGTAAAAATAAAAGAGCCAAAATATCAATCCCAGTTTTGGATTACTTTAATTAACAAAAAAAAATGCATATAGCAGAGGATAGTTTCAATCTGCCTACCGCTGGGTTATGGGCCCAGCATGCTTCCATTGCTGTACTCTGCTGCACATGTAAGTGCAAGAGATCATGAAGCACTCACTCATCATGGGAAAGTACCAATGTGTTTCTTCGTTGGTTGATGGAAGAAACATCTTACAAAAACTCTCCAGATTATTGACTTTTTAAAGTTTTTCTAGGAAACGTTTTAGATGAATGCTTATTAGCCTTTGTCAGTATGGACTTTTGCAAAGTGTCACTGTGGCGCAATCAGTTAGTGTGCACGGCTATTAACCAAAAGGTTGGTGGTTCAATCCCACCCAGGGACGTAATTGACCTTGTTATCAGATTTTGGTGATCTTTAAGTAGACAAGTCAAAATTTCAAACCCCCTCTTATGGTGTAGGGTACCTGGCCTTCTCTGATGTAATCAGAGTTAGATTTGATTCAGTGATTTTATAAAAACAGCTAGGAAGCACAATTTAGCAGTGGGTTGCAGAGAAAAAGAAATATGCTGGCAAAAAAATCCAATTGAGTGATTAAACAGCTCTTCATTTTCTGGCTTTATTTTTATGCTAACAAATTTGTTCTCTGAAAAGTGTCCACAAAGCCAAGTCTCTGATTAACACCTTTGTAAGGATGGTTTTTCACCTATTACTAAATTAAACTTGCTTCATTGGAAAGGCAGCAAGATGCATCCTCATTTCAATGTCTACTGAAATAATACAGGTTGACACCAGGAAACATTAACGCCACTGCATCCTTGCTGCTTTCTCATGTGGAAGTCTGTTTAATGTGAAAACAAGGTGATATCTAATTAGCACACAGGTAAGGAATTAAGAAAATCTTTATTTAAGGGTGAAAATGTTTCTCACAAAATCGTTGCCCCAATGCATCATTGAAATTCAAGCTGGAAAGATGATTTTAATATATCACTTGTACATTTTGTATTGCTCTTCTGGTGACAATGTAGTTTGTTTTTGTCAATTACCATTTTAATAATAGGGTAAAGAAAATTAAGTGGATTTTTAAAAGAAAACAATACTTTCAATATACTATTAAAACAAATTAAAATGGTAAAAGTTATTGTACTTTAAGTAAAAATAAAAGAGCAAAAATATCAATCCCAGTTTTGATTACTTAAATCAACAACAAAAAATGCATATAGCAAAGGATAGTTTCAATCTGCCTACCTCTTGGTTATGGGCCCAGCATGCTTCCATTGCAGTACTCTGCTGCACATGTAAGTGCAAGAGATCCTGAAGCACTCACTCATCATGGGAAAGTACCAATGTGTTTCTTCGTTGGTTGATGGAAGAAACATCTTACAAAAACTCTCCAGATTATTGACTTTTTAAAGTTTTTCTAGGAAACGTTCTAGATGTATGCTTATTAGCCTTTGTCAGTATGTACTTTTTACAAAGTGTCTCTGTGGCGTAATCGGTTAGTGTGTCTGGCTACTAACTGAAAGGTTGGTGGTTCAATCCCACCCAGGGACGTAATTGACATTGTTATCAGATTTTGGTGATCTTTAAGTAGACAAGTCAAAATTTCAAACTCCCTGTTATGGTGTAGGGTACCTGGCCTTCTCTGATGTAATCAGAGTTAGATTTGATTCAGTGATTTTATAAAAACAGATAGGAAGCACAATTTAGCAGTGGGTTGCAGAGAAAAAGAAATATGCTGGCAAAAAAAAAAAACAATTGAGTGATTTAAACAGCTCTTCATTTTCTGGCTTTATTTTTATGCTAACAAATTTGTTCTCTGAAAAGTGTCCACAAAGCCAAGTCTCTGATTAACACCTTTGTATGGATGGTTTTTCACCTATTACTAAATTAAACTTGCTTCATTGGAAAGGCAGCAAGATGCATCTTCATTTCAATGTCTACTGAAATAATACAGGTTGACACCAGGAAACATTACCGCCACTGCATCCTTGCTGCTTTCTCATGTAGAAGTCTGTTTAATGTGAAAACAAGGTGATATCTAATTAGCACACAGGTAAGGGATTAAGAAAATCTTTATTTAAGGGTGAAAATGCTTCTCACAAAATCGTTGCCCCAATGCATCATTGAAATTCAAGCTGGAAAGATGATTTTTTTTTTTCAAAACAATGTTTATTGAAGAAAGGTAGAGATAGATGTACAAAATTCCATGTCTGGATTCATAGTGGAGAGGTACAAATAACAGAAATACGAGGTAGGTCAGGGTCATACAAGAAAGTCTCGGTATGTGGAAAATACATGCATAATTACATATAGTACATGTAAGAATTTGGTAATAAATGATATCTATAGGATATATTCCACTCCTATTGTCTAGGGTTACCATTTTGCTTAGTGAAATGTGAGATCTGGTATTAAAGAGACATGAAGGTATCTAGTGGAAGTAAAGACTTGTAATAAGCCTCAGTATCTGACCATATAGACCCTTAGCAGCTGAGAGACCACTACAGACAAGGAGAAAGAAAACAGAAAGTGAAGAGATAATAACCCTTCTTCAAATAATTTTCTATTTTATAAAGAAGATTGGTTAGGTAGAAAAATCGAATTCGTATAGATTGTAGAGGGAAGAGAAATGAGAGGAGAAAGAAAGAAAGAGAGGGGGTGGGAGATGGAAGGGAAGGGGGGGGTGGACAAGACATGAAGACAGGACAACATACAGCATCGTTCTCTAAAGGGAAAACCATACCATAAGGTTGTCAGGTTGGATATATGTCCTGTGGACTGCGATAAGTAGACATTATTTACCGGCTCAACACATTTCAAGCTTAACATAGTTAATAACATTAATCAATCTGTCTATACAAATACCAAGTGGTGGGTTCGAAAATTTTCTGGATTCTGAGCTGAGTGGCATTATCAAAGCTTTGTATAACAGTTTCCCATTTCCTATAGAATCTAGGGGCCCCTGACTCTATATCCGGTACTAGAGCCTGTCGCTCGTAAAATATGTTGTTTAGCAGAGAGGTTCTCATTTCTGTAATAGATGGAGGTTGTCTGTGTAACCAATGGGTGAGGATTAATTTTTTAGCGATAGTGAGGATAACTGTCAGGGCAGGTATAATCTTCTGTTTGTGTGGTCCCAGGTCCCAATCTGAAAAGCAGTAAAATAGACATGCGGTAGGGAGCTTGGTGATTCGAACTGAAAAGATATCATTAACATGGTTTATCAGTTTGTCCCAGAAAGTTCTTATTTTCCTGCAGTCCCAGAAGTTATGATAGTATGTGGCCTCAGCCATCCCACATTTAAAACATCGACCCGTAGAGGCCAGGGTGAAATAGGAATGCTGTTTCGGGGAGATGTAGGCTCTATTTAAGAATTTGAGGTGCGTTTCCTGCAAAGCTGCGGATTTTAAATATTTAAATGTGGGGGACAGTTTGGACATAAGTACCGACATAGCCGGGAAATCAGGTATGTCCCGCTGCCAGCGCGAGTGGAGAGCACTTTGCAAGGGTGTTTTCCCTGAGTCTATGAGAATAGAATATAAATTACGCAGCCTATATCCTATGGTCAGATTAAAACGCAAGAGAGGGGTAAGAGGGTCAATGGCCGTATCAAGGGCCATTCCAGGTGGTAACGACTGTGCAAAATGACGGGATTGGAGGTACATATAAAATTGGGAGTTGGGTAGACCATATCTATCTGATAATGCAGAGAAAGAGTAGAGCTTACCCCCAGGGTCAAAGATATCTCGAATGCACGAGATGCCCTTCTCTTTCCACGTCAAGTAAGCACGGCCGTCCAAACCAGGAGGAAATTGTGGGTTGCCCCAAAAGGTGGTGTAAGGGGAGTTAGAGGAATTCCTGTGCAATCGTTTATTGATAGATTTCCAGGCTTTATAAGTGTCATGAAAGAGTATGTTGGATTTTATATGGGAAGGAATCAGTGAGGTAGGTGCATGAAGGAGAGCAGCTGGGGAGAAAGGATGGAAAAGGTGTTCCTCTATGTTGGGGAGAGTATATACGGAACCACCAGAAAACCAATCCACCATGTATCGATACATAGCTGCATTTGAAAAAGCAGAGATGTCTGGCATCCCAAAACCACCCTCCGGCCTCGGCAGTCGCAAAATATGGCGGGATACCCTAGATTTCTTTTTTGCCCAGATAAATCTTGTAAACAGGGAGTCAAATCGTTGGATATCTGACTTGGAAAGTTGCAAGGGAAGCATTTGGAGGACATAGGATAATTTGGGGAAAATAAAGCTTTTAATAACCACTACCCTACCAGACAATGATAGAGGTAAATCCATCCATCCGTTCAATAATTTCTCCGCCGAGGAGTATATCTGGTGGAAATTAGCAGAGTATAGGGCGTCCAGATTAGGGGGAATCATGATGCCTAAGTATTTAAGTGGAGAGCGGCAAATTGTGAATTGTGTCAGCGTGGGGGATAGAAGGTTTGTGGAGTGACCAGGGCCTAGAGGGAGGAGGCGTGACTTGTCATAGTTCACGCGAAATCCCGAGAAAGAGCTAAAATTATCTATAATGTGCTTTATAGCAGGGATGGAAAATTGGGGGTTAGAGATAAATAAAAGCATGTCATCGGCAAATAGACTGAGTTTCACTTCAGTCGACCCAACACCAATACCAGTATATTCTAGAGACATGCGCAGTGCAGTGGCTAGGGGTTCTATAGCTATAGCAAATAGAAGAGGTGAAAGGGGGCAACCTTGTCTGGTCCCTCTATGGAGGGGGATGGGAGAGGACATATAATTGTTAGAGAGGATTTGAGAGGAAGAGTCATGATAGAGAAGACGTACTGCATGGATGAAGGCCTCCGGGAATCCAAACCTGTGCATGGTGTCAAAAAGGTGATCCCATGTGACTAGGTCAAAAGCCTTCTCAGCATCAAGGGAGAGAAGGGCATAGGGGTTCTGGTCTCCCGAGGTCTCCAACCACTGCATGACAGTCAGTATCTTACGCACATTCACCGTAGAGTGGCGCCCCCAAATAAACCCTGTCTGGTCTTCCTGGATCAGAGAGGGCAAGAGAAGCTTTACCCGGTCTGCCAAGATCTTGGTATATATCTTGTAATCCGTATTCAATAAGGATATAGGTCTATATGAACTGGGAAGCAGGGGGTTTCTCCCTGGTTTATGGAGGATTTTTAGAATCGCAGCGTTGAAGTATAGTGGAGGAGGTGTTCCGGACAACAGCAAGTTGAATAGTTTACAAAGGGGTTTGACCAATTGAGGGGCCAGTATTTTATAGTATTCATTGGTTAGACCGTCAGGTCCAGGGGTTTTGTTTGGTTTCAAACAGTGAATTGCATGGAGCACCTCCTCCTCAGTAATGGGGTTCAGTAGGGGTTGGGATGAGGTAGAAGATAGAGAGGGAAGCGTAAGGGAAGACCAGAAAGAGTGTTGTTGTTGGTAATCAATAGAGGGTTCAGAATATAGTGAGGAATAAAAAGACTGCAGAACCTCAGACACCTGGTCACAATCATGTACCACAGTGCCGTCAGCCCTAGTTAGAGCATGGATAAGTGTTGGGGGATGTTGACCTTTCAGGAGATTTGAAAGCAATCGACTAGATCGATTGCCGAATTTATGAAATCTACATTGAGACATAAATGTTAATTTAGATTCGGTTTGGGTTAAGAGTTTGTCAAAAAGGGATTTCTGTTCATGGTAGAGTTTTCTGGTAATTGGGGTGGGGGACTGCGTGAACGCTTGGTAGGCGTCAGTAAGTTTAGATTGAGCATCAAGGTACAGAGCTTGTGTGTCTTTCTTATGTTTGGAGGTGAAGGAGATGATAGCACCTCTTAGTACTGTCTTAGACGTCTGCCAGAACAGGAGCGGTGATTCCTTCTCTGCAGTTATATTACAATGTGTGAAGTCAGCCCATGATGCCTCCAGCATATTTCTAAATTGAATGGAATTGGTCAGGTGGGATGGGAAGCGCCATTGTCTGACAGGGCCTCTATTGGGGAAGGTGGCGAGAGCCATCCAGCAGACCGCATGATCCGACAAGGACACCGGTTCAATTTCAGAAGTTTGCACCCTGGTAAACATAGAAGCCGAGATGAGCAGATAATCGATTCTCGACAGTGTACCATGAGCAGCCGATAAACAAGTGTATTCACGGTCGACCGGATGACAGGCTCGCCACACGTCCACCAAGTGCAGCTGTGACATTAGATATGGTAAACCATATTTGGGAGTATAACGGCTAGATCTGGATTTGGTGTTCCTATCAAGAGCATTGGATACAGTAGAGTTAAAGTCACCTGCGAGTATCACCTGTTTATGAGAGTGTGGGTGCAGTTTAGCGGCAATGGACAGAAAAAAGGGTTGGGGATCGATATTGGGGGCGTATACATTACACAGTAGAAAGCGTGAGTCATCTAGAGTGGCGTCTACAATGAGGTATCTGCCTTCAGTATCAGATTGGGAGGAGTGAAGGTCTACTTGGACGGAGCGTCTAATCAAAATGAGTACCCCACGGGCCTTGGCAGTAAATGGGGCGGACGCCAGCACTCTCCAGCCCAGGCAATTGAGCTTGTCAATCTCAGGGGGAAGGAGATGAGACTCCTGGAGGAATGCAACATCTACATGTAGTTTAGATAAGTAAAGTAAGATTTTCTTCCTCTTTATGGGGGAGTGGAAGCCACCTACATTATATGTGCAAATTTTTAAACTGGTCATCATTCTGCTGAAGAAAGGTATGGTTCATGGCAATAAATAAAACTGATAATATCATATCTACAAAATACATTGCTATCATGGACACAGAAAACCAACAGGACAAGACACAGAGAGGAGAGAACAATGGGTAGAAAAAGTGGGGGAAAGTAAAGCAAAGGATCCAGAAAAGAATGGATCAAAGGATTAGCATCAAAAGTGCACTTCAGGTACAAAGATAATCTAAATTGACCTATAGTTCGCCAATTGGAGAACCAGATAAGAACTCCAGGCTTGCCCCAGCCCTGGTACTGAGAAATAATAAGCATAGCTTATATATGGCATAAACAAAACATAACTTAGAATAATATGTGGAAAACTTTAGGTGGAAGGCGCCTTAAAAGAAGGATCCCATTCAGAATGGGATTAATGATGAAATGGCACCCGCCATAGCATTTACGCCGGTAAGAGAGGCGTCTCCTCCCACCAATAATTTCAAGAACTTCTAGCGATTAACAGCTATAACATAAACAGATATATCAAAGTAATAGAGTAATCGCCAGTAAAGGAGGAGATAACCACGCTAAGGAATTTTATAGCCGTGGTTAGCAGTCAGGAGTCGAGTCCGTTGAGGGCTGGCGCAGTGAGGAACGGCCGTTCTCCTCTTCCAGTAGATATGCTTCCGCATCAGCCACGGTGGAGAAGTCTGTAAATGAAGATCCTTTGAACAGGCGTAATCGTGCTGGGTATATAAGAGCGAATTTTCTATTTGCTTTTGCTAGGCGGGAACAAAGTGGGGTGAATTCACGTCGTGCCCTGGCCACCTCTGCCGAATAATCTTGGAAGATAAAAATCTTCACATCGTTCCATTGTAAGTTCCGCTTACGGCGAGACGCAGACCAGATGGTGTCTTTGTGGATGTAATTTAGACAACGGAAAATAACAGCTCGGGGTCGGGAATCCTGCGTAGGCCTTGCAGGACCAATGCGATGGGCCCTCTCCACAATCATACCCGTGCAGGAATCTTGGATATCAAGCAGATCTGGCAGCGTGTCTTGTATGAAGGAAAGGAGTGCTGGCCCTTTAAGGGCTTCGGGTAGCCCAACAACCCTCAGATTATTTCGACGTGATCTATTCTCGAGATCGTCGACCTTATTAAGAAGCTGGTAATGGGATTTCTGAAGAAAGGCGCACTGTTCCTTTAAATCGGCAACGTCATGAAATGTCTCCCCAAGGCGCTGTTCATTAGCCTGCACCCGTTTGGAAAGCTGTTTAAACTGTGATTTGATGTCATGCACTGCCTGTGTGACTTTGGCAGCATGAGATTCCATAATAGGATTAATGGAGTCCTGAATTGCCTTTACCATGTCAGAGTATGTAATTGGGCCCTCAGCCTGCTCTGTAGTCTTATTAGACTTCTGTGTAGAGGGGGCAGCATGTACAGGGAGAGCTGTGTTCACAGAGGAGTCAGAGGAGGAATGTAACTCACGATCTGTGTGTATTTGCTGCTGCTGCGGATGTGTCTGCTGTCCGGCGGCCATCTTGGATTCCCCTTTCGTTTTTGCAGGACGTTGTTTGAGGGGCTTAGCCGCTTCTGGGGCGGCCAGGAAGCGCTCCATCAGGTGCCAGAGGTGTTCCCACAGGCAGGTGAGCGGTTCTGGAGCGGGCTGTAACGCTATGTGCAGCGTACGGGCTAGCGCGGGCTGGGGCGGCACACGGAGCTCACACTGCTGCTGCTGCACGCATCGGCGCCGTACCCGGAAGTCTGGAAAGATGATTTTAATATATCACTTGTACATTTTGTATTGCTCTTCTGGTGACAATGTAGTTTGTTTTTGTCAATTACCATTTTATTAATAGGGTAAAGAAAATTAAGTGGATTTTTTAAAGAAAACTATACTGTCAATATACTATTAAAACAAATTTAAATGGTAAAAGTTATTGTACTTTAAGTAAAAATAAAAGAGCCAAAATATCAATCCCAATTTTGGATTACTTTAATTAACAAAAAAAAATGCATATAGCAGAGGATAGTTTCAATCTGCCTACCGCTGGGTTATGGGCCCAGCATGCTTCCATTGCTGTACTCTGCTGCACATGTAAGTGCAAGAGATCCTGAAGCACTCACTCATCATGGGAAAGTACCAATGTGTTTCTTCGTTGGTTGATGGAAGAAACATCTTACAAAAACTCTCCAGATTATTGACTTTTTAAAGTTTTTCTAGGAAACGTTTTAGATGAATGCTTATTAGCCTTTGTCAGTATAGACTTTTGCAAAGTGTCTCTGTGGCGCAATCGGTTAGTGTGTACGGCTATAAACCAAAAGGTTGGTGGTTCAATCCCACCCAGGGACGTAATTGACCTTGTTATCAGATTTTGGTGATCTTTAAGTAGACAAGTCAAAATTTCAAACCCCCTCTTATGGTGTAGGGTACCTGGCCTTCTCTGATGTAATCAGAGTTAGATTTGATTCAGTGATTTTATAAAAACAGCTAGGAAGCACAATTTAGCAGTGGGTTGCAGAGAAAAAGAAATATGCTGGTAAAAAAATCCAATTGAGTGATTAAACAGCTCTTAATTTTCTGGCTTTATTTTTATGCTAACAAATTTGTTCTCTGAAAAGTGTCCACAAAGCCAAGTCTCTGATTAACACCTTTGTAGGGATGGTTTTTCACCTATTACTAAATTAAATTTGCTTCATTGGAAAGGCAGCAAGATGCATCCTCATTTCAATGTCTACTGAAATAATACGGGTTGACACCAGGAAACATTAACGCCACTGCATCCTTGCTGCTTTCTCATGTGGAAGTCTGTTTAATGTGAAAACAAGGTGATATCTAATTAGCACACAGGTAAGGAATTAAGAAAATCTTTATTTAAGGGTGAAGATGTTGCTAACAAAATCGTTGCCCCAATGCATCATTGAAATTCAAGCTGAAAAGATGATTTTAATATATCACTTGTACATTTTGTATTGCTCTTCTGGTGACAATGTAGTTTGTTTTTGTCAATTACCATTTTAATAATAGGGTAAAGAAAATTAAGTGGATTTTTGAAAGAAAACAATACTGTCAATATACTATTAAAACAAATTAAAATGGTAAAAGTTATTGTACTTTAAGTAAAAATAAAAGAACCAAAATATCAATCCCAGTTTTGGATTACTTTAATTAACAAAAAAAAATGCATATAGCAGAGGATAGTTTCAATCTGCCTACCTCTGGGTTATGGGCCCAGCATGCTTCCATTGCAGTACTCTGCTGCACATGTAAGTGCAATAGATCATGAAGCACTCACTCATCATGGGAAAGTACCAATGTGTTTCTTCATTGGTTGATGGAAGAAACATCTTACAAAAACTCTCCAGATTATTGACTTTTTAAAGTTTTTCTAGGAAACGTTCTAGATAAATGCTTATTAGCCTTTGTCAGTATGTACTTTTTGCAAAGTGTCTCTGTGGCGCAATCGGTTAGTGTGTTTGACTATTAACCAAAAGGTTGGTGGTTCAATCCCACCCAGGGACGTAATTGACCTTGTGATCAGATTTTGGTGATCTTTAAGTAGACAAGTCAAAATTTCAAACCCCCTGTTATGGTGTAGGGTACCTGGCCTTCTCTGATGTAATCAGAGTTAGATTTGATTCAGTGATTTTATAAAAACAGCTAGGAAGCACAATTTAGCAGTGGGTTGCAGAGAAAAAGAAATATGCTGGCAAAAAAATCCAATTGAGTGATTAAACAGCTCTTCATTTTCTGGCTTTACTTTTATGCTAACAAAGTTGTTCTCTGAAAAGTGTCCACAAAGCCAAGTCTCTGATTAACACCTTTGTAGGGATGGTTTTTCACCTATTACTTAATTAAACTTGCTTCATTGGAAAGGCAGCAAGAAACACTAGACTAATTGGAGGTGCGCCCTAAAGCAAATTACAATGTTAGGATTAGGGGGTTCGGAAAGACCTCTAGTGTATACTGTCACGATCCGGGTATCTGGACGCCATAACTTACCTTTCAGATGCCTCCTAAGGCTGGCTCAGCGCTCCAGGACCGGATCCCATCTGTTATTCTGATGTCCCCATTCCTGCCTCCTCTCCTGTCACTCTGAGACGCTGTCACAGCGGCGCCATGTTACATCTTGAATGGCATCTCCCGCGGCCTCCGCCGCCGTCCCTGAGTTTCTGCATGCAGGATGTCAGAGTGGCGCTTATGTCAGCCGCGGCCTCCGCTGTTGCCCGCGTGGTTCAAATGTGCACTCATCAGTCTGGCGTCTCCTGTTTACTGTTGCCGGCGCCGCCATTGCTGTTAAAGTTCCCACATGGATTATCAAACCAATCTTCCCTCCAAGTGTCTGCATGGGCGCAGCCATGTTGGATTCTGTCACCTGTTCATTTCCACCAATCCGCTGTTTCCATTGTAATCTGCATAATTGCCTAGCCAATCCCTTCCTTGCTGCAGGTATAAGTATTCTGTGCCTGAGCAAGGAAGGCGTCAGTGATTTGGTTGTCAAACCTAGTTCCAGTTTGTCTCTCTCCCGTGGTTGTTTTCCAGGTTCCAGTTACCATCTCCAAACCTCCACTAAAGAGACCCGCTCTAGTCTACCACCTGTGGTGCAGCCTGACTCTCCAGTCCTCTGGGACTCATCTGTTTCCAGTTACAGATTTACCTGCTTCCAGCCTAGCTTCCAGCAGAGATCAGCTCTTCTTAAAGTACCGGTATCATTTCCGCAGATTACCACTCACCACCGGCACTATTATTTCACCGCTCTCAAACTCCATATATCAATCATATTTCATCGCTCTCAAGCTTCATTTATTATTTGGCTGGTTCCATCCAGCAATCCACTCCGTGCTTACATCAGTCTGGTTTCAGCCAGTACCCACAGCAGCCATTTTATCCACAGCAGCCCAGCTTTTCCTGGAACACCAGCTAGTATGATCCTGGGCTATCTCCATTGCTACAGTCGGGCCTGGTAAGGACTTTCCAACTAGAAGATAATAAGAACTGTCTCATACTACCAGAGCCCTGTGGTCCTTGTCCTCCTGTAGTACCCAGGAACTGTATTATTTCTCTGCTGATTTTATGTTTCTCTTTTATTACTGCTGTGATGCATGGAGTTTGTCAAAATAAACATCATTGACTTTTATCCTGGTTGTCGTGGGCACGCCTTCGGGCAATTCTTCTACATTTAACTTACATGTCCAGGGGTCTGATACAACCTCCCAGGTTCCACTACACCTCAGCCCCTACAACTGAGGCTGCCTCCAGTCAGCTCAGGCCCTCAGTTGTGACATATACACTGTATATACATTTTAAGATAGGAAGGTACAAATTACATATTCACATTGCATCTATGGGCTGGATTCAAATGTCCCTTTCCTCCCTCAATCGTGCCCGTCAGCAGCTATTCTATTCTATATAAGGAGCCACGAGTCGCCGCCATTTTCACTTGTGCATTGGAGATGATAGGGAGAGGACGTGCAGCGTTTTCTCAGTTTCTGTGTTCAGTGTGCTGCAAATATCTGTGCTCAGTGTGCTTGCAAATATCTGTGCTCAGTGTGCTGAAAATATCTACGTTCTCTGCCTGAAAAATGCTCCATATCTGTGCTGCATTGTATTATATAGTATGAGGACAGGGCAAAATTTTGCTGACCACCAGTATATAATATATAGCAGTACGGTACAGTAGGCCACTGCTCTACCTACCTCTGTGTCGTCAAGTATACTATCCATCCATACCTGTGGTGTATTTTAGTAGTTGTGCGCAGTATATATAGTAGGAGGACAGGGCAGAATTTTGCTGACCACCAGTATATAATATATAGCAATACGGTACAGTAGGCCACTGCTCTACCTACCTCTGTGTCGTCAAGTATACTATCCATCCATACCTGTGGTGTATTTTAGTAGTTGTGCGCACTATATATAGTAGGAGGACAGTGCAAAATTTTGCTGACCACCAGACTTCTACTTAAGTCCAATGGTGTAGGATGTGCAAAGCTGTTTGGCTGTGCATTTATTGATCTAAGCATGCATTTTTATCAAAGCGTGATAAAATTGACACATAACGCAGCGTTCAATCAGCGTTAATTTATCTTCAGCTGATATCGATTGTGAATTGACGTTTCTTCTCTTCTTGTCACCTACAGGTAATTACAATTGACTACAACCACCAATCTATTCTGCTGCACTATATCTATATATGCAAAGCTAATTCTGCTGGGTAATGCAAATTGAAACATTATTGCATAGTATGTGATTTTGAAGTACTTTTTTAAAGTTTTGAATGATATAGACCCAGTTTAATTTTTGTGGAATGCCTGGTTGTAGCTTTTAAGGTAATTTATTGCCTGGCATTTGAGGGGGTGGGGTGTGGTTACAGATTTAAATTATTGGTTTCACTTGTAATAGTCTTCTACTTAAGTCCAATGGTGTAGGCTGTGCAAAGCCATTTGGCTGTGCATTTATTGATCTAAGCGTGCATTTTTATAAAAGCGTGATAAAATTGACACATAACAGCAGTGTTCAATTAGCGTTCAATCGAAGTGAAAAAGAAGGAAAACAGAAGCACACCAATCTAACAAAACAAAGAAAACTGAAGAACTAATAACAAATGTGAGTCACTTACTCCTCAGATCACTCACCTCCTGATTGTTGCATCTGATTACATAGCACAGAACTACCTTACTTGGACATTTCATAAACCATCCATTTCACCTACAAATGCCTGTATCTGTATTATTGTAATTTTGTTTTTTAAGCACAGCTGCACCAATGCAATTTTACCTGCAAACACTTAAAACATCTAACATAATTACCATTGCTTCTTAAACCTCTCACAATCCTTTCATTTCTTACACTCCAAATACATTTCTGCACCCACTTTATCTACGCTTTTGACTCATTTCATACTAAATTGAGCCTACACTGCTTTTCTCACCTGCATTTCTACAATTCTTCTGCTCGGATTCCCTTACAGTCTCCTCTCCTACTTCCACTTTCCCTCAACCTATTTACCTTCTTAACACTATGTGAATGCTTTCTTATACTCCCCACATCACTCAGTGTCTACCTAATAATGTATCTTTATCCTTCCCCCCCCCCAGTCTCCTCCACCTCCTCCTCTGTCTCCCCTCCATCCCTCTGTTTCCTTCCCCCACCTTTCCTGTTACCCCACTTTCATTCACCTCTGCCCCATGGTCCTGCTACCCCACAACTCAGCCCTGCTCCCTCTCTCCCTTCCCTGTCACCTCCCCACACCCCCATCCACATCACACTGACCTCCCTCCCTGCCCATCTCCTGCAGTTTCCCCTCCTATCTCAGGCACCCGTACCATCACTACTCTCTCATCATCCCTGCCCTCAAAGTTAATCCCACCTCATCGCTACAGCAACCCTGAAAATCTAATTCACATCTCTCCCACAAACTCATACCCCCTATCCTGTGCCCTCTGGAATGCCAGATCCGTTTGTAACAAACTGGTCCCCACTCATGACCTTTTCATTTCCAACTCCCTACACCTACTAGCCATTACTGAAACTTGGATTACGCCCTCTGACACTACTTCTGCTGCTGCTCTCTCTGCTGGGGGCCTTACATTCACACACACCCCCCGACCTGGGGGTCGCCATGGGGGTGGTGTTGGGGTCCTTTTACCTTCTAGTTACTCCTACCAACTCATACCACCAGAACCATCCCTTATATTATCTACATTTGAGGTCCACTCCATATGTCTCTTCCAACCAGTCCATCTTAGAGTAGCTGTCATTTACCGCCCCCTTGGCACTGCTTCCAAATTCATCGACAACTTTGCTTCCTGGCTTCCTCACTTCCTCTCTTCTGACATTCCCACCATTATCCTAGGCGATTTCAACATCCCTATTGACATCCCCACACAATCCCCTGCCTCTAAACTCCTTAACCTCACCTCTTCACTTGGTCTCTCCCAGTGGACCTCCTCACCCTCCCATGTGAATGGGAGCTCACTGGATCTGGTCTTCACTCACCGCTGTGATATTTCTGATTTTTCCAACTCCCCATTTCCCCTCTCTGACCACCACCTGCTCTCCTTCAACCTATCTCTCTCGACTTCCCCATCTCAACCTCCTAAGGCTACCATCACTAAGCGTAACATTGAAGCTATTGACACCACATTCCTTTCCTCCCTGTTTGACTCACTTCTCTCTCCTATTCTCTCTCTCTCTCATGCCCTGAACAAGCCACTTCCACATACAATGCTTCCCTTACTTCTGCTCTTGACTCTGTTGCTCCACCAACCACTGTTCACCCTCGCAAATTAACACCTCAACCCTGGCACACCAAATGCACCAGATATCTGCAAAAATGCTCACGTACTGCTGAGCGACACTGGAGGAAATCACGCTCTAAGGCAGACTTCCTCCATTTCAAACTTATGCTCTCATCCTTCAGTGCTGCCCTTTCTCTTGCTAAACAGTCATACTTCAAGAACCTCATCTCCTCCCTGTCTTCCAACCCCCGGCGCCTCTTTGCCACTCTCAACTCACTCATCTGCCCACCTCCACCTCGTCTCCCTTCCTCACTCTCTGCTCTTGACTTTGCCACTTACTTCACATCCAAAATTGACTCCATACGTCAGGACATCACATCACACCAGACTATCAGTAACCAGCCTTCTCCCATCCCTTACAAACCCTCCCCATCCCTCGCACCAACTCTGTCATCTTTCTCCCATGCATCTGGAGAGGAAGTCATGGCCCTCATTCGTTCCTGTCCCCTCACCACCTCCCCACTTGACCCTATCCCCTCCCGCCTCCTCTGCCACATCTCTTCTTCTGCTTGTTCCCATCTTTCCCACCTTCTCAATCTCTCCCTCTCATCAGGCACTGTCCCCTCTGCCTTCAAGCACGCTCTCATCTCTCCTATTCTTAAAAAAACCTACCCTTGATCCAAACACTCTCTCCAACTACCGACCCATCTCTCTTCTCCCTTTTGCCTCCAAACTCCTTGAGCGTATTGTCTACAACCGCCTTACTTCCTTTCTTTCCTCACACTCACTGCTTGACCCATTCCAGTCTGGCTTCCGTCCTCTCCACTCCACTGAAACTGCCCTTACAAAAGTATGCAATGACCTCCATGCTGCTAAATCTAAGGGACACTACTCTCTACTTATTGGCCCTCATTCCGAGTTGATCGGTCGCAAGGCGAATTTAGCAGAGTTACACACGCTAAGCCGCCGCCTACTGGGAGTGAATCTTAGCTTCTTAAAATTGCGACCGATGTATGCGCAATATTGCGATTACTAACTACTTAGCAGTTTCAGAGTAGCTCCAGACTTACTCTGCCTGTGCGATCATTTCAGTGCTTGTCGTTCCTGGTTGACGTCACAAACACACCCAGCGTTCGCCCAGGCACTCCCACCGTTTCTCCAGCCACTCCTGCGTTTTTTCCGGAAACGGTAGCGTTTTCAGCCACACGCCCCTAAAACGCCGTGTTTCCGCCCAGTAACACCCATTTCCTGTCAATCACATTACGATCGCCGGAGCGAAGAAAAAGCCGTGAGTAAAAATACTTTCTTCATAGTAAAGTTACTTGACGCAGTCGCAGTGCGAACTTTGCGCATGCGTACTAAGCGGATTTTCACTGCGATGCGATGAAAAAGAACGAGCGAACAACTCGGAATGAGGGCCATTCTACTTGATCTCTCTGCTGCTTTTGACACTGTGGACCATCCTCTCCTACTGCAAATCCTTCACTCCATTGGTCTGCGTAACACTGCCCTCTCTTGGTTGTCGTCCTACCTTTCTGACCGTTCATTCTCTGTCTCCTCTCATGACTCCACCTCCCCCTCACTTCCACTAACTGTAGGGGTACCCCAAGGTTCTGTCCTTGGTCCTCTTCTCTCTCTATACGTCCTCACTAGGTAAGCTCATTAGTTCTTTTGGTTTCCAATATCATCTCTATGCTGATGACACTCAAATCTATCTTTCCTCTCCAGACCTCTCCCCTACTCTCCTCACTCGTATCTCCAACTGTCTCTCTGCTATCTCTTCCTGGATGTCCCAGCGCTTTCTTAAACTTAACATGTCTAAGACCGAGCTGATCATCTTCCCTCCCTCCCGCATAACCTCACCTCCTACAATCTCATTATCTATTGATGGCACTACTATCTCCTCTACCCCCCAAGTGCGCTGTCTTGGAGTAATCCTTGACTCCTCCCTCTCCTTCAAACCACACATTCAGCACCTCTCACAAACCTGCCGTTTTCATCTAAAAAATATTTCCAGGATCAGACCCTTTCTGACCCAGGATGCTACTAAGACTCTTATCCACTCACTGGTCATCTCCAGACTGGACTACTGTAATCTCCTCCTGACTGGCATTCCTGACAAATACCTCTCTCCACTCCAATCTATCCTCAATGCTGCTGCCCGGCTCATTTTCCTCACCAAATGCACTACGTCCACCTCTCCTCTCTTACTAGTCCTTCACTGGCTCCCCTTCCCTTTCAGAATCCATTTCAAGCTTCTCACACTTGCTTACAAAACCCTCACCCACTCCTCTCCCATCTACATCTCTGATCTTATCTCGCTTTACACTCCCACCGGTCCTCTTCGCTCTGCTAATGCACGCCGACTCTCCTGCCTACGGATTACTTCCTCCCACTCCTACCTCCAAGATTTTTCACGTGCTGCACCACTTCTCTGGAATTCCCTACCTCTCCCCCTCAGACTCTCCACCTCTCTACAAAACTTCAAATGGGCTCTCAAGACCCACTTCTTCACCAAACCCAGCCAAATCTCATCCTAAACCTCTGTTCCACGCTCTCTATGTACCCCATCTGTCTCACCCCTGTCTGTCTACCCCTCCCCTTTAGAATGTAAGCTCTCACGAGCAGGGTCCTCTTCCCTCATGTGCTTACTCTTTTCTTACTTTAATAATCTTCAGCTGCACCAAATCCAGCAGTCTTCTGCCACCTGATACTTATTCCAGTGTCATCTGCTGATGTAGCTATGTTTATTTACCCTGTACTTGTCCTATATTGTCATCAACTGTAAGTTGCTGTTTTCCTGTTTGATTATTTGTTTATGTACTCTGTAATTTGGTGCTGCGGAACCCTTGTGGCGCCATATAAATAAAGGATAATAATAATAAATAATATAATATATAGCAGTACGGTACAGTAGGCCACTGCTCTACCTACCTCTGTGTCGTCAAGTATACTATCCATCCATACCTGTGGTGCATTTTAGAAATAAAACATATCTCGGCAGAGCAATCTATATATCCATCATTTTTCAGACAGCAACAGTGGGTATTGTAATAGTCACCCAATCCATCACTTTTATAGGGTTACATGCATCCACATGCTACAGCCTGTCTCAATAATTTTACTGTCACAGTGTGTGTGTTTGTGTTTTTATTTAGGTATTTTTTGTTGTTGTAGAACTACAGGTACCAGCGAGCCCGTTATTTCCCCGCCTGCTGGTACTTGAGGTTCTCCAAGTACCAGCAAGTGGGGGAGGCTTTCTGGGCCTTGTAGTTCCACAACAAAAAAACAATATTCTTTTTTTACACATATGGCTATCAGCCCGGCACCCACCACCCAGGGGTGCTGGGGACAGCCTCGGGCTTCACCCCTGGCCCTTGGGTGCCTCGAGGGGAGGAACCTCTTGATTTAAGGGATCCCCACTCCTCCAGGGAACCCCGGCCAGGGGTGACTAGTTGGAGGGGTAATGCCAGGGCCGCAGGGACCTACATAAAAGTGTCCCCTGGCTGTGGCATTATCTCTCTGGCTAGTGGAGCCCGGTGCTGGTTTTAAAAATATGGGGGACCCCTACATATTTTGTCCCACGTATTTTTGGAACCAGGACCCGTCTAAGAGCCCGGTGCTGGTTGTCTAAATACGGGGAACCTCTGTCCAATTTTTCCCCCAGTATTTAAATAACCAGGACCGGCTCAAAGAGGCTGGTTATACTAAGGAGGGGGGACCTCACACATTTTTTTTAACCCATTCAGACCCTTCTCCTTTAAGTTAATGGAAGCCCTGGACAACAAAATTGCATTCATGTCCTCCTCCCTCACCCTTCCCAGTCCCAAACACTCATTTTTTTTCTTTAAAAATTTATAATATATCACAAGAACAATGAGCAGGCAGGCAGCGGGCATTGGCGGCATCGGACTGAGATAGAAATTAGTGGTGGAGGGCTGGGTCAGTTGATTGTGGGAGAGTTTGTAAGCCATTGGCGGTGGCAGTGGGTATCGGCTCAGAGGCAGTAGCGGGCATTGGCTAAGGGTCATCGGCAGGATTCGGCGGACATTATGGCTGTAGTGCCTCACTAGCCACTGACCTCACCGCACGCCACTGTGGGACAGATGTAACATGCAGAGAGAGGTAGATTTTGGGAGAAGGAATGTCCTAGCATAACTGTTAATTGCAGTGTAATACTGTAATTCAACTGTGCAGCATTTGTGGCTAAATGTCAAAGAAGCCAGTATTTACCCTGCATGCAAAACAATAAATGTATTTGCACATACCTCCCAACTAACCCAATTTTTGCAGGACAGTCACTTTTTTTGGGAATGTCCAGCTAACCCAAATAACCCCCCCCCCCAGTGTCCCATAGTCATGGGGAAGGGGGGGGGGGTGGAAGGCTCCCTGTAGCTTGTTGCTCTGCAAATATGCACATTGTGGGTAATTCAGACCTGATCGCTAGGGTGTGTTTTTTGCATCCCTGTGATCAGGTGGTTGCCGCCTACAGCGGAAGGGAAAATTTGCTGTGCAGGTGTGTGATCACATGTGCACAAGAGCTGCACAGCTCAGCACTTACTCAGCCATTGAGGTGACGTCACAAATCCTCCCACAAAACGCCGGGTCCCTCCAGTGTTTTTCCGGACACTCCCTAGAAACATTCAGTTGCCACCCACACAAACACCCTCTTCTTGTCAATCTTCTTGTGCACCTACGCATTGTGGCGCATACGCATGTGCAGTGCAGACCTGATTGCCCGCTGGGTGAAAATAAATTGAAGCGATCTGGTCTGAATAAGCCCCAATGTCTATTCACGGGAGACAGAGGGGCTGGGGCATGGTCAGCAGCTCACAGAGCACCTATAATGAGAAAAATGGGAGACATGGCTCATGATCGCGATATACCTGCGAAGGTACGCCCTCTATTGATTGACAGGCAGAGGCATTCGCATTTTCTGCGGGGCACCCGGAGAAAATGTAGGCACATGCACAGGATGGACCCTGCGTATATGCCCCCATCCTCTTCATAGTTTTTGGGGTTGGAACGAGCAGTGTGAAAACATCAATCGATGGGGGTAATTCCAAGTTGATCGCAGCAGGAATTTTGTTAGCAGTTGGGCAAAACCATGTGCACTGCATTTACGAACAGATGATTTTTTATATAAATTTTAAAATGTTAGTAAATGTGTGTTTTTTTCAACCTGGAAGCCCAACATCGATTAAGATCGATCTTAAATAGACCCCTGGGTTTTAAGGATAACCATGGTTGAGTCCAATAATTAATTCACATTGACCGAAGTTCTAATTAAGTAGTGATGTGCACCGGAAATTTTTCGGGTTTTGGTTTTGGGTTCGGTTCCGCGGCCGTGTTTTGGGTTCGGACGCGTTTTGGCAAAACCTCACCGAATTTTTTTTGTCGGATTCGGGTGTGTTTTGGATTCGGGTGTTTTTTTCAAAAAACCCTAAAAAACAGCTTAAATCATAGAATTTGGGGGTCATTTTGATCCCATAGTATTATTAACCTCAATAACCATAATTTCCACTCATTTTCAGTCTTTTTTGAACACCTCACACCTCACAATATTATTTTAATTGGTATTTGGTACCGGGGACACAGTACCTCAATCAAGTCTATAGTTGGCTCTGAAATCAGCATTAAACTGGATCCACACTTAGATTATCTGTCCAATTTTTTTTTCTAGTTGAAACAAAATTATGCTAATATGTGGCAGCAAATGACAATTGACCATTTGCTCCCAAACACTGGAAAACATCCAAAAATGGTCATTTAGATAAATTGGTTAAATCCATTTCATTTAGCTAATTTATCCAAACTACCTTTATTGTATCTTTGTGGGTGAATGATGTGTGGGTCAGTGTTGAGGGTGGTGGAGGAGATGGGTAATAGGCACAGCAGGGTGTGGACAGTCAAATAGTGTGCTTAGAGGTGCAGATAAATAGGGATATCTAATAATTCACCCACTATTCTATAGAATTATTAGATATCCCTATTTATCTGCATTACTCACCTAACACTCAGCATTTATCTACATGCTGATGCTATTCATAGCACTTAGCTTGCAAGTATTTTACCCATAAGGAGACACATTAGATGTTCCCTCTCTTTTCATTGTAGACGTCCCCAGCAACCATACTGTACTATACTACAACAGGAATAATTACTGTGGGGGATTATACCATTTGATCTGGAATAAAGGGAAAATATTGTGGAAAGAGTGCTGTAAGTGTATGATATGTAGAACTATTGCCAGGTTCTGACATTTGTCAAGTGAATTACTAATATACATTCAACTAATATTACATAGTGTCCAGTAATTCAGTATCAGACTAATTGATATAGTCAATTTGGATCAATAATAAAGACACAACACAGGTAGCGAACCTTGATATTAATAAATGTATTTCCATTTATTATATATGGTAATTACATTATACAAACTTATTGTACTTTATTTCGTGTTTAGACAATTTTAACAAATTTATTAAAAGTTAATTTTTAAATCATCATTTGTGCGCCAGCAAAAGAGACATTCTTTTCTCTTCTCCTTTCCTGCATAACATTACTTGTCTCTGGTAGCACCCCCGAACGTCCTACAATTAATATTTAATATAACTGATGGACATTTATTGGGGCCTCTTCATACAAATATTTAGAATTTAATAGCTGGTGCAAAACACATCCCCTTCCCCCCATTCCCTGTATATCTGGATTCACCAAGGAAATGCTGATACTGACTCCAAGAAGAAAGGGAGTCTCTTCCCTATGAAGGTGAAGCCTTGTTTGGCGACGGCCTAGTTAATTTGATCTCGGCAGCTCCCGCAGGTAAGTCAACCTTCTTGCACTATGTTCCCTCTCAACGGATAAAGACGCATCATTATCTGATGCAGTCATTTCGGCCCAATAGATATGCAAGAAGTTAAGATTCCCCTTTCTTTGCAGGTAGAGGAAGGAGAAGAGGGAAGAGGTCTGTAGCCTCTTCAAGATTGCAGGAGCAGAGATTGTCCTCTGCTTCTGCCAAATCCACTGCATGACGCTAGGGCTTTCTTGCAGGAGCCCGCACCAGTGGGGGCACGTCTAAAACTCTTCAGTCAGTTCTGGATTCATTCGGACCTGGACTCGTGGGTTTTATAAATAGTGTCCCAAGGGTACAAACTGGGGTTTCAAGACGTTCCCCCTCACCGATTGTTCAAATCAGCCTTAGTCAGCAGGGAGAAGGTTTTTATTCAAGCCGCTTCGTGGTCCCGAAGCCGGACGGCTCAGTCAGACCAATCTGAAATCTGAAATCCCTCAATTTCTACCTAAAGAAATTCAATTTCAAGATGGAATCTCTCACGGTAGTGATCTCCAGTCTGGAGGAAGGAGATTTCATGGTTTTGGTAAACTTAAAGGATGCCTACTTACATGTTCCCATTTAGCCACTGCATCAAGCTACCTGAGGTTTGCAATTCAGGATTGTCATTACTAATTTCAGACGTTGCCATTTGGTCTGTCCGCGGCTCCGAGGATTTTCACCAGGGTGATGGCGGAAATGATGGTTCTCCTTCGCAAGCAAGGAGTCACAATTATCCCGTACTTGGATGTTCTCCTGATAAAGGCGAGATCCAGGGACCAGTTGGTGCAAAACATTGCACTCTCCCTGACAGTTCTTCAACAACATGGTTGGCTCCTAAACTTGCCAAAATCGCAGTTGGTCCCAATGACGCGGTTGTTGTTTTTGGGAGTGATACTGGACACAGAAGAGGTTTTCCTCCAGTGGAAAGGCTATGGAGATCCAGAGTCTGGTCAAACAAATTCTGAAACCAGCAAGAGTGTTAATCCATCAATGCATTCGGTTGCTGGGGAAAATGGTTTTGGCCTACGAGGCCATTCAGTTTGGCAGGTTCCATGCCAGAGTGTTCCAGTGGGACCTGTTGGACAAGTGGTCCGGATCCCACTTACACATGCACCGGAGGATAATCCTGTCTTCCAAGACCAGAATCTCACTCCATTGGTGGCTGCACAGTTCTCACCTCCTAGAGGGGCGATGGTTCGGGATCCAGGACTGGATCCTAGGGACCACGGATGCAACCCTTTCGAGGTGGGGAGCAGTCACACAGGGGGAAAACGTCCAAGGAAGATGGTCAAGTCAGGAAAGTTGTCTCCACATAAATGTTCTGGAGTTAAGGGCCATTTAATAACAGCAGACACAGTACACACTGGGACGGGTGCCCAGCATCCTCTACGGACTAAGAGAAAAGGATTTACCGGTAGGTATTAAAATTCTAGTTTCTCTAATGTCCTAGAGTATGCTGGGGACTCCGTAAGGACTATGGGGATAGACGGGCTCCGCAGGAGACATGGGCACTTTAAGAAAGACTTTAGTTCTGGGTGTGCACTGGCTCCTCCCTCTATGCCCCTCCTCCATACCTCAGTTTGATACTGTGCCCAGTTGAGACTGGGTGCTTTTCAGGAGCTCTCCTGAGATTTCTGACAGAAAGTATTTTGTTAGGTTTTTAATTTTCAGGGAGCACTGCTGGCAACAGACTCCCTGCATCGAGGGACTGAGGGGAGAGAAGCAGCCCTACTCTCTGAGTTGCAAGGTCCTGCTTCTTAGGCTACTGGACACCATTAGCTCCAGAGGGATTGGTACGCAGGATCTCACCCTCGCCGTCCGTCCCAGAGCCGCGCCGCCGTCCCCCTTGCAGATTCAGAAGATAGAAGCAGGGTGAGTATGAGAAGAAAAGAAGACTTCAGAGGCGGCAGAAGAGTTCATAATCTTCACTGAGTTAACGCACAGCACTGCAGCTGTGCACCATTGCTCCCATACACCTCACATACTCCGGTCACTGTAAGGGTGCAGGGCGCAGGGGGGGCGCCCTGGGCAGCAATATAAACCTCTTTTTGGCAAAAATATAACATATATACAGCTGGGCACTGTATATGTATGAGCCCCTGCCAATTTTACAGTTTAAGCGGGACAGAAGCCCGCCGCCGAGGGGGCGGGGCTTCTCCCTCAGCACTCACCAGCGCCATTTTTTCTCCACAGCACCGCTGAGAGGAAGCTGCCCGGACTCTCCCCTGCTTATACCATGGTAGACAAGAGGGTTGAAAAGAGAGGGGGGGCACATAATTCGGCGCAAATGACATACAGCAGCGCTACTGGACAAACATTATGTTACTGTGTTATTCCTGGGTTATATAGCGCTGGGGTGTGTGCTGGCATACTCTCTCTCTCTGTCTCTCCAATGGGCCTTGTGGGGAAACTGTCTTCAGAAAAAGCATTCCCTGTGTGTGTGTGGTGTGTCGGTACACGTGTGTCGACATGTCTGAGGAAGAAGGCTATATTAGAGAGGAGAGGGAGCAAATGAATGTGGTGTCTCCGCCGACACCTGATTGGATGGATATGTGGAATGTTTTAAATGCTAGTGTAAACTCATTGCACAAAAGATTAGACAAGGCTGAAGCTTTGGGACAGTCAGGGTCTCAACCCATCCCTGATCCTATGTCGCAGGGACTGTCAGGGTCTCATAAGTGCCCACTATCCCAGATTGTTGACACAGATACCGACACGGATTCTGACTCCAGTGTCGATTACGTTGATGCAAAGTTACAGCCAAAATTGGCAAAATCCATTCGATATAGGATTATGGCAATAAAAGATGTTTTGCACATCACAGAGGAACCCCCTGTCCCTGACAAGAGGGTACATATGTACAAGGGAAAGAAGCCTGAGGTAACCTTTCCCCCCTCACACGAGCTGAACGAGTTATGTGAAAAAGCTTGGGAATCTCCAGATAAAAGACTGCAGATTTCCAAAAGGATTCTTATGGCGTATCCTTTCCCATCAACGGATAGGTTACGATGGGAATCCTCCCCTAGGATGGACAAAGCATTAACACGCACAGCTACAGCTGGAAAATCAAATTTTTTACCTTATGTTCCCTCACAGCATAAGAAAGCTCTGCATTATCAAATGCAGTCCTTTCGGTCACAAAGAAACAAGAAAGTGCGAGGTGCGTCCTTTCTTGCCAGAGGTAGGGGCAGAGGAAAAAAGATGCACAACACAGCTAGCTCCCAGGAACAGAAGTCCTCCCCGGCCTCTACAAAATCTACTGCAAGACGCTGGGGCTCCACTGGCGGAGTCCGGCCCATGTGATGTCATGCAGCCGCTCTGACCACGCCTCCTGTTTCTCCGTTGCCGACCCAATATTGAAAACCCTGCCCCCGCACCGCTCCATCTCCGACTTGGAAATGGAGTGTTGTTGACCCCCCCCCCCCCCCCCCTGCACCGATTGACAGGCAGAGGCGACCGCATTATCTGCAGGCGGATGCGTATGCTCTTAGCAATTTTTGCAGTTGGATTGCTTATTGCGATTGCAATCCAACCTGAATCAGGCCCTATTACCTATCACAATGCACTGCGGGTAGTACAAAATGGGGTTAATATAGGAGAAAAACCCCCAGAGCTGTGCTCCTTAACTGTCCCTGGTGGCTAGTGGAGCAGCTGCCCAGTAATCAGTGTCCACGCCAGTGCGCACACGGCCCGCCCCCTACAGCCACGCTGGATCACGGTATAAAGTGGGCACAGAAGCCCCTTACCACCCTTTCATCAGCGGCCTCGTGATCCCGGAGGGCGGTGTGTGTGTGACTGACCTTAGGAAGAAACCGGAGCCTCCGCTGCAGTGACCCAGCAACCGGGGCACTGGAGTATACTGTGCCGCTGGGAGTGATGGAGCTGCAGTAAATATGTCTATTAGACCTAGCCTGCTGCAGCCCTTGTAGATTCTTATTAAAAAAGTTCTTCTTTTCTTGTCAAAATTAATAGCTAAGAATAGGCTGCCTGAGGCAGCCCCCTGTTAAGTGGCCTGCTACTGAAGGCACCAACTACAAACTGAGCTCCCTGTTCATGGAAGCGAGGTTATAGAGGAGGGGGCGCTGAGTATCTTGTGAACAGTCAAAAGCTTTGAGCTTGTTGGTGCCTCAGATCAAGATCCTACTCTACACCCCAATATGAATCCTTGTGGAGTCCAGTGTACCCCACAGAAGAAAAAAATGTGTCACAACCATTGGCAGCAACATAAGAATAGCTGCTGATGGGCACAATTGAGAAAGGAAGGGGGGAAAACATTTGAATCCAGCACATATATGTAATTCGAATATGTAATTTGTACCTTCCTACTTTAAAATATAATGGATGAACCTCACCCTGTGAGAACTATCTTCATGATCAAGAGATCTCATATGCAAGATAAGTATGTGTTGGGATAGGGCTGTGGAGGGCGGCTGCTCGGGCACACCCCCGTCAAGTTAAGGAGATTCAACTGAGGAAGCACAAGGGAACTCTCATCTGGGGACAACAACTGCAGGGAGAACACATTTTCAGATGAATGTGGGAGGGCAGAAGGCTGCCTAATACTGAAGCACCCCCAAACAACAAACCAAATGCAACAACTAGTGCAAGCATTCCTGGGGGAAGGCCTGCAGCAGATGGATCCAATAACAGCTCCAGAGTTGCTCTACAAGACAAGTAAAAGGGTGTGAGCCCTGCAGCACCACCTGTACTTTGCATACACACATATAGGACAGCATCTCTTATATGCCCCAGGGTCAATAAAATAGTATCCTTATCTAGGGTATCCATCCCCTCAGATAAGGTATCCGTCCATGCTGCTACAGCACTACACACCCAGGCCGACGCAATTGCCGGTCTGAGTAAGGTACCCGAATGTGTATAAATGGACTTCAGGGTTATCTCCTGTTTGCGGTCAGCAGACTCTTTGAGGGTAGCCGTATCCTGGGACGGGAGGGCTACCTTCTTGGATAAGCGTGTTAATGCTTTGTCCACCCTAGGGGAGGATTCCCATCTTAACCTATCCATTGATGGGAAAGGATACGCCATAAGAATCCTTTTGGAAATCTGCAGTCTTTTATCTGGAGATTCCCAGGCTTTTTCACATAACTCGTTCAGCTCGTGTGAGGGGGGAAAGGTTACCTCAGGCTTCTTTCCCTTGTACTTATGTACCCTCTTGTCAGGGACAGGGGGTTCCTCTGTGATGTGCAAAACATCTTTTATTGCCATAATCCTATATCGAATGGATTTTGCCAATTTTGGCTGTAACTTTGCATCATCGTAATCGACACTGGAGTCAGAATCCGTGTCAGTATCTGTGTCAACAATCTGGGATAGTGGGCGCTTATGAGACCCTGACAGTCCCTGCGACATAGGATCAGGCATGGGTTGAGACCCTGACTGTCCCGAAGCTTCAGCCTTGTCTAATCTTGTGTGCACTGAGTTTACACTAGCATTTAAAACATTCCACATATCCATCCAATCAGCTGTCGCAGAGACACCACATTAATTTGCTCCCGCTCCTCTCTAATATAGCCTTCTTCCTCAGACATGTCGACACACATGTACCGACACACCACACACACAGGGAATGCTTTTTCTGAAAACAGTTTCCCCACAAGGCCCTTTGGAGAGACAGAGAGAGAGAGTATGCCAGCACACACCCCAGCGCTATATAACCCAGGAATAACACAGTAACTTAATGTTTGCCCAGTAGTGCTGCTGTATGTAATTTGCGCCGAATTATGTGCCCCCCCCCCCCTCTTTTCAACCCTCTTGTCTACCGTGGTTTCAGCAGGCGAGAGTCTGGGGAGCTGCCTCAGCGGTGCTGTGGAGAAAAAATGGCGCTGGTGAGTGCTGAGGGAGAAGCCCCGCCCCCTCGGCGGCGGGCTTCTGTCCCGCTTAAACTGTAAAATTGGCGGGGGCTCATACATATATACAGTGCTCAGCTGTATATATGTTATATTTTTGGCAAAAAGAGGTTTATATTGCTGCCCAGGGCGCCCTGCACCCTTACAGTGACCAGAGTATGTGAGGTGTATGGGAGCAATGGCGCACAGCTGCAGTGCTGTGCGTTACTTCAGTGAAGATCATGAAGTCTTCTGCCACCGCTGAAGTCTCTTTTCTTCTCATACTCACCCGGCTTCTATCTTCCGGCTCTGCGAGGGGGACGGCGGCGCGGCTCTGGGACGGACGGCGAGGGTGAGATCCTGCGTACCAATCCCGCTGGAGCTAATGGTGTCCAGTAGCCTAAGAAGCAGGACCTTGCAACTCAGAGAGTAGGGCTGCTTCTCTCCCCTCAGTCCCTCGATGCAGGGAGTCTGTTACCAGCAGTGCTCCCTGAAAATTAAAAACCTAACAAAATACTTTCTGTCAGAAAGCTCAGGAGAGCTCCTGAAAAGCACACAGTTTCCACTGGGCACAGTATCAAACTGAGGTATGGAGGAGGGGCATAGAGGGAGGAGCCACTGCACACCCAGAACTAAAGTCTTTCTTAAAGTGCCCATGTCTCCTGCGGAGCCCGTCTATCCCCATGGTCCTTACAGAGTCCCCAGCATCCTCTAGGACGTTAGAGAAAATAGGATTTTAATACCTACCGGTAAATCCTTTTCTCTTAGTCCGTAGAGGATGCAGGGCACCCGTCCCAGTGCGTACTGTGTCTGCAGTTATTAAATGGCCCTTAACTCCAGAACATTTATGTGGAGACAACTTTCCCGACTTGACCATCTTCCTTGGATGTTTTCCCCCTGTGTGACTGCTCCCCAGCCTCTGATGGTTGCATCCGTGGTCCCTAGGATCCAGTCCTGGATCCCGAACCATCGCCCCTCTAGGAGGTGAGAACTGTGCAGCCGCCAATGGAGTGATATTCTGGTCTTGGAAGATAGGATTATCCTCCGGTGCATGTGTAGGTGGGATCCGGACCACTTGTCCAACAGGTCCCACTGGAACACTCTAGCATGGAACCTGCCAAACTGAATGGCCTCGTAGGCCGCAACCATCTTCCCCAGCAACCGAATGCATTGATGGATTAACACTCTTGCTGGTTTCAGAATTTGTTTGACCAGACTCTGGATCTCCATAGCCTTTCTACTGGAAGAAAACCTCTTCTGTGTCCAGTATCACTCCCAAAAACAACAACCGCGTCATTGGGACCAACTGCGATTTTGGCAAGTTTAGGAGCCAACCATGTTGTTGAAGAACTGTCAGGGAGAGTGCAATGTTTTGCAACAACTGGTCCCTGGATCTCGCCTTTATCAAGAGATCATCCAAGTACGGGATAATTGTGACTCCTTGCTTGCGAAGGAGAACCATCATTTCCGCCATCACCCTGGTGAAAATCCTCGGAGCCGTGGACAGACCAAACGGCAACGTCTGAAATTGGTAATGACAATACTGAATTGCAAACCTCAGGTAGCTTGATGCAGTGGCTAAACGGAACATGTAAGTAGGCATCCTTATGTCTACCAAAACCATGAAATCTCCTTCCTCCGGACTGGAGATCCCTACCCTGAGAGATTCCATCTTGAAATTGAATTTCTTTAGGTAGAAATTGAGGGATTTCAGATTTCAGATTGGAATTGCAGGCAGTGTTCAATTCATTGACACTGGCCCTGCCTCTAGTACAGAACAGGCCTGTTCAAGTACAATCGGACAACGCCACCACGGTAGTGTACACAAATCATCAAGGCGGCACTCGAAATTGCATAGCAAAGCTGGAAGTATCAAAAATCCTCAGTTGGGTAGAACGTCATCTGCCAGCAATATCGGCAGTGTTCATTCCCGGAGTCCTCAACTGGGAAGCGGATTTCCTCAGTCGTCAGGACGTTCACGCTGGAGAGTGGAGAGGCCGCAGCAGAAATGTCTGCACTGGTGTCAGTAGGTGACTGAGGCAGGGATGACTGGGAGATAGTGGGTGACTGAAGCATGTATGAGTGGGAGATAGTGGGTGACTGAGGCCGGGGTGACAGAGATAGTGGGTGACTAAAGCAGGGGTGACTGGTATAGTGGGTGACTGAGGCAGGGGTCGCAGGTATAGTGGTTAACTGAGGCAGCGGTGACTGGGAGATAGTGGGTAACTGGGGCAGGGGTGACAGGGAAAGTGTGTGACTCAGGCAGGGGTGATAGGGAGATAGTGGGCAGCAGATCACTGCCTTGCTGACAGCAGCACATCCCTGCTTCACTGACAGCAGCACATCCCTGCCTCACTTATAGCAGCACATCCCTGCCTTACTGACAGCAGCAGATCACTGCCTCACTGACAGCAGCAGATCACTGCTTCACTGACAGCAGCACATCCCTGCCTCACTGGCAGCAGCAGATCCCTGCCTCACTGGCAGCAGCAGATCCCTGCCTCACTGGCAGCAGCAGATCCCTGCCTTACTGACAGCTGTATATAGGGCCTAATTCAGACCTGATCTCTGCTGTGCATATTCACACAACAGGAGATCAGGTCTGAAGTGTGTGTGTGTGCTGGTGCCGCAGTGCACCGGCACATGCCAGAGATGCGATCAGCATCTCTGCCCAGTGAGCGCCTCTGCCAACACATACTTATCTTGCATATGAGATCTCTTGATCATAAAGATAGTTCTCACAGGGTGAGGTTCATCCATTACATTTTAAAGTAGGAAGGTACAAATTACATATTCAAATTACATATATGTGCTGGATTCAAATGTTTTCCCCCCTTCCTTTCTCAATTGTGCCCATCAGCAGCTATTCTAATGTTCTCTTATTCCGTAGAGGATGCTGGGCACCCGTCCCAGTGCGTACTGTGTCTGCAGTTATTAAATGGCCCTTAACTCCAGAACATTTATGTGGAGACAACTTTCCCGACTTGACCATCTTCCTTGGACGTTTTCCCCCTGTGTGACTGCTCCCCAGCCTCGGAGGGTTGCATCCATGGTCCCTAGGATCCAGTCCTGGATCCCGAACCTTCGCCCCTCTAGGAGGTGAGAACTGTGCAGCCACCAATGGAGTGAGATTCTGGTCTTGGAAGACAGGATTATCCTCCGGTGCGTGTGTAGGTGGGATCCGGACCACTTGTCCAACAGGTCCCACTGGAACACTCTGGCATGGAACCAGCCAAACTGAATGGGCTCGTAGGCCATCTTACCCAGCAACCAAATGCATTGATGGATTAACACTCTTGCTGGTTTCAGAATTTGTTTGACCAGACTCTGGATCTCCAGAGCCTTTCCACTGGAAGAAAACCTCTTCTGTGTCCAGTATCACTCCCAAAAACAACAACCGCGTCATTGGGACCAACTGCGATTTTGGCAAGTTTAGGAGCCAACTATGTTGTTGAAGAACTGTCAGGGAGAGTGCAATGTTTTGCACTAACTGGTCCCTGGATTTCGCCTTTATCAAAAGATCATCCAAGTACGGGATAATTGTTACTCCTTGCTTGCGATCACCCTGGTGAAAATCCTCAGAGCCGTGGACAGACCAAACGGCAATGTCTGAAATTGGTAATGGCAATACTGAATTGCAAACCTCAGGTAGCTTGATGCAGAGGCTAAATGGGAACATGTAAGTAGGCATCCTTTATGTCTACCAAAACCATGAAATCTCCTTCCTCCGGACTGGAGATCACTGCACTGAGAGATTCCATCTTGAAATTTAATTTCCTTAGGTAGAAATTGAGGGATTTCAGATTTCAGATTGGTCTGACTGAGCTGTCCGGCTTAGGGACCACGAAGAGGCTTGAATAAAAACCTTCTCCCTGCTGACTAAAGCCGATTTGAACAATCGGTGAGGGGGAACGTCTTGAAACCCCAGTTTGTACCCTTGGGACACTATTTGTAAAACACACGAGTCCATGTCCGAATGAATCCAGAACTGACTGAAGAGTTTTAGACGTGCCCCCACTGGTGCGGGCTCCTGCAAGAGAGCCCCAGCGTCATGCGGTGGATTTGGCAGAAGCAGAGGATGATCTCTGCTCCTGCGATCTTGAAGAGGATGCAGACCTCTTCCCTCTTCTCCTTCCTCTACCTGCAAAGAAAGGGGAATCTTAACTTCTTGCATATCTATTGGGCCGAAATGACTGCATCAGATAATGATGCGTCTTCATCCGTTGGGAGGGAACATAGGGCAAGAAGGTTGACTTACCTGCGGGAGCTGCCGAGATCAAATTAACTAGGCAGTCACCAAACAACGCTTCACCTTCATAGGGAAGGGACTCCCTTTCTTCTTGGAGTCAGCATCAGCATTCTCTTGGTGAATCCACAATGCCCTCCTATCCGAGACTGCCATGAAATTGGCCCGTGAACTCAAGAGTCCTATATCCCTTGCAGTCTCACGTAAGTATGCTGCAGTGTCCTTGATATGATACAACGTAAGGAGTATCCCATCTCTCCAAGGTATCTATATCGGATGACAAGGTATTCGACCAATTCTTGAATACTACTACTCACCCATGCACATGTAATGGCAGGTCTAAGTAATGTACCCTTGGTTACATAACTAGAAATAATGTAGCTTCCTGCATACGATCCGCTGGATTTGTGACAGGGCCCCGTGCAGAACAGGGGGTGACTCCCACTTTATTCTGTCCGCGGCGGGAAATGAATAAACAACCAGAATCCTTTTGGGGATTTGAAACCATCTTGTCGAGCTGGCCCAGACTTTCTCAAACAGAGATGGAGGAACGTTACATCAGCTTTCATTTTATATCTATATATACATACATATAGACCCCTTTCTCAGGAACAGCAGGGTCTTCAGTGATTTTAATATGTCCTTAATATCCACAATCATGTACTGAATGCTCCTTGCCAATATTGGATCTAATCAGGAAACATTATGGTCGACATAGGAATCAGTATCCGTGTCAGTATCAGTGTGTAGTAACTGGGCAAAATAACATTTTTGCGACCCCGCGGGGCCTGAGGGAAAAGAAACATAGCCAAGAACATCACATCTATTCTCTACGTCTGTGTCTGGGACACAGATTTATCCAACCTTACTCTGATATTACTGAAACTTTTACCCAGTCAGTTATTGGTGGTGCCAACAGGGCCACCATCATATGTCTGCATTCCTAATATAGTTTCCTCTTGGGAAAAACATTCAGCCATCGACATGTTGACACACATGTACCAAGTACCCACAGACACATCGGCTTATGGGGGACAGACCGTCAGTAAATCTGTCAGAGGGACACAGAGGATTTTTCAGCTCACAATCCAGCGCCAAAAGTACACAGTCTGGGAAATAATAAACTCTATAGTGATAGACTTGTAATGCTCTAAAGATGTTCTGGTGAGGTGAGGAAGAAGCCCCGCTACTGTAATGGCGCGTATCTGTCCTGCTCAGAAATAATTAATTACGCTAGCGGGGTAAGGACAGTGCCCAGGCACTAATGTCCACTTTTTCCAGCCTTTTGTGAGGAATTTATGCTGCCCAGGGTGCCCCCCCCCCTGTGCCCTGCACCCTGCAGTGCCTGTGTTTGTGTGGGAGCATGGCGCGCAGCGTTCCGCTCGCTGCTCGGTACCTCAGAATGCAATCACTGGAGAAGAAGTCTTCTGTTCTTCTGCTACTCACCTGTCTTCTGGCTCTGTAAGGGGGTGACGGCAGGCTGCGGGAGTGTGCATCTAGGCGTACCCAGCGATCAGCACCCTCAGGAGCTAATGGTGTCCTGTCAGCCTGAAGCAGAGCTATTGAACTCACTAGAAGTTGGTCATACTTCTCTCCCCTAAGTCCCACGAAGCAGGGAGACTGTTGCCAGCAGCCTCCCTGAAAATAAAAAAAACTAACAAGTCTTTTCAGAGAAACTCAGTAGAGCTCCCCTGTAGTGCATCCAGTATCACTGCGCACAATACTAAAACTGGAGTCTGGAGGAGGGGCATAGAGGGAGGAGACAGTTCACACCCTTTGAAAGTCTTAAAGTGCCCATGTCTCCTGCGGATCCAGTCTATACCCCAAGGTTCTTAATGTGACCCCAGCATCATCTAGGACGTATGAGAAAACAAATAACGCACACATGAGGAGGAGAGAACTAAGGAAGCTATAAGGAGAAGAGGGGAGGGGGGGTTGAAAGGTAAGGTAGTAAAGGCATATTGGATAAACTACAACCTTATACATATTCATTAATGTACCAGTAGTTAGAAGTAGAAGAGCTCTAACAGAAACCACAAAGCTTATCTAAAGCCACACCACACTGGATATGCCCAATCTCATTTGATTTTTGAAGCAAAGCAGTATTGGACTTTGTTAATACATGGATGGGAGACTGCTTGGTAGTATCAGATTCTTTAGGTGTTTTTAAACTACCAACACCATTTTCTTGGTACATTTAATTTTTACATGTATTCTTTTATGTACCAGAAGTTAGAAGTAGAAGAGCTGTAATAAAAACCACCAGCTCATCTACAGCCACAGCACACTGGATTTGCCCAATCTCTCCTGATCATGGAAGCTGAGCAGTGTTGGTCCTGGTTTTAGTACTTGGATGGGAGACCACCAGGAAATACCAGGAGCTGTGTGTATTTTTACAATACTAACACCGTTCTCTTGATGCATTCCATTTTGAAACATTGGGGCAGATCTATTAAGCCTGGTGAACTGATAAAGTGCAAGGTGATAAAGTACCAGCCAGTCAGCTCCTAACTGTCATTTTTCAAACCCAGCCTGTGACATGGCAATTAGGAGCTGATTGGCTGGTACTTTATCACCATGCAAATTATCATTTCACCAGGTTTAATAAATCGTCTGCTTACTCATTTATGTACGAGTAGTTAGAAGTAGAAGAACTCTAACAGAAACCACTAAGCTCATCTACAGCCACACCACACTGTATATGCCCAATATCACCTGATTTTAGGCCTGGTATGTTCTTGGATGTGAGACCACCTGGGAATACCAGGTGCTGTAGGTAGTTTTATACTACCAACACCGTTCTCTTGATGCATTCTATTTTGAAACTTATTCATTGATGTACCAGTAGTTAGAAGTAGAAGTTAGAAACAGCAAAAATCATCTACAGCCGCATCACACTGGATATGTCCAATCTCATCTGATGTTGGAAGCTAAGCCTGGTTAGTTTTTGGATTTCAGGTCCTGCCTTCTGGTTTGGCCACGGCACCTCGGAAATTCACCAAGGTCATGGCCGTGATGACGACCCTTCACCATCGGTGGACCAGGGAGGAATCTCTCCTCCCGATAAACATTCTGGAATTGCAGGCAGTGTTCAATTCATTGACACTGGCCCTGCCTCTAGTACAGAACAGGCCTGTTCAAGTACAATCGGACAACGCCACCACGGTAGTGTACACAAATCATCAAGGCGGCACTCGAAATTGCATAGCAAAGCTGGAAGTATCAAAAATCCTCAGTTGGGTAGAACGTCATCTGCCAGCAATATCGGCAGTGTTCATTCCCGGAGTCCTCAACTGGGAAGCGGATTTCCTCAGTCGTCAGGACGTTCACGCTGGAGAGTGGAGAGGCCGCAGCAGAAATGTCTGCACTGGTGTCAGTAGGTGACTGAGGCAGGGATGACTGGGAGATAGTGGGTGACTGAAGCATGTATGAGTGGGAGATAGTGGGTGACTGAGGCCGGGGTGACAGAGATAGTGGGTGACTAAAGCAGGGGTGACTGGTATAGTGGGTGACTGAGGCAGGGGTCGCAGGTATAGTGGTTAACTGAGGCAGCGGTGACTGGGAGATAGTGGGTAACTGGGGCAGGGGTGACAGGGAAAGTGTGTGACTCAGGCAGGGGTGATAGGGAGATAGTGGGCAGCAGATCACTGCCTTGCTGACAGCAGCACATCCCTGCTTCACTGACAGCAGCACATCCCTGCCTCACTTATAGCAGCACATCCCTGCCTTACTGACAGCAGCAGATCACTGCCTCACTGACAGCAGCAGATCACTGCTTCACTGACAGCAGCACATCCCTGCCTCACTGGCAGCAGCAGATCCCTGCCTCACTGGCAGCAGCAGATCCCTGCCTCACTGGCAGCAGCAGATCCCTGCCTTACTGACAGCTGTATATAGGGCCTAATTCAGACCTGATCTCTGCTGTGCATATTCACACAACAGGAGATCAGGTCTGAAGTGTGTGTGTGTGCTGGTGCCGCAGTGCACCGGCACATGCCAGAGATGCGATCAGCATCTCTGCCCAGTGAGCGCCTCTGCCAACACATACTTATCTTGCATATGAGATCTCTTGATCATAAAGATAGTTCTCACAGGGTGAGGTTCATCCATTACATTTTAAAGTAGGAAGGTACAAATTACATATTCAAATTACATATATGTGCTGGATTCAAATGTTTTCCCCCCTTCCTTTCTCAATTGTGCCCATCAGCAGCTATTCTAATGTTGCTGCCAATGGGTGTGACACATTCATTTCTTCCGTGGGGTACACTGGACTCCACAAGGATTCACATTGGGGTGTAGAGTAGGATCTTGATCTGAGGCACCAACAGGCTCAAAGCTTTTGACTGTTCCCAAGATGCTCAGCGCCCCCTGCTCTATAACCTCGCTTCCATGAACAGGGAGCTCAGTTTGTAGTTGGTGCCTTCAGTAGCAGGCCACTTAACAGGGGGCTGCCTCAGGCAGCCTATTCTTAGCTATTAATTTTGACAAGAAAAGAAGAACTTTTTTTATAAGAATCTACAAGGGCTGCAGCAGGCTAGGTCTAATAGACATCTTTACTGCAGCTCAATCACTCCCAGCGGCGCAGTATACTCCCGTGCCCTGGTTGCTGGGTCACTGCAGCGGAGGCTCCGGTTTCTTCCTAAGGTCAGTCACACACACACCGCCCTCCGGGATCACGAGGCCGCTGATGAAAGGGAGGTAAGGGGCTTCTGTGCCCACACTATACCGAGATCCAGCGTGGCTGTAGGGGGCGGGCCGTGTGCGCACTGGCGTGGACACTGATTACTGGGCAGCCGCTCCACTAGCCACCAGGGACAGTTAAGGAGCACAGCTCTGGGGGTTTTTCTCCTATATTAACCCCATTTTGTACTACCTGCAGTGCATTGTGATAGGTAATAGAGCCTGATTCAGGTTGGATTGTAATCGCAAAGAGCTGCGCATTGGAAAATTCAGGGCTATGCCGTGTAGATGATGGCCTAACAGGAGGCTTTAAAATTTTCTTTCTAGTGTCCTTCGTTTGGAATTTTAAAGCCTCCTGTTAGGCCATCATCTACACGGCATAGCCCTGAATTTTCCAATGCGCAGCTCTTTGCAAAAGAGAGATATTGGCAAGGAAAAGCTGTCTTGTACCTTTGCATTTTTCTCCCAAACGAAGGACACTAGAAAGAAAATTTTAAAGCCTCCTGTTAGGCCATCATCTACACGGCATAGCCCTGAATTTTCCAATGCGCAGCTCTTTGCAAAAGAGAGATATTGGCAAGGAAAAGCTGTCTTGTACCATTGGATTTTTCTCCCAAACGAAGGACACTAGAATGAAAATTTTAAAGCCTCCTGTTAGTGCTTCATCTACACGGTATAGCTCTGAATTTTCCAATGCGTAGCTCTTTGCAAAAGAGAGATATTGGCAAGGAAAAGCTGTCTTGTACCTTTGCATTTTTCTCCCAAACAAATGTAGTTTGTTTTTGTCAATTACCATTTTAATAATAGGGTAAAAAAAATTAAGTAGATTTTTGAAAGAAAACAATACTGTCAATATACTATATAAACAAATTAAAATGGTAAAAGTTATTGTACTTTAAGAAAACATAAAAGAGCTAACATATCAATCCCAGTTTTGGATTACTTTAATTAACAAAAAAAATGCATATAGCAGAGGATAGTTTCAATCTGCCTACCTCTGGGTAATGGGCCCAGCATGCTTCCATTGCAGTACTCTGCTGCACATGTAAGTGCAAGAGATCCTAAAGCACTCACTCATCATGGGAAAGTACCAATGTGTTTCTTCGTTGGTTGATGGAAGAAACATCTTAAAACAGGCATGGCCAACCTGTGGCTCTCCAGATGTTGTGAAACTACACATCCCAGCATGCCTTGCCACAGTTTTAGCATTCCCTAATAGCAAAACTGTGGCAAAGCATGATGGGGCTTGTAGTTTTACAACAGCTGGAGAGCCACAGGTTGGCCAGGCCTGTCTTAAAAAAACTCTCCAGATTATTGACTTTTTAAAGTTTTTCTAGGAAAAGTTTTAGATGTATGCTTATTAGCCTTTGTCAGTATGTATTTTTCGCGAAGTGTCTCTGTGGCGCAATCGGTTAGTGTGTCCGGCTACTAACCAAAAGGTTGGTGGTTCAATCCCACCCAGGGATGTAATTGACCTTGTTATCAGATTTTGGTGATCTTTAAGTAGACAAGTCAAAATTTCAAACCCCCTGTTATGGTGTAGGGTACCTGGCCTTTTCTGATGTAATCAGAGTTAGATTTGATTCAGTGATTTAATAAAAACAGCTAGGAAGCACAATTTAGCAGTGGGTTGCAGAGAAAAAGAAATATGCTGGCAAAAAAAATCCAATTGAGTGATTAAACAGCTCTTCATTTTCTGGCTTTATTTTTATGCTAACAAATTTGTTCTCTGAAAAGTGTCCACAAAGCCAAGTCTCTGATTAACACCTTTGTAGGGATGGTTTTTCACCTATTACTAAATTAAACTTGCTTCATTGGAAAGGCAGCAAGATGCATCCTCATTTCAATGTCTACTGAAATAATACAGGTTGACACCAGGAAACATTAACGCCAATGCATCCTTGCTGCTTTCTCATGTGGAAGACTGTTTAATGTGAAAACAAGGTGATATCTAATTAGCACACAGGTAAGGAATTAAGAAAATCTTTATTTAAGGGTGAAGATGTTTCTCACAAAATCGTTGCCCCAATGCATCATTGAAATTCAAGCTGGAAAGATGATTTTAATATATCACTTGTACATTTTGTATTGCTCTTCTGGTGACAATGTAGTTTGTTTTTGTCAATTACCCTTTTAATAATAGGGTAAAGAAAATTAAGTGGATTTTTTAAAGAAAACAATACTGTCAATATACTATTAAAACAAATTAAAATGGTAAAAGTTATTGTACTTTAAGTAAAAATAAAAGAGCAAAAATATCAATCCCAGTTTTGATTACTTAAATTAACAAAAAAAATGCATATAGCAAAGGATAGTTTCAATCTGCCTACCTCTGGGTTATGGGCCCAGCATGCTTCCATTGCAGTACTCTGCTGCACATGTAAGTGCAAGAGATCCTGAAGCACTCACTCATCATGGGAAAGTACCAATGTGTTTCTTCGTTGGTTGATGGAAGAAACATCTTACAAAAACTCTCCAGATTATTGACTTTTTAAAGTTTTTCTAGGAAACGTTCTAGATGTATGCTTATTAGACTTTGTCAGTATGTACTTTTTGCAAAGTGTCTCTGTGGCGCAATCGGTTAGTGTGTCCGACTACTAACCAAAAGGTTAGTGGTTCAATCCCAACCAGGGACGTAATTGACCTTGTTATCAGATTTTGGTGATCTTTAAGTAGACAAGTCAAAATTTCAAACCCCCTGTTATGGTGTAGGGTACCTGGCCTTCTCTGATGTAATCAGAGTTAGATTTGATTCAGTGATTTAATAAAAACAGCTAGGAAGCACAATTTAGCTGTGGGTTGCAGAGAAAAAGAAATATGCTGGCAAAAAAAATCCAATTGAGTGATTAAACAGCTCTTCATTTTCTGGCTTTATTTTTATGCTAACAAATTTGTTCTTTGAAAAGTGTCCACAAAGCCAAGTCTCTGATTAACACCTTTGTAGGGATGATTTTTCACCTATTACTAAATTAAACTTGCTTCATTGGAAAGGCAGCAAGATGCATCCTCATTTCAATGTCTACTGAAATAATACAGGTTGACACCAGGAAACATTAACGCCACTGTATCCTTGCTGCTTTCTCATGTGGAAGTCTGTTTAATGTGAAAACAAGGTGATATCTAATTAGCACACAGGTAAGGAATTAAGAAAATCTTTATTTAAGGGTGAAGATGTTTCTCACAAAATCGTTGCCCCAATGCATCATTGAAATTCAAGCTGGAAAGATGATTTTAATATATCACTTGTACATTTTGTATTGCTCTTCTGGTGACAATGTAGTTTGTTTTTGTCAATTACCATTTTAATAATAGGGTAAAGAAAATTAAGTGGATTTTTGAAAGAAAACAATACTGTCAATATACTATTAAAACAAATTAAAATGGTAACAGTTATTGTACTTTAAGTAAAAATAAAAGAGCCAAAATATCAATCCCAGTTTTGGATTACTTTAATTAACAAAAAAAAATGCATATAGCAGAGGATAGTTTCAATCTGCCTACCGCTGGGTTATGGGCCCAGCATGCTTCCATTGCTGTACTCTGCTGCACATGTAAGTGCAAGAGATCCTGAAGCACTCACTCATCATGGGAAAGTACCAATGTGTTTCTTCGTTGGTTGATGGAAGAAACATCTTACAAAAACTCTCCAGATTATTGACTTTTTAAAGTTTTTCTAGGAAACGTTTTAGATGAATGCTTATTAGCCTTTGTCAGTATGGACTTTCGCAAAGTGTCTCTGTGGCGCAATCAGTTAGTGTGCATGGCTATTAACCAAAAGGTTGGTGGTTCAATTACACCCAGGGACGTAATTGACCTTGTTATCAGATTTTGGTGATCTTTAAGTAGACAAGTCAAAATTTCAAACCCCCTGTTCTGGTGTAGGGTACCTGGCCTTCTCTGATGTAATCAGAGTTAGATTTGATTCAGTGATTTTATAAAAACAGCTAGGAAGCACAATTTAGCAGTGGGTTGCAGAGAAAAAGAAATATGCTGGCAAAAAAAATCCAATTGAGTGATTAAACAGCTCTTAATTTTCTAGCTTTATTTTTATGCTAACAAATTTGTTCTCTGAAAAGTGTCCACAAAGCCAAGTCTCTGATTAACACCTTTGTAAGGATGGTTTTTAACCTATTACTAAATTAAACTTGCTTCATTGGAAAGGCAGCAAGATGCATCCTCATTTCAATGTCTACTGAAATAATACAGGTTGACACCAGGAAACATTAACGCCACTGCATCCTTGCTGCTTTCTCATGTGGAAGTCTGTTTAATGTGAAAACAAGGTGATATCTAATTAGCACACAGGTAAGGAATTAAGAAAATCTTTATTTAAGGGTGAAAATGTTTCTCACAAAATCGTTGCCCCAATGCATCATTGAAATTCAAGCTGGAAAGATGATTTTAATATATCACTTGTACATTTTGTATTGCTCTTCTGGTGACAATGTAGTTTGTTTTTGTCAATTACCATTTTAATAATAGGGTAAAGAAAATTAAGTGGATTTTTGAAAGAAAACAATACTGTCAATATACTATTAAAACAAATTAAAATGGTAAAAGTTATTGTACTGTAAGTAAAAATAAAAGAGCCAACATATCAATCCCAGTTTTGGATTACTTTAATTAACAAAAAAAATGCATATAGCAGAGGATAGTTTCAATCTGCCTACCTCTGGGTTATGTGCCCAGCATGCTTCCATTGCTGTACTCTGCTGCACATGTAAGTGCAGTAGATCCTGAAGCACTCACTCATCATGGGAAAGTACCAATGTGTTTCTTCGTTGGTTGATGGAAGAAACATCTTACATAAACTCTCCAGATTATTGAATTTTTAAAGTTTTTCTAGGAAACGTTTTAGATGAATGCTTATTAGCCTTTGTCAGTATGTACTTTTGCAAAGTGTCTCTGTGGCGCAATCAGTTAGTGTGTATGGCTATTAACCAAAAGGTTGGTGGTTCAATCCCACCCAGAGACGTAATTGACCTTGTTATCAGATTTTGGTGATCTTTAAGTAGACAAGTCAAAATTTCAAACCCCCTCTTATGGTGTAGGGTACCTGGCCTTCTCTGATGTAATCAGAGTTAGATTTGATTCAGTGATTTTATAAAAACAGCTAGGAAGCACAATTTAGCAGTGGGTTGCAGAGAAAAAGAAATATGCTGGCAAAAAAATCCAATTGAGTGATTAAACAGCTCTTCATTTTCTGGCTTTATTTTTATGCTAACAAATTTGTTCTCTGAATAGTGTCCACAAAGCCAAGTCTCTGATTAACACCTTTGTAAGGATGGTTTTTCACCTATTACTAAATTAAACTTGCTTCATTGGAAAGGCAGCAAGATGCATCCTCATTTCAATGTCTACTGAAATAATACAGGTTGACACCAGGAAACATTAACGCCACTGCATCCTTGCTGCTTTCTCATGTGGAAGTCTGTTTAATGTGAAAACAAGGTGATATCTAATTAGCACACAGGTAAGGAATTAAGAAAATCTTTATTTAAGGGTGAAAATGTTTCTCACAAAATCGTTGCCCCAATGCATCATTGAAATTCAAGCTGGAAAGATGATTTTAATATATCACTTGTACATTTTGTATTGCTCTTCTGGTGACAATGTAGTTTGTTTTTGTCAATTACCATTTTAATAATAGGGTAAAGAAAATTAAGTGGATTTTTGAAAGAAAACAATACTGTCAATATACTATTAAAACAAATTAAAATGGTAAAAGTTATTGTACTGTAAGTAAAAATAAAAGAGCCAAAATATCAATCCCAGTTTTGGATTACTTTAATTAACAAAAAAAAATGCATATAGCAGAGGATAGTTTCAATCTGCCTACCTCTGGGTTATGTGCCCAGCATGCTTCCATTGCTGTACTCTGCTGCACATGTAAGTGCAGTAGATCCTGAAGCACTCACTCATCATGGGAAAGTACCAATGTGTTTCTTCGTTGGTTGATGGAAGAAACATCTTACATAAACTCTCCAGATTATTGAATTTTTAAAGTTTTTCTAGGAAACGTTTTAGATGAATGCTTATTAGCCTTTGTCAGTATGTACTTTTGCAAAGTGTCTCTGTGGCGCAATCAGTTAGTGTGTATGGCTATTAACCAAAAGGTTGGTGGTTCAATCCCACCCAGAGACGTAATTGACCTTGTTATCAGATTTTGGTGATCTTTAAGTAGACAAGTCAAAATTTCAAACTCCCTCTTATGGTGTAGGGTACCTGGCCTTCTCTGATGTAATAAGAGTTAGATTTGATTCAGTGATTTTATAAAAACAGCTAGGAAGCACAATTTAGCAGTGGGTTGCAGAGAAAAAGAAATATGCTGGCAAAAAAATCCAATTGAGTGATTAAACAGCTCTTCATTTTCTGGCTTTATTTTTATGCTAACAAATTTGTTCTCTGAAAAGTGTCCACAAAGCCAAGTCTCTGATTAACACCTTTGTAGGGATGGTTTTTCACCTATTACTAAATTAAATTTGCTTAATTGGAAAGGCAGCAAGATGCATCCTCATTTCAATGTCTACTGAAATAATACGGGTTGACACCAGGAAACATTAACGCCACTGCATCCTTGCTGCTTTCTCATGTGGAAGTCTGTTTAATGTGAAAACAAGGTGATATCTAATTAGCACACAGGTAAGGATTTAAGAAAATCTTTATTTAAGGGTGAAGATGTTTCTCACAAAATCGTTGCCCCAATGCATCATTGAAATTCAAGCTGGAAAGATGATTTTAATATATCACTTGTACATTTTGTATTGCTCTTCTGGTGACAATGTAGTTTGTTTTTGTCAATTACCCTTTTAATAATAGGGTAAAGAAAATTAAGTGGATTTAAACAAATTAAAATGGTAAAAGTTATTGTACTTCAAGTAAAAATAAAAGAGCAAAAATATCAATCCCAGTTTTGATTACTTAAATTAACAAAAAAAATGCATATAGCAAAGGACAGTTTCAATCTGCCTACCTCTGGGTTATGGGCCCAGCATGCTTCCATTGCAGTACTCTGCTGCACATGTAAGTGCAAGAGATCCTGAAGCACTCACTCATCATGGGAAAGTACCAATGTGTTTCTTCGTTGGTTGATGGAAGAAACATTTTACAAAAACTCTCCAGATTATTGACTTTTTAAAGTTTTTCTAGGGAACGTTCTAGATGTATGCTTATTAGCCTTTGTCAGTAGGTACTTTTTGTGAAGTGTCTCTGTGGCGCAATCGGTTAGTGTGTCCGGCTACTAACCAAAAGGTTGGTGGTTCAATCCCACCCAGGGACATAATTGACCTTGTTATCAGATTTTGGTGATCTTTAAGTAGACAAGTCAAAATTTCAAACCCCCTCTTATGGTGTAGGGTACCTGGCCTTCTCTGATGTAATCAGAGTTAGATTTGATTCAGTGATTTTATAAAAACAGCTAGGAAGCACAATTTAGCAGTGGGTTGCAGAGAAAAAGAAATATGCTGGCAAAAAAATCCAATTGAGTGATTAAACAGCTCTTCATTTTCTGGCTTTATTTTTATGCTAACAAATTTGTTCTCTGAAAAGTGTCCACAAAGCCAAGTCTCTGATTAACACCTTTGTAGGGATGGTTTTTCACCTATTACTAAATTAAATTTGCTTCATTGGAAAGGCAGCAAGATGCATCCTCATTTCAATGTCTACTGAAATAATACGGGTTGACACCAGGAAACATTAACGCCACTGCATCCTTGCTGCTTTCTCATGTGGAAGTCTGTTTAATGTGAAAACAAGGTGATATCTAATTAGCACACAGGTAAGGAATTAAGAAAATCTTTATTTAAGGGTGAAGATGTTTCTCACAAAATCGTTGCCCCAATGCATCATTGAAATTCAAGCTGGAAAGATGATTTTAATATATCACTTGTACATTTTGTATTGCTCTTCTGGTGACAATGTAGTTTGTTTTTGTCAATTACCCTTTTAATAATAGGGTAAAGAAAATTAAGTGGATTTTTTAAAGAAAACTATACTGTCAATATACTATTAAAACAAATTAAAATGGTAAAAGTTATTGTACTTTAAGAAAAAATAAAAGAGCAAAAATATCAATCCCAGTTTTGATTACTTAAATTAACAAAAAAAATGCATATAGCAAAGGATAGTTTCAATCTGCCTACCTCTGGGTTATGGGCCCAGCATGCTTCCATTGCAGTACTCTGCTGCACATGTAAGTGCAAGAGATCCTGAAGCACTCAGTCATCATGGGAAAGTACCAATGTGTTTCTTCATTGGTTGATGGAAGAAACATCTTACAAAAACTCTCCAGATTATTGACTTTTTAAAGTTTTTCTAGGAAACGTTCTAGATGTATGCTTATTAGCCTTTGTCAGTAAGTACCTTTTGCAAAGTGTCTCTGTGGCGCAATCGGTTAGTGTGTCCGGCTACTAACCAAAAGGTTGGTGGTTCAATCCAACCCAGGGACGTAATTGACCTTGTTATCAGATTTTGGTGATCTTTAAGTAGACAAGTCAAAATTTCAAACCCCCTGTTATGGTGTAGGGTACCTGGCCTTCTCTGATGTAATCAGAGTTAGATTTGATTCATTGATTTTATAAAAACAGCTAGGAAGCACAATTTAGCAGTGGGTTGTAGAGAAAAAGAAATATGCTGGCAAAAAAAATCCAATTGAGTGATTAAACAGCTCTTCATTTTCTGGCTTTATTTTTATGCTAACAAATTTGTTCTCTGAAAAGTGTCCACAAAGCCAAGTCTCTGATTAACACCTTTGTAGGGATGGTTTTTCACCTATTACTAAATTAAACTTGCTTCATTGGAAAGGCAGCAAGATGCATCCTCATTTCAATGTCTACTGAAATAATACAGGTTGACACCAGGAAACATTAACGCCACTGCATCCTTGCTGCTTTCTCATGTAGAAGTCTGTTTAATGTGAAAACAAGGTGATATCTAATTAGCACACAGGTAAGGAATTAAGAAAATCTTTATTTAAGGGTGAAGATGTTTCTCACAAAATCGTTGCCCCAATGCATCATTGAAATTCAAGCTGGAAAGATGATTTTAATATATCACTTGAACATTTTGTATTGCTCTTCTGGTGACAATGTAGTTTGTTTTTGTCAATTACCCTTTTAATAATAGGGTAAAGAAAATTAAGTGGATTTTTTAAAGAAAACTATACTGTCAATATACTATTAAAACAAATTAAAATGGTAAAAGTTATTGTACTTTAAGTAAAAATAAAAGAGCAAAAATATCAATCCCAGTTTTGATTACTTAAATTAACAAAAAAAAATGCATATAGCAAAGGATAGTTTCAATCTGCCTACCTCTGGGTTATGGGCCCAGCATGCTTCCATTGCAGTACTCTGCTGCACATGTAAGTGCAAGAGATCCTGAAGCACTCAGTCATCATGGGAAAGTACCAATGTGTTTCTTCGTTGGTTGATGGAAGAAACATCTTACAAAAACTCTCCAGATTATTGACTTTTTAAAGTTTTTCTAGGAAACGTTCTAGATGTATGCTTATTAGCCTTTGTCAGTATGTACTTTTTACAAAGTGTCTCTGTGGCGCAATCGGTTAGTGTGTTTGGCTACTAACCAAAAAGTTGGTGGTTCAATCCCACCCAGGGACGTAATTGACCTTGTTATCAGATTTTGGTGATCTTTAAGTAGACAAGTCAAAATTTCAAACCCCCTGTTATGGTGTAGGGTACCTGGCCTTCTCTGATGTAATCAGAGTTAGATTTGATTCAGTGATTTTATAAAAACAGCTAGGAAGCACTATTTAGCAGTGGGTTGCAGAGAAAAAGAAATATGCTGGCAAAAAAAATCCAATTGAGTGATTAAACAGCTCTTCATTTTCTGGCTTTATTTTTATGCTAACAAATTTGTTCTCTGAAAAGTGTCCACAAAGCCAAGTCTCTGATTAACACCTTTGTAGGGATGGTTTTTCACCTATTACTAAATTAAACTTGCTTCATTGGAAAGGCAGCAAGATGCATCCTCATTTCAATTTCTACTGAAATAATACAGGTTGACACCAGGAAACATTAACGCCACTGCATCCTTGCTGCTTTCACATGTGGAAGTTTGTTTAATGTGAAAACAAGGTGATATCTAATTAGCACACAGGTAAGGAATTAAGAAAACCTTTATTTAAGGGTAAAGATGTTTCTCACAAAATCGTTGCCCCAATGCATCATTGAAATTCAAGCTGGAAAGATGATTTTAATATATCACTTGTACATTTTGTATTGCTCTTCTGGTGACAATGTAGTTTGTTTTTGTCAATTACCCTTTTAATAATAGGGTAAAGAAAATTAAGTGGATTTTTTAAAGAAAACTATACTGTCAATATACTATTCAAACAAATTAAAATGGTAAAAGTTATTGTACTTCAAGTAAAAATAAAAGAGCAAAAATATCAATCCCAGTTTTGATTACTTAAATTAACAAAAAAAATGCATATAGCAAAGGATAGTTTCAATCTGCCTACCTCTGGGTTATGGGCCCAGCATGCTTCCATTGCAGTACTCTGCTGCACATGTAAGTGCAAGAGATCCTGAAGCACTCACTCATCATGGGAAAGTACCAATGTGTTTCTTCATTGGTTGATGGAAGAAACATCTTACAAAAACTCTCCAGATTATTGACTTTTTAAAGTTTTTCTAGGAAACGTTCTAGATGTATGCTTATTAGACTTTGTCAGTATGTAATTTTTGCAAAGTGTCTCTGTGGCGCAATCGGTTAGTGTGTCCGGCTACTAACCAAAAGGTTGGTGGTTCAATCCCAACCAGGGATGTAATTGACCTTGTTATCAGATTTTGGTGATCTTTAAGTAGACAAGTCAAAATTTCAAACCCCCTGTTATGCTGTAGGGTACCTGGCCTTCTCTGATGTAGTTAGATTTGACTCAGTGATTTTATAAAAACAGCTAGGAAGCACAATTTAGCAGTGGGTTGCAGAGAAAAAGAAATATGCTGGAAAAAAAAATCCAATTGAGTGATTAAACAGCTCTTCATTTTCTGGCTTTATTTTTATGCTAACAAATTTGTTCTTTGAAAAGTGTCCACAAAGCCAAGTCTCTGATTAACACCTTTGTAGGGATGGTTTTTCACCTATTACTAAATTAAACTTGCTTCATTGGAAAGGCAGCAAGATGCATCCTCAATTCAATGTCTACTGAAATAATACAGGTTGACACCAGGAAACATTAACGCCACGGTATCCTTGCTGCTTTCTCATGTGGAAGTCTGTTTAATGTGAAAACAAGGTGATATCTAATTAGCACACAGGTAAGGAATTAAGAAAATCTTTATTTAAGGGTGAAGATGTTGCTCACAAAATCGTTGCCCCAATGCATCATTGAAATTCAAGCTGGAAAGATGATTTTAATATATCACTTGTACATTTTGTATTGCTCTTCTGGTGACAATGTAGTTTGTTTTTGTCAATTACCATTTTAATAATAGGGTAAAGAAAATTAAGTGGATTTTTGAAAGAAAACAATACTGTCAATATACTATTAAAACAAATTAAAATGGTAAAAGTTATTGTACTTTAAGTAAAAATAAAAGAGCAAAAATATCAATCCCAGTTTTGATTACTTAAATGAACAAAAAAAAATGCATATAGCAAAGGATAGTTTCAATCTGCCTACCGCTGGGTTTTGGGCCCAGCATGCTTCCATTGCTATACTCTGCTGCACATGTAAGTGCAAGAGATCCTGAAGCACTCACTCATCATGGGAAAGTACCAATGTGTTTCTTCGTTGGTTGATGGAAGAAACATTTTACAAAAACTCTCCAGATTATTGACTTTTTAAAGTTTTTCTAGGAAACGTTTTAGATGAATGCTTATTAGCCTTTGTCAGTATGTACTTTTGCAAAGTGTCTTTGTGGCGCAATCAGTTAGTGTGCACGGCTATTAACCAAAAGGTTGGTGGTTCAATCCCACCCAGGGACGTAATTGACCTTGTTATCAGATTTTGGTGATCTTTAAGTAGACAAGTCAAAATTTCAAATCCCCCTGTTCTGGTGTAGGGTACCTGGCCTTCTCTGATGGAGTTAGATTTGATTCAGTGATTTTATAAAAACAGCTAGGAAGCACAATTTAGCAGTGGGTTGCAGAGAAAAAGAAATATGCTGGCAAAAAAAAATCCAATTGAGTGATTAAACAGCTCTTCATTTTCTGGCTTTATTTTTATGCTAACAAATTTGTTCTTTGAAAAGTGTCCACAAAGCCAAGTCTCTGATTAACACCTTTGTAGGGATGGTTTTTCACCTATTACTAAATTAAACTTGCTTCATTGGAAAGGCAGCAAGATGCATCCTCATTTCAATGTCTACTGAAATAATACAGGTTGACACCAGGAAACATTAACGCCACTGCATCCTTGCTGCTTTCTCATGTAGAAGTCTGTTTAATGTGAAAACAAGGTGATATCTAATTAGCACACAGGTAAGGAATTAAGAAAATCTTTATTTAAGGGTGAAGATGTTTCTCACAAAATCGTTGCCCCAATGCATCATTGAAATTCAAGCTGGAAAGATGATTTTAATATATCACTTGAACATTTTGTATTGCTCTTCTGGTGACAATGTAGTTTGTTTTTGTCAATTACCCTTTTAATAATAGGGTAAAGAAAATTAAGTGGATTTTTTAAAGAAAACTATACTGTCAATATACTATTAAAACAAATTAAAATGGTAAAAGTTATTGTACTTTAAGTAAAAATAAAAGAGCAAAAATATCAATCCCAGTTTTGATTACTTAAATTAACAAAAAAAAATGCATATAGCAAAGGATAGTTTCAATCTGCCTACCTCTGGGTTATGGGCCCAGCATGCTTCCATTGCAGTACTCTGCTGCACATGTAAGTGCAAGAGATCCTGAAGCACTCAGTCATCATGGGAAAGTACCAATGTGTTTCTTCGTTGGTTGATGGAAGAAACATCTTACAAAAACTCTCCAGATTATTGACTTTTTAAAGTTTTTCTAGGAAACGTTCTAGATGTATGCTTATTAGCCTTTGTCAGTAAGTACTTTTTACAAAGTGTCTCTGTGGCGCAATCGGTTAGTGTGTCTGGCTACTAACAAAAGGTTGGTGGTTCAATCCCACCCAGGGACGTAATTGACCTTGTTATCAGATTTTGGTGATCTTTAAGTAGACAAGTCAAAATTTCAAACCCCCTGTTATGGTGTAGGGTACCTGGCCTTCTCTGATGTAATTAGATTTGATTCATTGATTTTATAAAAACAGCTAGAAAGCACAATTTAGCAGTGGGTTGCAGAGAAAAAGAAATATGCTGGCAAAAAAATCCAATTGAGTGATTAAACAGCTCTTCATTTTCTGGCTTTATTTTTATGCTAACAAATTTGTTCTCTGAAAAGTGTCCACAAAGCCAAGTCTCTGATTAACACCTTTGTAGGGATGGTTTTTCACCTATTACTAAATTAAACTTGCTTCATTGGAAAGGCAGCAAGATGCATCCTCATTTCAATGTCTACTGAAATAATACAGGTTGACACCAGGAAACATTAACGCCACTGCATCCTTGCTGCTTTCTCATGTAGAAGTCTGTTTAATGTGAAAACAAGGTGATATCTAATTAGCACACAGGTAAGGAATTAAGAAAATCTTTATTTAAGGGTGAAGATGTTTCTCACAAAATCGTTGCCCCAATGCATCATTGAAATTCAAGCTGGAAAGATGATTTTAATATATCACTTGTACATTTTGTATTGCTCTTCTGGTGACAATGTAGTTTGTTTTTGTCAATTACCCTTTTAATAATAGGGTAAAGAAAATTAAGTGGATTTTTTAAAGAAAACTATACTGTCAATATACTATTCAAACAAATTAAAATGGTAAAAGTTATTGTACTTCAAGTAAAAATAAAAGAGCAAAAATATCAATCCCAGTTTTGATTACTTAAATTAACAAAAAAAAATGCATATAGCAAAGGATAGTTTCAATCTGCCTACCTCTGGGTTATGGGCCCAGCATGCTTCCATTGCAGTACTCTGCTGCACATGTAAGTGCAAGTGATCCTGAAGCACTCAGTCATCATGGGAAAGTACCAATGTGTTTCTTCGTTGGTTGATGGAAGAAACATCTTACAAAAACTCTCCAGATTATTGACTTTTTAAAGTTTTTCTAGGAAACGTTCTAGATGTATGCTTATTAGCCTTTGTCAGAATGTACTTTTTGCAAAGTGTCTCTGTGGCGCAATCGGTTAGTGTGTCCGGCTACTAACCAAAAGGTTGGTGGTTCAATCCCACCCAGGGACGTAACTGACCTTGTTATCAGATTTTGGTGATCTTTAAGTAGACAAGTCAAAATTTCAAACCCCCTGTTATGGTGTAGGGTACCTGGCCTTCTCTGATGTAATCAGAGTTAGATTTGATTCATTGATTTTATAAAAACAGCTAGGAAGCACAATTTAGCAGTGGGTTGCAGAGAAAAAGAAATATGCTGGCAAAAAAAATCCAATTGAGTGATTAAACAGCTCTTCATTTCTGGCTTTATTTTTATGCTAACAAATTTGTTCTCTGAAAAGTGTCCACAAAGCCAAGTCTCTGATTAACACCTTTGTAGGGATGGTTTTTCACCTATTACTAAATTAAACTTGCTTCATTGGAAAGGCAGCAAGATGCATCCTCATTTCAATGTCTACTGAAATAATACAGGTTGACACCAGGAAACATTAACGCCACTGCATCCTTGCTGCTTTCTCATGTAGAAGTCTGTTTAATGTGAAAACAAGGTGATATCTAATTAGCACACAGGTAAGGAATTAAGAAAATCTTTATTTAAGGGTGAAGATGTTTCTCACAAAATCGTTGCCCCAATGCATCATTGAAATTCAAGCTGGAAAGATGATTTTAATATATCACTTGTACATTTTGTATTGCTCTTCTGGTGACAATGTAGTTTGTTTTTGTCAATTACCCTTTTAATAATAGGGTAAAGAAAATTAAGTGGATTTTTTAAAGAAAACTATACTGTCAATATACTATTAAAACAAATTAAAATGGTAAAAGTTATTGTACTTTAAGAAAAAATAAAAGAGCAAAAATATCAATCCCAGTTTTGATTACTTAAATTAACAAAAAAAAAAGCATATAGCAAAGGATAGTTTCAATCTGCCTACCTCTGGGTTATGGGCCCAGCATGCTTCCATTGCAGTACTCTGCTGCACATGTAAGTGCAAGAGATCCTGAAGCACTCAGTCATCATGGGAAAGTACCAATGTGTTTCTTCGTTGGTTGATGGAAGAAACATCTTACAAAAACTCTCCAGATTATTGACTTTTTAAAGTTTTTCTAGGAAACGTTCTAGATGTATGCTTATTAGCCTTTGTCAGTAAGTACCTTTTGCAAAGTGTCTCTGTGGCGCAATCGGTTAGTGTGTCCGGCTACGAACCAAAAGGTTGGTGGTTCAATCCAACCCAGGGACGTAATTGACCTTGTTATCAGATTTTGGTGATCTTTAAGTAGACAAGTCAAAATTTCAAACCCCCTGTTATGGTGTAGGGTACCTGGCCTTCTCTGATGTAATCAGAGTTAGATTTGAATCATTGATTTTATAAAAACAGCTAGGAAGCACAATTTAGCAGTGGGTTGTAGAGAAAAAGAAATATGCTGGCAAAAAAAATCCAATTGAGTGATTAAACAGCTCTTCATTTTCTGGCTTTATTTTTATGCTAACAAATTTGTTCTCTGAAAAGTGTCCACAAAGCCAAGTCTCTGATTAACACCTTTGTAGGGATGGTTTTTCACCTATTACTAAATTAAACTTGCTTCATTGGAAAGGCAGCAAGATGCATCCTCATTTCAATGTCTACTGAAATAATACAGGTTGACACCAGGAAACATTAACGCCACTGCATCCTTGCTGCTTTCTCATGTAGAAGTCTGTTTAATGTGAAAACAAGGTGATATCTAATTAGCACACAGGTAAGGAATTAAGAAAATCTTTATTTAAGGGTGAAGATGTTTCTCACAAAATCGTTGCCCCAATGCATCATTGAAATTCAAGCTGGAAAGATGATTTTAATATATCACTTGAACATTTTGTATTGCTCTTCTGGTGACAATGTAGTTTGTTTTTGTCAATTACCCTTTTAATAATAGGGTAAAGAAAATTAAGTGGATTTTTTAAAGAAAACTATACTGTCAATATACTATTAAAACAAATTAAAATGGTAAAAGTTATTGTACTTTAAGTAAAAATAAAAGAGCAAAAATATCAATCCCAGTTTTGATTACTTAAATTAACAAAAAAAAATGCATATAGCAAAGGATAGTTTCAATCTGCCTACCTCTGGGTTATGGGCCCAGCATGCTTCCATTGCAGTACTCTGCTGCACATGTAAGTGCAAGAGATCCTGAAGCACTCAGTCATCATGGGAAAGTACCAATGTGTTTCTTCGTTGGTTGATGGAAGAAACATCTTACAAAAACTCTCCAGATTATTGACTTTTTAAAGTTTTTCTAGGAAACGTTCTAGATGTATGCTTATTAGCCTTTGTCAGTATGTACTTTTTACAAAGTGTCTCTGTGGCGCAATCGGTTAGTGTGTTTGGCTACTAACCAAAAAGTTGGTGGTTCAATCCCACCCAGGGACGTAATTGACCTTGTTATCAGATTTTGGTGATCTTTAAGTAGACAAGTCAAAATTTCAAACCCCCTGTTATGGTGTAGGGTACCTGGCCTTCTCTGATGTAATCAGAGTTAGATTTGATTCAGTGATTTTATAAAAACAGCTAGGAAGCACAATTTAGCAGTGGGTTGCAGAGAAAAAGAAATATGCTGGCAAAAAAAATCCAATTGAGTGATTAAACAGCTCTTCATTTTCTGGCTTTATTTTTATGCTAACAAATTTGTTCTTTGAAAAGTGTCCACAAAGCCAAGTCTCTGATTAACACCTTTGTAGGGATGGTTTTTCACCTATTACTAAATTAAACTTGCTTCATTGGAAAGGCAGCAAGATGCATCCTCAATTCAATGTCTACTGAAATAATACAGGTTGACACCAGGAAACATTAACGCCACTGTATCCTTGCTGCTTTCTCACGTGGAAGTCTGTTTAATGTGAAAACAAGGTGATATCTAATTAGCACACAGGTAAGGAATTAAGAAAATCTTTATTTAAGGGTGAAGATGTTGCTCACAAAATCGTTGCCCCAATGCATCATTGAAATTCAAGCTGGAAAGATGATTTTAATATATCACTTGTACATTTTGTATTGCTCTTCTGGTGACAATGTAGTTTGTTTTTGTCAATTACCATTTTAATAATAGGGTAAAGAAAATTAAGTGGATTTTTGAAAGAAAACAATACTGTCAATATACTATTAAAACAAATTAAAATGGTAAAAGTTATTGTACTTTAAGTAAAAATAAAAGAGCAAAAATATCAATCCCAGTTTTGATTACTTAAATGAACAAAAAAAAATGCATATAGCAAAGGATAGTTTCAATCTGCCTACCGCTGGGTTTTGGGCCCAGCATGCTTCCATTGCTGTACTCTGCTGCACATGTAAGTGCAAGAGATCCTGAAGCACTCACTCATCATGGGAAAGTACCAATGTGTTTCTTCGTTGGTTGATGGAAGAAACATTTTACAAAAACTCTCCAGATTATTGACTTTTTAAAGTTTTTCTAGGAAACGTTTTAGATGAATGCTTATTAGCCTTTGTCAGTATGTCCTTTTGCAAAGTGTCTTTGTGGCGCAATCAGTTAGTGTGCACGGCTATTAACCAAAAGGTTGGTGGTTCAATCCCACCCAGGCACGTAATTGACCTTGTTATCAGATTTTGGTGATCTTTAAGTAGACAAGTCAAAATTTCAAACTCCCTGTTATGGTGTAGGGTACCTGGCCTTCTCTGATGTAATCGGAGTAAGATTTGATTCAGTGATTTTATAAAAACAGATAGGAAGCACAATTTAGCAGTGGGTTGCAGAGAAAAAGAAATATGCTGGCAAAAAAAATCCAATTGAGTGATTAAACAGCTCTTCATTTTCTGACTTTATTTTTATGCTAACAAATTTGTTCTCTGAAAAGTGTCCACAAAGCCAAGTCTCTGATTAACACCTTTGTAGGGATGGTTTTTCACCTATTACTAAATTAAACTTGCTTCATTGGAAAGGCAGCAAGATGCATCCTCATTTCAATTTCTACTGAAATAATACAGGTTGACACCAGGAAACATTAACGCCACTGCATCCTTGCTGCTTTCTCATGTGGAAGTTTGTTTAATGTGAAAACAAGGTGATATCTAATTAGCACACAGGTAAGGAATTAAGAAAATCTTTATTTAAGGGTGAAGATGTTTCTCACAAAATCGTTGCCCCAATGCATCATTGAAATTCAAGCTGGAAAGATGATTTTAATATATCACTTGTACATTTTGTATTGCTCTTCTGGTGACAATGTAGTTTGTTTTTGTCAATTACCCTTTTAATAATAGGGTAAAGAAAATTAAGTGGATTTTTTAAAGAAAACTATACTGTCAATATACTATTCAAACAAATTAAAATGGTAAAAGTTATTGTACTTCAAGTAAAAATAAAAGAGCAAAAATATCAATCCCAGTTTTGATTACTTAAATTAACAAAAAAAAATGCATATAGCAAAGGATAGTTTCAATCTGCCTACCTCTGGGTTATGGGCCCAGCATGCTTCCATTGCAGTACTCTGCTGCACATGTAAGTGCAAGAGATCCTGAAGCACTCACTCATCATGGGAAAGTACCAATGTGTTTCTTCGTTGGTTGATGGAAGAAACATTTTACAAAAACTCTCCAGATTATTGACTTTTTAAAGTTTTTCTAGGAAACGTTCTAGATGTATGCTTATTAGCCTTTGTCAGTATGTACTTTTTGGGAAGTGTCTCTGTGGCGCAATCGGTTAGTGTGTCCGGCTACTAACCAAAAGGTTGGTGGTTTAATCCCAACCAGGGACGTAATTGACCTTGTTATCAGATTTTGGTGATCTTTAAGTAGACAAGTCAAAATTTCAAACCCCCTGTTATGGTGTAGGGTACCTGGCCTTCTCTGATGTAATAAGAGTTAGATTTGATTCAGTGATTTTATAAAAACAGCTAGGAAGCACAATTTAGCAGTGGGTTGCAGAGAAAAAGAAATATGCTGGCAAAAAAAATCCAATTGAGTGATTAAACAGCTCTTCATTTTCTGGCTTTATTTTTATGCTAACAAATTTGTTCTCTGAAAAGTGTCCACAAAGCCAAGTCTCTGATTAACACCTTTGTAGGGATGGTTTTTCACCTATTACTAAATTAAACTTGCTTCATTGGAAAGGCAGCAAGATGCATCCTCATTTCAATGTCTACTGAAATAATACAGGTTGACACCAGGAAACATTAACGCCACTGCATCCTTGCTGCTTTCTCATGTAGAAGTCTGTTTAATGTGAAAACAAGGTGATATCTAATTAGCACACAGGTAAGGAATTAAGAAAATCTTTATTTAAGGGTGAAGATGTTTCTCACAAAATCGTTGCCCCAATGCATCATTGAAATTCAAGCTGGAAAGATGATTTTAATATATCACTTGTACATTTTGTATTGCTCTTCTGGTGACAATGTAGTTTGTTTTTGTCAATTACCCTTTTAATAATAGGGTAAAGAAAATTAAGTGGATTTTTTAAAGAAAACTATACTGTCAATATACTATTCAAACAAATTAAAATGGTAAAAGTTATTGTACTTCAAGTAAAAATAAAAGAGCAAAAATATCAATCCCAGTTTTGATTACTTAAATTAACAAAAAAAATGCATATAGCAAAGGATAGTTTCAATCTGCCTACCTCTGGGTTATGGGCCCAGCATGCTTCCATTGCAGTACTCTGCTGCACATGTAAGTGCAAGAGATCCTGAAGCACTCACTCATCATGGGAAAGTACCAATGTGTTTCTTCATTGGTTGATGGAAGAAACATCTTACAAAAACTCTCCAGATTATTGACTTTTTAAAGTTTTTCTAGGAAACGTTCTAGATGTATGCTTATTAGACTTTGTCAGTATGTACTTTTTGCAAAGTGTCTCTGTGGCGCAATCGGTTAGTGTGTCCGGCTACTAACCAAAAGGTTGGTGGTTCAATCCCAACCAGGGACGTAATTGACCTTGTTATCAGATTTTGGTGATCTTTAAGTAGACAAGTCAAAATTTCAAACCCCCTGTTATGCTGTAGGGTACCTGGCCTTCTCTGATGTAGTTAGATTTGACTCAGTGATTTTATAAAAACAGCTAGGAAGCACAATTTAGCAGTGGGTTGCAGAGAAAAAGAAATATGCTGGCAAAAAAAATCCAATTGAGTGATTAAACAGCTCTTCATTTTCTGGCTTTATTTTTATGCTAACAAATTTGTTCTTTGAAAAGTGTCCACAAAGCCAAGTCTCTGATTAACACCTTTGTAGGGATGGTTTTTCACCTATTACTAAATTAAACTTGCTTCATTGGAAAGGCAGCAAGATGCATCCTCAATTCAATGTCTACTGAAATAATACAGGTTGACACCAGGAAACATTAACGCCACTGTATCCTTGCTGCTTTCTCATGTGGAAGTCTGTTTAATGTGAAAACAAGGTGATATCTAATTAGCACACAGGTAAGGAATTAAGAAAATCTTTATTTAAGGGTGAAGATGTTGCTCACAAAATCGTTGCCCCAATGCATCATTGAAATTCAAGCTGGAAAGATGATTTTAATATATCACTTGTACATTTTGTATTGCTCTTCTGGTGACAATGTAGTTTGTTTTTGTCAATTACCATTTTAATAATAGGGTAAAGAAAATTAAGTGGATTTTTGAAAGAAAACAATACTGTCAATATACTATTAAAACAAATTAAAATGGTAAAAGTTATTGTACTTTAAGTAAAAATAAAAGAGCAAAAATATCAATCCCAGTTTTGATTACTTAAATGAACAAAAAAAAATGCATATAGCAAAGGATAGTTTCAATCTGCCTACCGCTGGGTTTTGGGCCCAGCATGCTTCCATTGCTGTACTCTGCTGCACATGTAAGTGCAAGAGATCCTGAAGCACTCACTCATCATGGGAAAGTACCAATGTGTTTCTTCGTTGGTTGATGGAAGAAACATTTTACAAAAACTCTCCAGATTATTGACTTTTTAAAGTTTTTCTAGGAAACGTTTTAGATGAATGCTTATTAGCCTTTGTCAGTATGTCCTTTTGCAAAGTGTCTTTGTGGCGCAATCAGTTAGTGTGCACAGCTATTAACCAAAAGGTTGGTGGTTCAATCCCACCCAGGCACGTAATTGACCTTGTTATCAGATTTTGGTGATCTTTAAGTAGACAAGTCAAAATTTCAAACTCCCTGTTATGGTGTAGGGTACCTGGCCTTCTCTGATGTAATCAGAGTTAGATTTGATTCAGTGATTTTATAAAAACAGATAGGAAGCACAATTTAGCAGTGGGTTGCAGAGAAAAAGAAATATGCTGGCAAAAAAAATCCAATTGAGTGATTAAACAGCTCTTCATTTTCTGACTTTATTTTTATGCTAACAAATTTGTTCTCTGAAAAGTGTCCACAAAGCCAAGTCTCTGATTAACACCTTTGTAGGGATGGTTTTTCACCTATTACTAAATTAAACTTGCTTCATTGGAAAGGCAGCAAGATGCATCCTCATTTCAATTTCTACTGAAATAATACAGGTTGACACCAGGAAACATTAACGCCACTGCATCCTTGCTGCTTTCTCATGTGGAAGTTTGTTTAATGTGAAAACAAGGTGATATCTAATTAGCACACAGGTAAGGAATTAAGAAAATCTTTATTTAAGGGTGAAGATGTTTCTCACAAAATCGTTGCCCCAATGCATCATTGAAATTCAAGCTGGAAAGATGATTTTAATATATCACTTGTACATTTTGTATTGCTCTTCTGGTGACAATGTAGTTTGTTTTTGTCAATTACCCTTTTAATAATAGGGTAAAGAAAATTAAGTGGATTTTTTAAAGAAAACTATACTGTCAATATACTATTCAAACAAATTAAAATGGTAAAAGTTATTGTACTTCAAGTAAAAATAAAAGAGCAAAAATATCAATCCCAGTTTTGATTACTTAAATTAACAAAAAAAAATGCATATAGCAAAGGATAGTTTCAATCTGCCTACCTCTGGGTTATGGGCCCAGCATGCTTCCATTGCAGTACTCTGCTGCACATGTAAGTGCAAGAGATCCTGAAGCACTCACTCATCATGGGAAAGTACCAATGTGTTTCTTCGTTGGTTGATGGAAGAAACATTTTACAAAAACTCTCCAGATTATTGACTTTTTAAAGTTTTTCTAGGAAACGTTCTAGATGTATGCTTATTAGCCTTTGTCAGTATGTACTTTTTGGGAAGTGTCTCTGTGGCGCAATCGGTTAGTGTGTCCGGCTACTAACCAAAAGGTTGGTGGTTTAATCCCAACCAGGGATGTAATTGACCTTGTTATCAGATTTTGGTGATCTTTAAGTAGACAAGTCAAAATTTCAAACCCCCTGTTATGGTGTAGGGTACCTGGCCTTCTCTGATGTAATAAGAGTTAGATTTGATTCAGTGATTTTATAAAAACAGCTAGGAAGCACAATTTAGCAGTGGGTTGCAGAGAAAAAGAAATATGCTGGCAAAAAAAATCCAATTGAGTGATTAAACAGCTCTTCATTTTCTGGCTTTATTTTTATGCTAACAAATTTGTTCTCTGAAAAGTGTCCACAAAGCCAAGTCTCTGATTAACACCTTTGTAGGGATGGTTTTTCACCTATTACTAAATTAAACTTGCTTCATTGGAAAGGCAGCAAGATGCATCCTCATTTCAATGTCTACTGAAATAATACAGGTTGACACCAGGAAACATTAACGCCACTGCATCCTTGCTGCTTTCTCATGTAGAAGTCTGTTTAATGTGAAAACAAGGTGATATCTAATTAGCACACATGTAAGGAATTAAGAAAATCTTTATTTAAGGGTGAAGATGTTTCTCACAAAATCGTTGCCCCAATGCATCATTGAAATTCAAGCTGGAAAGATGATTTTAATATATCACTTGTACATTTTGTATTGCTCTTCTGGTGACAATGTAGTTTGTTTTTGTCAATTACCCTTTTAATAATAGGGTAAAGAAAATTAAGTGGATTTTTTAAAGAAAACTATACTGTCAATATACTATTAAAACAAATTAAAATGGTAAAAGTTATTGTACTTTAAGTAAAAATAAAAGAGCAAAAATATCAATCCCAGTTTTGATTACTTAAATTAACAAAAAAAAAATGCATATAGCAAAGGATAGTTTCAATCTGCCTACCTCTGGGTTATGGGCCCAACATGCTTCCATTGCAGTACTCTGCTGCACATGTAAGTGCAAGAGATCCTGAAGCACTCACTCATCATGGGAAAGTACCAATGTGTTTCTTCATTGGTTGATGGAAGAAACATCTTACAAAAACTCTCCAGATTATTGACTTTTTAAAGTTTTTCTAGGAAACGTTCTAGATGTATGCTTATTAGACTTTGTCAGTATGTACTTTTTGCAAAGTGTCTCTGTGGCGCAATCGGTTAGTGTGTCTGGCTACTAACCAAAAGGTTGGTGGTTCAATCCCAACCAGGAACGTAATTGACCTTGTTATCAGATTTTGGTGATCTTTAAGTAGACAAGTCAAAATTTCAAACCCCCTGTTATGGTGTAGGGTACCTGGCCTTCTCTGATGTAGTTAGATTTGATTCAGTGATTTTATAAAAACAGCTAGGAAGCACAATTTAGCAGTGGGTTGCAGAGAAAAAGAAATATGCTGGCAAAAAAAATCCATTTGAGTGATTAAACAGCTCTTCATTTTCTGGCTTTATTTTTATGCTAACAAATTTGTTCTTTGAAAAGTGTCCACAAAGCCAAGTCTCTGATTAACACCTTTGTAGGGATGGTTTTTCACCTATTACTAAATTAAACTTGCTTCATTGGAAAGGCAGCAAGATGCATCCTCATTTCAATGTCTACTGAAATAATACAGGTTGACACCAGGAAACATTAACGCCACTGCATCCTTGCTGCTTTCTCATGTAGTAGTCTGTTTAATGTGAAAACAAGGTGATATCTAATTAGCACACAGGTAAGGAATTAAGAAAATCTTTATTTAAGGGTGAAGATGTTTCTCACAAAATCGTTGCCCCAATGCATCATTGAAATACAAGCTGGAAAGATGATTTTAATATATCACTTGAACATTTTGTATTGCTCTTCTGGTGACAATGTAGTTTGTTTTTGTCAATTACCCTTTTAATAATAGGGTAAAGAAAATTAAGTGGATTTTTTAAAGAAAACTATACTGTCAATATACTATTAAAACAAATTAAAATGGTAAAAGTTATTGTACTTTAAGTAAAAATAAAAGAGCAAAAATATCAATCCCAGTTTTGATTACTTAAATTAACAAAAAAAAATGCATATAGCAAAGGATAGTTTCAATCTGCCTACCTCTGGGTTATGGGCCCAGCATGCTTCCATTGCAGTACTCTGCTGCACATGTAAGTGCAAGAGATCCTGAAGCACTCAGTCATCATGGGAAAGTACCAATGTGTTTCTTCGTTGGTTGATGGAAGAAACATCTTACAAAAACTCTCCAGATTATTGACTTTTTAAAGTTTTTCTAGGAAACGTTTTAGATGAATGCTTATTAGCCTTTGTCAGTATGTACTTTTTGCAAAGTGTCTCTGTGGCGCAATCGGTTAGTGTGTCTGGCTACTAACCAAAAGGTTGGTGGTTCAATCCCAACCAGGAACGTAATTGACCTTGTTATCAGATTTTGGTGATCTTTAAGTAGACAAGTCAAAATTTCAAACCCCCTGTTATGGTGTAGGGTACCTGGCCTTCTCTGATGTAGTTAGATTTGATTCAGTGATTTTATAAAAACAGCTAGGAAGCACAATTTAGCAGTGGGTTGCAGAGAAAAAGAAATATGCTGGCAAAAAAAATCCATTTGAGTGATTAAACAGCTCTTCATTTTCTGGCTTTATTTTTATGCTAACAAATTTGTTCTTTGAAAAGTGTCCACAAAGCCAAGTCTCTGATTAACACCTTTGTAGGGATGGTTTTTCACCTATTACTAAATTAAACTTGCTTCATTGGAAAGGCAGCAAGATGCATCCTCATTTCAATGTCTACTGAAATAATACAGGTTGACACCAGGAAACATTAACGCCACTGCATCCTTGCTGCTTTCTCATGTAGAAGTCTGTTTAATGTGAAAACAAGGTGATATCTAATTAGCACACAGGTAAGGAATTAAGAAAATCTTTATTTAAGGGTGAAGATGTTTCTCACAAAATCGTTGCCCCAATGCATCATTGAAATTCAAGCTGGAAAGATGATTTTAATATATCACTTGAACATTTTGTATTGCTCTTCTGGTGACAATGTAGTTTGTTTTTGTCAATTACCCTTTTAATAATAGGGTAAAGAAAATTAAGTGGATTTTTTAAAGAAAACTATACTGTCAATATACTATTAAAACAAATTAAAATGGTAAAAGTTATTGTACTTTAAGTAAAAATAAAAGAGCAAAAATATCAATCCCAGTTTTGATTACTTAAATTAACAAAAAAAAATGCATATAGCAAAGGATAGTTTCAATCTGCCTACCTCTGGGTTATGGGCCCAGCATGCTTCCATTGCAGTACTCTGCTGCACATGTAAGTGCAAGAGATCCTGAAGCACTCAGTCATCATGGGAAAGTACCAATGTGTTTCTTCGTTGGTTGATGGAAGAAACATCTTACAAAAACTCTCCAGATTATTGACTTTTTAAAGTTTTTCTAGGAAACGTTCTAGATGTATGCTTATTAGCCTTTGTCAGTATGTACTTTTTACAAAGTGTCTCTGTGGCGCAATCGGTTAGTGTGTTTGGCTACTAACCAAAAAGTTGGTGGTTCAATCCCACCCAGGGACGTAATTGACCTTGTTATCAGATTTTGGTGATCTTTAAGTAGACAAGTCAAAATTTCAAATCCCCTGTTATGGTGTAGGGTACCTGGCCTTCTCTGATGTAATCAGAGTTAGATTTGATTCAGTGATTTTATAAAAACAGCTAGGAAGCACTATTTAGCAGTGGGTTGCAGAGAAAAAGAAATATGCTGGCAAAAAAAATCCAATTGAGTGATTAAACAGCTCTTCATTTTCTGGCTTTATTTTTATGCTAACAAATTTGTTCTCTGAAAAGTGTCCACAAAGCCAAGTCTCTGATTAACACCTTTGTAGGGATGGTTTTTCACCTATTACTAAATTAAACTTGCTTCATTGGAAAGGCAGCAAGATGCATCCTCATTTCAATTTCTACTGAAATAATACAGGTTGACACCAGGAAACATTAACGCCACTGCATCCTTGCTGCTTTCACATGTGGAAGTTTGTTTAATGTGAAAACAAGGTGATATCTAATTAGCACACAGGTAAGGAATTAAGAAAACCTTTATTTAAGGGTAAAGATGTTTCTCACAAAATCGTTGCCCCAATGCATCATTGAAATTCAAGCTGGAAAGATGATTTTAATATATCACTTGTACATTTTGTATTGCTCTTCTGGTGACAATGTAGTTTGTTTTTGTCAATTACCCTTTTAATAATAGGGTAAAGAAAATTAAGTGGATTTTTTAAAGAAAACTATACTGTCAATATACTATTCAAACAAATTAAAATGGTAAAAGTTATTGTACTTCAAGTAAAAATAAAAGAGCAAAAATATCAATCCCAGTTTTGATTACTTAAATTAACAAAAAAAATGCATATAGCAAAGGATAGTTTCAATCTGCCTACCTCTGGGTTATGGGCCCAGCATGCTTCCATTGCAGTACTCTGCTGCACATGTAAGTGCAAGAGATCCTGAAGCACTCACTCATCATGGGAAAGTACCAATGTGTTTCTTCATTGGTTGATGGAAGAAACATCTTACAAAAACTCTCCAGATTATTGACTTTTTAAAGTTTTTCTAGGAAACGTTCTAGATGTATGCTTATTAGACTTTGTCAGTATGTACTTTTTGCAAAGTGTCTCTGTGGCGCAATCGGTTAGTGTGTCCGGCTACTAACCAAAAGGTTGGTGGTTCAATCCCAACCAGGGACGTAATTGACCTTGTTATCAGATTTTGGTGATCTTTAAGTAGACAAGTCAAAATTTCAAACCCCCTGTTATGCTGTAGGGTACCTGGCCTTCTCTGATGTAGTTAGATTTGACTCAGTGATTTTATAAAAACAGCTAGGAAGCACAATTTAGCAGTGGGTTGCAGAGAAAAAGAAATATGCTGGCAAAAAAAATCCAATTGAGTGATTAAACAGCTCTTCATTTTCTGGCTTTATTTTTATGCTAACAAATTTGTTCTTTGAAAAGTGTCCACAAAGCCAAGTCTCTGATTAACACCTTTGTAGGGATGGTTTTTCACCTATTACTAAATTAAACTTGCTTCATTGGAAAGGCAGCAAGATGCATCCTCATTTCAATGTCTACTGAAATAATACAGGTTGACACCAGGAAACATTAACGCCACTGTATCCTTGCTGCTTTCTCATGTGGAAGTCTGTTTAATGTGAAAACAAGGTGATATCTAATTAGCACACAGGTAAGGAATTAAGAAAATCTTTATTTAAGGGTGAAGATGTTGCTCACAAAATCGTTGCCCCAATGCATCATTGAAATTCAAGCTGGAAAGATGATTTTAATATATCACTTGTACATTTTGTATTGCTCTTCTGGTGACAATGTAGTTTGTTTTTGTCAATTACCATTTTAATAATAGGGTAAAGAAAATTAAGTGGATTTTTGAAAGAAAACAATACTGTCAATATACTATTAAAACAAATTAAAATGGTAAAAGTTATTGTACTTTAAGTAAAAATAAAAGAGCAAAAATATCAATCCCAGTTTTGATTACTTAAATGAACAAAAAAAAATGCATATAGCAAAGGATAGTTTCAATCTGCCTACCGCTGGGTTTTGGGCCCAGCATGCTTCCATTGCTGTACTCTGCTGCACATGTAAGTGCAAGAGATCCTGAAGCACTCACTCATCATGGGAAAGTACCAATGTGTTTCTTCGTTGGTTGATGGAAGAAACATTTTACAAAAACTCTCCAGATTATTGACTTTTTAAAGTTTTTCTAGGAAACGTTCTAGATGTATGCTTATTAGCCTTTGTCAGTATGTACTTTTTGGGAAGTGTCTCTGTGGCGCAATCGGTTAGTGTGTCCGGCTACTAACCAAAAGGTTGGTGGTTTAATCCCAACCAGGGACGTAATTGACCTTGTTATCAGATTTTGGTGATCTTTAAGTAGACAAGTCAAAATTTCAAACCCCCTGTTATGGTGTAGGGTACCTGGCCTTCTCTGATGTAATAAGAGTTAGATTTGATTCAGTGATTTTATAAAAACAGCTAGGAAGCACAATTTAGCAGTGGGTTGCAGAGAAAAAGAAATATGCTGGCAAAAAAAATCCAATTGAGTGATTAAACAGCTCTTCATTTTCTGGCTTTATTTTTATGCTAACAAATTTGTTCTCTGAAAAGTGTCCACAAAGCCAAGTCTCTGATTAACACCTTTGTAGGGATGGTTTTTCACCTATTACTAAATTAAACTTGCTTCATTGGAAAGGCAGCAAGATGCATCCTCATTTCAATGTCTACTGAAATAATACAGGTTGACACCAGGAAACATTAACGCCACTGCATCCTTGCTGCTTTCTCATGTAGAAGTCTGTTTAATGTGAAAACAAGGTGATATCTAATTAGCACACATGTAAGGAATTAAGAAAATCTTTATTTAAGGGTGAAGATGTTTCTCACAAAATCGTTGCCCCAATGCATCATTGAAATTCAAGCTGGAAAGATGATTTTAATATATCACTTGTACATTTTGTATTGCTCTTCTGGTGACAATGTAGTTTGTTTTTGTCAATTACCCTTTTAATAATAGGGTAAAGAAAATTAAGTGGATTTTTTAAAGAAAACTATACTGTCAATATACTATTAAAACAAATTAAAATGGTAAAAGTTATTGTACTTTAAGTAAAAATAAAAGAGCAAAAATATCAATCCCAGTTTTGATTACTTAAATTAACAAAAAAAAAATGCATATAGCAAAGGATAGTTTCAATCTGCCTACCTCTGGGTTATGGGCCCAGCATGCTTCCATTGCAGTACTCTGCTGCACATGTAAGTGCAAGAGATCCTGAAGCACTCACTCATCATGGGAAAGTACCAATGTGTTTCTTCATTGGTTGATGGAAGAAACATCTTACAAAAACTCTCCAGATTATTGACTTTTTAACGTTTTTCTAGGAAACGTTCTAGATGTATGCTTATTAGACTTTGTCAGTATGTACTTTTAGCAAAGTGTCTCTGTGGCGCAATCGGTTAGTGTGTCTGGCTACTAACCAAAAGGTTGGTGGTTCAATCCCAACCAGGAACGTAATTGACCTTGTTATCAGATTTTGGTGATCTTTAAGTAGACAAGTCAAAATTTCAAACCCCCTGTTATGGTGTAGGGTACCTGGCCTTCTCTGATGTAGTTAGATTTGATTCAGTGATTTTATAAAAACAGCTAGGAAGCACAATTTAGCAGTGGGTTGCAGAGAAAAAGAAATATGCTGGCAAAAAAAACCCATTTGAGTGATTAAACAGCTCTTCATTTTCTGGCTTTATTTTTATGCTAACAAATTTGTTCTTTGAAAAGTGTCCACAAAGCCAAGTCTCTGATTAACACCTTTGTAGGGATGGTTTTTCACCTATTACTAAATTAAACTTGCTTCATTAGAAAGGCAGCAAGATGCATCCTCAATTCAATGTCTACTGAAATAATACAGGTTGACACCAGGAAACATTAACGCCACTGTATCCTTGCTGCTTTCTCATGTGGAAGTCTGTTTAATGTGAAAACAAGGTGATATCTAATTAGCACACAGGTAAGGAATTAAGAAAATCTTTATTTAAGGGTGAAGATGTTTCTCACAAAATCGTTGCCCCAATGCATCATTGAAATTCAAGCTGGAAAGATGATTTTAATATATCACTTGTACATTTTGTATTGCTCTTCTGGTGACAATGTAGTTTGTTTTTGTCAATTACCATTTTAATAATAGGGTAAAGAAAATTAAGTGGATTTTTGAAAGAAAACAATACTGTCAATATACTATTAAAACAAATTAAAATGGTAAAAGTTATTGTACTTTAAGTAAAAATAAAAGAGCCAAAATATCAATCCCAGTTTTGGATTACTTTAATTAACAAAAAAAAATGCATATAGCAGAGGATAGTTTCAATCTGCCTACCGCTGGGTTATGGGCCCAGCATGCTTCTATTGCTGTACTCTGCTGCACATGTAAGTGCAAGAGATCCTGAAGCACTCACTCATCATGGGAAAGTACCAATGTGTTTCTTCGTTGGTTGATGGAAGAAACATTTTACAAAAACTCTCCAGATTATTGACTTTTTAAAGTTTTTCTAGGAAACGTTTTAGATGAATGCTTATTAGCCTTTGTCAGTAAGAACTTTTGCAAAGTGTCTTTGTGGCACAATCAGTTAGTGTGCACGGCTATTAACCAAAAGGTTGGTGGTTCAATCCCACCCAGGGACGTAATTGACCTTGTTATCAGATTTTGGTGATCTTTAAGTAGACAAGTCAAAATTTCAAATCCCCCTGTTCTGGTGTAGGGTACCTGGCCTTCTCTGATGTAATCAGAGTTAGATTTGATTCAGTGATTTTATAAAAACAGCTAGGAAGCACAATTTAGCAGTGGGTTGCAGAGAAAAAGAAATATGCTGGCAAAAAAAATCCAATTGAGTGATTAAACAGCTCTTAATTTTCTGGCTTTATTTTTATGCTAACAAATTTGTTCTCTGAAAAGTGTCCACAAAGCCAAGTCTCTGATTAACACCTTTGTAAGGATGGTTTTTAACCTATTACTAAATTAAACTTGCTTCATTGGAAAGGCAGCAAGATGCATCCTCATTTCAATGTCTACTGAAATAATACAGGTTGACACCAGGAAACATTAACGCCACTGCATCCTTGCTGCTTTCTCATGTGGAAGTCTGTTTAATGTGAAAACAAGGTGATATCTAATTAGCACACAGGTAAGGAATTAAGAAAATCTTTATTTAAGGGTGAAAATGTTTCTCACAAAATCGTTGCCCCAATGCATCATTGAAATTTAAGCTGGAAAGATGATTTTAATATATCACTTGTACATTTTGTATTGCTCTTCTGGTGACAATGTAGTTTGTTTTTGTCAATTACCATTTTAATAATAGGGTAAAGAAAATTAAGTGGATTTTTTAAAGAAAACTATACTGTCAATATACTATTAAAACAAATTAAAATGGTAAAAGTTATTGTACTGTAAGTAAAAATAAAAGAGCCAACATATCAATCCCAGTTTTGGATTACTTTAATTAACAAAAAAAAATGCATATAGCAGAGGATAGTTTCAATCTGCCTACCTCTGGGTTATATGCCCAGCATGCTTCCATTGCTGTACTCTGCTGCACATGTAAGTGCAATAGATCCTGAAGCACTCACTCATCATGGGAAAGTACCAATGTGTTTCTTCGTTGGTTGATGGAAGAAACATCTTACAAAAACTCTCCAGATTATTGACTTTTTAAAGTTTTTCTAGGAAACGTTCTAGATGTATGCTTATTAGACTTTGTCAATATGTACTTTTTGCAAAGTGTCTCTGTGGCGCAATCGGTTAGTGTGTCCGGCTACTAACCAAAAGGTTGGTGGTTCAATCCCAACCAGGGACGTAATTGACCTTGTTATCAGATTTTGGTGATCTTTAAGTAGACAAGTCAAAATTTCAAACCCCCTGTTATGCTGTAGGGTACCTGGCCTTCTCTGATGTAGTTAGATTTGACTCAGTGATTTTATAAAAACAGCTAGGAAGCACAATTTAGCAGTGGGTTGCAGAGAAAAAGAAATATGCTGGCAAAAAAAATCCAATTGAGTGATTAAACAGCTCTTCATTTTCTGGCTTTATTTTTATGCTAACAAATTTGTTCTTTGAAAAGTGTCCACAAAGCCAAGTCTCTGATTAACACCTTTGTAGGGATGGTTTTTCACCTATTACTAAATTAAACTTGCTTCATTGGAAAGGCAGCAAGATGCATCCTCAATTCAATGTCTACTGAAATAATACAGGTTGACACCAGGAAACATTAACGCCACTGTATCATTGCTGCTTTCTCATGTGGAAGTCTATTTAATGGCCCTCATTCCGAGTTGATCGGTCGCAAGGTGAATTTAGCAGAGTTACACACGCTAAGCCGCCGCCTACTGGGAGTGAATCTTAGCTTCTTAAAATTGCGACCGATGTATTCGCAATATTGCGATTACTAACTACTTAGCAGTTTCAGAGTAGCTCCAGACTTACTCTGCCTGTGCGATCAGTTCAGTGCTTGTCGTTCCTGGTTGACGTCACAAACACACCCAGCGTTCGCCCAGGCACTCCCACCGTTTCTCCGGCCACTCCTGCGTTTTTTCCGGAAACGGTAGCGTTTTCAGCCACACGCCCCTGAAACGCCGTGTTTCCGCCCAGTAACACCCATTTCCTGTCAATCACATTACGATCGCCGGAGCGAAGAAAAAGCCGTGAGTAAAAATACTTTCTTCATAGTAAAGTTACTTGGCGCAGTCGCAGTGCGAACATTGCGCATGCGTACTAAGCGGATTTTCACTGCGATGCGATGAAAAATACCGAGCGAACAACTCGGAATGAGGGCCAATGTGAAAACAAGGTGATATCTAATTAGCACACAGGTAAGGAATTAAGAAAATCTTTATTTAAGGGTGAAGATGTTTCTCACAAAATCGTTGCCCCAATGCATCATTGAAATTCAAGCTGGAAAGATGATTTTAATATATCACTTGTACATTTTGTATTGCTCTTCTGGTGACAATGTAGTTTGTTTTTGTCAATTACCATTTTAATAATAGGGTAAAGAAAATTAAGTGGATTTTTGAAAGAAAACAATACTGTCAATATACTATTAAAACAAATTAAAATGGTAAAAGTTATTGTACTTTAAGTAAAAATAAAAGAGCAAAAATATCAATCCCAGTTTTGATTACTTAAATGAACAAAAAAAAATGCATATAGCAAAGGATAGTTTCAATCTGCCTACCGCTGGGTTATGGGCCCAGCTTGCTTCCATTGCTGTACTCTGCTGCACATGTAAGTGCAAGAGATCCTGAAGCACTCACTATTCATGGGAAAGTACCAATGTGTTTCTTCGTTGGTTGATGGAAGAAACATTTTACAAAAACTCTCCAGATAATTGACTTTTTAAAGTTTTTCTAGGAAACGTTTTAGATGAATGCTTATTAGCCTTTGTCAGTATGTACTTTTGCAAAGTGTCTTTGTGGCGCAATCAGTTAGTGTGCATGGCTATTAACCAAAAGGTTGGTGGTTCAATCCCACCCAGGGACGTAATTGACCTTGTTATCAAATTTTGGTGATCTTTAAGTAGACAAGTCAAAATTTCAAATCCCCCTGTTCTGGTGTAGGGTACCTGGCCTTCTCTGATGTAATCAGAGTTAGATTTGATTCAGTGATTTTATAAAAACAGCTAGGAAGCACAATTTAGCAGTGGGTTGCAGAGAAAAAGAAATATGCTGGCAAAAAAAATCCAATTGAGTGATTAAACAGCTCTTAATTTTCTGGCTTTATTTTTATGCTAACAAATTTGTTCTCTGAAAAGTGTCCACAAAGCCAAGTCTCTGATTAACACCTTTGTAAGGATGGTTTTTAACCTATTACTAAATTAAACTTGCTTCATTGGAAAGGCAGCAAGATGCATCCTCATTTCAATGTCTACTGAAATAATACAGGTTGACACCAGGAAACATTAACGCCACTGCATCCTTGCTGCTTTCTCATGTGGAAGTCTGTTTAATGTGAAAACAAGGTGATATCTAATTAGCACACAGGTAAGGAATTAAGAAAATCTTTATTTAAGGGTGAAAATGTTTCTCACAAAATCGTTGCCCCAATGCATCATTGAAATTCAAGCTGGAAAGATGATTTTAATATATCACTTGTACATTTTGTATTGCTCTTCTGGTGACAATGTAGTTTGTTTTTGTCAATTACCCTTTTAATAATAGGGTAAAGAAAATTAAGTGGCTTTTTTAAAGAAAACTATACTGTCAATATACTATTAAAACAAATTAAAATGGTAAAAGTTATTGTACTTTAAGTAAAAATAAAAGAGCAAAAATATCAATCCCAGTTTTGATTACTTAAATTAACAAAAAAAAATGCATATAGCAAAGGATAGTTTCAATCTGCCTACCTCTGGGTTATGGGCCCAGCATGCTTCCATTGCAGTACTCTGCTGCACATGTAAGTGCAAGAGATCCTGAAGCACTCACTCATCATGGGAAAGTACCAATGTGTTTCTTCGTTGGTTGATGGAAGAAACATTTTACAAAAACTCTCCAGATTATTGACTTTTTAAAGTTTTTCTAGGAAACGTTCTAGATGTATGCTTATTAGCCTTTGTCAGTATGTACTTTTTGGGAAGTGTCTCTGTGGCGCAATCGGTTAGTGTGTCCGGCTACTAACCAAAAGGTTGGTGGTTCAATCCCAACCAGGGACGTAATTGACCTTGTTATCAGATTTTGGTGATCTTTAAGTAGACAAGTCAAAATTTCAAACCCCCTGTTATGGTGTAGGGTACCTGGCCTTCTCTGATGTAATAAGAGTTAGATTTGATTCAGTGATTTTATAAAAACAGCTAGGAAGCACAATTTAGCAGTGGGTTGCAGAGAAAAAGAAATATGCTGGCAAAAAAAATCCAATTGAGTGATTAAACAGCTCTTCATTTTCTGGCTTTATTTTTATGCTAACAAATTTGTTCTCTGAAAAGTGTCCACAAAGCCAAGTCTCTGATTAACACCTTTGTAGGAATGTTTTTTCACCTATTACTAAATTAAACTTGCTTCATTGGAAAGGCAGCAAGATGCATCCTCATTTCAATGTCTACTGAAATAATACAGGTTGACACCAGGAAACATTAACGCCACTGCATCCTTGCTGCTTTCTCATGTAGAAGTCTGTTTAATGTGAAAACAAGGTGATATCTAATTAGCACACATGTAAGGAATTAAGAAAATCTTTATTTAAGGGTGAAGATGTTTCTCACAAAATCGTTGCCCCAATGCATCATTGAAATTCAAGCTGGAAAGATGATTTTAATATATCACTTGTACATTTTGTATTGCTCTTCTGGTGACAATGTAGTTTGTTTTTGTCAATTACCCTTTTAATAATAGGGTAAAGAAAATTAAGTGGATTTTTTAAAGAAAACTATACTGTCAATATACTATTAAAACAAATTAAAATGGTAAAAGTTATTGTACTTTAAGTAAAAATAAAAGAGCAAAAATATCAATCCCAGTTTTGATTACTTAAATTAACAAAAAAAAATGCATATAGCAAAGGATAGTTTCAATCTGCCTACCTCTGGGTTATGGGCCCAGCATGCTTCCATTGCAGTACTCTGCTGCACATGTAAGTGCAAGAGATCCTGAAGCACTCACTCATCATGGGAAAGTACCAATGTGTTTCTTCATTGGTTGATGGAAGAAACATCTTACAAAAACTCTCCAGATTATTGACTTTTTAAAGTTTTTCTAGGAAACGTTCTAGATGTATGCTTATTAGACTTTGTCAGTATATACTTTTTGCAAAGTGTCTCTGTGGCGCAATCGGTTAGTGTGTCCGGCTACTAACCAAAAGGTTGGTGGTTCAATCTCAACCAGGAACGTAATTGACCTTGTTATCAGATTTTGGTGATCTTTAAGTAGACAAGTCAAAATTTCAAACCCCCTGTTATGGTGTAGGGTACCTGGCCTTCTCTGATGTAGTTAGATTTGATTCAGTGATTTTATAAAAACAGCTAGGAAGCACAATTTAGCAGTGGGTTGCAGAGAAAAAGAAATATGCTGGCAAAAAAAATCCAATTGAGTGATTAAACAGCTCTTCATTTTCTGGCTTTATTTTTATGCTAACAAATTTGTTCTTTGAAAAGTGTCCACAAAGCCAAGTCTCTGATTAACACCTTTGTAGGGATGGTTTTTCACCTATTACTAAATTAAACTTGCTTCATTGGAAAGGCAGCAAGATGCATCCTCAATTCAATGTCTACTGAAATAATACAGGTTGACACCAGGAAACATTAACGCCACTGTATCCTTGCTGCTTTCTCATGTGGAAGTCTGTTTAATGTGAAAACAAGGTGATATCTAATTAGCACACAGGTAAGGAATTAAGAAAATCTTTATTTAAGGGTGAAGATGTTTCTCACAAAATCGTTGCCCCAATGCATCATTGAAATTCAAGCTGGAAAGATGATTTTAATATATCACTTGTACATTTTGTATTGCTCTTCTGGTGACAATGTAGTTTGTTTTTGTCAATTACCATTTTAATAATAGGGTAAAGAAAATTAAGTGGATTTTTGAAAGAAAACAATACTGTCAATATACTATTAAAACAAATTAAAATGGTAAAAGTTATTGTACTTTAAGTAAAAATAAAAGAGCCAAAATATCAATCCCAGTTTTGGATTACTTTAATTAACAAAAAAAAATGCATATAGCAAAGGATAGTTTCAATCTGCCTACCGCTGGGTTATGGGCCCAGCATGCTTCCATTGCTGTACTCTGCTGCACATGTAAGTGCAAGAGATCCTGAAGCACTCACTCATCATGGGAAAGTACCAATGTGTTTCTTCGTTGGTTGATGGAAGAAACATTTTACAAAAACTCTCCAGATTATTGACTTTTTAAAGTTTTTCTAGGAAACGTTTTAGATGAATGCTTATTAGCCTTTGTCAGTATGGACTTTTGCAAAGTGTCTTTGTGGCGCAATCAGTTAGTGTGCACGGCTATTAACCAAAAGGTTGGTGGTTCAATCCCACCCAGGGACGTAATTGACCTTGTTATCAGATTTTGGTGATCTTTAAGTAGACAAGTCAAAATTTCAAATCCCCCTGTTCTGGTGTAGGGTACCTGGCCTTCTCTGATGTAATCAGAGTTAGATTTGATTCAGTGATTTTATAAAAACAGCTAGGAAGCACAATTTAGCAGTGGGTTGCAGAGAAAAAGAAATATGCTGGCAAAAAAAATCCAATTGAGTGATTAAACAGCTCTTAATTTTCTGGCTTTATTTTTATGCTAACAAATTTGTTCTCTGAAAAGTGTCCACAAAGCCAAGTCTCTGATTAACACCTTTGTAAGGATGGTTTTTAACCTATTACTAAATTAAACTTGCTTCATTGGAAAGGCAGCAAGATGCATCCTCATTTCAATGTCTACTGAAATAATACAGGTTGACACCAGGAAACATTAACGCCACTGCATCCTTGCTGCTTTCTCATGTGGAAGTCTGTTTAATGTGAAAACAAGGTGATATATAATTAGCACACAGGTAAGGAATTAAGAAAATCTTTATTTAAGGGTGAAAATGTTTCTCACAAAATCGTTGCCCCAATGCATCATTGAAATTCAAGCTGGAAAGATGATTTTAATATATCACTTGTACATTTTGTATTGCTCTTCTGGTGACAATGTAGTTTGTTTTTGTCAATTACCATTTTAATAATAGGGTAAAGAAAATTAAGTGGATTTTTGAAAGAAAACATTACTGTCAATATACTATTAAAACAAATTAAAATGGTAAAAGTTATTGTACTTTAAGTAAAAATAAAAGAGCCAAAATATCAATCCCAGTTTTGGATTACTTTAATTAACAAAAAAAAATGCATATAGCAGAGGATAGTTTCAATCTGCCTACTGCTGGGTTATGGGCCCAGCATGCTTCTATTGCTGTACTCTGCTGCACATGTAAGTGCAAGAGATCCTGAAGCACTCACTCATCATGGGAAAGTACCAATGTGTTTCTTCGTTGGTTGATGGAAGAAACATTTTACAAAAACTCTCCAGATTATTGACTTTTTAAAGTTTTTCTAGGAAACGTTTTAGATGAATGCTTATTAGCCTTTGTCAGTAAGAACTTTTGCAAAGTGTCTTTGTGGCGCAATCAGTTAGTGTGCACGGCTATTAACCAAAAGGTTGGTGGTTCAATCCCACCCAGGGACGTAATTGACCTTGTTATCAGATTTTGATGATCTTTAAGAAGACAAGTCAAAATTTCAAATCCCCCTTTTCTGGTGTAGGGTACCTGTCCTTCTCTGATGTAATCAGAGTTAGATTTGATTCAGTGATTTTATAAAAACAGCTAGGAAGCACAATTTAGCAGTGGGTTGCAGAGAAAAAGAAATATGCTGGCAAAAAAAATCCAATTGAGTGATTAAACAGCTCTTAATTTTCTGGCTTTATTTTTATGCTAACAAATTTGTTCTCTGAAAAGTGTCCACAAAGCCAAGTCTCTGATTAACACCTTTGTAAGGATGGTTTTTAACCTATTACTAAATTAAACTTGCTTCATTGGAAAGGCAGCAAGATGCATCCTCATTTCAATGTCTACTGAAATAATACAGGTTGACACCAGGAAACATTAACGCCACTGCATCCTTGCTGCTTTCTCATGTGGAAGTCTGTTTAATGTGAAAACAAGGTGATATCTAATTAGCACACAGGTAAGGAATTAAGAAAATCTTTATTTAAGGGTGAAAATGTTTCTCACAAAATCGTTGCCCCAATGCATCATTGAAATTCAAGCTGGAAAGATGATTTTAATATATCACTTATACATTTTGTATTGCTCTTCTGGTGACAATGTAGTTTGTTTTTGTCAATTACCATTTTAATAATAGGGTAAAGAAAATTAAGTGGATTTTTGAAAGAAAACAATACTGTCAATATACTATTAAAACAAATTAAAATGGTAAAAGTTATTGTACTGTAAGTAAAAATAAAAGAGCCAACATATCAATCCCAGTTTTGGATTACTTTAATTAACAAAAAAAATGCATATAGCAGAGGATAGTTTCAATCTGCCTACCTCTGGGTTATGTGCCCAGCATGCTTCCATTGCTGTACTCTGCTGCACATGTAAGTGCAATAGATCCTGAAGCACTCACTCATCATGGGAAAGTACCAATGTGTTTCTTCGTTGGTTGATGGAAGAAACATCTTACAAAAACTCTCTAGATTATTGACTTTTTAAAGTTTTTCTAGGAAACGTTTTAGATGAATGCTTATTAGCCTTTGTCAGTATGTACTTTTGCAAAGTGTCTCTGTGGCGCAATCAGTTAGTGTGTATGGCTATAAACCAAAAGGTTGGTGGTTCAATCCCACCCAGGGACGTAATTGACCTTGTTATCAGATTTTGGTGATCTTTAAGTAGACAAGTCAAAATTTCAACCCCCCTCTTATGGTGTAGGGTACCTGGCCTTCTCTGATGTAATCAGAGTTAGATTTGATTCAGTGATTTTATAAAAACAGCTAGGAAGCACAATTTAGCAGTGGGTTACAGAGAAAAAGAAATATGCTGGCAAAAAAATCCAATTGAGTGATTAAACAGCTCTTCATTTTCTGGCTTTATTTTTATGCTAACAAATTTGTTCTCTGAAAAGTGTCCACAAAGCCAAGTCTCTGATTAACACCTTTGTAAGGATGGTTTTTCACCTATTACTAAATTAAACTTGCTTCATTGGAAAGGCAGCAAGATGCATCCTCATTTCAATGTCTACTGAAATAATACAGGTTGACACCAGGAAACATTAACGCCACGTGGAAGTCTGTTTAATGTGAAAACAAGGTGATATCTAATTAGCACACAGGTAAGGAATTAAGAAAATCTTTATTTAAGGGTGAAAATGTTTCTCACAAAATCGTTGCCCCAATGCATCATTGAAATTCAAGCTGGAAAGATGATTTTAATATATCACTTGTACATTTTGTATTGCTCTTCTGGTGACAATGTAGTTTGTTTTTGTCAATTACCATTTTAATAATAGGGTAAAGAAAATTAAGTGGATTTTTAAAAGAAAACAATACTTTCAATATACTATTAAAACAAATTAAAATGGTAAAAGTTATTGTACTTTAATGAAAAATAAAAGAGCAAAAATATCAATCCCAGTTTTGGATTACTTTAATTAACAAAAAAAATGCATATAGCAGAGGATAGTTTTAATCTGCCTACCTCTGGGTTATGGGCCCAGCATGCTTCCATTGCAGTACTCTGCTGCACATGTAAGTGCAAGAGATCCTGAAGCACTCACTCATCATGGGAAAGTACCAATGTGTTTCTTCGTTGGTGGATGGAAGAAACATCTTACAAAAACTCTCCAGATTATTGACTTTTTAAAGTTTTTCTAGGAAACGTTTTAGATGAATGCTTATTAGCCTTTGTCAGTATGTACTTTTGCAAAGTGTCTCTGTGGCGCAATCAGTTAGTGTGTACGGCTATAAACCAAAAGGTTGGTGGTTCAATCCCACCCAGGGACGTAATTGACCTTGTTATCAGATTTTGGTGATCTTTAAGTAGACAAGTCAAAATTTCAAATCCCCTCTTATGGTGTAGGGTACCTGGCCTTCTCTGATGTAATCAGAGTTAGATTTGATTCAGTGATTTTATAAAAACAGCTAGGAAGCACAATTTAGCAGTGGGTTGCAGAGAAAAAGAAATATGCTGGCAAAAAAATCCAATTGAGTGATTAAACAGCTCTTCATTTTCTGGCTTTATTTTTATGCTAACAAATATGTTCTCTGAAAAGTGTCCACAAAGCCAAGTCTCTGATGAACACCTTTGTAAGGATGGTTTTTCACCTATTACTAAATTAAACTTGCTTCATTGGAAAGGCAGCAAGATGCATCCTCATTTCAATGTCTACTGAAATAATACAGGTTGACACCAGGAAACATTAACGCCAATGCATCCTTGCTGCTTTCTCATGTGGAAGACTGTTTAATGTGAAAACAAGGTGATATCTAATTAGCACACAGGTAAGGAATTAAGAAAATCTTTATTTAAGGGTGAAGATGTTTCTCACAAAATCGTTGCCCCAATGCATCATTGAAATTCAAGCTGGAAAGATGATTTTAATATATCACTTGTACATTTTGTATTGCTCTTCTGGTGACAATGTAGTTTGTTTTTGTCAATTACCATTTTAATAATAGGGTAAAGAAAATTAAGTGGATTTTTGAAAGAAAACAATACTGTCAATATACTATTAAAACAAATTAAAATGGTAAAAGTTATTGTACTTTAATTAAATAAAAAATAGCTAACATATCAATCCCAGTTTTGGATTACTTTAACAAAAAAAATGCATATAGCAGAGGATAGTTTCAATCTGCCTACCTCTGGGTAATGGACCCAGCATGCTTCCATTGCAGTACTCTGCTGCACATGTAAGTGCAAGAGATCCTGAAGCACTCACTCATCATGGGAAAGTACCAATGTGTTTCTTCGTTGGTTGATTTAAGAAAATTCTTACAAAAACTCTCCAGATTATTGACTTTTTAAAGTTTTTCTATGAAACGTTCTAGATTAATGCTTATTAGCCTTTGTCAGTATGTACTTTTTGCAAAGTGTTTCTGTGGCGCAATCGGTTAGTGTGTCTGGCTACTAACCAAAAGGTTGGTGGTTCAATCCCACCCAGGGACATGATTGACCTTGTGATCAGGTTTTGGTGATATTTAAGTAGACAAGTCAAAATTTCAAACCCCCTCTTTTGGTGTAGGGTACCTGGCCTTCTCTGATGTAATCGGAGTTAGATTTGATTCAGTGATTTTATAAAAAACAGCTAGGAAGCACAATTTAGCAATGGGTTGCAGAGAAAAAAATATGCTGGTAGAAAAATCCAATTGAGTGATTAAACAGCTCTTCATTTTCTGCCTTTATTTTTATGCTAACAAATTTGTTCTCTGAAAAGTGTCCACAAAGCCAAGTCTCTGATTAACACCTTTGTAAGGATGGTTTTTCACCTATTACTAAATTAAACTTGCTTCATTGGAAAGGCAGCAAGATGCATCCTCATTTCAATGTCTACTGAAATAATACAGGTTGACACCAGGAAACATTAACGCCACTGCATCCTTGCTGCTTTCTCATGTAGAAGTCTGTTTTATGTGAAAACAAGGTGACATGTAATTAGCACACAGGTAAGGAATTAAGAAAATCTTTATTTAAGGGTGAAGATGTTTCTCACAAAATCGTTGCCCCAATTCATCATTGAAATTCAAGCTGGAAAGATGATTTTAATATATCACTTGTACATTTTGTATTGCTCTTCTGGTGACAATGTAGTTTGTTTTTGTCAATTACCCTTTTAATAATAGGGTAAAGAAAATTAAGTGGATTTTTTAAAGAAAACTATACTGTCAATATACTATTAAAACAAATTAAAATGGTAAAAGTTATTGTACTTTAAGTAAAAATAAAAGAGCAAAAATATCAATCCCAGTTTTGATTACTTAAATTAACAAAAAAAAATGCATATAGCAAAGGATAGTTTCAATCTACCTACCTCTGGGTTATGGGCCCAGCATGCTTCCATTGCAGTACTCTGCTGCACATGTAAGTGCAAGAGATCCTGAAGCACTAAGTCATCATGGGAAAGTACCAATGTGTTTCTTCGTTGGTTGATGGAAGAAACATCTTACAAAAACTCTCCAGATTATAGACTTTTTAAAGTTTTTCTAGGAAACGTTCTAGATGTATGCTTATTAGCCTTTGTCAGTATGTAATTTTTGCAAAGTGTCTCTGTGGTGCAATCGGTTAGTGTGTCCGGCTACTAACCAAAAGGTTGGTGGTTCAATCCCACCCAGGGACGTAATTGACCTTGTTATCAGATTTTGGTGATCTTTAAGTAGACAAGTCAAAATTTCAAACCCCCTGTTATGGTGTAGGGTACCTGGCCTTCTCTGATGTAATCAGAGTTAGATTTGATTCATTGATTTTATAAAAACAGCTAGGATGCACAATTTAGCAGTGGGTTGCAGAGAAAAAGAAATATGCTGGCAAAAAAAATCCAATTGAGTGATTAAACAGCTCTTCATTTTCTGGCTTTATTTTTATGCTAACAAATTTGTTCTCTGAAAAGTGTCCACAAAGCCAAGTCTCTGATTAACACCTTTGTAGGGATGGTTTTTCACCTATTACTAAATTAAACTTGCTTCATTGGAAAGGCAGCAAGATGCATCCTCATTTCAATGTCTACTGAAATAATACAGGTTGACACCAGGAAACATTAACGCCACTGCATCCTTGCTGCTTTCTCATGTAGAAGTCTGTTTAATGTGAAAACAAGGTGATATCTAATTAGCACACAGGTAAGGAATTAAGAAAATCTTTATTTAAGGGTGAAGATGTTTCTCACAAAATCGTTGCCCCAATGCATCATTGAAATTCAAGCTGGAAAGATGATTTTAATATATCACTTGTACATTTTGTATTGCTCTTCTGGTGACAATGTAGTTTGTTTTTGTCAATTACCCTTTTAATAATAGGGTAAAGAAAATTAAGTGGATTTTTTAAAGAAAACTATACTGTCAATATACTATTAAAACAAATTAAAATGGTAAAAGTTATTGTACTTTAAGTAAAAATAAAAGAGCCAAAATATCAATCCCAGTTTTGGATTACTTTAATTAACAAAAAAAAATGCATATAGCAGAGGATAGTTTCAATCTGCCTACCGCTGGGTTATGGGCCCAGCATGCTTCCATTGCTGTACGCTGCTGCACATGTAAGTGCAAGAGATCCTGAAGCACTCACTCATCATGGGAAAGTACCAATGTGTTTCTTCGTTGGTTGATGGAAGAAACATCTTACAAAAACTCTCCAGATTATTGACTTTTTAAAGTTTTTCTAGGAAACGTTTTAGATGAATGCTTATTAGCCTTTGTCAGTATGGACTTTTGCAAAGTGTCTCTGTGGCGCAATCAGTTAGTGTGCACGGCTATTAACCAAAAGGTTGGTGGTTCAATCCCACTCAGGGACGTAATTGACCTTGTTATCAGGTTTTGGTGATCTTTAAGTAGACAAGTCAAAATTTCAAACCCCCTGTTCTGGTGTAGGGTACCTAGCTTTCTCTGATGTAATCAGAGTTAGATTTGATTCAGTGATTTTATAAAAACAGCTAGGAAGCACAATTTAGCAGTGGGTTGCAGAGAAAAAGAAATATGCTGGCAAAAAAAATCCAATTGAGTGATTAAACAGCTCTTAATTTTCTGGCTTTATTTTTATGCTAACAAATTTGTTCTCTGAAAAGTGTCCACAAAGCCAAGTCTCTGATTAACACCTTTGTAGGGATGGTTTTTAACCTATTACTAAATTAAACTTGCTTCATTGGAAAGGCAGCAAGATGCATCCTCATTTCAATGTCTACTGAAATAATACGGGTTGACACCAGGAAACATTAACGCCACTGCATCCTTGCTGCTTTCTCATGTGGAAGTCTGTTTAATGTGAAAACAAGGTGATATCTAATTAGCACACAGGTAAGGAATTAAGAAAATCTTTATTTAAGGGTGAAAATGTTTCTCACAAAATCGTTGCCCCAATGCATCATTGAAATTCAAGCTGGAAAGATGATTTTAATATATCACTTGTACATTTTGTATTGCTCTTCTGGTGACAATGTAGTTTGTTTTTGTCAATTACCATTTTAATAATAGGGTAAAGAAAATTAAGTGGATTTTTGAAAGAAAACAATACTGTCAATATACTATTAAAACAAATTAAAATGGTAAAAGTTATTGTACTGTAAGTAAAAATAAAAGAGCCAACATATCAATCCCAGTTTTGGATTACTTTAATTAACAAAAAAAAATGCATATAGCAGAGGATAGTTTCAATCTGCCTACCTCTGGGTTATGTGCCCAGCATGCTTCCATTGCTGTACTCTGCTGCACATGTAAGTGCAATAGATCCTGAAGCACTCACTCATCATGGGAAAGTACCAATGTGTTTCTTCGTTGGTTGATGGAAGAAACATCTTACAAAAACTCTCCAGATTATTGACTTTTTAAAGTTTTTCTAGGAAACGTTTTAGATGAATGCTTATTAGCCTTTGTCAGTATGTTCTTTTGCAAAGTGTCTCTGTGGCGCAATCAGTTAGTGTGTATGGCTATTAATTAAAAGGTTGGTGGTTCAATCCCACCCAGTGACGTAATTGACCTTGTTATCAGATTTTGGTGATCTTTAAGTAGACAAGTCAAAATTTCAAACCCCCTGTTATGGTGTAGGGTACCTGGCCTTCTCTGATGTAATCAGAGTTAGATTTGATTCAGTGATTTTATAAAAACAGATAGGAAGCACAATTTAGCAGTGGGTTGCAGAGAAAAAGAAATATGCTGGCAAAAAAAATCCAATTGAGTGATTAAACAGCTCTTCATTTTCTGGCTTTATTTTTATGCTAACAAATTTGTTCTCTGAAAAGTGTCCACAAAGCCAAGTCTCTGATTAACACCTTTGTAGGGATGGTTTTTCACCTATTACTAAATTAAACTTGCTTCATTGGAAAGGCAGCAAGATGCATCCTCATTTCAATTTCTACTGAAATAATACAGGTTGACACCAGGAAACATTAACGCCACTGCATCCTTGCTGCTTTCTCATGTGGAAGTCTGTTTAATGTGAAAACAAGGTGATATCTAATTAGCACACAGGTAAGGAATTAAGAAAATCTTTATTTAAGGGTGAAAATGTTTCTCACAAAATCGTTGCCCCAATGCATCATTGAAATTCAAGCTGGAAAGATGATTTTAATATATCACTTGTACATTTTGTATTGCTCTTCTGGTGACAATGTAGTTTGTTTTTGTCAATTACCATTTTAATAATAGGGTAAAGAAAATTAAGTGGATTTTTAAAAGAAAACAATACTTTCAATATACTATTAAAACAAATTAAAATGGTAAAAGTTATTGTACTTTAATGAAAAATAAAAGAGCAAAAATATCAATCCCAGTTTTGGATTACTTTAATTAACAAAAAAAATGCATATAGCAGAGGATAGTTTTAATCTGCCTACCTCTGGGTTATGGGCCCAGCATGCTTCCATTGCAGTACTCTGCTGCACATGTAAGTGCAAGAGATCCTGAAGCACTCACTCATCATGGGAAAGTACCAATGTGTTTCTTCGTTGGTGGATGGAAGAAACATCTTACAAAAACTCTCCAGATTATTGACTTTTTAAAGTTTTTCTAGGAAACGTTTTAGATGAATGCTTATTAGCCTTTGTCAGTATGTACTTTTGCAAAGTGTCTCTGTGGCGCAATCAGTTAGTGTGTACGGCTATAAACCAAAAGGTTGGTGGTTCAATCCCACCCAGGGACGTAATTGACCTTGTTATCAGATTTTGGTGATCTTTAAGTAGACAAGTCAAAATTTCAAATCCCCTCTTATGGTGTAGGGTACCTGGCCTTCTCTGATGTAATCAGAGTTAGATTTGATTCAGTGATTTTATAAAAACAGCTAGGAAGCACAATTTAGCAGTGGGTTGCAGAGAAAAAGAAATATGCTGGCAAAAAAATCCAATTGAGTGATTAAACAGCTCTTCATTTTCTGGCTTTATTTTTATGCTAACAAATATGTTCTCTGAAAAGTGTCCACAAAGCCAAGTCTCTGATGAACACCTTTGTAAGGATGGTTTTTCACCTATTACTAAATTAAACTTGCTTCATTGGAAAGGCAGCAAGATGCATCCTCATTTCAATGTCTACTGAAATAATACAGGTTGACACCAGGAAACATTAACGCCAATGCATCCTTGCTGCTTTCTCATGTGGAAGACTGTTTAATGTGAAAACAAGGTGATATCTAATTAGCACACAGGTAAGGAATTAAGAAAATCTTTATTTAAGGGTGAAGATGTTTCTCACAAAATCGTTGCCCCAATGCATCATTGAAATTCAAGCTGGAAAGATGATTTTAATATATCACTTGTACATTTTGTATTGCTCTTCTGGTGACAATGTAGTTTGTTTTTGTCAATTACCATTTTAATAATAGGGTAAAGAAAATTAAGTGGATTTTTGAAAGAAAACAATACTGTCAATATACTATTAAAACAAATTAAAATGGTAAAAGTTATTGTACTTTAATTAAATAAAAAATAGCTAACATATCAATCCCAGTTTTGGATTACTTTAACAAAAAAAATGCATATAGCAGAGGATAGTTTCAATCTGCCTACCTCTGGGTAATGGACCCAGCATGCTTCCATTGCAGTACTCTGCTGCACATGTAAGTGCAAGAGATCCTGAAGCACTCACTCATCATGGGAAAGTACCAATGTGTTTCTTCGTTGGTTGATTTAAGAAAATTCTTACAAAAACTCTCCAGATTATTGACTTTTTAAAGTTTTTCTATGAAACGTTCTAGATTAATGCTTATTAGCCTTTGTCAGTATGTACTTTTTGCAAAGTGTTTCTGTGGCGCAATCGGTTAGTGTGTCTGGCTACTAACCAAAAGGTTGGTGGTTCAATCCCACCCAGGGACATGATTGACCTTGTGATCAGGTTTTGGTGATATTTAAGTAGACAAGTCAAAATTTCAAACCCCCTCTTTTGGTGTAGGGTACCTGGCCTTCTCTGATGTAATCGGAGTTAGATTTGATTCAGTGATTTTATAAAAAACAGCTAGGAAGCACAATTTAGCAATGGGTTGCAGAGAAAAAAATATGCTGGTAGAAAAATCCAATTGAGTGATTAAACAGCTCTTCATTTTCTGCCTTTATTTTTATGCTAACAAATTTGTTCTCTGAAAAGTGTCCACAAAGCCAAGTCTCTGATTAACACCTTTGTAAGGATGGTTTTTCACCTATTACTAAATTAAACTTGCTTCATTGGAAAGGCAGCAAGATGCATCCTCATTTCAATGTCTACTGAAATAATACAGGTTGACACCAGGAAACATTAACGCCACTGCATCCTTGCTGCTTTCTCATGTAGAAGTCTGTTTTATGTGAAAACAAGGTGACATGTAATTAGCACACAGGTAAGGAATTAAGAAAATCTTTATTTAAGGGTGAAGATGTTTCTCACAAAATCGTTGCCCCAATTCATCATTGAAATTCAAGCTGGAAAGATGATTTTAATATATCACTTGTACATTTTGTATTGCTCTTCTGGTGACAATGTAGTTTGTTTTTGTCAATTACCCTTTTAATAATAGGGTAAAGAAAATTAAGTGGATTTTTTAAAGAAAACTATACTGTCAATATACTATTAAAACAAATTAAAATGGTAAAAGTTATTGTACTTTAAGTAAAAATAAAAGAGCAAAAATATCAATCCCAGTTTTGATTACTTAAATTAACAAAAAAAAATGCATATAGCAAAGGATAGTTTCAATCTACCTACCTCTGGGTTATGGGCCCAGCATGCTTCCATTGCAGTACTCTGCTGCACATGTAAGTGCAAGAGATCCTGAAGCACTAAGTCATCATGGGAAAGTACCAATGTGTTTCTTCGTTGGTTGATGGAAGAAACATCTTACAAAAACTCTCCAGATTATAGACTTTTTAAAGTTTTTCTAGGAAACGTTCTAGATGTATGCTTATTAGCCTTTGTCAGTATGTAATTTTTGCAAAGTGTCTCTGTGGTGCAATCGGTTAGTGTGTCCGGCTACTAACCAAAAGGTTGGTGGTTCAATCCCACCCAGGGACGTAATTGACCTTGTTATCAGATTTTGGTGATCTTTAAGTAGACAAGTCAAAATTTCAAACCCCCTGTTATGGTGTAGGGTACCTGGCCTTCTCTGATGTAATCAGAGTTAGATTTGATTCATTGATTTTATAAAAACAGCTAGGATGCACAATTTAGCAGTGGGTTGCAGAGAAAAAGAAATATGCTGGCAAAAAAAATCCAATTGAGTGATTAAACAGCTCTTCATTTTCTGGCTTTATTTTTATGCTAACAAATTTGTTCTCTGAAAAGTGTCCACAAAGCCAAGTCTCTGATTAACACCTTTGTAGGGATGGTTTTTCACCTATTACTAAATTAAACTTGCTTCATTGGAAAGGCAGCAAGATGCATCCTCATTTCAATGTCTACTGAAATAATACAGGTTGACACCAGGAAACATTAACGCCACTGCATCCTTGCTGCTTTCTCATGTAGAAGTCTGTTTAATGTGAAAACAAGGTGATATCTAATTAGCACACAGGTAAGGAATTAAGAAAATCTTTATTTAAGGGTGAAGATGTTTCTCACAAAATCGTTGCCCCAATGCATCATTGAAATTCAAGCTGGAAAGATGATTTTAATATATCACTTGTACATTTTGTATTGCTCTTCTGGTGACAATGTAGTTTGTTTTTGTCAATTACCCTTTTAATAATAGGGTAAAGAAAATTAAGTGGATTTTTTAAAGAAAACTATACTGTCAATATACTATTAAAACAAATTAAAATGGTAAAAGTTATTGTACTTTAAGTAAAAATAAAAGAGCCAAAATATCAATCCCAGTTTTGGATTACTTTAATTAACAAAAAAAAAATGCATATAGCAGAGGATAGTTTCAATCTGCCTACCGCTGGGTTATGGGCCCAGCATGCTTCCATTGCTGTACGCTGCTGCACATGTAAGTGCAAGAGATCCTGAAGCACTCACTCATCATGGGAAAGTACCAATGTGTTTCTTCGTTGGTTGATGGAAGAAACATCTTACAAAAACTCTCCAGATTATTGACTTTTTAAAGTTTTTCTAGGAAACGTTTTAGATGAATGCTTATTAGCCTTTGTCAGTATGGACTTTTGCAAAGTGTCTCTGTGGCGCAATCAGTTAGTGTGCACGGCTATTAACCAAAAGGTTGGTGGTTCAATCCCACTCAGGGACGTAATTGACCTTGTTATCAGGTTTTGGTGATCTTTAAGTAGACAAGTCAAAATTTCAAACCCCCTGTTCTGGTGTAGGGTACCTAGCTTTCTCTGATGTAATCAGAGTTAGATTTGATTCAGTGATTTTATAAAAACAGCTAGGAAGCACAATTTAGCAGTGGGTTGCAGAGAAAAAGAAATATGCTGGCAAAAAAAATCCAATTGAGTGATTAAACAGCTCTTAATTTTCTGGCTTTATTTTTATGCTAACAAATTTGTTCTCTGAAAAGTGTCCACAAAGCCAAGTCTCTGATTAACACCTTTGTAGGGATGGTTTTTAACCTATTACTAAATTAAACTTGCTTCATTGGAAAGGCAGCAAGATGCATCCTCATTTCAATGTCTACTGAAATAATACGGGTTGACACCAGGAAACATTAACGCCACTGCATCCTTGCTGCTTTCTCATGTGGAAGTCTGTTTAATGTGAAAACAAGGTGATATCTAATTAGCACACAGGTAAGGAATTAAGAAAATCTTTATTTAAGGGTGAAAATGTTTCTCACAAAATCGTTGCCCCAATGCATCATTGAAATTCAAGCTGGAAAGATGATTTTAATATATCACTTGTACATTTTGTATTGCTCTTCTGGTGACAATGTAGTTTGTTTTTGTCAATTACCATTTTAATAATAGGGTAAAGAAAATTAAGTGGATTTTTGAAAGAAAACAATACTGTCAATATACTATTAAAACAAATTAAAATGGTAAAAGTTATTGTACTGTAAGTAAAAATAAAAGAGCCAACATATCAATCCCAGTTTTGGATTACTTTAATTAACAAAAAAAAATGCATATAGCAGAGGATAGTTTCAATCTGCCTACCTCTGGGTTATGTGCCCAGCATGCTTCCATTGCTGTACTCTGCTGCACATGTAAGTGCAATAGATCCTGAAGCACTCACTCATCATGGGAAAGTACCAATGTGTTTCTTCGTTGGTTGATGGAAGAAACATCTTACAAAAACTCTCCAGATTATTGACTTTTTAAAGTTTTTCTAGGAAACGTTTTAGATGAATGCTTATTAGCCTTTGTCAGTATGTTCTTTTGCAAAGTGTCTCTGTGGCGCAATCAGTTAGTGTGTATGGCTATTAATTAAAAGGTTGGTGGTTCAATCCCACCCAGTGACGTAATTGACCTTGTTATCAGATTTTGGTGATCTTTAAGTAGACAAGTCAAAATTTCAAACCCCCTGTTATGGTGTAGGGTACCTGGCCTTCTCTGATGTAATCAGAGTTAGATTTGATTCAGTGATTTTATAAAAACAGATAGGAAGCACAATTTAGCAGTGGGTTGCAGAGAAAAAGAAATATGCTGGCAAAAAAAATCCAATTGAGTGATTAAACAGCTCTTCATTTTCTGGCTTTATTTTTATGCTAACAAATTTGTTCTCTGAAAAGTGTCCACAAAGCCAAGTCTCTGATTAACACCTTTGTAGGGATGGTTTTTCACCTATTACTAAATTAAACTTGCTTCATTGGAAAGGCAGCAAGATGCATCCTCATTTCAATGTCTACTGAAATAATACAGGTTGACACCAGGAAACATTAACGCCAATGCATCCTTGCTGCTTTCTCATGTGGAAGACTGTTTAATGTGAAAACAAGGTGATATCTAATTAGCACACAGGTAAGGAATTAAGAAAATCTTTATTTAAGGGTGAAGATGTTTCTCACAAAATCGTTGCCCCAATGCATCATTGAAATTCAAGCTGGAAAGATGATTTTAATATATCACTTGTACATTTTGTATTGCTCTTCTGGTGACAATGTAGTTTGTTTTTGTCAATTACCCTTTTAATAATAGGGTAAAGAAAATTAAGTGGATTTTTTAAAGAAAACTATACTGTCAATATACTATTAAAACAAATTAAAATGGTAAAAGTTATTGTACTTTAAGTAAAAATAAAAGAGCAAAAATATCAATCCCAGTTTTGATTACTTAAATTAACAAAAAAAAATGCATATAGCAAAGGATAGTTTCAATCTACCTACCTCTGGGTTATGGGCCCAGCATGCTTCCATTGCAGTACTCTGCTGCACATGTAAGTGCAAGAGATCCTGAAGCACTAAGTCATCATGGGAAAGTACCAATGTGTTTCTTCGTTGGTTGATGGAAGAAACATCTTACAAAAACTCTCCAGATTATAGACTTTTTAAAGTTTTTCTAGGAAACGTTCTAGATGTATGCTTATTAGCCTTTGTCAGTATGTAATTTTTGCAAAGTGTCTCTGTGGTGCAATCGGTTAGTGTGTCCGGCTACTAACCAAAAGGTTGGTGGTTCAATCCCACCCAGGGACGTAATTGACCTTGTTATCAGATTTTGGTGATCTTTAAGTAGACAAGTCAAAATTTCAAACCCCCTGTTATGGTGTAGGGTACCTGGCCTTCTCTGATGTAATCAGAGTTAGATTTGATTCATTGATTTTATAAAAACAGCTAGGATGCACAATTTAGCAGTGGGTTGCAGAGAAAAAGAAATATGCTGGCAAAAAAAATCCAATTGAGTGATTAAACAGCTCTTCATTTTCTGGCTTTATTTTTATGCTAACAAATTTGTTCTCTGAAAAGTGTCCACAAAGCCAAGTCTCTGATTAACACCTTTGTAGGGATGGTTTTTCACCTATTACTAAATTAAACTTGCTTCATTGGAAAGGCAGCAAGATGCATCCTCATTTCAATGTCTACTGAAATAATACAGGTTGACACCAGGAAACATTAACGCCACTGCATCCTTGCTGCTTTCTCATGTAGAAGTCTGTTTAATGTGAAAACAAGGTGATATCTAATTAGCACACAGGTAAGGAATTAAGAAAATCTTTATTTAAGGGTGAAGATGTTTCTCACAAAATCGTTGCCCCAATGCATCATTGAAATTCAAGCTGGAAAGATGATTTTAATATATCACTTGTACATTTTGTATTGCTCTTCTGGTGACAATGTAGTTTGTTTTTGTCAATTACCCTTTTAATAATAGGGTAAAGAAAATTAAGTGGATTTTTTAAAGAAAACTATACTGTCAATATACTATTAAAACAAATTAAAATGGTAAAAGTTATTGTACTTTAAGTAAAAATAAAAGAGCCAAAATATCAATCCCAGTTTTGGATTACTTTAATTAACAAAAAAAAAATGCATATAGCAGAGGATAGTTTCAATCTGCCTACCGCTGGGTTATGGGCCCAGCATGCTTCCATTGCTGTACGCTGCTGCACATGTAAGTGCAAGAGATCCTGAAGCACTCACTCATCATGGGAAAGTACCAATGTGTTTCTTCGTTGGTTGATGGAAGAAACATCTTACAAAAACTCTCCAGATTATTGACTTTTTAAAGTTTTTCTAGGAAACGTTTTAGATGAATGCTTATTAGCCTTTGTCAGTATGGACTTTTGCAAAGTGTCTCTGTGGCGCAATCAGTTAGTGTGCACGGCTATTAACCAAAAGGTTGGTGGTTCAATCCCACTCAGGGACGTAATTGACCTTGTTATCAGGTTTTGGTGATCTTTAAGTAGACAAGTCAAAATTTCAAACCCCCTGTTCTGGTGTAGGGTACCTAGCTTTCTCTGATGTAATCAGAGTTAGATTTGATTCAGTGATTTTATAAAAACAGCTAGGAAGCACAATTTAGCAGTGGGTTGCAGAGAAAAAGAAATATGCTGGCAAAAAAAATCCAATTGAGTGATTAAACAGCTCTTAATTTTCTGGCTTTATTTTTATGCTAACAAATTTGTTCTCTGAAAAGTGTCCACAAAGCCAAGTCTCTGATTAACACCTTTGTAGGGATGGTTTTTAACCTATTACTAAATTAAACTTGCTTCATTGGAAAGGCAGCAAGATGCATCCTCATTTCAATGTCTACTGAAATAATACGGGTTGACACCAGGAAACATTAACGCCACTGCATCCTTGCTGCTTTCTCATGTGGAAGTCTGTTTAATGTGAAAACAAGGTGATATCTAATTAGCACACAGGTAAGGAATTAAGAAAATCTTTATTTAAGGGTGAAAATGTTTCTCACAAAATCGTTGCCCCAATGCATCATTGAAATTCAAGCTGGAAAGATGATTTTAATATATCACTTGTACATTTTGTATTGCTCTTCTGGTGACAATGTAGTTTGTTTTTGTCAATTACCATTTTAATAATAGGGTAAAGAAAATTAAGTGGATTTTTGAAAGAAAACAATACTGTCAATATACTATTAAAACAAATTAAAATGGTAAAAGTTATTGTACTGTAAGTAAAAATAAAAGAGCCAACATATCAATCCCAGTTTTGGATTACTTTAATTAACAAAAAAAAATGCATATAGCAGAGGATAGTTTCAATCTGCCTACCTCTGGGTTATGTGCCCAGCATGCTTCCATTGCTGTACTCTGCTGCACATGTAAGTGCAATAGATCCTGAAGCACTCACTCATCATGGGAAAGTACCAATGTGTTTCTTCGTTGGTTGATGGAAGAAACATCTTACAAAAACTCTCCAGATTATTGACTTTTTAAAGTTTTTCTAGGAAACGTTTTAGATGAATGCTTATTAGCCTTTGTCAGTATGTTCTTTTGCAAAGTGTCTCTGTGGCGCAATCAGTTAGTGTGTATGGCTATTAATTAAAAGGTTGGTGGTTCAATCCCACCCAGTGACGTAATTGACCTTGTTATCAGATTTTGGTGATCTTTAAGTAGACAAGTCAAAATTTCAAACCCCCTGTTATGGTGTAGGGTACCTGGCCTTCTCTGATGTAATCAGAGTTAGATTTGATTCAGTGATTTTATAAAAACAGATAGGAAGCACAATTTAGCAGTGGGTTGCAGAGAAAAAGAAATATGCTGGCAAAAAAAATCCAATTGAGTGATTAAACAGCTCTTCATTTTCTGGCTTTATTTTTATGCTAACAAATTTGTTCTCTGAAAAGTGTCCACAAAGCCAAGTCTCTGATTAACACCTTTGTAGGGATGGTTTTTCACCTATTACTAAATTAAACTTGCTTCATTGGAAAGGCAGCAAGATGCATCCTCATTTCAATTTCTACTGAAATAATACAGGTTGACACCAGGAAACATTAACGCCACTGCATCCTTGCTGCTTTCTCATGTGGAAGTCTGTTTAATGTGAAAACAAGGTGATATCTAATTAGCACACAGGTAAGGAATTAAGAAAATCTTTATTTAAGGGTGAAGATGTTTCTCACAAAATCGTTGCCCCAATGCATCATTGAAATTCAAGCTGGAAAGATGATTTTAATATATCACTTGTACATTTTGTATTGCTCTTCTGGTGACAATGTAGTTTGTTTTTGTCAATTACCCTTTTAATAATAGGGTAAAGAAAATTAAGTGGATTTTTTAAAGAAAACTATACTGTCAATATACTATTCAAACAAATTAAAATGGTAAAAGTTATTGTACTTCAAGTAAAAATAAAAGAGCAAAAATATCAATCCCAGTTTTGATTACTTAAATTAACAAAAAAAATGCATATAGCAAAGGATAGTTTCAATCTGCCTACCGCTGGGTTATGGGCCCAGCATGCTTCCATTGCTGTACTCTGCTGCACATGTAAGTGCAAGAGATCCTGAAGCACTCACTCATCATGGGAAAGTACCAATGTGTTTCTTCGTTGGTTGATGGAAGAAACATCTTACAAAAACTCTCCAGATTATTGACTTTTTAAAGTTTTTCAAGGAAACGTTTTAGATGAATGCTTATTAGCCTTTGTCAGTAGGGACTTTTGCAAAGTGTCTCTGTGGCGCAATCAGTTAGTGTGTATGGCTATTAACCAAAAGGTTGGTGGTTCAATCCCACCCAGGGACGTAATTGACCTTGTTATCAGATTTTGGTGATTTTTAAGTAGACAAGTCAAAATTTCAAACCCCCTCTTATGGTGTAGGGTACCTGGCCTTCTCTGATGTAATCAGAGTTAGATTTGATTCACTGATTTTATAAAAACAGCTAGGAAGCACAATTTAGCAGTGGGTTGCAGAGAAAAAGAAATATGCTGGCAAAAAAATCCAATTGAGTGATTAAACAGCTCTTCATTTTCTGGCTTTATTTTTATGCTAACAAATTTGTTCTCTGAAAAGTTTCCACAAAGCCAAGTCTCTGATTAACACCTTTGTAAGGATGGTTTTTCACCTATTACTAAATTAAACTTGCTTCATTGGAAAGGCAGCAAGATGCATCCTCATTTCAATGTCTACTGAAATAATACAGGTTGACACCAGGAAACATTAACGCCACTGCATCCTTGCTGCTTTCTCATGTGGAAGTCTGTTTAATGTGAAAACAAGGTGATATCTAATTAGCACACAGGTAAGGAATTAAGAAAATCTTTATTTAAGGGTGAAAATGTTTCTCACAAAATCGTTGCCCCAATGCATCATTGAAATTCAAGCTGGAAAGATGATTTTAATATATCACTTGTACATTTTGTATTGCTCTTCTGGTGACAATGTAGTTTGTTTTTGTCAATTACCATTTTAATAATAGGGTAAAGAAAATTAAGTGGATTTTTGAAAGAAAACAATACTGTCAATATACTATTAAAACAAATTAAAATGGTAAAAGTTATTGTACTGTAAGTAAAAATAAAAGAGCCAACATATCAATCCCAGTTTTGGATTACTTTAATTAACAAAAAAAATGCATATAGCAGAGGATAGTTTCAATCTGCCTACCTCTGGGTTATGTGCCCAGCATGCTTCCATTGCTGTACTCTGCTGCACATGTAAGTGCAATAGATCCTGAAGCACTCACTCATCATGGGAAAGTACCAATGTGTTTCTTCGTTGGTTGATGGAAGAAACATCTTACAAAAACTCTCTAGATTATTGACTTTTTAAAGTTTTTCTAGGAAACGTTTTAGATGAATGCTTATTAGCCTTTGTCAGTATGTACTTTTGCAAAGTGTCTCTGTGGCGCAATCAGTTAGTGTGTATGGCTATAAACCAAAAGGTTGGTGGTTCAATCCCACCCAGGGACGTAATTGACCTTGTTATCAGATTTTGGTGATCTTTAAGTAGACAAGTCAAAATTTCAACCCCCCTCTTATGGTGTAGGGTACCTGGCCTTCTCTGATGTAATCAGAGTTAGATTTGATTCAGTGATTTTATAAAAACAGCTAGGAAGCACAATTTAGCAGTGGGTTACAGAGAAAAAGAAATATGCTGGCAAAAAAATCCAATTGAGTGATTAAACAGCTCTTCATTTTCTGGCTTTATTTTTATGCTAACAAATTTGTTCTCTGAAAAGTGTCCACAAAGCCAAGTCTCTGATTAACACCTTTGTAAGGATGGTTTTTCACCTATTACTAAATTAAACTTGCTTCATTGGAAAGGCAGCAAGATGCATCCTCATTTCAATGTCTACTGAAATAATACAGGTTGACACCAGGAAACATTAACGCCAATGCATCCTTGCTGCTTTCTCATGTGGAAGACTGTTTAATGTGAAAACAAGGTGATATCTAATTAGCACACAGGTAAGGAATTAAGAAAATCTTTATTTAAGGGTGAAAATGTTTCTCACAAAATCGTTGCCCCAATGCATCATTGAAATTCAAGCTGGAAAGATGATTTTAATATATCACTTGTACATTTTGTATTGCTCTTCTGGTGACAATGTAGTTTGTTTTTGTCAATTACCATTTTAATAATAGGGTAAAGAAAATTAAGTGGATTTTTAAAAGAAAACAATACTTTCAATATACTATTAAAACAAATTAAAATGGTAAAAGTTATTGTACTTTAATGAAAAATAAAAGAGCAAAAATATCAATCCCAGTTTTGGATTACTTTAATTAACAAAAAAAATGCATATAGCAGAGGATAGTTTTAATCTGCCTACCTCTGGGTTATGGGCCCAGCATGCTTCCATTGCAGTACTCTGCTGCACATGTAAGTGCAAGAGATCCTGAAGCACTCACTCATCATGGGAAAGTACCAATGTGTTTCTTCGTTGGTGGATGGAAGAAACATCTTACAAAAACTCTCCAGATTATTGACTTTTTAAAGTTTTTCTAGGAAACGTTTTAGATGAATGCTTATTAGCCTTTGTCAGTATGTACTTTTGCAAAGTGTCTCTGTGGCGCAATCAGTTAGTGTGTACGGCTATAAACCAAAAGGTTGGTGGTTCAATCCCACCCAGGGACGTAATTGACCTTGTTATCAGATTTTGGTGATCTTTAAGTAGACAAGTCAAAATTTCAAATCCCCTCTTATGGTGTAGGGTACCTGGCCTTCTCTGATGTAATCAGAGTTAGATTTGATTCAGTGATTTTATAAAAACAGCTAGGAAGCACAATTTAGCAGTGGGTTGCAGAGAAAAAGAAATATGCTGGCAAAAAAATCCAATTGAGTGATTAAACAGCTCTTCATTTTCTGGCTTTATTTTTATGCTAACAAATATGTTCTCTGAAAAGTGTCCACAAAGCCAAGTCTCTGATGAACACCTTTGTAAGGATGGTTTTTCACCTATTACTAAATTAAACTTGCTTCATTGGAAAGGCAGCAAGATGCATCCTCATTTCAATGTCTACTGAAATAATACAGGTTGACACCAGGAAACATTAACGCCAATGCATCCTTGCTGCTTTCTCATGTGGAAGACTGTTTAATGTGAAAACAAGGTGATATCTAATTAGCACACAGGTAAGGAATTAAGAAAATCTTTATTTAAGGGTGAAGATGTTTCTCACAAAATCGTTGCCCCAATGCATCATTGAAATTCAAGCTGGAAAGATGATTTTAATATATCACTTGTACATTTTGTATTGCTCTTCTGGTGACAATGTAGTTTGTTTTTGTCAATTACCATTTTAATAATAGGGTAAAGAAAATTAAGTGGATTTTTGAAAGAAAACAATACTGTCAATATACTATTAAAACAAATTAAAATGGTAAAAGTTATTGTACTTTAATTAAATAAAAAATAGCTAACATATCAATCCCAGTTTTGGATTACTTTAACAAAAAAAATGCATATAGCAGAGGATAGTTTCAATCTGCCTACCTCTGGGTAATGGACCCAGCATGCTTCCATTGCAGTACTCTGCTGCACATGTAAGTGCAAGAGATCCTGAAGCACTCACTCATCATGGGAAAGTACCAATGTGTTTCTTCGTTGGTTGATTTAAGAAAATTCTTACAAAAACTCTCCAGATTATTGACTTTTTAAAGTTTTTCTATGAAACGTTCTAGATTAATGCTTATTAGCCTTTGTCAGTATGTACTTTTTGCAAAGTGTTTCTGTGGCGCAATCGGTTAGTGTGTCTGGCTACTAACCAAAAGGTTGGTGGTTCAATCCCACCCAGGGACATGATTGACCTTGTGATCAGGTTTTGGTGATATTTAAGTAGACAAGTCAAAATTTCAAACCCCCTCTTTTGGTGTAGGGTACCTGGCCTTCTCTGATGTAATCGGAGTTAGATTTGATTCAGTGATTTTATAAAAAACAGCTAGGAAGCACAATTTAGCAATGGGTTGCAGAGAAAAAAATATGCTGGTAGAAAAATCCAATTGAGTGATTAAACAGCTCTTCATTTTCTGCCTTTATTTTTATGCTAACAAATTTGTTCTCTGAAAAGTGTCCACAAAGCCAAGTCTCTGATTAACACCTTTGTAAGGATGGTTTTTCACCTATTACTAAATTAAACTTGCTTCATTGGAAAGGCAGCAAGATGCATCCTCATTTCAATGTCTACTGAAATAATACAGGTTGACACCAGGAAACATTAACGCCACTGCATCCTTGCTGCTTTCTCATGTAGAAGTCTGTTTTATGTGAAAACAAGGTGACATGTAATTAGCACACAGGTAAGGAATTAAGAAAATCTTTATTTAAGGGTGAAGATGTTTCTCACAAAATCGTTGCCCCAATTCATCATTGAAATTCAAGTTGGAAAGATGATTTTAATATATCACTTGTACATTTTGTATTGCTCTTCTGGTGACAATGTAGTTTGTTTTTGTCAATTACCCTTTTAATAATAGGGTAAAGAAAATTAAGTGGATTTTTTAAAGAAAACTATACTGTCAATATACTATTAAAACAAATTAAAATGGTAAAAGTTATTGTACTTTAAGTAAAAATAAAAGAGCAAAAATATCAATCCCAGTTTTGATTACTTAAATTAACAAAAAAAAATGCATATAGCAAAGGATAGTTTCAATCTACCTACCTCTGGGTTATGGGCCCAGCATGCTTCCATTGCAGTACTCTGCTGCACATGTAAGTGCAAGAGATCCTGAAGCACTAAGTCATCATGGGAAAGTACCAATGTGTTTCTTCGTTGGTTGATGGAAGAAACATCTTACAAAAACTCTCCAGATTATAGACTTTTTAAAGTTTTTCTAGGAAACGTTCTAGATGTATGCTTATTAGCCTTTGTCAGTATGTAATTTTTGCAAAGTGTCTCTGTGGTGCAATCGGTTAGTGTGTCCGGCTACTAACCAAAAGGTTGGTGGTTCAATCCCACCCAGGGACGTAATTGACCTTGTTATCAGATTTTGGTGATCTTTAAGTAGACAAGTCAAAATTTCAAACCCCCTTTTATGGTGTAGGGTACCTGGCCTTCTCTGATGTAATCAGAGTTAGATTTGATTCATTGATTTTATAAAAACAGCTAGGATGCACAATTTAGCAGTGGGTTGCAGAGAAAAAGAAATATGCTGGCAAAAAAAATCCAATTGAGTGATTAAACAGCTCTTCATTTTCTGGCTTTATTTTTATGCTAACAAATTTGTTCTCTGAAAAGTGTCCACAAAGCCAAGTCTCTGATTAACACCTTTGTAGGGATGGTTTTTCACCTATTACTAAATTAAACTTGCTTCATTGGAAAGGCAGCAAGATGCATCCTCATTTCAATGTCTACTGAAATAATACAGGTTGACACCAGGAAACATTAACGCCACTGCATCCTTGCTGCTTTCTCATGTAGAAGTCTGTTTAATGTGAAAACAAGGTGATATCTAATTAGCACACAGGTAAGGAATTAAGAAAATCTTTATTTAAGGGTGAAGATGTTTCTCACAAAATCGTTGCCCCAATGCATCATTGAAATTCAAGCTGGAAAGATGATTTTAATATATCACTTGTACATTTTGTATTGCTCTTCTGGTGACAATGTAGTTTGTTTTTGTCAATTACCCTTTTAATAATAGGGTAAAGAAAATTAAGTGGATTTTTTAAAGAAAACTATACTGTCAATATACTATTAAAACAAATTAAAATGGTAAAAGTTATTGTACTTTAAGTAAAAATAAAAGAGCCAAAATATCAATCCCAGTTTTGGATTACTTTAATTAACAAAAAAAAATGCATATAGCAGAGGATAGTTTCAATCTGCCTACCGCTGGGTTATGGGCCCAGCATGCTTCCATTGCTGTACTCTGCTGCACATGTAAGTGCAAGAGATCCTGAAGCACTCACTCATCATGGGAAAGTACCAATGTGTTTCTTCGTTGGTTGATGGAAGAAACATCTTACAAAAACTCTCCAGATTATTGACTTTTTAAAGTTTTTCTAGGAAACGTTTTAGATGAATGCTTATTAGCCTTTGTCAGTATGGACTTTTGCAAAGTGTCTCTGTGGCGCAATCAGTTAGTGTGCACGGCTATTAACCAAAAGGTTGGTGGTTCAATCCCACTCAGGGACGTAATTGACCTTGTTATCAGGTTTTGGTGATCTTTAAGTAGACAAGTCAAAATTTCAAACCCCCTGTTCTGGTGTAGGGTACCTAGCTTTCTCTGATGTAATCAGAGTTAGATTTGATTCAGTGATTTTATAAAAACAGCTAGGAAGCACAATTTAGCAGTGGGTTGCAGAGAAAAAGAAATATGCTGGCAAAAAAAATCCAATTGAGTGATTAAACAGCTCTTCATTTTCTGGCTTTATTTTTATGCTAACAAATTTGTTCTCTGAAAAGTGTCCACAAAGCCAAGTCTCTGATTAACACCTTTGTAGGGATGGTTTTTCACCTATTACTAAATTAAACTTGCTTCATTGGAAAGGCAGCAAGATGCATCCTCATTTCAATTTCTACTGAAATAATACAGGTTGACACCAGGAAACATTAACGCCACTGCATCCTTGCTGCTTTCTCATGTGGAAGTCTGTTTAATGTGAAAACAAGGTGATATCTAATTAGCACACAGGTAAGGAATTAAGAAAATCTTTATTTAAGGGTGAAGATGTTTCTCACAAAATCGTTGCCCCAATGCATCATTGAAATTCAAGCTGGAAAGATGATTTTAATATATCACTTGTACATTTTGTATTGCTCTTCTGGTGACAATGTAGTTTGTTTTTGTCAATTACCCTTTTAATAATAGGGTAAAGAAAATTAAGTGGATTTTTTAAAGAAAACTATACTGTCAATATACTATTCAAACAAATTAAAATGGTAAAAGTTATTGTACTTCAAGTAAAAATAAAAGAGCAAAAATATCAATCCCAGTTTTGATTACTTAAATTAACAAAAAAAATGCATATAGCAAAGGATAGTTTCAATCTGCCTACCGCTGGGTTATGGGCCCAGCATGCTTCCATTGCTGTACTCTGCTGCACATGTAAGTGCAAGAGATCCTGAAGCACTCACTCATCATGGGAAAGTACCAATGTGTTTCTTCGTTGGTTGATGGAAGAAACATCTTACAAAAACTCTCCAGATTATTGACTTTTTAAAGTTTTTCAAGGAAACGTTTTAGATGAATGCTTATTAGCCTTTGTCAGTAGGGACTTTTGCAAAGTGTCTCTGTGGCGCAATCAGTTAGTGTGTATGGCTATTAACCAAAAGGTTGGTGGTTCAATCCCACCCAGGGACGTAATTGACCTTGTTATCAGATTTTGGTGATTTTTAAGTAGACAAGTCAAAATTTCAAACCCCCTCTTATGGTGTAGGGTACCTGGCCTTCTCTGATGTAATCAGAGTTAGATTTGATTCACTGATTTTATAAAAACAGCTAGGAAGCACAATTTAGCAGTGGGTTGCAGAGAAAAAGAAATATGCTGGCAAAAAAATCCAATTGAGTGATTAAACAGCTCTTCATTTTCTGGCTTTATTTTTATGCTAACAAATTTGTTCTCTGAAAAGTGTCCACAAAGCCAAGTCTCTGATTAACACCTTTGTAAGGATGGTTTTTCACCTATTACTAAATTAAACTTGCTTCATTGGAAAGGCAGCAAGATGCATCCTCATTTCAATGTCTACTGAAATAATACAGGTTGACACCAGGAAACATTAACGCCACTGCATCCTTGCTGCTTTCTCATGTGGAAGTCTGTTTAATGTGAAAACAAGGTGATATCTAATTAGCACACAGGTAAGGAATTAAGAAAATCTTTATTTAAGGGTGAAAATGTTTCTCACAAAATCGTTGCCCCAATGCATCATTGAAATTCAAGCTGGAAAGATGATTTTAATATATCACTTGTACATTTTGTATTGCTCTTCTGGTGACAATGTAGTTTGTTTTTGTCAATTACCATTTTAATAATAGGGTAAAGAAAATTAAGTGGATTTTTAAAAGAAAACAAGACTTTCAATATACTATTAAAACAAATTAAAATGGTAAAAGTTATTGTACTTTAATGAAAAATAAAAGAGCAAAAATATCAATCCCAGTTTTGGATTACTTTAATTAACAAAAAAAATGCATATAGCAGAGGATAGTTTTAATCTGCCTACCTCTGGGTTATGGGCCCAGCATGCTTCCATTGCAGTACTCTGCTGCACATGTAAGTGCAAGAGATCCTGAAGCACTCACTCATCATGGGAAAGTACCAATGTGTTTCTTTGTTGGTGGATGGAAGAAACATCTTACAAAAACTCTCCAGATTATTGACTTTTTAAAGTTTTTCTAGGAAACGTTTTAAATGAATGCTTATTAGCCTATGTCAGTAAGTACTTTTGCAAAGTGTCTCTGTGGCGCAATCAGTTAGTGTGTACGGCTATAAACCAAAAGGTTAGTAGTTCAATCCCACCCAGGCACGTAATTGACCTTGTTATCAGATTTTGGTGATCTTTAAGTAGACAAGTCAAAATTTCAAACCCCCTCTTATGGTGTAGGGTACCTGGCCTTCTCTGATGTAATCAGAGTTAGATTTGATTCAGTGATTTTATAAAAACAGCTAGGAAGCACAATTTAGCAGTGGGTTGCAGAGAAAAAGAAATATGCTGGCAAAAAAATCCAATTGAGTGATTAAACAGCTCTTCATTTTCTGGCTTTATTTTTATGCTAACAAATTTGTTCTCTGAAAAGTGTCCACAAAGCCAAGTCTCTGATTAACACATTTGTAGGGATGGTTTTTCACCTATTACTAAATTAAATTTGCTTCATTGGAAAGGCAGCAAGATGCATCCTCATTTCAATGTCTACTGAAATAATACGGGTTGACACCAGGAAACATTAACGCCACTGCATCCTTGCTGCTTTCTCATGTGGAAGTCTGTTTAATGTGAAAACAAGGTGATATCTAATTAGCACACAGGTAAGGAATTAAGAAAATCTTTATTTAAGGGTGAAGATGTTTCTCACAAAATCGTTGCCCCAATGCATCATTGAAATTCAAGCTGGAAATATGATTTTAATATATCACTTGTACATTTTGTATTGCTCTTCTGGTGACAATGTAGTTTGTTTTTGTCAATTACCATTTTAATAATAGGGTAAAGAAAATTAAGTGGATTTTTGAAAGAAAACAATACTGTCAATATACTATTAAAACAAATTAAAATGGTAAAAGTTATTGTACTTTAAGTAAAAATAAAAGAACCAAAATATCAATCCCAGTTTTGGATTACTTTAATTAACAAAAAAAAATGCATATAGCAGAGGATAGTTTCAATCTGCCTACCTCTGGGTTATGGGCCCAGCATGCTTCCATTGGAGTACTCTGCTGCACATATAAGTGCAAGAGATCCTGAAGCACTCACTCATCATGGGAAAGTACCAATGTGTTTCTTCGTTAGTTGATGGAAGAAACATCTTACAAAAACTCTCCAGATTATTGACTTTTTAAAGTTTTTCTAGGAAACGTTCTAGATGTATGCTTATTAGCCTTTGTCAGTATGTAATTTTTACAAAGTGTCTCTGTGGCGCAATTGGTTAGTGTGTCTGGCTACTAACCAAAAGGTTGGTGATTCAATCCCACCCAGGGACGTAATTGACCTTGTTATCAGATTTTGGTGATCTTTAAGTAGACAAGTCAAAATTTCAAACCCCCTGTTATGGTGTAGGGTACCTGGCCTTCTCTGATGTAATCAGAGTTAGATTTGATTCAAGGATTTTATAAAAACAGATAGGAAGCACAATTTAGCAGTGGGTTGCAGAGAAAAAGAAATATGCTGGCAAAAAAAATCCAATTGAGTGATTAAACAGCTCTTCATTTTCTGGCTTTATTTTTATGCTAACAAATTTGTTCTCTGAAAAGTGTCCACAAAGCCAAGTCTCTGATTAACACCTTTGTAGGGATGGTTTTTCACCTATTACTAAATTAAACTTGCTTCATTGGAAAGGCAGCAAGATGCATCCTCATATCAATTTCTACTGAAATAATACAGGTTGACACCAGGAAACATTAACGCCACTGCATCCTTGCTGCTTTCTCATGTAGAAGTCTGTTTAATGTGAAAACAAGGTGATATCTAATTAGCACACAGGTAAGGAATTAAGAAAATCTTTATTTAAGGGTGAAGATGTTTCTCACAAAATCGTTGCCCCAATGCATCATTGAAATTCAAGCTGGAAAGATGATTTTAATATATCACTTGTACATTTTGTATTGCTCTTCTGGTGACAATGTAGTTTGTTTTTGTCAATTACCCTTTTAATAATAGGGTAAAGAAAATTAAGTGGATTTTTTAAAGAAAACTATACTGTCAATATACTATTCAAACAAATTAAAATGGTAAAAGTTATTGTACTTCAAGTAAAAATAAAAGAGCAAAAATATCAATCCCAGTTTTGATTACTTAAATTAACAAAAAAAATGCATATAGCAAAGGATAGTTTCAATCTGCCTACCGCTGGGTTATGGGCCCAGCATGCTTCCATTGCTGTACTCTGCTGCACATGTAAGTGCAAGAGATCCTGAAGCACTCACTCATCATGGGAAAGTACCAATGTGTTTCTTCGTTGGTTGATGGAAGAAACATCTTACAAAAACTCTCCAGATTATTGACTTTTTTAAAATTTTTCAAGGAAACGTTTTAGATGAATGCTTATTAGCCTTTGTCAGTATGGACTTTTGCAAAGTGTCTCTGTTGCGCAATCAGTTAGTGTGTATGGCTATTAACCAAAAGGTTGGTGGTTCAATCCCACCCAGGGACGTAATTGACCTTGTTATCAGATTTTGGTGATCTTTAAGTAGACAAGTCAAAATTTCAAACCCCCTCTTATGGTGTAGGGTACCTGGCCTTCTCTGATGTAATCAGAGTTAGATTTGATTCAGTGATTTTATAAAAACAGCTAGGAAGCACAATTTAGCAGTGGGTTGCAGAGAAAAAGAAATATGCTGGCAAAAAAAATCCAATTGAGTGATTAAACAGCTCTTCATTTTCTGGCTTTATTTTTATGCTAACAAATTTGTTCTCTGAAAAGTGTCCACAAAGCCAAGTCTCTGATTAACACCTTTGTAGGGATGGTTTTTCACCTATTACTAAATTAAACTTGCTTCATTGGAAAGGCAGCAAGATGCATCCTCATTTCAATTTCTACTGAAATAATACAGGTTGACACCAGGAAACTTTAACGCCACTGCATCCTTGCTGCTTTCTCACGTGGAAGTCTGTTTAATGTGAAAACAAGGTGATATCTAATTAGCACACAGGTAAGGAATTAAGAAAATCTTTATTTAAGGGTGAAGATGTTTCTCACAAAATCGTTGCCCCAATGCATCATTGAAATTCAAGCTGGAAAGATGATTTTAATATATCACTTGTACATTTTGTATTGCTCTTCTGGTGACAATGTAGTTTGTTTTTGTCAATTACCCTTTTAATAATAGGGTAAAGAAAATTAAGTGGATTTTTTAAAGAAAACTATACTGTCAATATACTATTCAAACAAATTAAAATGGTAAAAGTTATTGTACTTCAAGTAAAAATAAAAGAGCAAAAATATCAATCCCAGTTTTGATTACTTAAATTAACAAAAAAATGCATATAGCAAAGGATAGTTTCAATCTGCCTACCGCTGGGTTATGGGCCCAGCATGC